>NW_027411866.1:202762003-203434503 GCF_047663935.1 Musca autumnalis | reverse complement strand
CAGGATATGGAAAGAGCATTTTAAAAACCTGTTGGTATCCAGCGAAGACGACGAAGATACCACAGATCAACTCCCAGAAGATGGTATTGAATGTATACTGCCCAGCCAAGATGAGGTAAATACAGCAATAAACCGGCTGAAGAATAGTAAGGCAGCCGATGGCATACCAGCCGAGCTGTTCAAAACGGGTGGCTACACGCTGATAAGGTGTATTCATCAGCTAGTTAGCACCAACTGGCAGGAAGAACGAGTACCCGACGATTGGAACCTGAGCATCCTGTGCCCCGTCCATAAGAAAGGGAATAAGACTGTATGGTCTAACTATAGGGGCATAAGTCTACTCCCGATTGCCTACAAGATCGTGTCAGGGATATTGTGCGAACGACTAAAGCCTATGGTCAACGAGATAATTGGGCCATACCAATGCGGCTTTAGACCTAGACCTGGCATGTCCACCATTGACCAGATATTTACCCTGCGCAAATCCTGGAGAAGACCCAAGAGATGCAGATCGACACCTACCACCTTTTTGTCGATTATAAAGCAACCTTCGACAGCCCGCAACGTTCAAAGGTATTCCAAGCCATGTCTGAAATTGGTATCCCCGTAAAGCTTATTCGGCTTTGTAAAATGACTCTAACTGACACAAGATCTTCAGTTAAAATAGGAAAGAACCTCTCCGAAGAGTTTTGTACCAAAAGAGGTTTCAGGCAAGGAGACAGTATTTCGTGTGATCTTTTCAACATCCTGCTAGAAAAGGTTATACGAGAGGCAAAGTGGCACAATCTACACCAATAGCCACATGTTACTTGCTTATGCAGATGATATAGACATCATGGGACGATCAGTAAAAGAACTAACCGATACCTTTATGAAGGTCGAAGGAGAATCTGCTAAAGTGGATGTGGCGGTAAACGGCGAGAAGACCAAGTTGATGGTGTCGACGCGCAATGCGTCCATTGAGATCGGACGAACTGTTAACGTTGGTTCCTATAATTTTGAGGTAGTAAAATACTTCGTATACCTCGGCACCGCCGTAAACACAACAAACGACATCAGTTGTGAAATAAAAAGAAGAATTGTATTGGCCAACAGATGCTACTTTGGCTTAAGTAAGCACTTTAAAAACAAAGCCACAACTCGTCAAACAAAAATAACGCTTTACAAAACACTGATACTACCCGTGCTGATGTATGGTTCCGAAGCCTGGGTACTTGCGCAAGCAGATAAGACAGAGCTTGGAGTGTTTGAGAGAGAGAGTTTGGCAGTCGTAATATTTGCTTGGAGGTAGAAAACATGTCTGCATAGAATTGTCGGTATAAGTCCACGTTTTGGATATAGCTTCCACCGAACCGTACCTCCCGACTTTAGGAATCTTGAAGGTTTAAGCCACATTATCCAACCGAAATAGTTGTTGTTGTAACATTGTTTATTATTATGTTTGTATGCTCGTTCTTCTGTTCAATCTGGCTCTGGGTCTATCTCCAGTTCCAGGAAAGTGGCTGCTTCGATGGGATGTAACCAAAGATCCACTGGAGTTAGATGAGTAGGTTTGGCTGGGCAGTTGAAAATGTGTTTTGTGTCGTGCGGGCTCATGCCACATACTGGGCAGATGTCTTGCACGGCGCGGTCGATTTCCACCCAATAAGAATTTAGGCGACTGCATTATCCCGATCGTAGTTGAGCCAAAACTACTCTAGTTTGTCGTGGCAGCTGACGCTCCTCAGCTGCAATATATGGGGATGTATTTCGAGGACTTTATTCACACTATATTTGCTTATGGCCTTAGCAACTGCTGCCTGCTTGATATACCTGCTGATCTAGGAGTTCTCTCCTATATTGTTGGACCTCCGTCTCTAGAGCATGAATATCCTTCCTGATATGCCCAGGTAACACCCAAGCAAGTACAGCAACGAAAGCATCTCACTGCGTTGCTTTACTGGAAGAATCTTTGCCTCCTCATGTAGATGGTCCACTGAAGACTTGAGGAGGCACCCTGTTGCTGTTCTCAGGGCGCCATTCTGACAAATTTGAATCTTATCCCAGTGCGTGTCACATAAATTCGGGGACCAAACTGGGACCGCATAGTATACCACAGACCGACATATCGCTTTATACGTGGTCAACAAGGTTTCTTTATCTGCACCCCAAGTGCTGCCGGCTAGGGACTTGAGGACTTTGATCCTACATTTCAGTTTATCGCAGATAGCTGTGGCATGCGAGGACGACGTAAAAGTGGTGTCGAATGTGACTCCTAGAATTTTGGGGCAGTTTGTGGTCGGAATTCTGCTACCGTGGACCACGACATTCAATTCTCTTTCACACTGCGCTGTCCATGTGGTGAACAGAGTGGCCGTCGATTTAGTGGCGTATATTTGCATATTCCTCGCGTGTAAAAAGGTGGTAAGATCGTTTAAATAGAAGTTCAGTCTCTCACAGATGTCATCAGGGTAGGTACCTGACGCCAGGATCGTGCAATCATGCGCATACGTTACGATCTCGATGCCGTCTGGAGCGGCGGAATACAGGAGATGTAGAGGTTAAACAGTTCCGGAGATATCACCCCACCTTGGGAAACTCCCTGTTTCACTCAACGGGGTTTGGACTTCTTGTTCCTGAATTCCACGTACGACTGGCGTCCACACATATAATTGACTATCCAACGTTTCAATCATGGCCGGAGGGTTGTCCGCTCAATGTCCTCAAACAGCGTGGAGTGTCTGACTGTATCAAAGGCTTTTGATAAGTCAAGCGACACCATCACTGTTCTATCGCACGGCCGTCTCTGGGGTTGAGTCCTTGACAAATATGTGTGGTAATGGCGTGCAGTTGTCGTGTTGTGCTGCTTTCGGAATCCACGCTTATGATTGGCAACTTGATAGCTATTTCTGATAGTGGGGAGGACTAAGGCCTCAAGGGTCTTTGCTACTGGCGATAAAAGCGAAATCGGCCTATACGATTCACTTTTGCTGACATCCTTGTCGGGCTTCCGTAGTGGGACCACTCTGTCCATTTTCCAGACTTCGGTAACAATGAGGGTGGATAGCGACAAGTTGAGAACTTTAGTGAGATACTCCACTACCGGCTCATCCAGCTGCTTCAGAATTACCATGGAGATTCCATCAGGGACCAACGCTTTGGATGATTTAGCGTTCCTGATGGCAATAGGCAACATAATCCATTGTAAACTGTGTGGTTCCTCCTCGGCAGGAATAGATCTGATGCGACGTAATACTCTTCTCTTCGCCCTGTCACTCTCGGGGTGCTCGACAAACCTGTCGATTGAAATAACTTGCCCACCTCTTCGGGTCAGTCAACGTAACGTCGCCGAACATGACTGAGATCCTACCTTCCCTTCTTCCGGGGTTCGAGAGTGACTTAACCGTTGCCCACAATTCACCTATACCGGCTCCAATTTTGCAACTCTTCAGATGATTTAACCACTTGTTCCGCTTATGCTCGCCTACCAGCCTGTTAACTTCCAGTGTCAGCTCCCTGACTCTGGGGTTGTTGTTGTTGTAACAGTTCGGTTGTATTCGGAAGCTCTTTCCTGAAAATTATAAAGGAAGAATGGAACAAGAAAAGAAAATGGAATATATTATTAATTAGTTGTGTGAACAGGATTTGATGTTGGCAATTGAAGGAATTGTGCTACTTCAATTGGATGTGACCACAAATCAACAGGGGTTAGATTTGTGGGGGCGGACGGACAGTTGAATAGATGTGAAGTATCGTGAGGGCTTTGATAGCAGGAGGGGCACCTGTTTATGGTACCGGGAACAATGCGTTCTCTGTAGGAATTGAGAATGCTACTGTAACCAGACCTAAGTTGTGCCAGTATGGAACGAGTTTGCCTTGGAAGAAGCCTCTCACTATCCGAAATTGCTGGAGGATGTTGATTTAGGACTTTATTGTTTTTGTACACACTTATGGCTTCGGAGACCGCCCGTTGGTGCACAATGTTCAGGGAGTCCGTGTAAGACAATCGGTTGACGTCCGATGGAATGACGTCTTGGATGTCATCACGGTAACACCTGAAGTCCTTACGGATGCGTCTAGGTGGTGGATCTTCCATCACTACGTGATGGTTGGGGTGACTCGGCTGATGACTAGCCAGCAGGAACTGTCTAGTCAGCAACACATTATGTTGCATCCTGGTCTCCTCATGAAGATGATCCACCTGTGACATCTGGACGCAACCCGTAGCAATTCGGAGAGCATTATTTTGCGTCGTCTGCAGGATTCTCCATTGGGTGTCACTCAGGAAGGAAGTCCAAACCGGGGCAGCATAATTGAAGACAGACCGACCGATGGCCTTATAGGTCGTTATCAATGTCTCCTTATCTCTGCCCCAGGAGGTGCCAGCTAAAGCTTTAAGGACTTTGTTCCTGGATTTCACTTTCTGGTTGATGTAGGTGGCGTGCGAAGAGAAGTGGAGAAGATTGTCGAAAACTACCCCAAGGATCTTTGGACTATGAACAGTGGGGATACGCCTGCCTTCGACAAATACATCAAGCTGGTTGTTAACTTCCTTCGTCCAGGAAGTGAATAGGGACACTGAGGACTTTGTAGGGGATAGCTGAAGATTGCGCTCCCGGAAGAAATTTGTGATGGTGGCTAGGTAGTTGGAAATTCTAGCACTTACGTCGTCGATGTCAACACCGGATGAAATTATGGTGAAGTCATCAGCATACGACACCACCGAAATATCCGCTGGCGGAGGAGGGAGATTAGCAAGATAGATGTTGAATAAAATGGGGGATAGTACTCCACCTTGGGGTACTCCCATTTTAATCTTGCGGAATTTGGATTTTTGGCCTCGGAATTCAACGAAGGCTTGCCTACCATTAAGGTAATTGGCAATCCAACGCTTGGCGTCATTGGGAAGGGTGGAATTCATGACGTCAGAAATCAGCATGGAATGGTCGACCATTCCATGGGGTCTGGGGTCGTCGGGGTTGGTTCGACGAAACTCATCACGCTCATTTGCTATTCCCGTCGCCTCTGCTGGGAAGTTTGGTCTTACTTCGGGTATTCGACCAGCAGGGATATGGCGAGGGGCTGCAGCAGTGAAAATCAGAAGTATTGGGCAGTTCTCTGAAGCAGTGATTGGCGAACTCTCTGAAACCCGGCCAATCAGCTTTCTTATGATTGACGAATCTGCGACGTTCAGATGTATTGAAATCGGGTGGTCCGCTAATGGAGACAATTATGGGGAGATGGTCTGATCCAAGGGAAACGACGGTTTGCCAGGTAACGTCATTTGTCAGACCAGGTGACACGATGGTTATGTCTGGCGAGCTGTGACACTCTCCTCTAATTCCGGTAGGGGCGTCCTCAATGACCGTGCAAAACGTTGAGCTGTCAATCTGCTCAGCCAGTGCTGTACCTCTCTGGTCGTTTCCGAGGGCCGAATGCTACATCTCATGATGCGCATTAAAAGCGGGCTAATGTTAGGCACGTAATCTGAGATACAGCTATTTCTCGACGGGATGTATATTTTCAACAACTCTATCTCGGCATATGTACCGAAATAGTTGAAATTTGGTCGTTATTCTTGGTTGGGGATATGAAACATTCCCACAGATAATTATCTCGGTACAAGACCACGTCTCTCATAGAATGGTATCTCTCGATGTTCGGTATTTTGACAATTTTAGCCACATTGCTTAAGCAAAGTGGCTCAAATTTGGTATTTAGTCCCCTTTCTGCGGAGAATAGGTTCATGTTCTGAGAAAGCTTCCACAGAATGGTGACACATGATTTTGGGAACTTCCAAGATTTCAGTTATATTATCCAAAATTTAATTTCAGTCTTCTTTGGTGGTTCAATCGATTAAAAAATCTTGTTGTGGCTAAAAAAATTGATTTCCCCAAAAATAATTTTGTGAAAATCGCATCGGATTTTGATATTGTTTGTTACTTTATTTCTTGTTTGTTACTTTACTTTATTATTTATATATTTTTATAATATTTATATATTTTTATAACTTTCACATTATTTGGTATGTACTCTTATTGTCCTTATTTTAGTTTTTAATGCTCACTTATAAATAATAGCTAATTTGTTAAAAAATATGTTTTTTCTTTATTTGCAGGTAAATTAAATATTAAAATATATACGATATATAAATTAATGTAAGTATGCATTAAAAAGATTCTCAATGATTGACCCGTTTTTAATTTGCCAATTTTCGGATTCGCATTCAAACTGGTAAGCTAGCCCAGCTAGAAAGAGAATTCGACCGCCTACGTCTTAGTATCCTGGGTATATCTGAAGCAAGATGGAATAATTTCGACGAGCATATACTAAACAGTGGAAAATCTCTTATATTCTCCGGAATGCGAGGAGAAAACGCTCCCCACACGAATGGTGTAGCTTTTCTTCTGAGCTCGGTGGCGAGAAAATCCCTGATGCGTTGGGAGCCCGTTAGCGAGCGTATAATTACGGCTAGATTCAAATGCAAGGTGCGAAACGTGTCAATAATCCAGTGCTATGCACCAACAGAAGCGGCAGAACCAATCGAAAAAGAAATGTTTTATAGTAGCTTATCGGGAGTATTTCAGCGTATCCCTGTCGGAGATATCAAAATTGTTATGGGCGACATGAATGTCAAAGTAGGCTGTATCAACACGGATTTTGAAAATGTGATGGGAACCAATGGCATGGGAACAGCGAATGAAAACGGTGAGCTTTTAAAGGAGTTTTGCGGAACTAACAATCTTGTCATTGGCGGCACATTATTTCCGCATAAAACCGCACATAAAATAACTTGGGTTTCACCAGATGTATCAACAAAGAACCACCAAATAAATAAATAAATAAATAGACCATTTTTGTATTAATCGCTTGTGGAGGCGAAGCATAATGGATGTCAGAAACAAACGTAGTGCTGACATCTCATCAGATCACCACCTTGTCATTGCAGAGCTGAAACTAAGAGTTGTACGTGCAAATGATCCTGGAACAATAAGATCACGCAAGTTTAACATTGGGAAGCTCAAGAGCCCTCAAATAAGCAATGCTTTCTACTCCAATGTAGAAACTGAAAATGTTTCCCGAGATATTCCAATCGACGTGCAATGGGACACAATTAAGAGTGATTTCATTTCCACCAGCGAAACAGGCAAATCTTGTAAAAAATGCCAAATCTTGTAAAAAATAGATTTCCAACGACACGTGGGCAAAATTTGACGAGAGGAGGAAGGCCAACAATGCCATGAACAATGCTAAAACGCGGAGCGACGTACGAAGAGCCAGGCAAGCATATACCTCAATAGATACCAGTGTCAAACGGTTATGCAGACGCGATAAACGCAAATGGATTGAATCAATTGCCGAAGAAGCTGAAACCGCTGCAACTACAGGAAATTCAAAGTTGCTCTATGACTGTACAAACCGCATGATTGAAAACAAAATGAACATGGCTGTACCTATCAAAGATAGAGATGGAGTATTACTCACAGATCCAAAAGATCAGCTTAAACGATGGAGAGAACACTTTACCGATATTTTCAGCCCCCCTCTTTCTTCTCCTACTAACAACATCGATGTACGCTCTCTCAACATCCCAAAAATATTTCGCATTAATATCCAAATTCCCAGTATTAACGAAATCGAATTAGCTATTCGAAAGAGCAAACCTGGCAAAGCGGCAAGAGCAGATGGGATCGTACCCGAAATGTTCAAAGCAAACCCACACAGAAGTGCTCAGATTCTTCACCCCTATTTGAAACCATAAGGCAAACCGAAAAATTCTCGAGAGAGTGGATGCAGGGAACACTTGTAAAAGTACCAAAAAAAGGCGCAACCTCAGACTGCAACAACTGGGGAGGAATCATGTTGTTATCCGCACCACTCAATGTTTTCTGTCAGATTATACTCGACCGAATTTCGAATAAAATCGAACCCGCACTTCGCAAACAACAAGCCGGGTTCAGATCACAATACTCATGTGTTGACCATATTGCGTCGCTCCGTATAATTATTGAACAAATGAACGAATTCACACAGCCCCTACATCTAGTCTTCTTCGACTTCGAAAAAGCCTTTAACCGCTTAAATCACCAGAAAATATGGGAAGCTCTTCTCCGTAAAGGTGTACCCAACAAAATTGTAAATTTATTAAAAGCGCAATACACTGAATTTCAATGTAGAATTCTTCATAATGGCACATTATCGGAAACAATAGATATTGTTGCCGGTGTTCGACAGGGATGTATTCTATCCCCTCTTATATTTTTAATTGTGAAAAATGAGTTACTCCGGTCGAGTGTGGATGCTCCAGCAAACAGAGGTATTCTCTGGCACCCCATAAATATGGAATATCTAAACGATTTAACATACGCTGACGACATTGCATTGATCTCCTCTTCCGAACGCCATATGCAAAGCAAACTAAATGACTTGCAAACCAAGGCAGAGAAATATCAACTACGGATCAATGTTAATAAGACAAAATCGATGAAGTTAAATCATGTGATCCCCGGCAACTTCCATCTTGATGGCAGGCCAATTGAAGATGTAGCCAACTTTACATACCTTGGAAGCCAAATAACACCAGATGGTGGCACCCAGGCAGACATTCAAGCCCGATTAGCTAAAGCTAAAGGTGCCTTTGCTAAACTGCGGAAAATATGGCGCTCCCGGCAGTTATCAATTTCGACAAAAATTCGTATTTTCAACTCGAACGTGAAATCCATACTTTTATACGGATGTGAAACATGGCTAGTATCACCAGAGGGACAAATAAATTACAGTGTAAACCGCTGTTTAAGGCACATCTTACATATATGGTGGCCTGATAATTGGATACCAAATTCCGAATTACACAGAAGATGCAACCAAATCCCAATCGAAAAAGAAATTGCTCATAAAAAATGGAGTTGGATAGGACACACGCTGCGTAAATCCCCAGACAACATAGCTCGACAAGCCTTAGACTGGAACCCACAAGGGGCCCGAAGTAGAGGACGGCCCAGAGGCTCTTGGCGTAGAACTTTAAATACTGAAATAAAATCTTTTAACGAGAACCTTAGCTGATTTCAAGTAAAAGCAATTGCTAAAGATCGTTATAAATTTAAGGAATTTTGTACGGCACTATGTACTTCCTAACCGGCGCGAAAGCAATAAATAATAATAATTCGCACTGCTGCTACATTTTGTCATTGGAAACAAAACTAAATTCCCATCCTTAGCTTAAAGGTGTAACTAATTAGTGTCATAATCACAGCAGGTTGCTTATTTTTAAAATGTTTTTTTAAGTGTTTATTTTATGGTCGAACACACACAAAACAGACATTATTACGGCTTCTTCAAACGGAAATAAAAATAAACGTTAGCAAAACGGCAAGAAAATCCAAATAGAGGAAAAAAACTGGTTCCAGCTAAAAATAAACGTTGGATTGTGTAAACAAAATATTAGCAAATAAAACAAAAAAATCTTTTTTATTTTCATATTTAAAATTAATAATAAATTATATTCAAAAACACATATTTTTTGCGAATGGCAAAGTATTCAAACATAAAGTCGAGGAGATCACGATTTCTTAACAAAATATATTGCCCCCCTCTCTCCATACATATACACTTTTTTGAAGCAACAACCTTTCACCCAAAACATTTAAAGTTTTGTTTTTTTCGCAAGTTCTTTGAACTTCTTGTGAGGGTCGGCGTGACGGTGCGAATTGGACGGCTGGTTGGTCTTTGTTTTCTTTCTTTCTTAATTTTTGATGTTTTTTTATTTTTATTTTTTGTCTATTTTTGCTTAACGTTTGCCGTCCGTCGTCTTGACATTCGTGTGGATTTTTGTCTTGGCTATTTTTGGCGTTATTCGTTTTATTTACTTGGGAAAATATTTGTTTATTTTTAACATGGCAAATAGACCAATGAACTGACCCCAATGTCTTTCTTTCTAACTCCTTAATGGAAAACAATTTATAAAATATAAGCGGAAGGATAAGTTCCATATATTACAAACGAGATGTGGAGAATCCTTTATTGCTTCGACGTTAATCAAGGATGAAAGGGTAAAGTAACAAAAATGAGTTTTAATCATTAATAAGTATTATAAAAATAAAAAAAAAAAATAGTTATGTTTATAAAGACGGAGAAAAAATCTTGCTTTTAAATTGTCTAGGGTGACCTTTTTATCACATCGATACAACATTAAATGTTCTCGTGAAAGCGCCACCTACGGGAGAAAGTGAACAATTTCTGTATTAGCTCAGACCCCAACCACCTTATAAACTACTTTGCTCCAAAAAGTATACTTGTGTTATTTCTTTTATAATTAAAAAAATAAAATCAATTTCAAATATATAGCCGAACAATGCAACAACACAATACATTTCAAATATTTTTAGAATTATATTTTGACATTGATTTCTTCAAAAATAAACCAACCTTTCCACTGCATTTCGTTTTAAAAAATGAATCCTACTACCTAAGCTAGACAGCCTAGTAGTCCTAAATATTTATCACATTGCTACAACAATATATTTATTTTTGAAAATGTCATCTGCTTATGAAAAAATACAACGCTTGTATTCTAATACATAAGAATCCAATACCAAACAGTCCTACGAGTTTTGTCACATTTATTGGTGACAACGCCACCTACTGGAGACAACTTACAACCTCTGTATTAGTTCAGGCCCCAACCACCCAATAAGCTAATTCCCTCTAAATCCTTTTCTCTTTAAGTTTCAATCTGAATTCGTTTGACATTTCTTGTTTAATTAAAAAAGAAAACATAACATCAATTTCAAAAATTCTTAGAATTAGATTTCGACATTGATTTCTTCATAGATTAAACAACAACCAGCCCCATTCCACTACTCACTACATATCGATCGCATTGTACAAAAATACTTTTGCGCAAAAGTTCCATTGAAACAAAACCACACATTCTAGGTGCCGGCTGGCACTCATGCATACAGATTAGATTCTGAGAAAAAAAGTAATGAATTGCAGAAATGAAATTGTGACGATCGAAGTAGAGCAACAGTGAACGACAGCAACAACAATGTTTACGGAAATGCCAAAAGTATTACTTTTCCGTAAATAAGAGTGGCGGCAGATATCTGTGTCTGCATGCCTGCCCGCCCTGCCTGTCTGTTAACGACAAGAACATTATCTTTTTTTAAATGAATACTTGAGACGGGGAATGGAATTACATTATCTAGAGGATCAGAAATGACAATAGTGGATAAATATCTTTTTACCAGGAATCTCATTTTTTGTGGAAAGGAAAAAGAGGGTCTTTGTTACCCCAAAAACTTATTTCTGTCCTAAACTGTATCTTTGTTTAGTCATTGACTTTTATTCTGTCAGTGAATAAAAATGTGACAGGAAAGTTCTAAAGAGGTACCCCTTCTTTCCGAAATGGTCTATAGATGCACCCTTTCTTTCCGAAAGGGTCTATAGATGCACACTTTCTTTCCGAAAGGGTCTATAGATGCACACTTTCTTTCCGAAAGGGTCTATAGATGCACACTTTCTTTCCGAAAGGGTCTGAAGAAGCACACTTTCTTTCCGAAAGGGTCTATAGAAGCACCCTTTCTTTCCGAAAGGGTCTATAGAAGCACCCTTTCTTTCCGAAAGGGTCTATAGAAGCACCCTTTCTTTCCGCAAGGGTCTATAGAAACACGCTTTCTTTCCGAAAGGGTCTATAGAAGCACCCTTTCTTTCCGAAAGGGTCTATAGAAGCACCCTTTCTTTCCGAAAGGGTCTATAGAAGCACCCTTTCTTTCCGAAAGGGTCTATAGAAGCACCCTTTCTTTCCGAAAGGGTCTATAGAAGCACCCTTTCTTTCCGAAAGGGTCTATATAAGCACCCTTTCTTTTAGAAAGGGTCTATAGAAGCACCCTTTCTTTCCGAAAGGGTCTATAGAAGCACCCTTTCTTTCCGAAAGGGTCTATAGAAGCACCCTTTCTTTCCGAAAGGGTCTATAGAAGCACCCGTTCTTTCCGGAAGGGTCTATAGAAGCACCCTTTCATTCCGAAAGGGTCTATAGAAGCACCCTTTCTTTCCGAAAGGGTCTATAGAAGCACCCTTTCATTCCGAAAGGGTCTATAGAAGCACCCTTTCTTTCCGAAAGGGTCTATAGAAGCACCCTTTCTTTCCGAAAGGGTCTATAGAAGCACCCTTTCTTTCCGAAAGGGTCTATAGAAGCACCCTTTCTTTCAGAAAGGGTCTGTTGAAGCACCCTTTCTTTTAGAATGGGTCTATAGAAGCATCCTTTCTTTCAGAAATGGGCCCATAGAAACATCCTTTCTTTCAGAAAGGGTCTATAGAAACATCATTTCTTCACAAAGGGTCTATAGAAAGACCCTTTCTTACATATAGCGTCTATAGAAAGACCCTCATATGCCCGCGGGCATGGGAATGTTGTTGTTGGTGGCCATCACTGGTCTATAGAAGCATCATTTCTTTCGGAGAGGGTCTATAGAAGCACCCTTTCTTTCCAAAAGGGTCTATAGAAGCACCCTTTCTTTCCGAAAGGGTCTATAGAAGCACCCTTTCTTTCCGTAAGGGTCTATAGAAGCACCCTTCCTTTCTTTCTTTTCTTCAGAAAGGGTTTATAGAAGCGCTCTTTTCTTCAGAAAGGGTCTATAGAAGCACTCTTTTCTTCAGAAAGGGTATATAGAAGCACCCTTACTTTCACAAAGGGTCTATAGAAGCACGCTTTCTTTCCGAAAGGGTCTATAGAAGCACCCTTTCTTTCCGAAAGGTTCTATAGAAGCACCCTTTCTTTCCGAAAGGGTCTATAGAAGCACCCTTTCTTTCCGAAAGGGTCTATAGAAGCACCCTTTCTTTCCGAAAGGGTCTATAGAAGCACCCTTTCTTTCCGAAAGGGTCTATAGAAGCACCCTTTCTTTCCGAAAGGGTCTATAGAAGCACCCTTTCTTTCCGAAAGGGTCTATAGAAGCACCCTTTCTTTCCGAAAGGGTCTATAGAAGCACCCTTTCTTTCCGAAAGGGTCTATAGAAGCACCCTTTCTTTCCGAAAGGGTCTATAGAAGTACCCTTTCTTTCCGAAAGGGTCTATAGAGGCACCCTTTCTTTCCGAAAGGGTCTATAGAGGCACTCTTTCTTTCCGAAAGGGTCTATAGAAGCACTCTTTCTTGCCGAAAGGGTCTATAGAAGCACCCTTTCTTTCCGAAAGGGTCTATAAAAGCACCCTTTCTTTCCGAAAGGGTCTATAAAAGCACCCTTTCTTTCCGAAAGGGTCTATAGAAGCACCCTTTCTTTCCGAAAGGGTCTATAGAAGCACCCTTTCTTTCCGAATGGGTCTATAGAAGCACCCTTTCTTTCCGAAAGGGTCTATAGAATCATCCTTTCTTTCCGAAAGGGTCTATAGAAGCACCCTTTCATTCCGAAAGGGTCTATAGAAGCACCCTTTCTTTCCGAAAGGGTCTATAAAACCACCCTTTCCTTCTGAAAGGGTCTATAGAAGCACCCTTTCTTTCCGAAAGGGTCTATAGAAGCTCCCTTTCTTTCCGAAAGGGTCTATAGAAGTACCCTTTCTTTCCGAAAGGGTCTGACCTAACTCTGATGGAATTCTGAACTAAAGAGCATACATACACATGTTCCCACATTATACCCAAAGAGACAAGGGAAACATCAGCAAGTGAGTCCTGTGAACCCCTGAAATCGAAGTGACAATTTACCACGAATGCGAATAGATAACTAATGTGGTCAATAATATTTAAATTGAATCCCATCTTTGATAAAAAATTATTATTTCTCTTCTCATTCTTTGCAATTTCCATTTGAAACAAAAAACTTGTTTGCTTGTTTGGAGGGTTTTAACATCATCATTATTTGCTCACCTTGCTGTTTGCGAAGAAAATATTTAAAGAATTTCACTTGGCTCTTTCTTTGCCAGTCGATGTCCGGGCTGGCAAGATGCACGATGTGAAACTGGTCGAAAGAAAATTAAATCTTAAATAAATAAATGATGATGATGGCATTAACTCCGTCGGATGCTGCAATAACAACTCTTTGTCATAGTAAAATAAAAATTGTCAAGTTACCTCACAAAAGAATGCCAACAGCAGCAGGGTGATTTGGCCGAACAGAAGACATACCACCGGAGAGAAGAAAAATGAAAAGAAATAAACTTGAATTGTGAATCACCATCATCACCTTAACGGTTCACAAGAAACAAGAAGAACTAACTGCTATAAGCTGCTGCCTCAAACAACAACATAACACCAGAAAGAATGTCAGTTAGTCAGTATTTTTGCTATTGACATTGCCTGGCAAAGTCAAAGAACTGCTGCTTGTTTTTCTTCTTCGCCACAACGATCATTCGTCGTCGTTGTCGTCGTTATATTAACAACATTTTTCTTTATGACATTTAAATGTTGTTGACAAGAAAATCCGACTTTGTGATAATAATGACAGTTATTGCAGCAGCGGCAACAGCAACAGCCGTAGTAGGAAAAGAGTTATGTGAGAAAATTATGCACAGTGGTTTGAACCTCCTTCAAATGCGGATGAGAAAGGAGGAGGTTTTTAGGCGATGGGTTAATAAACCAAAGCTAGTGAAAAAGCCAATGCTATAAAAAAAACATTAGATAAGAAAACAAACTCCCCAAATATTGTCGAAACGCGGACATGTTGTAACGTGACAAATGTCACATATATACAACAACATCTGCAATCTACCCTTACCATCACAGTAACAGTGAATCAGCATGCACTCAACGGCACCTTCAACTACCCCAGTCACGCATTAAAGTCATTTGCTTGCTATAATCAATGCAGAATAATTCTCATACCCCTTATACCAGCTGCACCTCAAGTATTTCAGTTTTCGTCATTGAAGTCAGCTTGCTACTGCTGGGGCTTGCTATCCGCCAAGGTAATCTTTGGTGGTGAGTTGCGTTTGCAAATTTTGGAAGGTACTACCCATTGTGGCTGTCCCATAATACATTACACACAGTGAATTCTTTTTTACTGTTCCTCACAGAGACTTCGGTTTTCTGTTCCACACTGAGACTTCGGTTTACTGTCCCACACAGAGTCTTCGGCTTCCTGTCTCATTAAAGGAAGCTTCGGCTTTCCGTGACACCTTTCCCAATTCATTGTATTTCATTTTATTGACATTAGTATCGGCATTGTATTTTGGTATTGCAAAATAATCCTCTCCATTAGTCTCAGCACCTAGAAAGAAAACCATCCATCTTTAATGTCGTGCTTCGTGTCACTCTTGAAATTCCAAACTGTTTTGAAAATGTGGGTGGTTCGGGACGATCAAAACGTTTTGTTGTATGTTGATGGTGCCACAGCTAATGTTGCTAACCAGCGAGTTTTTTGTCGTCTATCTGCCTCATTCTGTTGTTAGATTTTTCACTATGGCGGCTGAATTTACAGTTGGAACAAACTCGTATCTTGTCTCATGACAGGTGTCACAACTTTCCCAATCCATTTCCTATATGGCAGTAGTATCGGCAAGGTATTTTGGTATTGCAAAATAATCCTCTCCATTAGTGTATCGTCCGAGCACCTATATAGGTACCCATCATGATCTCGTGCTTCTTGCCACGCAAGCGTTTCCAAGCTAATGTTTTTTGAATAGAATAAGAATAGATTTTCAATCGCGCAGGATTCTACATTTTTTGCTCCAGTCATGAACCCTGAAAGAGAACAAGGTGAGCAGTTTCAAAAATCATCTTTTTTTAAGTATGATGGACCTATGATCACGATGACACCTATCTCCTTATCCTTTACACTGTAAAAGATATTGAATTTCAATCCCAATTTTTATCTTTCAATTTTATGAATCCTCTTTGCAATAAAATCGAAAACCATTTTTGGGTCTTGTTACAAGTTATTAAAATGCAACAAAATGTTGCTGCTGTGTGGTTGGAGGACTATAATTTTGCATTGAACTTTGTTGATACCGCGCGCTACCAATTTAATAGTTTAACATTAAAATTTTTTACGTTCGCATAAGTACACATTATTTTGAAAAATTATGACTAAGAAACAAAACAACAAAATCAAGTGACTAATAACGCAAAAAGCGATATAAATGAACACATAAAAGGAACACAACCAAACCACAAACATGGGTGCTTATAACGGTCGCATAACCACAAACAATAAAACCAAAGTCTAGTCGTGGTCCGTCGTACATAAAAATACACCGTCCAACCATGAGAATGAACGCAAATAACGATAGAATAGCAAAGTGAAGGTTTTTCTAACAGAAGAGGTCATAATGTTAACAGTGCCACTTTTTTTCTCTGACTATACAACAGCTTCAGGCTGTGACTGGTTTAGATCAACAGAGTCAGAGGAATGTTAAAAGTACATCAAGTTATTTTGTTTCATAAAATGTGGTATGAAAAGTATCGGAACAGTAATTGGGGATATAAAAAAAATGGGTAATGACATAATTGTAGGTAAGCAAACTTACTGTTGGTAAATATATCGTTCCAAATCAGAATCAGATCAGACTGCGCTAACATGCGCATAATTCTCTCCATTCAGGAACCGTTAGAGCTTCTTTTTTATCTTTCGGACATCTTCCATGTGTTGCGGCTTACTTCGTGGCATATACGTTGAACAAATAATATTTTTCCACACGATAACCCTGATTTTTTTCTATTTAATGATCTCTATTAAGGACCGCTCGAGCCAATTATTTATCTTCCAGACATCTTCCGTGTGTTGTGCCGTAATTCGTGTCACGCGTGCTATTTACGTTGAACAAATAATATATTTCCACATGATAACCCTGAATTTTGTTTTCTATTTAATCATCTCCAATAGTGACCGCTCGAGTCCCTTATTTACCCTCCAGACATCTTCCATGTGTGGCGCCGTACTTCGTGTCACGCGTGCCATATAATTCGCACTAATTATATATTTTTGCCCGATAACACTGAATTTCTTCCTCTTGTAACATCTACATTAAGGGCCGCTCGAACCCATTATTTATCTCCCAGACACATTCCATGTATTGTGGCGTACTTCGTGTCACGCGTGCCATATAAGTCGAACAAATAATATATTTCACTCCTAGCTATATGAGACTTTCTTTATTTTTCCGATATTGAAAATCATCTACAACTCAATAGATCTGAATGAAATTTTCCAACCTGAGTGACAGGATGAGATTTAAATGCCAAGCTCCAAAAGTGGGGAGCTAATGTAACCGACACACTACTACTACCGTAACCTCGACGTATGCCCAGCATTTGATTACTTTAGGCAAACACCAACAATTGTTATTGACAACCTAGGTCAGATTCATTTGCTATTTGTTATCGAGCCTGCAAACCGATGCCATCGCAGGAGTGGAAGCAACATTCATCTGAGGGAAGAATACACCCTTCCTGTTGACAGAAATCCCAGTACTGCTGAGGTAGATGAATGTGTGGATGGACTCATCTCTGTTTTCATCATCATCGTTGAGCGAAAAAGGTTACATATTACAATCCCCCTAGAAAGCATCCAAGTGAATTCCAAAACTTATGGAAAAATTAATATAGCATCTGAGCTCTCCTCAAGGCAGCCTATAGGTGAACTGGCCGACAGTATCGGAATTATGATAAAAACAAAACGTGGCAATCCACATTCAGGATATCCGTCAAACGGAGGAATATGGAGAATGGACTGGATGGATATTTTCATATTCCTCAAATGGAAGAACTGCACTAAGTCAGCTATGTGGACCTATTACATGCGCCCGACGCCAAGATCGTACAATCAACCACAAAAATTATCTCTATGGCGTCTGAAATTTCAGAAAGAGGGAAGATTAAATAGTTCTGGAGATATTATACCACCATGGGAAATTTTCTGTTTCACTAAACGGGTTTTAAACTTCTTCTGAAGTGAAGTCTTCTATACGCCATTGTGAACAGCTTGTCATGGTTGACAGCATCAATGGCTTCTGAGAAGTCAAGCGCCACTATCAGTGCTTTATCACACGGTGAAAAACTATTTCTGACGCTGTTGAGGACTAAAACTTACTAAGGGCTTCAGTAGCGGGACCATCTTGTCCATTTTGCCCGACTTCGGTAACGGTGTGGTTGTTTAGCGATAGGTTGAGAACTTTAGTGGGATACTCGACTCCCGGCGCATCCAGCTGTTTCAGCATAACCATAAAGATTCCATGAGGGCCCAACGCTTTGGATGATTTAGCGTTCCTGATGACATTGGGAACACAATCTATTGTAAACTGTGATGTAGGGATAGGTAATGGACAGCTATGATCGATTTTTCGACTTTTCGATTTTGGTCTAAAACCGAAATTGCGAATTTTCGGTCTTGCGGTTATTTCAGTTGTTTAAACTCGACTTTCGACTTTTTCATAACCGCAGAAAATCGATTATAATCGACTATTCCTCGATTTTCGAGTTTTCTTTTGAAACTGTAAAACCGCCAAAAGTGTAAAACCGCCAAGTCCACAATCTGTAGGCAAACTCGAAAATCGATCACAAAATAATCGATTAAGCGATTTTTCCCTCCAGACAAAAGTCGACTAGAATTTTTAGATTTTTGACTCCAAAAAGTCGATTAATCGATTAACCGAAAGACGACTTACATATCCCTATTGTAGTGGTTCCTTCTAGAAGGAAGATATCTAATGCTGCCTAGAACTCTTCCCTTTGCCCTGTCACTCCTGGGGTCCTCGAAAAACTGTTGGCTAAAATAACTTGAGCACCTCTTCGGATCAGTCAGCGTAACGTCGTCAAACGTGACTGCGGTCCTATTTTCCGTCTTCCAAGGGTTCGGGAGTGGCTTAACCGTTGCCCACAATTCACTTATTCCGACTCCAATATTGCAACCACTTGTTCTGTGTATGCCCATCGACTAACCTGTTAATTTCTAGTTTCAGTTCTCTGACTCTGGGTCACTGAGGTTGGCGCGACGAAGATCATCACGCTCATTTGATAATCGTTGTGCTTCATGATTGATGAAAGTGCGGCATTCAGAGCTTAATAAATCGGGCGGCTTGCTGATGGAGACAATTATTGGGAGATGGTCTGATCCAAGAGAAACGATGGTTATGTCTGGCGAACCTCTCACACTCTTCGCTAATTCTGGTAGGGGTGTTCTCATTGAACGTGCAAAACGTAGAGCTATCAATCTACTCAGCCAGCGCTATTCCCCTCTGGTCATTGCCGAGTAGCGAATGCCACAACTCATGATGGACATTAAAGTCCCCCAAGACCAGGCGGTTATGACCTTCTAAAAGGAACTATAACCTGTATAAGAATTATGTAACTTTTATCGATTCAAAAGTTGTCAAAATTTCTTTTGTTTTTGTAACAACTACTAAACAAACAAATGAAATTTTTGTAAAATAAACAATGAGTGAAGTTGTTAAAAAGTTACAGAATAGGCCTACTGGACTATAGCTAATTGCATGTACGGGTCATTAGAGCCAGGCTCAAGCGTGATATGTTTGTATTGAACAGATTGGTGCAACGGGAAAGTTATTCATACAATCCACCTACTGTTTCCTCGATCTTACCTCGGAGTCCATTGCAATTAAATTGCAAAAATAATGCATTTTCAGGGATTGGAACAACAACGACTGGTATTAAGTGCTATGTGCGTGTCTGCTTTTGCGAGACTGCAGAGGGTCACGTATTTTTATGACGACGACTCACTAGGGTGCTGTGTTCTCGCACCATGCAGCAATGAGACCCTGTAGAATTCCACCACATGGTCGAGCCCAGAGCAACCCTGAGATGCACTCACTCCGGACATATATTGTATCTCACCGAAGTTTGAGGGTGGTGGATGCGGATGTGACAAACTGCCCACAAATAAATTTGTATTGGATTTTCCTCTCTGGGATAACAAACATGTGTTCAACTTCCATCCATGTGTGGTGTTATGCTTCGTGTCACGCGTGACATATCCAATTTCATGTTTTGTGAATGTGGGTATAATAAATTGGAGTCTTAGCTTACAAATGTTAGGTCTTAATACCCAGAAAAAAATTTAATACACAGAAAAAAATGTTAGCCATTTGATAAAAAAAATTCAAAGATTCAATCAAAAATTTATCGATTTCCCGGCGATAAAAAAAATTGTCATATTGACAAAATTCGATAAAATTATTTGATCTCAAAGTAAAAATACAACTAATAAAATATTTCAGATATTGACAAAAATATTTATCAAAACATTGTGTTTGAAATGTTTTCTTGATGAAAAAAATTTTATAAAAAATCGACAAATATTTTAGTCATGTGAAATATGTATCAGTTGAATTTTTACTTTGTGATCAAATAATTTTATAGAATTTTGTCAATATGAAAATTTTTTTTAACGCCGGTTTTTTTTTCTGTGTATGCAATGTACACTCGTGACGATGTTTGACTTAGATTCGAAGTATCGTGCTTGGCTTGACTCGTATCGTACGTCGTTTGACACATGTCGTGCAACGGCTGACATCTTCTGAAAAGAAAGTTTTAAGAACTTCTAAAAAATTCCCTATATTCAGATCCGGCTCTATCTCTATTGGATGCGGGGAAGAAGGCCTTAAATATTTTTTTTAACAGTCTGGCTTCACTTATTGTTAGGAGATATAGACCATCCGTGCCCAATAATTAGGTTTTAAACAAAAAATAATAATGCAAAATCTTCGGTACATTATAAAGAGAAATCATGAAAAGACTTCTCCCAACAAAAGTGTCTTGGAGTGTCGTGCTTTGTTTGACACACGATGCACAGAAAAAAATCTGGCGATAAAAAAATTATCATATTGACGAAATTCGATAAAATTATTTGATCACAAAGTAAAAATACAACTGATAAAATATTTCACATATTGACTAAAATATTTATCGATTTTTTATATTGAACTGATAAAATATTTCACATATTGACAATGTGGAATATTTTGATCAATATGTGAAATATTTTATCAGTTGTATTTTTACTTTGTGATCAAATAATTTTATCGAATTTTGTCAATTTGACAATTTTTTTATCGCCGGAAAATCGATAATTTTTTGATTGAATCTTTAAATTTTTTATCAAATGGCTAAAATTTTTTCTGTGTGTGTTTTGGCTGATACACGATGTGTTTTGGCTGATACGATGTATTTTGGCTGATACGTTTTGAATAGAATTTCTTAGTAAAAGCTAAAACCTAAGTAATGGATAGCCTGCTTTGCTTGACATTCGTCGTGTTTCTATCGGCATCTAAATATATTGTTTTAAGAAATTGTCTATACAAATTCGAAATTTATATAAGATTTGACGATATGAAGGAGTTCTTAATTTTAATGTTTATTTTAAAATAAAATCTTTATGGTTGACTTCGAGTTAGAGTGTGGTGCATCATTTGATAAGTTTCGTGCTTCGACTGACACCTTCTGAATAGAAAGTCTTAATAAAACTAAGTAATTCCGTATATTCTTATTCGTTTATCTATATTGGTTTTGGCGATGTGAAGGAGATGTTAATATTAAAATATAGTCTAAATAGGTGACGTCGATTCGGAATGTCGTGCTTCGATTGACGAATGTCGTGCTTCGAGTGACGAATGTCGTGCTTCGTTTGACACCTTCTAATTAGAAATTCTCGCCAGCGGCTTTACATTTTCACTGTAAAAAAGTTCCGTCACTTATCTCAACAAAAAAAGAGAAATCATGAAAATGCTTGTCCATATAAAAAAATAATTTATCAAAAAATATCACGAATATCAGCATAAATAATGACGAAATATGTGCCACTGTCAATAAACAGCAACAACAACGTTTCCAATGTGATTGCTAGAAAATTTTTGAGTATCATGAAAATATTTGTTTATGAAATTATCAGCTAAATTATCAGATTTTACGGAATTACAAAACGAAAAACAAAAATTCAAAACGTAGCAAAATAAAATCATTTCATGATCTATGACCACTAGCCGCCAATCAAAAACTGGCAGGCAGTCACTCACTCAGTCATCGTTCATTCATAAAAACAGTTCGGCAATACGATTCAATCGTATCGTATTTTTAGCTTTTGATTTCAACAACAAAACAAATGATTGGCGATCATATGGTCTTGTGATGTTGGCGGTGGAGGGGAGGAGGGAGGGCTATTGAGTTCATTGAGGTGGCGTTGGTGATATCGGATGTTTGGCTTTTAGCAGAGGTATTTGTTAGATTGTTGGATAGTAAACAAAATTGCTATCAAATGAGCAACAACAATTTTTTTTGATGAGGATGTTGAGAGTATGGCCACCAAACTTGCAAAAGGTGTGTTTGTATTGCATTTTCTTTTTCTATATTAACAATTTTGGATAATTCAATCGATTTTAGATAAATTAAAATTTGAAATTGGTAAAATGTTGTATAGGTTATGACATCCCATGGTTAGGCTAGGTCTTGTTGTTAAATTAGCTAATGTTCAATTTTTAAATGTCCCACATTACAAACTGTAAAACTATACGCAGTCAACTGTAATATTATTTTTAGTGTTGCTAATTTCGTTGGGGGCGTTATAGGGGCGGGTAGATGTGGTTGTTTTATGATAGCTGAGGACTCGTGATTGATAGTTCTGTTTTGTTATAGTGGTTTCTCGCTAAAAAAATAAAGTAAAAATAAATTTTAGTCATCATCAACTACAATATTGACATCAACAAACGAAAACAACAACAAAATATGGTGACAACAATACGCGTTCATACTAACTTAATCCAAATCACATGAGTTTTGATATTTACTTTTTATGTTTTTAGCGTCGGTTTGTGTTATTTTAATTTATTTCTTTCAAAGTTTAGCAAATAGATGACGATATTGATTTTTTATAATTATTATACCCTCAGCATGTATGTTAACGAGGGTATATACACATTCATACGGGCGAAATGTGCCTTATCGAAATAATGGTTTTGGACGAAATCGGTTTCAGACAATTTGGAGTTGATTTAGCCATGTCCGTCCGTCTGTCTGTGTGGCTGAAACCGAACGGATCAACCGATTCGGTCCAACATTTGGCTTTCGTAATATCTTGTCCAAACTTAGTTTCATTTCGTAGGTGGGTTATAACGGTCGACTCCTTCCAGTACCTCTTCCACAAAAGTTCGAAAATGTTCGGAAAATGTATGCGCACGATAACTCTTGATGGGAGTAATCGATTTAGTCCATGCTTTGCACCGTGAAATTTCTACTAGACTTCGATGAGGTTGCAATATGGACTCAATCGGTCAACTTCTTTGGGTACCTCCCACACAAAATGTCGAAATAGTTCAGTATAGGAAATGCTCTCGAATCGCTTTGTTTTTTGTTGTCACAACCATATGGCGCTACAATTTTCATCAGGGGCAAGTCCATACCTTCTGAGAAAATAGCATGAAAGTTGTGTATCTTTGTGTATCTTACGATAACTCTCGAACGTATCTGCCGATTCGGTCCAAAATTTGGCCTTTAATATTTTGTCCAAACTTAGTTTAACTTCGAAGATAAGCCATATCGGTCAACACCTGCAGGTACCTCCCCCATTAAAGTTTAAAAATTTTCGGAAATTTGTGCGCACACACATTCTTGAAAGAAGTGACCGATTTGGTCCATTCTTTACACATCCTAATATATCTACCAGATATAGATCAGGTTCGTATATGGGCTATATTTGTCCATTCCTTCGGGTACCTCCCAAACAAAATTTCGGATAAGTTCATTTTTAGGCCTGCCCTCGAATCACTTTTATTTTAGTTGAAGCAGGGGCAAGTCCATACTTCTTGAGAAAACAGTCCGAAAGGTGTAAAAACCCCTATGCACAATATGTAGTGGCTGGAGAGAACGATAACTCTGAACTGATTTGGTACAAAATTTGTCATATTTTTTCCAAACTTAGTTTCACTTCGAAGATAGGCAATACAGGTCTACAACTTCCGGTACTTCACCCCAATATTTAACAAGTATCACTAAAATGGCATACACGATATCTCTTAAATGGGGCAACCAATTTGGTCATGACATGACTTCCAAAATGAGATCCACATCCGCAAACACTTTTGAACTTAAATCCCAATCCACATTTTTGTCGGCAAGTTCAAATGCCCACAAAAAGCCACAAAATTCTGAAAAGACCCTAAACCAGACATGACCAAAAAGAGAACGGAGAAAATGTGAATGTATTCAAAATATTGGCAACTTATAACAGTGTGTTAGTAAGTTTGTATTCACGCAAGCTGTAAACAATAACAAATCAAAACATTTGTTCTATTTTGTACGCTCTTTCTGTGCATTCGGGTCGTGTGCGTGTAAATTGCCGAAAATCATCGGCACCGCCGTGCCAAATGTGACCATGCTTGGCCTAAACACATTGGATCCGTCCGTAGATGAAAGTTTCAATTCACACAGGCTGAGGGTATATCTCTCTGTCGGCAAAGCCGACTGATACTTTTTTACTTGTTTTTCTTTCTACCACGGGGAGGTCAGTCCACTTGAGATGAAAGAGGTACCAAAATAAATTCTGGGCTTTGCCATGTTAAAGCCGGTCAGTGCCGTTGCTTGGTATCTTTAATCTCCTACGTCCAGCTGCCCCCATCTGCCACCCGCTAAGTTATTCCTTTTAAACCACGCCTGTAAAATCGTCAAAATTCTGAAAATCGGGAGGTACGTTTCTATGGAAGGTATACCTAAACATGGACCTGTTCTGAACATTTATTGGAAGGATGTATTTTGCTCACTCAGAACTCAAAATGCAAAATGTTAGCCAAATCGGTTGCAAAATGTCAAAATTCCTAAACGTAGACCGATATTGACAATTTTTTGCATGGAGGTATTTGGTTCACACAGAACTCAAAATGCCAAATTACAGCCGAATCAGTTGGAAAATTTTCAAAATACCGAAAATCTGAGGGTGCATTTATATGGGGGCTATACCTAAACGTGTACCTATATTGAATAACTCGTTTAGAACTATTTTTGGCACTCTTTTCAATACAAGTGGGAGCACTGTGCAAGGGGCGCTTTCTGAGAGCAAGGGAGCGTAAATTTTAATGTGAAACACATTGAAATGTATGCTCACTTGCTCTCAGTAAGCGCTCACTGGCTACCTCAAACATATACACATATTTATAAATGGTGGTAGTTTATTGAAAGGCATAGAAAACTTCACTTGATGCCCAGGGATGGTATTGTACCATATTAAAATGCAATTTAAGGCTTTCTGTATGTAATTTGAGCCATAGCTATTCCGCGGAATCTATTAACTTCCTGAGATATCCCAGGTAAAATGTGAATTTATCGACACCCAGGAAGGTATATTATGCACAAGGATAACTTAAAAGCTTTCTAGGATCTCAAGATCTGCAATCTGACACTAATATTTTGGCTTTTATAAAGTAAAATACCTAAAAAGGAAATAAATCAGCAATGGTCCGCTTTAACGAGCTACACAAGAAGTTTGGCATTAAATAACGGCATTTAACACCCCAAAAAATATTTTTTTTTTCTCTAAAATATATCTTAGACACCCAGACACATTCGCCAAAACAATAAAATGTATAAATGTTGCTGCTAATTCAATTAATTGTACGGTAATACTCATATTTCCTTGGGGCGTACGTATACTTTTACTTACTTACTTAGCTGACCCATTACAGAACATTTGTTCCATAGACCGAACTAAGAAAATATCTCCAATTATCTCTGCTACGTGCTTCGCTTTTTGGAATATCGCGCCTTGTCATCTCTTCATCCACTTGTTTGCGCCATCTATTCTTTGGCCTGCCAATTCTGCGTGCACCGCCATGTGCCTCGAATTTATACGCCTTTCATCATCGCTCATTCTTATTATATGGCCTTGCCAACGCAATCGCTGCATCTCGATACGTTTAACAATATTGATGTCGTTGTATAGCAGATACAGCTCGTGGTTCATGCGACGTCGATATTCACCGTCAACGCAGATTGGTCCTTAGATCTTTCGAAGAATTTTTCTCGCAAACACACCAAGCACTGCCTTATCTGCTTGCGCAAGTACCCAGGCTTCAGAACCATACATCAGCACGGGTAGTATCAGTGTTTTGTAAAGCTTTATTTTTGTTTGACGAGGTGTGGCTTTGTTTTTAAACTGCTTACTTAAGCCAAAGTACAATTCTTCTTTTTATTTCACAACTGATGTCGTTAGTTGTGTTTACGGCGGTGCCGAGGTAGACGAAGTCTTTTACTACCTCAAAATTATAGGAACCAACGTCAACAGTTGGCCTGATCTCTATGGACGCATTGCGCGTCGACACCATCAACTTAGTCTTCCCGCCGTTTACCGCCAGACCCACTTTAGCAGATTCTCTTTCGGTCTTCATAAAGGTATCGGTTACTTTTTTTACTGATCGTCCCATGATGTCTATATCATCAGCATAAGCAAATAACATGTGGCTATTGGTGTAGATTGTGCCACTTCTTTTGACGTTTGCCTCTCGAATAACCTTTTCCAGCAGGATGTTGAAGAGATCACACGAGAGACTGTCTCCTTGTCTGAAACCTCTTTTGGTATTAAATTCTTCGGAGAGGTTCTTTCCTATTTTAACTGAGGATCTTGTGTCAGTTAAAGTCATTTTACAAAGCCGAATGAGCTTTGCGGGGATACCAAATTCAGACATGACCTGGAATACCTTTGAACATAGTGGGCTGTCGAAGGCTGTTTTATAATCGACAAAAAGGTGGTAGGTGTCGATCTGCATCTCTTGGGTCTTCTTCAGCATTTGCCGCAGGGTAAATATCTGGTCAATGGTGGACTTGCCAGGTCTAAAGCCGCATTGGTATGGCCCAATTATGTCGTTGACCATAGGCTTTAGTCGTTCGCACAATATCCCTGACACTATCTTGTAGGCAATCGGGAGTAGACTTATGCCCCTATAGTTGGAGCATTCAGTCTTATCTCCCTTCTTATGGACGGGGCACAGGATACACAGGTTCCAATCGTCGGGTACTCGTTCTTCCTGCCAGATGGTGCTAACTAGCTGATGAATACACCTTATCAGCGTGTCGCCTCCGGTTTTGAACAGCTCGGCTGGTAAGCCATCGGCTCCTGCTGCCTTATTATTCTTCAGCCGGTTTATTGCTGTCTTTACCTCATCTTGGCTGGGCGGTATACATTCTATACCATCTTCTGGGATTGGATCTGTGGTATCATCGTCTTCGCTACTATTGGATACCAGCAGATTGGAGAAATGTTCCTTCCATATCCTGAGCACGCTATCTGTATCTGTTACCAGATTACCTTTCTGGTTTCTACAGGAGAAGGTGCCTGTACCCAAGCCATCAGCTTGATGCTTCACTCTTTGGTAGAATTTTCGGACTTCATCCTGGCTCCTGTACATCTCCATTTCTTCACACTCCCGCTTTTACATCTCTCTCTTTTTCCTGCGGAAAAGACGTTTCTTCTCTCTCCTTTCTCCCGATATCTCTCTCGTGCGCTACGCGTTGCTACTGATTGTAAATTAGCTCTATATGCCGCATTTTGCTCTTCGGTAGCAGCACGACACTCCTGGTCATACCATGAATTCATTTGTGGAGGTCTCTGGTATCCAAGTATTTTGCTGCTGTTTGCATGGAGTGGGCAATACTTTGCATTGCTCTGATATATTATCGGGATGAGGAGTGCGGAGGGTATAATTAAGTGAGGAGGGTATAATTAAATTTGTCATTCCGTTTGTAACACATCGAAATATTCGGAGACCCTATAAAGTATATACATTATTGATCAGCATAAAATTCTATGTCGATTTAACCATGTCCGTCTGTCCGTCCGTCTGTCTGTCTGTTGAAATCAAGATACAGCTCGCAATTTTAAAGATAGAGAGTCAATATTTGGCACAGAAGTTTTTATTACTTGCAGGATGGTTGGTATTGAAAATGGGATATATCGGTCCACGTTTTAATATAGCCCCCATAGAACGGTACCTCCCGATTTTCGGTATTTTTAAGGTTTTAGCTTCATTATCCTACCAAAATGGCTGAAATTTGGTATTTAGTTATCAATGTGTGTATAAAACTTTCCACCTGAAATTTGTTGGTACAAGTCCACTCATTCATATAGCCCCCATAGAACGGTACCTCCCGATATTCGGTATTTTGGAGGTTTTAGCTTCATTATCCCACCAAAATGGCTGAAATTTGGTATTTAGATATCGTTGGGTGTATAGAACTTTCCACCTGAAATTTGTTGGTATAGGTTCACGCCTTCATATAGGCCCCACAGAACGGTACCTCCCGATATTCGGTATTTTGAAGGTTTTAGCTTCATTATCCCATCAAAATGGTTGAAATTTGGTAATTACTCTTCGTGGAGGATATAAAACGTTCCACCCAAAATTTGGTAGTATAGCTCCATGCCTTCATATAGCCCCCATAGAACGGTACCTCCCGATAGTCGGTATTTTGAAGGTTTTAGCTTCATTATCCAATCAAAATGGTTGAAATTTGGTAATTAGTCTTCGTGGAGGATATAAAACGTTCCACCCAAAATTTGTTGGTATAGCTCCACGCCTTCATATAGCCCCCATAGAACGGTACCTCCCGATATTCGGTATTTTGAAGGTTTTAGCTTCACTATCCGATCAAAATGGTTGAAATTTGGTAATTAGTCTTCATTGAGGATATAAAACGTTCCACCCAAAATTTGTTGGTATAGGTTCACGCCTTCATGTAGCCCCCATAGAACGGTACCTCCCGATATTCGGTATTTTTAAGGTTTTAGCTTCTGAATCCTACCAAAATGTTTAAAATTTGGTAATTCGTCTTCGTTGAGGATATAAAAAATCGTTCCACCTGAAATTTGTTGGAACGGTACATCCCGATATTCGGTATTTTGAAGGTTTTAGCTTCATTATCCCACCAAAATGGTTGAAATTTGGTAATTAGGCGGAGCTAAGTACTTTCGTAGATAAAAGGAAACTAATTATTCCATTCTCTTTCAATTTAATTTTGGTGGAGGGTATAAAAAGTTCGGTCCGGCCGAACTTAACGTTTTCTTACATGTTTTCTTTTCTTTCGTTTTTCATAGTAGGCTGTTTTTTTTCTAGGGGAGGGTTACTAACCCGACGCCCAAACCCAAGTTTTTAACGTTCTTATGGGTGAACGCGCGGCACATGTTAGCTCACTACCTTTAACGGGTGTTAAAGGCAGCTACCCCAGGTGACACCACGGGGAGGTCAGTGTCCATTTGAGATGAAAGAGGGGCCAAGATAAATCCTGGGCTTTGCCATGTTAAAACCAGTCAGGACCGTTGCTTGGTATCTTCCATCCCTTACATCAATTGTTTACAATCAGTCCCAAACAAATATTTGTTTCGATCCAAACATATTTCTAACACATATTTTTCTGCGTGTATAACCAGAAATGGAAATAGAATTTCAATCCCTTTGACTTTTAGCCGTTACTTTTCAATTTTGAATAAAATGTTTTCGATATATTTTTGACCTGCTCTCTTCCCATTTGGGGATCTTCGACCTTTCTGCACTTCGTGTACAACCGGGTGTATCATTGTCCATTTGCATGACAAGGCCTAGCAAGAGCCGGGCGTCCCCCTTCGTGCGGCCCATAGGATAGGATTGTTATAAATACGAAACCGACAAATTGTTTAACCAAATTCCGGCATATGACGAAATAATCCCATTCTGTAATCTAAATGGAGTGTGGGATTTTATAGCCTTCAAAAGAAGCTAACAACATCAACACGCATAGCTGCATTTCATAACAAAACAAATTCCTTATCAAAAAACACGAGAAAATAACAACAAACGACCAAAACAAGTGAAGGTCTTCTTTGCTGTTACGAGTATGGCACTGGAGTTCCTCACACGCGTTTTAAATGTGACTTTATTTTTTTTAAATACAGTGGAAATATTTTGTTGTCATTATTTGACTTATCAATTACAACCAACCAGCCAAATAAACAAAACAACATTTAATGATAATTAGTGCAATCTTCAGCGGTCTGAGCGTCGAAGTAGGAATGTACGACAAGTAGTTGTTGGTTGGTTAAGTTGAGCAAAACAAAATACCTGAGAAGGAAAACAAGCCAAAGAATTTATTTTATTGACATTTTTGTTGCAAAATTCCAAAGAATTTACCGGTTTAAGCGATATGGCAAAAACAAGCACAGGCTAACACGCTTATTTGTTGTTGTTGTGGTTGCTGATGTTGTTAATATTGAATTGGAGAAGTGAAGAACTCTTAACGATGATGATGACGTCTAAATAATATCAGACTGTTGTTAGTGCCGCTGTTGTTGTTGCTGGTGTTGAGTTTGTTATTGGTGTTAACGCTGATAATGCCCCCATTTGGTAATGAGAATATCTTCGTCATTGTCATTGGAATGCCTGGCCATAAGTAGTCATAACGAGCCAGCCAGCCACCACTCGATCGTTTGGCTGTTCGGAAAATATGTGAATGAATTTTTAGGCGTACTTACTAACGTATGATGGTTGGTTGGTTGGTTGTGCAGGTGCTGTTACTGCTAGTGTTGTTATTGCTGTTAGTGTCACATGCTTACGTACGTAAACGTATGATTAATACGGAATTTATATTACACTTATTTACTTAGTATTTGTCCAGACAGGCGATACTTAGAAAATTAAACAATCACGCGCAGAAATCTCACCGTTAATTTCAAATATCAATTTCATTATGGAATTTTGTTAACAACAACAATCCCGGTACACATATTTTGTTGTTGTGGTGGGAAGGAAGTCTGGTAGAGCAAGAGAGCGATGTTGTCATTAAAGCTAATATTTACCAGTTAATTACTGCAGCATCTGTAAGGTATGCAACGACGAAGCTCGCCACGCTCATTTGCCAATCTCGTCGCCTCTGTTGGGAAATTTGGTCTTACTTCGGGTATTCGACCAACAGGTATATGGCGAGCGGCTGCAGCAGTGATGATGTCTTGGAACGTCCATTCTGCTGCCCGAACATCAGAAGGTCCAATTAGCTTTCCCATGGTAGATGAAATTGTGGATTTTAGATGATGATTATAAAATCGAACTCTCTGCTGATGGAGACAATTATAGGGAGATGGTCTGAGACAAGAGAAACGACAGGTTGCTACAAGGTTTATGTCGTCATTGATCGTGCAAAATGTAGAGCAATCAATTTCCTCAACCAGCACTATCCCCCTCTGGCGGTTTACGAGGACTGAATATCACAATTCATGCTGAGTATTAAAGTCCCCCAAGACCAGACGGTTATGACATTCTAATAGCGGGCTAATAATAATGTGAGGTCTATAACAGTGATGGCCAAAACCACACACTTGCAGATTATAACTTCCGCTAGTGTGAGTGGAAACGTAAACAATGCGTTAACCGAACGAATGTGTTTACAGTGTACGTGTGTGTCGTATACCCGCGGGCATAGGAAAGTTGTTCTTGGTGGCCATCACTGGTCTATAACCTTTACAACAGCTGTATATAGCGGGATGTTTACGTTAAGCAACTCTACCTCGGCAGTTCTTGACGGCTACCCAGAGCCAGATTCGCGAGAGATAGGTCTGTATTGAACATACTGGTGTAATAAGAAAGGTAATGCCCCACCTCAACTTCTCAGTAAGTTCTAACCATCACAAGGTTGCAAGCTGCAGTTGTTGTAACCTCTACAGGTAAAGTTGTATGGGTAGTAAAAGAAAACAAGTAAAAAAGTATCAGTCGGCTATGCCGACAAAAATATGGTTTTGTATTAGCTGAAAAGTTTAGCGGGGGAGGTACCTAAAGGAATGGACCGACATAGTCCATTTTGGAATTGGGTATCTTTTTGGGAGTCAATATCGCGCTCACCAGTCACTTCAGTTGGCCACCATATAATTTAGACCCACGAACAATATATTATCGCTGTAAACAGGGACAACAGGAGTACCTTCGGTAAAAATTTCCAAAGGATCCTTGAACAGACCCCCTTGAACAAAAATGTTGAACGTTTGTGTGGGTGGTACCCCAAGCAGTGGACAAATAGGTCATACTTTTGAACATAAACTAAGTTTGGACACAATATTTCGAGATCCAAGGTTTGGACCAGCCACTACACCGTAGCGGTTTTTAAAAGCTTTCGGGTCATTTTCTCAAGAAGTGTCGACTTACCACTCAAAATTTGTACTTCGTAATTACTTACTTACTTAGCTGGCCCATTACAGAACATTTGTTCCATAGACCGAACTAAGAAAAGATCTCCAATTCTCTCTGTTTCGTGCTTCGCTTTTTGGAATACCGCGCCTTGTCATTTCTTCATTCACTTCTTTGCGCCATCTATTCTTTGGCCTGCCAATTCTGTGTGCACCGCCATGTGGCTCGAATTTATAAGTCTTTTTAGCGGGTTCATCATCGCTCATTCTTATGATGTGGCCTAGCCAACGCAATCGCTGCATTTCGATACGTTTAACTATATTGATGTCGTTGAAAAGCAGATACAGCTCGTGGTTCATGCAACGTCGATATTCACCGTCAACGCAGATTGGTCCGTAGATCTTTCGAAGAATTTTTCTCTCAAAGACGCCAAGCACCGCCTTATCTGCTGGCGCAAGTACCCAGGCTTCGGAACCATACATCAGCACGGGTAGTATCAGTGTTTTGTAAAGCGTTATTTTTGTTTGACGAGTTTTGGCTTTGTTTTTAAAGTGCTTACTTAAGCCAAAGTAGCATCTGTTGGCCAATACAATTCATCTTTTTATTTCACAACTGTTTATTTCGTTTGTTGTGTTTACGGCGGTGCCGAGGTATACGAAATCTTTTACTACCTCAATATTATATTCGGTCCGAGCTCAATGGACGCATTGCCCGTCGACACCATCAACTTGGTCTTCTTGCCGTTTACCGCCAGACCCACTTTAGCAGATTCTCCTTCGACCTCTATAAAGGTATCAGTTACTTCTTTTACTGATCGGCCCATGATGTCTATACCATCAGCATAAGCAAGTAACATTTGGCTATTGGTGTAGATTGTGCCACTTCTTTTGACGTTTGCCTCTCGTATAAACTTTTCTAGCAGGATGTTGAAAAGGTCACACGAAAGGCTGTCTCCTTGCCTGAAACCTCTTTTGGTACCAAACTCTTCGGAGAGGTTCGTTCCTATTTTAACTGAGGACTTCGTGTCAGTTAAAGTCATTTTACAAAGCCGAATGAGCTTTGCGGGGATACCAAATTCAGACATTGCTTGGAATACCTTTGAATGCAGCGGGCTGTCGAAGGCTACTTTATAATCGACAAAAAGGTGGTAGGTTTTGATCTGCATCTCTTGGGTCTTCTCCAGGATTTGCCGCAGGGTAAATATCGGGTCAATGGTGGACTTGCCAGGTCTAAAGCTGCATTGGTATGGTCCAATTATTTCGTTGACCATAGGCTTTAGTCGTTCGCACAATATCCCTGACACGATCTTGTAGGCAATAGGGATAGGCACAGGACAGGGCACAGGATACTCAGGTTCCAATCGTCGGGTACTCGTTCTTCCTGCCAGATGGTGCTAACTAGCTGATGAATACACCTTATCAGCGTGTCGCCTCCGGTTTTGAACAGCTCGGCTGGTAAGCCATCGGCTCCCGCTGCCTTATTATTCTTCAGCCGATTTATTGCTGTCTTTACCTCATCTTGGCCGGGTGGTATATATTCAATACCATCTTCTGGGATTAGATCTGTGGTATCTTCGTCGACTTCGCTATTATTGGATACCAACTGTTTGGAAAAATGCTCTTTTCATATCCTTAGCACACTATATGTATTAGTTACCAGATTACCTTGCTGGTCTCTACAGGAGGATGTGCCAGTTCCAAAGACATCAGTTTGATGTTTTACTCTTTGGTAGAATTTTCTGACTTCATTCTGTGTCCTGTACATCTCGATTTGGTCACACTACCGCTTTTCCATCTCTCTCTTTTTCCTGCGGAAAAGACGTTTCTCCTCTCTACTTTTCTCCCAATACCTCTCTTGTGCGCTAAGCGTTGCTACTGATTGTAAAGTAGCCCTATATGCCGCATTTTTCTCTTCGGTAGCAGAACAACACTCCTGTATGCCTATTCTGTAACTTTTAACAACTATCGATATTGTTAAAATTTCTTTTGTTTTTGTAACAACTACAAAACAAACAAATGAAATTGTTGTAGAATAAGCAATGAGTAAAGTTGTTAAAAAGTTACAGAATAGGCCCCTGGTCATACCATAGATTTCTTGGTGGAGGTCTCTGGTATCCAAGTATGGATTTTGCGGCTGTTTGCATGGAGTGGGCAATACTTTGCCATTACGCTGATATATTATCGGGATGAGGAGTGCTTTGATTAAGCAATTGGGCTACTTGAGTGGAATATGCTGTGGTTATCTGTTGTGATTGCAGCTTACCGATGTCCAACTACCGTGTTATGTCTGTTCGCACTCTGTTTGCAACATTTGTTCTGGTACGTACCTTTGCTGCAACAAGGTAGTGGTCCGAGTCTATGTTTGCACCTAGAAACGATCGTACATCCAACACGCTCTATGAATGTCTTCCTTCTATCACAACATGATCAATTTGATTTCTTGTTTTCTGATCTGGAGACAGCCAGGTGCCCTTATGAATATCGAGATGATTAAATCTGGTACTGCTACATACCATGTTTCTTGCAGCTGCAAAGTCTATCAGCCTCATACCATTGTCAGATGTTTCACTGTGGAGACTGAATTTCCCCGACTGTTGGGCCAACGATGTTTTCCTTTCCAATTTTGGCATTAAAATCGCCTAGCATAATTTTAATGTCATGGGCAGGGCAACGGTCATAAGTTTCTTCTAAGCGCTCGTAAAATACATCTTTGGTCTGCTCGTCCTTGTCTTCAGTGGTGGGAGCATGAGCTCAAATAAAGCTGATGTTGAAGAATTTAATTTTAATCGAATTACAGCGAGTCTTTCATTCACTGTGGTGGAGCTGGAGACCAGATGTTTTGAATCTTCGACCAACTACAAATCCGTAACCACACTCATGCTTTGTGTCGTAGCAGCTATAATACAGTGCGTCATCTTTAGGTGTTGTTGTGACGCCTTTCCCAATCCATCGTATTTCCTGTATGGCAGTTATGTCGGCCTTGTACTTTTCAAGCACATCTGCCAATGCGTAAACTGCACCTTCTCTATAAAGAGTGCGAACATTCCAGGTGCAGATTCGCAGAGCATGACTCTTAAAACGTTTTGCGGGGTTCGTCAACTTCAGAGGGGTTTGCTTTTTTTTCATAGTAGGCTGTTTTTTCTAGGGGAGGGTTACTAACCCGACGGCCAAACCCAAGTTTTTAACGTTCTTATGGGTGAACGCGCGGCACATGTTAGCTCACGACCTTTAACGGGTGTTAAAGGCAGTTACCCAGGTTACACCACGGGGAGGTCAGTGTCCACTTGCGATGAAAGAGGGACCAAGATAAATCCTGGGCTTTGCCATGTTAAAGCCGGTCAGGACCGTTCCTTGGTATCTTTCATCCCCTACGTCAGTGGCCACGAAACTTCTTCACTAAAAATCGGTCAACATAGGTCCATGTTATGGTATAGCTCCCATTTAACGGTAACTCCCGGTATTTTGAGGGTCTTCACGGAACCATCCGTATTTTCACTTTTGAGGTTCCTTGCCGTTATAAAACTTTACCACCAAAATTTTTAAAGATAGGTCCACACTTTGATATAGCCCCGTACCTTTCACCTGGCTGAACACATTTTTATACCCTCAGCCTTTAGGCTAAGGAGGGTATATACACTTTGATACGATGAAAATGTGCCTCATCGAAATAATGGTTTTAGACCCCAAGTATGTTTGGACGAAATGTGTTTCAGACAATTTGGAGTCGATCTAGCCATGTCCGTCCGTCTGTCTGTCTGTCCTGCTGGCTGGAGCGCACGATAACTCTCGAACGGAAATTTTGGCTTTCGTAATATTTTGCCCAAACTTAGTTTAAGTTCGAAGATAAACTACATCGGTCCACTCCTTCCGATACCTCCCCCACAAAAGTTCGAAAATGTTCGGAAAGTTTGTGCGCACGATAACTCTTGAAGGGAGTGACCGATTTGGTCCATACTTTGTATAGCGTAAACTTTCTACCAGAGTAATATGAGGTTCCAATATGGTCTCAATAGGTCCACTCCTTCGGGTACCTCCCACACAAAATTTCGGAAAAGTTCAGTTTAGGGCCATCTCTCGAATCGGTTTGATTTTTGTTTTAGCAACTTGTATTCACTGCCCTTCATACGACGGTACAAGTTTCATCAGGGGAAAGTCAATACTTCCTGAGAAAATAGCCTGAAAGTTTCAAAAAACCCCTATGACACCGTGTGAGGTGGTTGGAGCGCAAGATAACTCTCGAACGGATCTGCCGATTCGGTCCAAAATATGGCCTTAGTAATATTTTGTCCAAACATAGTTTAAGTTTGAAGATAAGCCATATCTGTCCACTCCTTCAGGTACCTTCCCCACAAGAGTTCAAAAATGTTCGGAAAAATTGTTCGTACGGTAACTCTTGAAGGGAGTGGCCGAATTGGTCTATACTTTACACGTCCTAATATATCTACCAGATATAGATCAGGTTCAAATATGGACTATATTTGTCCACTCCATCCGGTACCTCCCACACAAAATTTTCGGATAAGTTCACTTTAAGACCTGCTATCGAATCATTTTGATTTTTGTTGAAACAACTTGCATTCTCTGCCTCAATTACGATGGTAAACGTTTTTTCAGGTGCAAGTCCAAACTTCTTGAGTAAACATCCCGAAGTGTGTAAAAACCACATATGGCACCATATGTAGTGGCTGAAGATCCACTTCCATAATGGTCAATGTAGATCCATTCCTTTGTATCTCCTCCGCAAAACTTTTGATCCCTAATCCTAATGAACATTTTTGTCGGTTCAAATTCCCAAAATTTATAAAAACCCCTAAATACATACATACTTTTTTTGGGAAAAAATTGTTTCAATATATACAGGCTGAGGGTATATCTCTGTCGGCAAAGCCGACTGATACTTTTTTACTTGTTTAGATTAGATTAGATAATTTAGGCTTTTTGGAGTATCCGTGGTCGAAAAAAATTTCCACCAAAAATTGAAAAATAAAACTAATTATTTCATTTTAAATAATACCATTTTATGGTGGAGGGTAAACAAGTTCGACCCGGTCGAACTTAACGACTTTTTTACTTGTTATTATTACTGTTGTTTATATCAAAATTCCAAAATCTTTATTTATGGAAACAGTGTCCGCAAAACCAACAAAAATGTTGATCCAAATGAAAACAAACAAATTTGTTTATCAACAATGCATTCCATTTGGATTCCGATTCCGATCGCTGGACAGAATTATGAAAATTATGAATACTAGATGGCTGGCTGGCTGGCTAGCAGTAGGCAGTCGGACGATTGAGGCAGACAGCAGTTGACTTCTGTTGATAATTATGATTTGAATATTGATGAAGAAGTAGCCGATTAATTCTGAACAAGTTTGACGCCATCGATCGAATAGGCAGTTGAGTCGTTGTTGTTGCTGATGTTGTTGTTGTGACAGCACCATAGTCGTAAACACGTCAAGTCAATGCATAGTAGGACTGCTTGCTGTGCCGCTGTTGTATGTATTTTTGTTGACGACAAATAGTGGCAAATATAGCAATGGCGCGGCAAACTTTGAATATTTAGACCACCAACCAACCAGCAACTCTACGACGAGGCAGTCAGTCATTCAGCTACCATTTAAATTGTTTCAAAACGTTTTGTTGTTTGTTTATTTTGCATTTTTATGGGCTTTTTTCGTAATTAGCTGTCACAATGTTTTGTTTCGTTTGTTATTGTGAGGGGAGAGATATGCAAAAAAATTGATATTTTTGTTGCCGGTTGGTTAGTAGAAGGCGTTGGTGTTATGGGTAGGTTGTTTAATAGCTTGGTTGTCGTTATAACCTGGGGGAGGTGGGGGTTGTTTACACATTGTTTTGGTAGGGAATTTACATTTGCTTATTTATGTTGACAACAATGTTCTGGGGGCAATTGAGAGTAAATTGTGTAATGCTCCTTTTGTAGGGCAAGGGCTTCTATGACAGAAAGCTTACATTGCCATCATCTTAGGTGAATTTTTAAACGGTATTAATAACTAATATCTAACTGCTTATTGATGGTTGTCATGGCCACACTTTTAATTGCTAACAAAACAAAACAAAAAAGCCCACTTCTGCCACAACAACCTACCCACATTATTCGCCACCATTCCTAAGTTTATTTTTGAACTGTTTTCTGTTTTGTTTTTGTTTATTTATTTTTGGGAATTTCTTTGCAGTCATTTGGAATTTTTGTCACATTTTTCTGTCGAACAGCCATAAATAACCAGACCGACAGCACAACATCAACCATCAACCTCACCGCACATCGAAGAAACACAAATTCCCTGTCATTGACGTCATTTCCTTATAAAGCCAACAACTCGACAACGGTGACTGTAAAGAGAGACTGCGTTTAGAAAAAGAAGCTGTCTGCATTCGCTTTTTTGTTTTCTTTCTTTGTATTTTTTGGTTAGAACGCAAAGTATGTAGACTCGTTTTTTTGCTTGACAGTTTTATTTTAATAGCAAATTTTATATGGAATTTGTTTTATATAAAAAAGTCATAAAAACGGGCTAGACGACAATGGATAATTTTTAATACTAAAAACAGCTAACGGGTTCAATAAACTTCTTTTGAATGAGAACTAATTTCAAACAAATTGATAAACAATTGAGGGGTCCACATGATCCGAATAATCCAATACGAAGTAATGTAAATAAACTACCTTCCAACACCTTACTTACTTAGTTGGCCGTCTGCAGAACATTTGTCCTATAAGCCGAACTAAGGAAAGATTTATATTCCTCTCTATTTGTTTATTTAGTTCTCCATTTTGGAATACCACGTTTTTCGATCTCGTCTATCACTTGTTTACTCCGTCGAAGCTTCGGCCTTCCAGTTCTGCGTGTACGTACCCCCATGTGACCCGTATTTATACGCGGATTTATCATCGCTCATTCTTATGACATGGCCTAGCCAACGCATTCATTGTATCTCGACACGTTCAACTATACAGCCGATACAGCTCGTGGTTTATACAACCTAGATATTTACCGTCAAAGCAGATTGCACCGAAGATCTTTCAAAGAATTTTTCTCGTTTCAAAGACACTCATCACTGCCCATACATAAGAACGGTAGTATCTGTGTTTGGAAAGTGTTATTTTTGTTTGGCGAGATATGACTTTGATTTTAAATTACTTACAGGAGCCAGAATGAAGTCCGAAAGTTTTACCAAAGAGTAAAGATACCACAGATCCAATCCCACAAGATGGTATTGAATGAATGAGGTAAAGTCAGCAATAAACCGGCTAAAGCTAATAAAGCAGCCAAGTTGTTCAAACCCGGAGCCGACACGCTGATAAGGCTATGCATCAGGTAGTCAGCACCACCGGCAGGAAGAACGCGTACCCGACTATTGGAACCTGAGTATCATGTGTCCCGTGCACAAGAAAGGAGACCAGACTGTATGCTCTACTATTGCCTATAAGGTAGTGTCAGGGATATTATGCGAACGACTAAAGCCTATGGTCAATGAAATAATTGGACCATACCAATGCGGCTTTAGACCTGGCAAGTCCACCATTGACCAGATCTATTTACCCTGCGGCAAATCCTGGAGAAGACCCAAGATGTAGATTGACACCTACCACCTTTTTGCCGATTATAAGACAGCCTTCGACAGCCCCCTACGCCCAAAGATATTCCAAGCCATGTCTGAATTTAGTATCCCTGCAAAGCTTTGACTTCCAGCAGAATGCTACACGAATGGCTGTCTCCTTGTGTGAAACCTCTTTTGGTACTAAACTCTTCAGAGAGGTTCTTTCCTATTTTAACTGAGAAAAGAGTATCGGTTAATGTCATCTTTCCAAGCCGAATGAGCTTTGTGGGGAAAAGAAATTCATATTTGGCTTGGAATACCATTGAACGTAGGGCTTCGACAGTCCCCCACGAACCTCTCTGAAGAGGCTTTATTATAATTGACAACAAGTAAGAACGGCGTTAAGTTCGGCCCGGCCGAACTTGTTATACCCTCCACCACGAGTTGTATTGAAGTAAAACTGAACGATTATTTTCCGTTCGTTTATGAAGAAGATTAAATTCCAAATTCCAGCAAATTTCGGTGAAACAATGTGGCTATCTTTCAAAATACCGAAAACTACAAATTTCAGCCATTGCGGGGGAATATTGAGACCACAACCTTCAAAATACTGAAAATCGGGAGGTACCGTTCTATTGAGGATATATTAAGGCGTGGGCCTGTACCGACACATTTTTGGGGGAAAGTTTTATTCTACCAACGAAGGCTAAATACCAAATTTCAGCCATTTCGGAGGAATATTCAGGCCTCAACCTTCAAAATACCGAAAATCGGGAGGTACCGTTCTATGGGGGCTATATGAAGGCGTGAACCTATACCGACAAATTTCATATGGAAAGTTTTATACCCCAAATGAAGAGTAAATACCAAATTTCAGCCATTTTTGTGGAATATTGAGACCACAACCTTCAAAATACCGCAAATAGGAAGGTACCGTTCTATGGCGGCTATAAGAAGACGTGGGCCTATACCGACAAAATTCTAGGGTAAAGTTTTAAACCCCCCAACGAGGACTAAGTACCAAATTTCAAATTTCGGTGTGGTAATGAAGCTTAAACCTTCAAAATACTGAAAATCGGGGGGTACCGTTCTATGGGGGCTATATAAAAACGTGGACTGATATAGTCCATTTGCAATACCAAACATCCAAACAGTAGTATAAACTTCTGTACCCAATTACAAATCTCTATCTTAAAAATTGCGAGCTGTATCTTGATTTCAACAGAAATACGGACGGACAGAAAGACAGACATGGTTATGTCGAATTAGAACTTTACCCTGATCAAAAATACATACACTTTATAGGGTCTTCGATGAATATTTCGATGTGTTACAAACGGAATGACAAATTTAATTATATATTATGGTGGAGCGAAAGACGAAAGGTGTCGATCTGCATCTCTTAGGTTTTCTTTCGCAGGGTAAATGTCTGGTCAATGGTGGATTTGCCAGGTATAAAGCCGCATTGGTATGGCCCAATTATTTCTTTGACCATAGGCTTTGGTTGTTAGCATATTACCCCTGACACTATTTTTTAAGCAATAGGGATAAAACTTATGTCCCTATAATTAGAGCATACAATCGTATCTCCTTTTCTGTGGACGAACACAGGATGCTCAGGTTCCAAACTTCGCGTACGTCGCGTGACGCCTCCAGGTTTGAACAGCTCGACTGGTAAGCCATCTGCTCCTGCGGCTTTATTATTCTTCAGTCGGTTTATTGCTGTCTTTACCTCATCTTGGCCAGGCGGTATACATTCCATACCATCTTCAGCGATTGGGTCTGTGGATACAGACAGTTTGGAATAATATTCTTTCCATATCCTAAGTACACTATTAGTATCGGTTACCAAATTAACTTGTTGGTCTCTACAGGAGGATGGGCCTCCAACAAAGCCATACGTTTAATGTTTTACTCTTTGGTAGAATTTTCATTCTGGCTCCTGTACATTTCCATTTTTTCAGACTTCCGCTTTTCCTCTCTTTTTCTACGGTAAAGACGTTTCTCCTGTGTCCTGTTCTCCCGATACCACACTCGTGGCGCTACGCGTTGCTACTGATTGTAGATTACCCCATATGCTGAGTTTTTCTCTTCCGTAGCAGAACGGCACTCCTTGTCATACCATGGGTTCCTAGGTGGAGGTCTCTGGTAACCAAGTATGAACTTTGCGGCTGTTTGCATGGAGTGGCAATATTTTGCCATTGGACTGATATGTTATCTATCTGGCTATCTGTTGTGATTGCATTTTAGCGATGTCCAACTTCCATGTTGTGTCTGCTCATACTTTATTTGCTACACGGAGGAAAAAATAGGCCTCTCTAAGGTATGTCCCAAACATATTTTGCAGCAAACATATATGTATTTGTTTGCAAGCAGTCCCAAACAAAACATATGTTTGGGTGCAAACAATTATATGTTTAGATCAAATATACATACAAACCCAAAATCCACAAAAACACATACACCAGAGTAAGGCAATGGGTCTCCCGTGAGCGTAAATTTACTCTCGCTCCCAACCTGCGTAGACTCTAACTGATGGTGACCGAGAGTAAATTTACGCTCACGGAAGACCGATTGTCTTACTCCGACATCCATATATTTATAAATAGTGGTGTTTCTTTTTTTTATTGACATGTATAGAAATACCAAACACAAAGCAACAACAGACGCGTAGATACATAAAAAATTGCAAATAAAAGAAATAGTAATTGTAAAATAAAACACACTCTCATCAAAAAATTGGCATCTGATATCAAATGTTTATATAATGTAATAAATCGTCACCATAAATGCCGTAAGACGTAACCCACAAATCCTAAACTTTACAGGAGAAGCAAAAAACCTTATAAAATGAAAACCTGTTTTATAGAATATCAATCTTATAAGGGCGAATATTTGGAGTATTATCAATCCTGTACAAATGGGGTAACTAGTGAAACCATAACCGCTGAAGCGCTTGGTTTTGGGATCCTCCATTACAACAATTTTTCGAAATGCCATTTCTTGAATATTATCGTTATTTTTGAACGTAGAAGCTTGAAATTTTGCCAGAGGATGTATTTTAGGTATCGGATTACATCAAAAAACGAATTTCGATTTTCATTTGGTTACGTCTTCGAGCATTTATGGTGACGAAATGTATTAATGTTATTACCAATATTAAAAGCGATTTCTTCCTTTTCCAATAAAATATTTCCATTCACCTTTTTGATTCAATTCTAAAATGTATTGGGCATTTAATTTACTAAAAACCGCAAGTTCTTTAAGAAAACACAAACACTGATTTATTCTCTCACTTTACCGTCTTTACACAACTGTTGTATTTAAAAAACTGAAGAAAAAAGAACAACATAATTCATACCATTTTTTCTTTCCTCTTCGCTTGCTACGTTGGTTAACAACAGCAAAGCACGAAACACGCATGCTTGGCCGCATACACACCACCAACGCACAAAGAACATTTTTACCCTCCCTTCTTCGCTTCTGCGTCTTCTATTACACTATACACACAACTCTTTATTATAAAACAGCATTCCGCAGCCGCGAGAACCCTGTTGTTACTCTCTTCGACAAAAATCCTCTCTCCACCCATAAAAAATATGTTCTAACATAAAAAATATGTTGGTACCCAAAGAAATATGTTACAAAATGATGCACACATTTGTTTGGACCCAAACATATTATGTTTGGACCAAAACATATTATGTTTGGATGCAAACATATTTCTAACATATATTTTTCTGCGTATACCTTTAATCGTTTACGTACATTTGCTGCAACACGGTGATGGTCGGAATATATGTTTGGTCCTCGAGATGACCGTACATCCAACACGCTCGATGAATGTCTTCCATCTATCACAATATGACCAATTTTATTATGAATGTGAGATGCTTAAATCTGTTACCTCTACCATGTTTTTTTGCGGCTGGGAAGTCTAACAGCCTCTTACCATTGTCGCATGTTTCACTCTCGACGCTGAATTTCCCGACTTTTGGTCCAAACCTAATCTCCTTTCCAATTTTGGCATTAAAATAGCTTAGAATAATTTTACTGGCATTGGCAGGACAATGCTTCTTCTAAGCGCTTGTAAAATATAATTTTGGTCTGTTCGTCTTTGTTTTCAGTGGGGCATGAGCGAAAATAAAACTGTTGTTGAACAATGTTGCTTCTATCCGAATTGTAGCAAGTCTTTCATTCACTAGAATTAAGCTGGTGAATAGATGTTTTGACCTCCGACCAACTACAAATCCACAACCAAACTCATGCTTTTTGTCATGACAGCTTTTAGGTGTTGTTACGCCTTTGTCCATCCATTGTATTTCCTGTATGGCAGTAATTTTTTTAAGTACAACTTCCAATGCGTAAGCTACACCTTTTCTATAAGGAGTACGAACATTCCAGGTGCAGATTCGCAGATGATAGTCCTTAAAACGTTTGCGGGGGCCGTCATCTTTAGAGGGGTATGTTTTTGAAGGATGGTTTACTAGCGTTTTTAGAGGGATGGTTTACTAGCCTAACGCCAAGCTTTTGACGTTCTTATGGGTGAACGCGTGGCACATTTTAGCTCACCGTCTTTAAGGGGTAGTAAAGGCAGCTCCCCAGGCGACACCATGGGGAGGTCAGTGCCCACTTTAGAGGGACCAAAATAAGTTCTGGGCTTTGACATTTTAAAGCGGATCAGGGCCGTGGCTTGGTATCTTTCATCCCCTACATAGGGTTAATATACTTGGAAAATCTTACAATTTCTTTAAAATGCACGTCTTGTCCCTCAAATATTGCCAGATCAACTCTTTTTTCCACACGCAAAGAAGAGAGATGGTCATATCAAGCATATTTTGGCAGAAAAAATGTGTATTGTGAACATCTAGAAATACATATGGTTGCCTCAAATCATATAACGTTGTCTGCCACAAAATATATGGTTGCATCAATAATATATTTTTTTTACATTATTACAATAACTTAATTTACTTACTTTCTCTGTGTGTATTCCAGATATAGTTGGGAACTTGCCACGCCTATTAAGGTTACTTACCGATGTAAACTTTCAAAACGCCGATACACGTGTCTTCTTATTTTTTGTGATGTACAGTGTTATTAGCACTTGGTTGATATTTATGCCTTTATACTCAGTTTGTATTTAAACACCAAAATTGTCTAAAAGGATTTTAAAATAACAACATATGAAAATTTTACTGAAAAAAATGTTCGTTTGAACAATTGTAGGTTGTATTACCACCAGGTAACTACCGGTTTAATCTTGGTAAAATACTTAAGTTATCTAGTTATTTATTTAATCAAGATTAAAGCAGTTCCTTCCGGTTTTTTTAAAGTGTATCATCTTGAATCCAGTAGTATTTAAATGGTTGAATTTCATCTCAAAGTTATTGTCCCCCAAATGACGACAATTCCTATCTTAAAATATTTCTTCTATACTAATATCTATCTAGTATCACATCGTTATCTCGTACAGATGTTGACAGATTATCTCCTAGCGTTAATGTTTTGTAACATTTGTTTTATTATTTTTTTTTTGAATTGTTAGTCTAAACTTTTCGCAAACACGTGAAGAATTTTAAGAATTATGATAATTCATTCATTCATGTTTTACGTTTTTAATTGAAATCTTGATTTTGTATCTTTTCAGGTAATTGTATGAAATGGTTGTTGTTGTCTACACAGTAAGTAATGAAAATAGAAACAAACACACTGCTACAACTTTCACGCAGAGCTCGGATTTACTCGCGAGTGAAAATCTGGGGGGAGATGGTAATTTTTTTTGGTTGCAATATTTTTGGTTAGTGTGGGGCAAGTTTATTTCGTGGGTGGAAAAAGTTTTTGTTTGGCGGTGGAAAGGGGGCAAGTTGCCCCACTCAACTTGATCAAATTCGAGAAGAGTTTCACTCGCAAGTGGAATTGGAGCGAATTCGAGCGAGTATTCGGTGCTCTACTTTCACGTGTAATTTAAGTATTTTTGAATTCTATGTAGAATTCTAAACTGTTTTTTTAAGAAAATTTGGGCGCCTCGTTTGTACATATTTTTGTTGAGAATTGTTGAGACTTAACGAGATTTTTATTGCATTTTGCGGTCCTTCCGATACAACTTTGACTTGTTGTTAACATTGTTTACAGGTTTATATTGTAATCATATTAAAATTGGATTTTATAAACAAATTTTGTGAACTTTAAAGTAAATATTTTAAACCCTCCCCCTCAGGAGAATCGAATTAATTTAAACACTTGTGGAGATCTTCTGGCGCAACTTTAAACTGGATTTTTTAAAGGCTTTTAAGAGAATTAAAAGTAATATTTGAGAAATCCAAACTGGATATTAAAAGAAATGTTGGGGTTGTTTTTTTATGAATTCATGAGGCCTCCCTGACGTAAATTTTTAGAACTCCCTGCTTCAAAATCAATGCATATTTGTTAAAATTGTTTTGCAGACCTCTTGAAAAGCTTAAATATGATTTTTTTAAGACTTTTTGAGAACTCGTTCTACAAATTTAACATGACATTTTAAACAATTTTGCGGATTAAAGAAGAATATTTTGACCGCCCGGTACAACATTAAGGAGGATTGTGTACGAGGATGGTGGTTCATGGATGATGCTGCGAATGTCATCAGGAACGTTCAATCATCCAAAGCATTGGGCCCTGATGAGATCTCCATTGTAATGCTGGATGTAATGGGTGTAACAGGAGTAGATTTTCCCACTACAGTCCTTAACCTATCGCTAGCCATCCACTTCGTTCCCGATGTCTGGAAAATGGACAGGGAAGTCCCGATACTGCTAGGATGCAGACAAAGGTGAATCGTACATGCCGATTTCGCCTTTGACGCAGGTAGCATCAGCATGGGTTTCAGCACACATTACGAAAACAGGCGGCGCTTAACTTATCAAAACGCAAGCACTCCACTCTGTTTGAGGACATAGAGGAAAAAGAAGTCCAAGTCCCGTAGAGCGAAACAGAGAGTTCACCAAGATGGAGTGATATCTCCGGAACTGTTCAACCTCTACCTTTCCTGTATTCTCCGCATTCTCCAGACGGCATTGTGATCATAACATATGCGGATGATTGTACGATCTTGGCGTCAGGGTCTTCGCTGATGTCATTTGTGAAAGGCTGAACTCAGTGTTCGAAAAGAAACAGTACACTAAAATAACGTACCGCTCCAGGTACGGTATCACTAAAAAATATTTTATTGTACCGTACCGGTACACAACCACTAAAAAATATTTTAGCGTACCGTACCGGAGCACAACGAAAATCGTAGTGAACCGCAGTCGGTACACTAAAAAATCGTAGCGTACCGCAGTCGGTACACTAAAATATCGTAGTGTACCACTGGTCGGTTCACTAAAAAAATAACGTACCGGTAATGTACCACACATGTGTTTTTTATTTATGAGGAAGTATGAATTGCTATATGCAAGTATAATAAATAAATTCAATATTATATAAATTAATTAACCCCCAGTTTTTGTAACTTATTTTTGTTCGTTCGTCTATATTCGTAATAATTTAGGCATTCATAGCTCAGCCCCCAGATGACATACATATCTAATTTTTCGTATACCCGTTCCATATATCATTAAGGATTCCTCATTTAAAAATCAGCGCTCTACATTTGCGCTAAAGCGAGTAAATCGATCTACAAAATTTGACAATTCGTGTGAGAAGAATAAAAATTTTTACAAAAACTGGGGGTAAATTTTAATCGTTTATAAATATAGAGAAAATTACTAGAAAATATAATGTTGTTTACCAAGTTAGGCACTTAGACATTTATGATACATATGTAAAAATGAATTATAAAATCATTTACGTGAATAAGTAAAGAAGAATGTTAGTATTTTGGTGTCATTAGCATTTTTTTTCGAAAAAGATTATTCAAAAAAATGTAATATTTGCTATACAATCCACATTAATATTACCTGTACCAACAAATAATACCCATGTATTTTGTTTGTAGTGAACAGTATCCCCTTTTTATACCCTCCACCATAATATGGATAGTATAATTAAATTTGTCATTCCATTTGTAACACATTTTTTTTTTATTAATTCATTTATTTACATTTTGATATACATTTTCAAAATAAATTAATGCCTCAGCGCCTTTTATAGGCATAAGAGAGGCTAAATGGCAACATTATTTTGGTATTTATTATTACTTTACATAGCGCAAAAACAAATAAATTAGTCTCTTAGAAGTGTTTCAATGTTTTGCAAAAGATAATCTTTTAATCGTTTTTTGAATAAAGAAATACTTATTATATTTTTTATTTCAACTGGTAACTGATTATATTCTCTTGGTCCAGCATATCTAATTCGTTGCTTTGTTAAATCTAGTCGACATCTGACAGTTTCCAGATCTGATGCATGTCTAGTGTTTGTACCAGTAACTACCCTATTCTGCCTGAACATTATCGATGAAAATCCAATTCTTTTTACAGCTTTGAACATTGATATCAATAAATGATACTTATATAATCCTCTAATAGGCATAACATTTCTTGCTTTATACTTATAAAGTTCAAGAGTGGAAAATCTGGACGGGAGGTCATATACGATTTTAAGGGCTTTATTTTGGGCACTTTGTAACATTTGTAAAGAATTATTGTTTTTGAACCCATAAATAACCGGTAGATACGTCAAATGCGAATGAATTAGGGAATAATAAATTAACTCTTTAGTGTTAGTATCAAGTTTCGATTTAAATTTGTACAAAATTCCAGTGGCGGCTGAGACCTTATTTTTTATGCTACTTATATGAGCATCCCAAAGCAAGTTATTGGTTAATGTTATGCCCAAATATGTAACACTAGAGGACTCTATTATTCTTACCCCATCGATGTAAATTGACATTTCATTATTTGATCTACATAGTAACATGTGGTTGAAATCGCACAAATTTAGTTTTGTTGGGATTTATGAAAAGCTTATTTATTCGCGTAAATTCTACTAAAATAGAGGCGTCATGTTCTACTATAGCTTCGAGAACTTTTTCGTGTTTGTAGTTGTACAACAGACATATGTCATCGGCAAATAGGAATAATTTACCAAAAAACTGTAAATTTTTTATATCATTTATATAAATTTTAAATAATAGTGGTCCAAGGACACTGCCTTGTGGGACACCATATTTAACAGGAAGAATTGTACTTGTTGCCTCACCAACTTCCACATATTGTCGCCTATTTCGTAAATAGTCGGTAAATAGCTGCAAAGTCATAACAGACAAACCAATGTTTCTGAGTTTTTGGATCATAATGTCGTGATCTACCAAATCAAATGCTTTGGATAAATCGAAAAAAACTCCCGCAACTCCCTTCGCACCTGCATCAATTTTGCTACAACTGAATTCCACGACATTTACTACAGCTTCGTCAGTACCTGAACCTTTCTTAAAACCAAATTGTTGCTCAAATAATAGATTATTATCATCAACGTAAGAAGATAGTTGTTCATAAATAAGTTTTTCAAAAATTTTATCTACTATTGAAAGAACAGCAACTGGTCTAAAATCCGCAATATTTTTCGAATTTACCTTTTTTGGGATTGGCAAGATTCTATGAATTTTAAGGCTGTCTGGGTATACTCCGGCAAGAATCATATGGTTAAAAATGGTTACAAGTATGTTCCCTAAAAGAAACTTATTTTCTATCAACATTTTAGGTGTTATTTTATCAGAGCCACAACCTTTTTTTATGTTCAATAATTCTATAACCTGAATAACTTTTTGAATATCAACGCTTTGTATGCAAAAAACGGTCTGAGTGGGAACAAGAGTAGAGAATAAATTTATATTGTCGCCAGGAAACTGTGTTAACTTGCCCTTTAATTTTTCCACTGAGTCTACGAAGAATTCATTTAAAGCATCGGCTTTATCCTGATCTGTAGATAACTGAATACCATTATCCATCATTATATCAATATCTCGTTTTTTTGTTCTACCAAGGTTTTTATTAATAAAATGCCACTTTTTTTGGGGTCACCCTTACAAGCATTTAGGTTATATTTGTAATAATTATTCATTAATTGTTTATTAGCGTATTTTATTATTCTACTAACCCGCTTTAATTGATCCGTTAAATACATTTTTTCTCGACTTTTTCTTCTTTTATTCAACAATTTATTTTTAAAATCCATGAGAGCAGATAATTTCTCATTTATCCAAGGCGAAAGATGTTTACGAATGTCGTTGGATTTTCTCTCAATTGTGGTACATTCCGAAATTGCAGATGTAAATGTGCGAATAAACTTATTACATAAATCAGGATCTTCAATATCCTGAGTTAAATTATTAAGCTTAGTATTGTCGAATTTTCGGTATTTTGAAGGTTGTGGCCTCAATATTACACCGAAATGGCTGAAATTTGGTATTTGGTCTTCATTTTTCGGTATACGTTCACGCCTTAGTATAGCCGAAATGGCTGAAATTTGGTACTTATACTTCGCTGGGGGTATAAAACGTTTCACCAGAAATTTGTCGGTACAGGCCCACGCCTTAGTATAGCCCTCATAGAACGCTACCTCCGATTTTCTGTATTTTTAAGGTTGTGGCCGGAGCAACCCACCGCAACGGCTGAAATTTGGTATTAGTCTTTGTTGGATGAAAAGGCCTTCCTGACTGAAATTCGTCGGTATAGGTCCACATTTCGATATAGGTTCATAGAACGGTTTCTCCTCATTTTCGTAATTCTGAAGGTTGTGACGTCATTATTCCACCGAAAGAGTGAAATTCGTTATTTAGTCTTCCGTGGGGTTATTTAATATTCCTGAAAAGAATTAACAGTATAGGTCCGCGGGTTCCTATATCCCAAATAAAAAACGTACTACTTGATTTTCGGTATTTTGAAGGTTTTACCGGATTATTGGAAATTTGGTGTTTAGTCTTCTTTGAGTCTAAAATCTTTCCGCCTGAAATTTGTAGTTATCTCCCGAATTTCGGTATTTTTAAGGTTAGTTGTTTTACCGAACTTGCTGAAATTTTGTATGTAGTCTTCTTCATAAACGAAAGGAAACTAATTGTTCCATTTTGCTTCAATACAACTCGTGGTGGCCTGTCCGAACTTAACGACGTTCTAACTTGTTATGTACTTGTAAAAATTGTTTAATTATTTAATTAAGGAACAAACGATATTTTAAAAACAAGTAAAAGAGGGCTATAGTTAGATGGGGCCGAACATGCGATACACTACTTGCACTGGGCATTAGTTTTCCACGTTTTTTATATTATTGCGACGCGTTATATGTTATTTTAGAATGCGTATTAAGAAAAAATGTGATTTTTACCGAATTGACCAAAGAACAAGTAAGAAAGCACCAGCTAGCTGTGCCTCTGACCAAAAAATAAAAAGAAGCAAACCCCATAATTATACCGTATATAAAATATATTGATTTTGTATCACAAGTTTGCTTCAAAATTAGTGGAATAATGTGTACTAAATCACTGGAATATGCCAACAATTTTAATTAGCAAACATCTGCTTCAAACTTATGTTGAAAAAATTCAAAACGATCTGAGAGGAGTTCTTAAACTTCACTTTCTCCAAATTAAGTGTAGAAGGTACTCAAAAGAGTGGATCTATAAAGTCTATATTCGAACCCGATGTATGTAAATGTAAGAGTAATAACATAATGTACTGATGTTGGACCAAATGGAGAGCTCCATTCGAAAGTTATCGTTCACACCATTTTTTGGAAATTTTTTGAAGTTTGTGGGGAAGGAGTGACCCGATATGGCGCATCTTTGAACTTTAACGAAGTTTGGGGAAAATATTACGAAGTTCAAAATTTTGTTCGAAGGCAGACGGACAGGGCTAAATCGAGTCCATATTTTATAAACGAATCCCCTCCAAACATACTTGGTCTAAAACCGGCATTTCTATTAGCCACATATTTGGTCGAGATAAAAGAAGACTAAACAATATATCGAGGTATAGCATCGCTTTTTTCCAAAGGTTATACACAAACTTCAGACCCCGTACAGTATTGCATCAATTAAACAAGTAGGAAAAGCGTTAAGTTCGGTCGGGCCGAACTTGTATACCCTCCACTATAAATTTCAGCCATTTCGGTGGATTAATGTCGCCACAACCTTAAAAATACCAAAAATCGGAAGGTACCGTTTTTGGGGGCTATATGATGGCGTGGACCTAACCTACAAATTTCTGGGGGAAAGTTTTATACCCCCATCGAAGACTAAATACAAAATTTCAGCCATCTCGGTGTGATAATGGCGCTAAAACCTTCAAAATACCGAAAATCGGGAGATATCGTCCTATGGGGGCTATATCAAGACGTGGACCTATATAAACATTTTATGGAAGAAATGTTTCTTAGCCTCTGGAAACACAAAATACAAAGTTACAACCGATTCTGTTGTCAAATGGGACTAATACATTCAAAATAGATTAAAATGACGCGTACTTTATATGGGGCGTTATATGGAAGCTATACCAAAACGTGGACCTACATATATAAACCAACATTGGTACGAATGTTTTTTGTCTTCTGGAGACACAAAATACCAACTTACAACCAATTCGGTGGTAAAATGGGACAAATATCTTAAAAATTCCTTAAAACGACAACGCGTCACGCGTCATTTTGTATGGGAGCTATGGATCTACAAAGCCCGCTTTCAACACCAAAAGTCCTACGTACATATAATAGATTTTCCCGAAATTTCATCCACCTACGTCAATCCGTTCGGACGCTAGTGATTTCCACAGACGGACGGACATGGCTAACGATGTAGAATAGCACGCTGATCAAGAATATATATAGTTTGTGGGGTCTACAATGATTATTTCGAGTAGTTACAAACGGAACGACAAACTTAATATACCCCCATCCTATGGTGGAGGGTATAAAAAATATAAATTTCTCTATCATGGTTTAAAAACATTTTTTAATGATTGCGACATTTTCTAGCTGTATGTAGTTGTTTGCAAACAAACCTTAACGACAAGGAATTATATGTTTTACCGTAGTTCTGTTATTCAACCACTATATTGCTATAATTTACATGGGGGAGAGGTCAAGAGTTAGTTTTCAAGTTTCCCGTTCCTATTTTGTCGGAACTCAAAATATGGAACAAAAACTAAATGTGAATATTTTCCCAAAAATATTATGGCCGATTTCACCCGCTATATACTATCCTGTTATTATCCAAGATGATTGGTATATTTATTTTTTTGACCAAAACCCTAACCACGAAGATATAGTCATAAAATTAAATATTGTAGCAAATTTCACACAAAAGTTTTGGTTAATTTTACCTGCTTAATATTATCTGATTATCACGTAAAATCGCAAGCTACTTCTCTGTCGTATACCCAAAACTAACTTAAAATTTCACGTCTCGCAAACTGCCATTGCGACCTACAGAGCCGCAACAAATATGGATAAAAATTTAGTTTTTGGTCCATTTCACCCCATGAATATTTCACGATCATCGCCAACTATGAATTTTGGTATACCACATATTTTGCGGTGTTACATGTATTTTTCGAAAAACAAATTTATAATACCTTTTCCACATTGTTGTGTAGGGTATGATAATGTTTTGATATGTATGTACATTGACTACAAGGACCCTAATGAGCCCATAATAAAAATTTCTCAAAGGAGTAAATAGAAACACATACATTAATAATGTGGATTTCAACCCATATGCCATAATAGGAAGTGGTTCACTTAAAACTTCTTATAGAATTAATTAAAAATATGTATTGATTGGCAATTTTAGCTATCTTCATATTTCACACTAATTTTCGCAAAATTCGTAACCGACCGAATTTACCGAATTCGTGCATTTAATTTACATAATTTTACTCTTGTTATCAAAACATCAAACATACAATTTTTCATCACAATTCACAAACCACACATGTATGGTACATTACCGGTACGTTATGTTTTAGTGAACCGACCAGCGGTACATTACGATCATCTTACTGTACCGCAGTCGGTTCACTAAAAAATCGTAGCGTACCGCAGTCGGTACACTAAAAATCGTAGTGTACCGCAGTCGGTACAGTAAGATTTTCGTTGTGCTCCGGTACAGTATCACTAAAATATTTTTTAGTGTTTGTGTACCGGTACGGTACATTATCGTAGTGTACCTATCCACCTTGGTACGGTACAGAACGGTACGGTACGATATTATAGTGTTTATTTTCGAACACTGGCTGAACTCCCATTTGACTGATCTAATATGCAAATATCCGCCACTAAAAATACGTCCACTCTGTTCAACACCTCATCATCATACCTGTAGTAAACTATGCGACGCCAGTTTGGTACGGGAATGTAAGTGCAATTCGGTTGAAAGATATTCAAACATGTCAGAATGCCGCCCTAAAAACAGCCATCCGATTTACCATATGTTGGGTAGGACTTCCCACCCAGGCAGGTCAAGAGGGATCTTTATGATCTAGAAATAGAGGTCCAGCGTTACCAGAATGAATCCCTAGATCACCAGGCATATCAAGCAGGTTAAATAGCATTCATACGGATGCAGTCGCAGATGCCATAGAAACTATCGTATGAATGTGGACCGCGAAAGAAATCCCCCATCTATCGCAGCTTAGCGTCAACTGCTACGACAAAACAGAGTAGTTTTGGATCAACTACGCTCGGGATGAATATAATAATTGAAGATAGTGAAGATAGATACTTACAAACTTATATCAACAGTAAAAATCATTAGAAACCTTATCAATTACAATCTTCCAATAAAAAACATATGATTGCTTGAGTCTGGAGTATTCCCACATTGGCTTAACTTCATCATTACTTTCTTTACAAAGGGTAATGTTGAGCCAAAACTACTCTGGTTTGTCGTGGCAGCTGACGCTCTTCATCTGCGATAGATAGGGGATGTACTCCGAGTACTTTATTCACACTATAATTGCTTAAGGCCTTGGCAACTGCATCCGTGTGAATGCTATTCAAACCTGCTTGATATGCTTGTTGATCTAGGAGTTCTCTACTGTATCGTTGGACCTCCCCCTGTAGAGCTTGGATATCCTTCCTGATCTGCCTGAATATGTCGGGCCTACCCACAAGATGGTGATTGGGATGGCTCGCACGGTAAAATCCAAGCAGGTACTGCAACGAAAGCATCTCATTGTGTTGCTTTACTGGAAGAATCTTTGCCTCCTCATGTAGATGGTCCACTGAAGATTTGAGGAGAACCCTGTTGCTGTTCTCAGGGCGGCATTCTGGCAAGTTTGAATCTTTTTTCAACTCGTATCACATAATCTCGGGGACCAGACTGAAGCCGCATAGCTTACCACAGACCGACCTATCGCGTTATATGTGGTCAACAAGGTTTCTTTATCTGGACCCCAAGTGCTGCCGGCTAGGGACTTGAGGACCTTGTTCCTACTTTTCAGCTTGTCGCAGATAGCTGTGGCGTGTGCACACGACGTGAATGTAGTGTCCTAAATTTTAGGGCAGTTTGTGATCGGAATTCTGCTACCGTCGATCACGAACAGAGTGGCTGTAGATTTTGTGGCGGAAATCTGCATATTCCTCGAATGGAAAAAGGTGGTGAGATCGGTTAAATAGTTGTTCAGTCTCTCACAGATGTCATCTGGATAGGTACCCACGCCAGGATCGTGGAATCATCTGCATACGTTACGATCTCGATGCCGTCTGGAGGGGGCGGAATACAGGAGAGGTAGAGGTTAAATAGTTCCGGAGATATCGCCTCACCTTGGGGGACTCGCTGTTTCACTCTACGGGGTTTGGACTTCTTATTCCTGAATTCCCCGTACGACTGGCATCCACACATATAGTTGACTATCCAACGTGTCAAGCTTGGCCGGAGGGTTGTCTGCTCAATGTCCTCAAACAGCATGGAGTGCCTGAATATATTAAAGGCTTTTAATAAGTCAAGCGCCACCATCACTGTTCGTCTCTGGTTGAGTCCTTGACAGATATATATGGTAATGGCGTGCAGAGCCATTGTCGTGCTGTGCTGCTTACAGAATCCATGCTGATGATCGGCAACTTGATAGCTATTTCTGATACTGGGGAGGAGTAAGACCTCAAGTGTCTTTGCTACGTGCGACAAAAGCGAAATCGGCCTGTAATACTTACTTACTGATTTAGCGTTTCTGATAGCATTGGCAACATCATCCATTGTAAATTGTGGTGGTTCATCCTCGACAGGAAGAGATCTGATGCCACGTAATACTCTTCTCTTCGCCCTGTCACTCTCGGGGTGCTCGACAAACTGTCGATTTAAATTACTTGCGCACCTCTTCGGGTCAGTCAACGTAACGTCGCCAAACGTGACTGAGGTCCTATCTTCCTTTCTTCCAGGGTTCGAGAGTGACTTAAGCGTTGCCCACAATTCACCTATACCGGCTCCAATGTTGCAGCTCTTCAGATGATTTAACCATTTGTTCCGCTTATGCTCGCCGACCAGCCTGTTGTCTTCCAGTGTCAGCTCCCTGACTCTGGGTGATTAATGTGAAAGCTCTCATAATATGACGAGAAAATACGTATCTAAGTAGAACTTAGGTTCTAGTTAGTTGAGCAAATGTTCGATGTGTAGAACTAAGGTTCTAATGGGAAAACGCAGTAGGATTAGGACTAAGGTCCTGAGAAGTGGATTACTTACGCAATTCTGTCGACTTTTAATGACAAGAGAAGATATGTTCGGAATTCAAACTTACATATTCTTTGTTATTTATTGTGAGTTATTGAGATCTTAAAGTGCGATCCGTGCTGTTGCCGGCTTGAGTGTTAAATCCAGAAGAAAAAGTCATTTGTCATGCTGCCCATCGGCAACCACAAGAGAAAGGCCGAACAAAAGCACGGATAAAACATAGATTACAATTGTTGCCATATTATTATGAAATGAAAGGAATTAACTCATAGTTGGATTTATCGATATAAAAGGTCATTATAAAATTCAGATAATGACAATATAAATAATAATTCATTTTGTTTTTACAATTCAAATTCTTAAATTAGGATGATAATGATAAACTACTCTAAACACTGGGGTCATTAGGGTTGGCACGACGAAGCTCATCACGCTCATTTGCTAATCCCGTCGCCTGATTTCTTAGTTGCATCGTGCTGTCAGCTTGTTCTGGTGTTTTTTTTTTTTTTTTTTTTTTTTTTTTTTTTTTTTTTTTTTGGGAAAGCCGAAAAGTGAGCATCATTCGCATTAACATGAGAGTACTCGATGCTTAAAGAGTTCAGGTTTTCACTAGAAAAATCATCATTTCAAAAACTGAAAAGCCAATTGATAATTCCCTTCGCCGGGATGAAATCAAAGTACCTCCGATATTCATACGACATTATTCTGAAAATTCGGAAAAAATGCGCTCTCCGAATTTCCCAAGGATTTTCTTCCGATTTCGTTCCGTAATCTGACAAATCGATCCGATTTCGCTTCATACACTTCATACAACTTTCGTTAAGATATCGCTACGATTTTTGTTCCGACATCTGACGTAGCGTCCTAATTTAATTCCGATTTCGTTTTGATATCTATACGATTGGTTTGTATTTTATTTGCTTCTTCTCTTTTTTTGGTCTTAGGATTGATGGTATATCTCCGTCAGCACAGCTGACTGATAAATTCTGACTTGTTTTTGTACAGTCATAGGCTGAGGTTATTTAGCTGTATACAAATCCAGTTGATTTGTTTGCTACTTGTTGTTAAAATGTAAGAACTTCCATGTACAAGACAATCAAGTTTTGTGGCCTCCCTGGTATGGCGTTAAGTTGTTTTTTTTACGAAACGAAATTTCGAATTGAAATTTTTCTACAAAATTTCCACGGCTGTTATTATAATTTTTGTCGCATTTTAAACTCTGAATATCTGATTGTTTCTGAATGCACATTTTACATTTTTTTACAACAATGTAATTGTTATAATTGTTGTTGTTGTTTGGTTTTCAATTAAATTGTTTTCGTCTTTTGCTGTTGTTGTCTCATAACACATGTTGACGTCAACATTGACTACAAATGTACTTGTCGTTGTTGTCGGTTGCAGTCTGTCGCCCATAGAGTTTACAAACCCAGCAATCGACCAACCAGCCAGCTAGCCCGAGCCTCATCATCATCGTCATCATGACCAATGGTTGAATGGTGACGGCAATTGCAACGCCATAATTTAGTAGTCAGTCCTACAATACTGCTGGGCTGGGTATTTAAAGAATATTTAAGGGGTAGCAGCAACAAAATGCTACAACGACAACATCATCGGAACGGAGAGAAGCCAACAACAATCATCATCCATTGAAATGCCGAAATGCCAAATTCATTGGAATCAACAACCAAAACAACAGCTCCACCACCACCAATGGATGATCAAGCGATTGTATGAATGAATGAATCGTTGGTTGGTTTACTTGGCCGAATGTATGAATGAAATTTTACCCAAAAATAAATATAGACAACAGACTTGTAAACAAACAACAGATGGACGGACGGATCGGGTGGACGGACAGACAGCAGCAGAGATGGATGAACGGAAAATTTATTGGAATTGAGGCGCTCGCTGATGTTGAGATTCGCTCGGTTGTGTGTTCATTTGATTCATATCACTCGGCTGCAGCATCACTCAACAACTATTTGCTGCTAATGGTCACTGTGTTGGGTCTGGCAACCAGACCTGCTAATAGGTCCATGTAATTGTGGCCGAGGAGTAGTTGTTGATGTTGCTGTTTATTTTGTTTTTAGCGCGTTCATTTCGTATTTGTGGCATTTATTTATTTGTCGGAAGGTTAGTTGGTTGTTTTGCCGATTTATTTGCATTTGGATTTTTGCTGATGAAATTTTGTTTTTACATTACAAGCATTACGGCGCTGCCATGGTCGCCACCACAAAAACAACACCTTAACAATTTGTTGTTGTAGTTGTTGTTTGTAAACAACAATCGAAATGGTTGGATATTTTTAAACCAGGAAAGCCAAAAAACAGCAAAAACAACAATTTTGTTGTATAAATGCATATTTTGCACATTTCAAAAATTTACATTGAGAGAATTTCGCAATTTCACAACTCTTTAGGGGGAAATGTAAAATACCTCTGCAGTTCCAAAACAAGTGACTCAAGTACAGGGCGGGGAAAAGGATTTAATATTGTCATTTAAAATTATGAGATATTGGGATATTATTTGTCGGCAATATAGGCTTTCCGGAGAAAATATCAGACTGTTAGCATCCCAGGTGACAAGAAGGTCAGTGTAAACTATAGGTAAGGTTAAAGGACGCGCAGCTGTCATGGTTGACAACTACCTCACTCAGAGAACTTATGGTCCATTGTGTTCGTCCTGATAAAGTGCTGAAAATAATATTTTAGAGAACAAGTAAGAAAGTATCAGTCAGCTGTGCCGACAGAGATATATCCTCAGCTTCGGACCTAAAGCAAGGAAGCAAAACCAATACTTGTGACGTTTATAGGGGTTTTCTAAGCTTTTGGGCCAACTTCTCAGGAAGTATGGATTTGCCCACGAAACAAATTGTACCGTCTGAACTAGGGCCGCATACACAACATGTTGCCAAATATTTAAAAACTACCCCAGGCGAGTCCTTATATTGATTGCACCTTCCAAACTTTGTGTGGTTTGTTTGGAACAAATCGGTTTCTCCCTTCGAGAATTATTTTAAGTACTTCCCAATTAGGTTGGTACCGGCACGATTTTTTTTGAGATTTATAGCCATTATCTCAAGAAATATGGACTTACCCCTGAAACAAAGCGCCGTCGTAACAAGACTCGCTAGAAGAACTTTTTGAAAAAAAAAAATCAAAATGATCCGAGATGAGCTGTTAAACTGCACTTTTCCCACATGTTGTGTGGGAGGTAACCGAAGGACAGGACCATATAGTCCATATTCCAACCTAATACATGACTAGATGAAATAATACCATGTGGAAAGTTTGGATTCCCTTCGGGAGTTATCTTGCGAATTTGCCATTTTAGTTGACGTCGTCAAGGTTCCTTGGAACTTTTAGGCCATTATCTCAGGAAGTACTTGCGCCCGAAAAAAAATTGTACAGTCGTAAAGAGGGCCGCAAAAACGACCTGCTGAAAAATTTCATAACGATTCGATATTACGAATCCCAAATTTTGGACCGGATCCGTTGCTTCGTTCGAGTGTTATCGCACTCTATAAAGAGTGCGAACATTCCACGTGCAGATTCGCAGATCATGGTCCTTAAAACGTTTGCGGTGTTCGTCAACTTTGGGAGGATATGTTATACCCTCAGCCTTCAGGGTATATACACTTTGATACGACCAAAAATGTGCCTCATCGAAATAATGGTTTTAGACCCCAAGTATGTTTGGACGAACTCCGTTTCAGACAATTTTAGTCGATTTAGCAATGTCCGTCTGTCTGTCTGGCTGGTGTGTACGATAAGTCTCGAACAGATGAACCGATTTGGTCCAAAATTTACTTACTTAGCTGGACCATTACAGAACATTTGTTCCATAGACCGAACTAAGAAAAGATCTCCATTCCTCTCTGTTTTTCGCTTCGCTTTTTGGAATACTGCGCCTTTTCATTTCTTCATCCACTTGTATGCTCCATCCAAGCTTAGGTCTGCCGATTCTGCGTGCTTCGCCATGTGGCATGTATTCATACGCCTTTTTAGCGGGTTCATCATCGCTCATTCTTATGATATGGCCTAGCCAACGCAATCGTTGCATCTCGATACGTTTAACTATATTCATACGACGTCGATATTCACCGTCAACGCAATTCGACCCGTAGATCTTTCGAAGAATTTTTCTTTCAAACACACCAAGCACTGCCTTATCTGCTTGCGCAAGTACCTACGCTTGGGAGCCATACATTAGCACGGGTAGTATCAGCGGTTTGTATAGTGTTATTTTTGTTTGACGAGATGTGGCTTTGTTTTTAAATTGCTTACTTAAACCATAGTAGCATCTGTTGGCCAATACAATTCTTCTTCTTATTTCACAACTGATGTTTGTTGTGTTTATGGCAGTGCCGAGGTAGACGAAGTCTTTAACTACCTCAAAATTATAGGTACCAACTTCAACAGTTGGTCCGAGCTCTATGGACGCTTTGCGCGTCGACACCATCAATTTGGTCTTTTCGCCGTTTACCGTCAGATCCACTTTCGCAGATTCTGCTTCGACCTTCCTAAAGGTATCAGTTACTTCCTTTACTGATCGTCCCATGATGTCTATGTCATCAGCATAAGCAAGTAACATGTGGCTATTGGTGTAAATTGTGCCATTTCTTTTGACATTTGCATCTCGTATTACCTTTTCCAGCAAAATGTTGAGTATGTCACACGAAAGGCTGTCTCCTTGTCTGAAACCTCTTTTGGTACTGAACTGTTCGGAGAGGTTCTTTCCAATTTTAACTGAGGACCTAGTATCAGCTAAAGTCATCTTACAAAGTCTAATGAGCTTTGCGGGGATACCATATTCAGACATGGCCTGTAATACCTTTGAACGTAGTGGGCTGTGGAAGGCTGCTTTATAATCGACAAAAAGGTGGTAGGTGTCGATCTGCATCTCTTGGGTCTTCTCCAGGATTTGCCGCAGGGTAAATATCTGGTCAATGGTGGACTTGCCAGGTCTAAAGCCGCATTGGTATGTCGTTGACCATGGGCTTTAGTCGTTCGCACAATATCCCTGAAACGATCTTGTATGAGATAGGGAGAAGACCATTCTATACCATCTTCTGGGATTGGATCTGTGGTATCATCGTCTTCGCTACTATTGGATACCAGCAGATTGGAGAAATGTTCCTTCCATATCCTGAGCACACTATCTGTATCAGTTACCAAATTACCTTGCTGGTCTCTACAGGAGGAGGTGCCTGTACCAAAGCCATCAGTTTGATGCTTCACTCTTTGGTAGAATTTTCGGACTTCATTCTGGCTCCTGTACATCTCGATTTGTTCCCACTACCGCTTTTTCATCTCTCCCTTTTTCCTTCGGAAAAGACGTTTCTCTTCTCTCCTTTTCTCCCGATATCTCTCTCGTGCGCTACGCGTTGCTACTGATTGTAAATTAGCCCTATATGCCGCATTTTTCTCTTCGGTAGCATCACGACACTCTTGGTCATACCATGGATTCCTTGGTGGAGGTCTCTGGTATCCAAGTACTGATTTTGCGGCTGTTTGCATGGAGTGCGCAATGTTTTGTCATTGTCCTGACATATTATCGGGACGAGGAGTGCTTTCATTAACCCAGATATGCCCATTGCTTCATCGTGATCATTTTAAAAGTATTTTTATATTATTTTAGAAGCAAATGTGAAATAATAACAGTATGTTTATATGTTTTTTAAAAATTTTTTGAAAAAAGTGGTTTTGAGGCCACTTTTGGACACAGGGTTTTATCTTATAACTGGGAGTTATGGGACACAAAACATTTGACATATAGTCCAAAGACACCTTTTCGGCATCTAGTTAACGTTTTTTCGTAGAAGGCTCCACAATTGGACCAGTTGTGTGGAATATGCTGTGGCTATCTGTTGTTGTGAGAGCTTACCGATGTCTAACTTTCGTGTTGTGTCTGTTCGTACTTTGTTTGCTACGTTTAATCTGGTACGTACCTTTGCAAGGTAGTGGTAAGTGTCTGCACCTCGGAACGATCATACATCCAAAACGCTTGATACATGTCTTCCATCTTTCACAACGTGATCAGTTTGATTTCTTGTCCTTTGATCTGGCGACAGCCAAGTGCTCTTATGAATATCGAGATGCTTAAATCTGGTACTGCTAACTACCATGTTTCTTGCAGCTGCAAAATCTATCAGCGTCATACCATTATCAGATGTTTCACAGTGGAGACTGAATTTCCCGCCTGTTGGGCCAAAGATATTCTCCTCTCCAATTCTGGCATTAAAATCGCCTAGTATAATTGTAATGGCATTTGCAAGACAACGGTCATATGTTTCTTCTAAGCGCTCATAAAATATATCTTTGGTCTGTTTGTCCTTGTCTTCAGTGGGAGCATGAGCGCAATAAAGTTGATGTTGAAGAATTTAGCTTTTATTCGAATTGCAGCAAGTCTTTCATTCACTGGGGTGAAGTTGGATACCAGATGTTTTAGTCTCCGACTAAATACGAATCCGCAACCAAACTCATGCTTTATGTCATGGCAGCTATAATACAGTGCGTCACCTTTAGGTGTTGTTGTGACGCCTTTCCCGTTCCATCGTATTTCCTGTATGGCAGTGCTTTTCAAGTACATCTGCCAATGTGTAAACTGCACCTTCTCTATAAAGTGTGCGAACATTCCAGGTGCAGATTCGCAGATCATGGTCCTTAAAACGTTTCCGGGGTTCGTCAACTTTAGAGGGGTTTGTTTTTCTTTTCTTTCGTTTTTCCATAGTAGGCTGTTTTTTCTAGGGGAGGGTTACTAAGCCGACACCCAAACCCAAGTTTTTAACATTTTTATGGGTGAACGCGCGGCACATGTTAGCTCACTGCTTTTAAAGGTGTTAAAGGCACCTTTGAGCGACATTTTTGCAGAACAGTTCGAAGCTAAAAAACGTCATCTGTGGTACTTTTATAGCGACTCTTAAAATAAAGGATGTAAAGGACATTGAAGGAAGCGAGTTAAGCTCTACGAAATGATCCTCATTCGATTTGCCTGCAGACATGTTATCTCAAAAATAAGCTAAAACAACAGTGAACAAAGATATAACGCTAATTCCAGATGCCTTACAGCGTCTCTAGCAAAAACTTCATCACGCCATAATTCGAAAGTTACGGCAGATCTGTCCTTCGGGGTTCTTAATATACTCACCAAGGGCTTTCATCTCCAGAAGGAATTATCTCTGACCCAAAATTTGTGTTCACAGTGTAATTTGTTTAGTCTTTAGCTTATGTTTGGATGGCTTGGACTCTATTAAGCGTCATTAACTGTTCTCATCCAAGCTTTTATTTTCTTATCTTTAACAATGTTTAAACCTTACGTAAATTTTGCTATGTTGAGAATTTAATTTTTCTGTTTCTCTTCTACTTTGGAACTTATTTTTTTTTTGTGTTAGCTAACCAACAATAAAACCGCAATAATGTTTTCAATAATAATTTCCATGGAAATGTTGTGGCAATTGTAACAAAACAATAATTACACATCAAATTCGCACTGTATTTGTTGAAATGTGCAAAATTTCAAATATAATTGATCGGATTGAACAATCAATTCAGTTCCAAGAAAACAAATAATTTGTTTTTGTTAATAATAATAGATTCATGTACAAAAAAAATCAAAACAAATATTAAATATCGAGTATTGACGAGAAAAAATGAAAATACTGAAAACCCAATGTGAACCGGGATGCACTCATTGGTATAAGATAAGTCACCTTTGTTCCTGCAGGGATTTATATTCGGACCTGGTAAGTTTTTCCGTGATGAGTCACGGTGCTTTTGAAACAAATTTAAATGGAAGGTGCTTGAACCTGGGAAGTTTTTAAAGATGAGAAAAATAAAAAAAAAAAACACAAAAAAATCGCCGGAGCGCTTTTTAAATAAATCCGCGATTCAAGTTGACATTTTTAGGGGTTGCTTAGGTTTTTGCGATTTTGCTTGGAAACCGCAAGTCCTATCAAAATGGAACTAAAGAAACTGTTGTAGCTATCAAAATTCTTTACAATATTGTCCTTTACCATATTTTCGTAGGTTTTATCATTTTTGATATATAGAAGTGCAAATTGGGACAATGCACTGACTGTATCGCCTCCTTATAAAACAATGTCATGAAAGGTGCGCCTTAACTAACTTTTAATGAAAAACGCTTACACAGGGGACGTTTTTGTGAATTCTGATAGAGCAATGTTCATAGATGAAAAAACTCCAAAAACAAAACAAAAATTGCTGTAGGGATTTTTAAATAAATCGCCGTCAAAACTCTCATTTTAGGTGTTTTTTAGGTTTTCACGATTTTGCTTGGAAACCGCAAGTCCTATCGGAATGGGACTAAAGAAAATGTTGTAGCTGTGAAAATTCTCTAGAGGATTGACGTTTATGATTTGTTCCCAGGTTGTTTTGAGATAAGAAGCCCAGGTTACACATTTTTAGGTTTTTTTGTTAGGGTTCGCGATTTTGCTTGAATGCGGCAAGTATTATCGGTATGGGACCTGAGAAAATCTTAGCTGTGAAAATTCTCTACAAGACTGGGTTACGTAATTTTTCCTAGGTTGTACCATTTGTTTAGATATATAAGTTTAAGTTGGGAAATTGCAGTCATGGCATTGTTTTATAAGGAGACGATACAGAATAGAATTGAATTTGAATTGTCCCAATTTCAACTTCTATATCTAAAAAACGATAAAACCGACGAGAATACCATAACGGTCAATCTTACAGAGAATTTTGATAGCTACAACATTTTCTGTATTCCCATTTTGATAGGACTTGCGGTTTCCAAGCAAAATCGCAAAAACCTAAACAACACCTAAAAATGTCAACTTGAATCGCGATTTATTTAAAAAGCGCTCCGGCGATTTTTGTTGTTTTTTTATTTTTCTCATCTATGAACATTGTAGTTTCAGAATCTGCAAAAACTTCCCAGGTGCAAGCACCTTCTATTTAAATTTGCTTTAAGAGCACCGTGGAGTTAAATTAAGCCACAGGCTCCAACCTTTGGTTTTTCGGGAAACGACAGAGAAAGTCATCATAGTAGTTACACTTAATCTGCCGTCGGTACAAGATGATGCGATCTGCAAGTTATCTAGAGTTCAACCATATTAACCATATTTACCACAGTTATCCAAGCAACTTTAACCGGTATAAGAAACCCCTTATCTGAAAACTTTTGCTGGCACCTTCAAAAAATAGCCATTTTTAAATAAGTTGCGCAAGAAGGGTTTTTTTGAGTAGAACATGTCGGTCTTCTTCATGGAACATTCGGTCCCCTTCATGAGGTATTGTTTTTTCTTCTGAGGCAGAGCCGATTTATTCTTTTTTACTTGTCTAATATCAGTAAATGTTATATTATTGGAAGGTGAAAGTATAGAATTATTTGTCTGAATGAATTTATAATTAATTATATTCGGTTTGACTGTTAAAATAATTTTTTTTTTAATAGCATTAATTAGAGTGTCTGGCACATTTAATAACCATAATAATAAATTCAATAGAAGTAGTAGATATAGCAGGTTGAAATGCCTTTATTTTCTACATTTGTACCTCATTTATTGACAACTTAATTGAAAATTAACGGCATTGATCCGTAAAGTGCTTTGTTTGAATTGAGTATGACGGGAATTGAAATATTTACTTACTTAGTTTGTTGTATGGCCAGCAGACGACAGGTGTCGAAACAGTGATTTTTTATTTATTCATATCACACAATATAATATAAATTGCAGTAGGGGTAGGGAAACCCCGAGATGAGGTATGGTGGTTTAGGTGAAGAAAGTATTCATTAGGTACACAAGCCAACATCGTTTGTTAGACACTTTAAGTATAATTTATGAAGTTAGGTAGAGAGTATGAAATATATATTGAGTTGTCACGCATGTACAACACATCATATTGGAAACGGAAATTGAAAGTGGGGAGCATTTGCCCACCCGTGTAACAATGTTAAGAAGTTTATTGAATAAATTATGTGTACAATTATTAATTTTACAGAATTAAATAAGACATTTCATGAATTAATTTATTAAATAATATTTTTTATTTTTTTTTCATTACAGGAAAAAAATTGCGTAAGTATTAACAAAAAAAAATTAAGGATAAGTTTCGATAAGACAAACGTTTTAAGCGACTGAGAAAGCCATGATATAAAGAACATGAGCAACCTATAGCCGGTACAAAACCAACGATCAGCAAGTTATGTAGAGTTCAACCATATAAACGAACAAAAATCACTTGGTTTTAGTCTAACAAAAACGTAGGCCTAAAGCTCTGTGTATCACTGGAATTACCACAATTGTCCAAGCAACTGTTAACGATCTATGGAACCATAACCGACATAATTGGGCTTTTGCGATTTGCTTTTTCGGGAAAAAACAAAAAAAGCCATGATAGAAGCTACACCCAATCTGTCATCCGTATAAGACCATACGATCTGCAAGTTATCTACAGTTCAACCATATAAACGATCAAAAATCACTTCGTTTTAGTCTAATGAAAACGTACGCCTAAAGCTCTGCGCGTAGCACTAGAATTACCACAATTGTCCAAGTAACTGTTAACGATCTAAGGAACCATGACCGACATAACTGGGCTTTTGCGATTTGCTTTTTCGGGAAAAACAAAGAAGCCATGATAGAAGCTACACCCAATCTGTCATCGGTACAAGACCATACGATCTGCAAGTTATCTAGAGTTGAACCATATAAACGATCAAAAATCACTTGGTTTTAACCTAAGGGTACGTCCAAAGGTCCGTGTTTTTAATACATGTTTTAGTACTAGAATTACCACAGTTATCCAAGCAATTGTTAACGATCTAAGGAACCATAACTGGTATAATGATCCTTTTTATATATTCAGAAATGTATGAGCAAACGTGTCGTAGGTACATTCTTATAACTTTGTTTTTAAAATACTACTTACTTAGCTGGCCCATTACAGAACATTGTTCCATAGGCCGAATTAAGAAAAGATCATTTCACCATTGCTCTCTATTTGTTGCTTCGCACTCTGGAATACCGCGCCTTTTCATCTCATCATCCACTTGTTTGCGCCATCTATTCCTTGGCCTGCCAATTCTGCGTGCACCGCAAAGCGGTCCGTCTTTATACGCCTTTTTAGCGGGTTCATCATCGCTCATACTTATGATATGGCCTAGCCAACGCAATCGCTGCATTTCGATACGTTTGTCATTGTATAGCAGATACAGCTCGTGGTTGATACGACGTCGATATTTACCGTCAACGCAGATTGGAATTTTTCTCTTAAACACGCCTAGCACTGCCCTATCTGCTTGCGCATACGTCGATATTCACCGTCAACGCAGATTCGTCCGTAGATCTTTCGAAGAATTTTTCTCTCAAACACACCAAGCACTGCAATGTCTGCTTGCGCAAGTACCCAGGCTTCGGAGCCATACATCAGCACGTGTAGTATCAGTGTTTTGTAGAGCGTTATTTTTGTTTGACGAGATGTGGCTTTGTTTTCAAACTGTTTACTTAAACCAAAGTAGCATCTATTGGCCAATACAATTCTTGTTTTTATTTCACAACTGATGTCGTTTGTTGTGTTTACGGAGGTGCCGAGGTAGACGAAGTTTTTACTACCTCAATATTATAGGAACCAACCACAGTCGGTCCGAGCTCAATGGACGCATTGCGCGTCGACACCATCAACTTGGTCTTCTCGCCGTTTACCGCCAGACCCACTTTAGCAAATTCTCCTTCGACCTTCATAAAGGTATCAGTTACTTCTTTTACTGATCGGTCCATGATGTCTATATCATCAGCATAAGCAAGTAACATGTGGCTATTGGTGTAGATTGTGCCACTTCTTTTGACGTTTGCCTCTCGTATAACCTTTTCCAGCAGGATGTTGAAGTGATCACACGAAAGGCTGTCTCCTTGTCTGAAACCTCTTTTGGTACTAAACTCTTCGGAGAGGTTCTTTCCTATTTTAACTGAGGACCTCGTGTCAGTTAAAGTCATTTTACAAAGCCGACTGAGCTTTGCGGGGATACCAAATTCAGACATGGCTTGGAATACCTTTGAACGCAGCGGGCTGTCGAAGGCTGCTTTATAATCGACATGAAGTTGGTAGGTGTCGATCTGCATCTCTTGGGTCTTCTCCAGGATTTGCCGCAGGGTAAATATCTGGTCAATGGTGGCCAGGTCTAAAGCCGCATTGGTATGGTCCAATTATCTCACTGACCATGGGCTTTAGTCGTTCGCACAATATCCCTGACACGATCATGTAGGCAATCGGGAGTAGACTTATGCCCCTATAGTTAGAGCATACAGTCTCCTTTCTTATGGACGGGGCACAGGATACTCAGGTTCCAATCGTCGGGTACTCGTTCTTCCTGCCAGATGGTGCTAACTAGCTGATGAATACACCTTATCAGCGTGTCGTCTCCGGTTTTGAACAGCTCGGCTGGTAAGCCATCGGCTCCTTCTGCCTTATTATTCTTCAGCCGATTTATTGCTGTCTTGGCTATCTTGGCTGGGCGGTATACATTCAATACCATCTTCTGGGATTGGGACTGTGATATCTTCGTCGTCTTCGCTGGATACCAACAGGTTTGAAAAATGCTCTTTCCATATCCTGAGAACACTATCTGTATCAGTTACCAAATTACCTTGCTGGTCTCTACAGGAGGATGTGCCACTTCCAAAGCCATTAGTTTGATGCTTGACTCTTTGGTAGAATTTTCGGACTTTATTCTGGCTCCTGTACATCTCGATTTTTTTCACATTCCCGCTTTTCCATCTCTCGCTTTTTCCTGCGGAAAAGACGTTTCTCCTCTCTCCTTTTCTCCCTGTATCTCTCTCGTGCGCTACGCGTTGCCCTATATGCCGCATTTTTCTCTTCGGTGGCAGCACGACACTCCTGATCATACCATGGATTCCTTGGTGGAGGTCTCTGGTATCCATGTATGGATTTTGCGGATGTTTGCATGGAGTGGGCAATGCTTTGCCATTGCGCTGATATATTATCGGGATGAGGAGTGCTTTGATTAAGCAATTGGGCTAGTTGAGTGGAATATGCTGTGGGTATCTGTTGTGATTGCAGCTTACCGATGTCTAACCTTCGTGTTGTGTCTGTTCGTACGTTGTTTGCTACGTTAAGGCGGGTGCGTACCTTTGCTGCAACAAGGCAGTGGTCCGAATCAATGTTTGCGCCTCGGAACGATCGTACATCCAACACGCTCGATGAATGTCTTCCATCTCTCACAACATGATCAATTTGATTACTTGTTCTTTGATCTGCAGACAGCCAGGTGCCCTTATGAATATCGAGATGATTAAATCTGGTACTGTTAACTACCATTTTTTTTTCGCTACAAGTCAATCAGCCTCATACCATTGTCAGATGTTTCACTGTGGAGACTGAATTTCCCCGATTGTTGGGCCAAAGATATTCTCCTTTCCAATTATGGCATTAAAATCGTCTAGAATGATTTTAATGTCATGGGCAGGGCAACTGTCATAAGTTTCTTCTAAGCGCTCGTAAAATATATCTTTAGAATTTTGCTTTTATTCGAATTGCAGCAAGTCTTTCATTCACTGGGGTGAAGCTGGATACAAGATGTTCAAGTCTCCGACTAACTACGAATCCGCAACCAAACTCATGCTTTACGTCATAGCAGCTATAATACAGTGCGTCACCTTTAGGTGTTGTTGTAACACCTTTCCAATTCCATCGTATTTCCTGTATAGCAGTAATATCGGCCTTGTACTTTTCAAGTACGTCTGCCAATACGAAGACTGCACCTTCTCTATAAAGAGTGCGAACATACCAGGTGCAGATTCGCAGATCATGGTCCTTAAAACGTTTGCGGGGTTCGTCAAGTTTAGAGGGGTTTGTTTTTCTTTTCAGTCGTTTTCATAGTAGGCTGTTTTTTCTAGTGGAGGGTTACTAACCCGACGCCCAAACCCAAGTTTTTAACGTTCTTATGGGTGAACGCGCGGCACATGTTAGCTCACCACCTTTAACGGATGTTAAAGGCAGTTCCCCAGGTGACACCACGGGGAGGACAGTGTCCACTTGAGATGAAAAAAGGGACCAAGATAAATCCTGGGCTTTGCCATGTTAAAACCGGTCAGGACCGTTCCTTGGTATCTTCCATCCCCTACGTTTTTAAAATATTGGCGGCAATATATTTACTCAATAATTCTGCAAGATATGATCTACATACATATATTTATTTGAATAAATTAATGCTGAGACCATATCTTCTAAACAAAAATGTAAACAATAAGACTAAATAAACCCCAATTCTTGCCACTTCATTAGCCATGGGGTTTATTGTTTGTAAACACAATATTTACATATTTAGTAAAATCTCATCACTCTCATACCCCAAAAAATCCAACCACAAATTTCACCACCGTATCATATACTCGATTATAATAACCATTCATATTGGTGTCGATGTCCTTTTGCCAACAAAGTGTGGTGATTATGTGGGTGTGTGTGTTTGTGCCTGTTTTGGATACCATGGCTAACATGTGTTTAATTTACCATTTAAACATGTTTGGTTGTTCGGTTTTCCGGTTACCTTGGTTTTTTGGGGTTTATGTGCCATGTATATTTTTAGCCTTTATTTTTATTCATATTTCAATGTTGTTGCAGTTTTTTTTTTTTTTTTGACACCAAACATGACACGACCTTTCTCAACAAATATCGAATTGCGACAGAATAAAAAAAAAAACACAAAATATTTATTTTGCCAATCCTGACACTTCAATGTGAAATTTGACTATGGAAGGGTTTCATATATTCCATTCAACCAACATACGGAAGGATGATCATGTAAACTGGGTAATTTGATATTTTACAATAAAGAAGGGGGGACATTATTCACGTGCAATGTTTTTTATTGTGTGAAATGGAATAAAAAGTTCCATGGAATTTATTGACAACAAAGAAATAGTATTGAAATTATTTAAAATTCAGTCCAGAGGATAAAAAATTTTAATATTACGGAAAACAAGTAAAAAAGTATCGGTCGGCTTTGCCGACAGAGATATACCCTCAGCCTGTGTGGATTGAAATACTTTTTTTCCAAAAAAGAAATATGGATTGGATAGGGCTTTTGTACCATACGTGCCTACGAAAAGCATAATATCGGGCCATTAGGGAAACCTTTAGTAATAATGGCCAAAGGATCCTCGAACGGACCCTCAACTACAAAAATGTGTTGAACATTTGTATGAGTGGTACCCCAAGTATTGGACCGATAGGTCCCAAATTTGAACATAAACTAAGCTTGGACAAAAAATTTAGAGATCGAAAATTTGGACCAAATCGGTTGCTATGTTTGTGATATAATACGCTTATCATTTTAGCAAATATTTTCAAACATTTGTGGGAGATGTACCGGAAGCAGTGGACCTATAAGCACTATTATCGAATTGCATCTAATATTCGAAGAAATATTACGATATCCAAAGTGTGGACGAACTCAGTATTCGGTTCGAGGTCTACAGCCACTACATACGAGTATGGTGCCATAGGGGTTTTTTTCACAACTTTCGGGCTGTTTTCTCAAGCAGTATGAACTTACCAATGAAAAAACGTTTACTGTCATAATTGAGACAGAGAATGCAAGATGCGTCAACAAAAATCAAAGTGATTCGAGAACAGGTCTTAAAGTGAATTTATCCACAAATATATTAGGATATGTAAAGTATGGACCAAATCGCTCACTCCCATCCAGAGTTATCGTTCGCACAATTTTTCCGAACATTTTTGAACTTTTTTGGGGGAGGTACCTGAAGGAGCGGACCGATATGGTTTATCTTCGAACTTAAACAATGTTTGGACAAAATATTACGAAGGCCAAGTTTTGGACCGAATTGGCAGATCCGTTCGAGATTTATCTTGCGCTCCAACCACTATACACGGTGTCATATGGGTTTTTTTGCACCTTTCAGGCTATTTGCTCAGGAAGTATGGACTTGCCCATGATGAAATTTGTACCGTCGTATGGCGGACAGTGAATACAAGTTGTTACAACAAAAATCAAAGCGATTCAAGAGCTCCCCGAAGGAGTGGACCGATTGAGTCCCTATTGGAACCTCATCTAAGTCTGGTAGAAATTTCACGATGTGCAAAGTATGGGCCAAATTGGTTACTCCCTTCAAGAGTTATCGTGCGCACAAATTTTCCGAACATTTTCGAACTTTTGGGGGGGAGGTACCGGAAAGAGTGGACTGATATAGCTCATCTTCGAACTTAAACTAAGTTTGGGCAAAATATTACGAAAGCCAAAATTTGAACCAAATCGGTTCATCCGTTCGAGAGTTATCGTGCGCTCCAGCCAGCAGGACACACAGACATGGCTAGATCAACTCCAAATTGTCTGAAACACATTTCGTCCAAACATACTTGGGGTCTAAAACCATTATTTCGATGAGGCACATTTTCATCGTATGAAAGTGTATATACCCTCTTTAGCCTAAAGACTGAGGGTATAATCTATATCTATATATATATATATATATATATATATATAAAATTCTCCTGTCACGGTGTTCGGCTTTGAATTCCTCCGAAACGGCTGGACCGAATTTGATGAAATTGTGTATGTGGAGTTTGTAGGTCTGAGAATAGGTTTTTAACTACTTTTAATAGTGGTCATTAGAGTGACCAGGGTACCTCCCACACAAAATTTTTTAAGAAATCGTGAAATGGAAGTTATTTTTGAACGTTTTGTTTAAAAAATGTTTGCAATAATATGGTATTTACTGTCTTGATCTTGAATAGTCATCTCGGAAATGGAATATCGCGGTCAACCCAATTTTTCAAAAATGTATAATTATAGATAATATCCCTAATTTTAGTAAGCGTGACTACAAAAACGCTATAAACCCGGGCTCCAATAGGTGGAAAAGCGCGATCAATCCCACATTTTAGAATACAGTACAACAACGATAATGTGCAATGGTCACTAAAACGACGGGCCAACATATAATAAAAATTATATTAATTTACCCTTCATCATATGGTGAAGGTATCTGGAGATACCATAGAATGAGGGTTATTCTAAAACACCGATTTATCGTCAAGTCTGTTCGAAAATCTAGAGAGATCAATATTGGACTGATAAATTGTAAATAGATTACTAAGGCTTACACGGAAATCCAAAACGACGGGCAGCAACGCGGACCGGGTCAGCTAGTAAGTCTATAATATATTTTCCGTTCGCATTTTCACATAACCCCTTTGTGGCCCGAAGGAAACAACCTCAACCTTGTAGTCATTAGGGCAGACTCTTCAACACCTTATCTGGCAATAAAAGTCTCAATGACAGAATCTGAAAACATCTTGTCAACGTATTTATAGTATCGTTCGTTATTAGAATTATCTATACAAAACACCTCACGAACCACCACCATAAGGAAAAAGATCTATCAATCTGTTAAGTTTCTCCGTGTTGAATCGAATGAGTGCGCAGGCTCGACTACTGATATTTCCCTCCCGTCAATTCCTTTACGTTTCACATTTGCTACACTAAACACTAAAGCTTTGGTTTCGCGGGAGACAATTTAGAAAGCCATCAAATGAAGCTACATCCAATCTGTCGTCGGTACAAGACCATACGATTTGCAAGTTATCTAGAGTCCAAACATATAAACTATCAAAAATTGCTTGGTTTAGCCTAATAAAAATACACGTCCTAAAGGACCATGTTTATAATGCATGTATTAGCTCTAGAATTACCACAGTTAAGCATGTTAAATGTTAACTATCTTAGGAACCATAACATCAATTTGTCATACCTCTTTGGGTCAAATTAAGCCTCAGCCTCAGCTGGTGTTACCCTTCCGTCAATTGCTTTAAGTTTTAGCTTTGCTGACGGTGCACAAAAATTATGGTAGCTAGATCCAACCTATCGCCGTCACAAGAACATACACGGAGGAAAAAAGGACTCTCTAACATATGTCCCAAACATATTTTGCAGCAAACATATATTTGTGTGCAATCAGTCCCAAACATAACATATTGTTGAGTCCTGCAAACAAATATGTGTTTGGGTGCAAACAAAATATATGTTTGGGTGTAAACAAATTATATGTTTGGGTGCAAACAAATACAAACTCAAAAGCCACAAAAAAAAAAAAAAAACAAACACATGCACCAGTGGGCGCTTACTGAGAGCAAGGGAGCGTAAATTTCAATGTAAAACATTGAAATTTACACACATTTATTAATGGTGGTGTTTTATTGAAAGGCATGGAAATAAGGAACAACAGACGCATACTTACTTCCTTACTTACTTAGTTGGCCCATTACAGAACATTTGTTCCATAGGCTGAACTAAGAAAAGATTTCCAATTCTCTCTATTTGTTGCTTCGCACTCTGGAATACCTCGCCTTTTCATCTCCATCTATTCCTTGGCCTGTCAATTCTGCGTGCACCGCCCAGTGGTTCGTATTTATACGCCTTTTCCCGTGTTCATCTTCGCCCATTCTTATGATATGGCGTAGCCAACGCAATCGCTGCATCTCGATACGTTTAACTATATTGATGTCGTTGTATAATAGATACAGCTCGTGGTTCATGCGACGTCGATATTCACCGTCAACGCAGATTGGTCCATAGATCTTTCGAAGAATTTTTCTCTCAAACACTGCCATGTCTGCTTGCGCAAGTACCCAGACTTCGGAACCATACATCAGCACGGGTAGTATCAGTGTTTTGTAAAGCGTTATTTTTGTTTGACGAGTTGTGGCTTTGTTTTTAAACTGCTTACTTAAACCAAAATAGCATTTGTTGGCCAATACAATTCTTCTTTTTATTTCACAACTGATGTCGTTTGTTGTGTTTACGGCTGTGCCGAGGTATACGAAGTCTCAAAATTATAGGTACCAACTTCCACAGTTGGTCCGAGCTCTACGGACGCTTTGCGCGTTGACACCATCAATTTGGTCTTTTCGCCGTTTACCGCCAGACCCACATTCGCAGATTCTCCTTCGACCTTCATAAAGCTACAGTTACTTCTTTTACTGATCGTCCCATGATGTCTATGTCATCAGCATAAGCAAGTAACATGTGGCTATTGGTGTAGAGTGTGCCATTTCTTTTGACATTTGCATCTCGTATTACCTTTTCCAGCAAAATGTTGAATAGGTCACATGAAAGTCTGTCTCCTTGTCTGAAACCTCTTTTGGTACCGAACTGTTCGGAGAGGTTCTTTCAAATTTTAACTGAAAACATAGTATCAGCTAAAGTCATCTTACAAAGCCTAATGAGCTCTACGGGGATACCAAATTCAAACATTGCTTGAAATGCCTTTGAACGTAGCGGGCTCTCGAATGCTGCTTTATAATCGACAAAAAGGTGATATGTGTCGATCTGCATCTCTTGGGTCTTCTCCAGGATTTGCCGCAGGGTAAATATCTGGTCAATGGTGGACTTGCCAGGTCTAAAGCCACATTGGTATGGTATAATTATTTCGTTGACCATTGGCTTTAGTCGTTCGCACAATATCCCTGACACTATGTTGTAGGCGATAGGGAGAAGACTTATGCCCCTATAGTTGGAGCATAAAGTCTTATATCCTTTCTTATGGACGGGACACATGATGCTCAGGTTCCAATCGTCGGGTACGCGTACTTCCTGCCAGATGGTGCTAACCAGTTGATGCATACACCTTATCAGCGCGTTGCCTCCGGTTTTAAACAGCTCGGCTGGTAAGCCATCGGCTCCTGCTGCTTTATTATTCTTCAGCCGGTTGATTGCTGTTTTTACCTCATCTTGGCCGGGCGGTATACATCCCAGCAAAAATTTGGATCCATTAGTCATTACGTAACCCATTACAAAGTAATGTAAACAAGCTTCTTTTCCCATTACAAGTAATCTGAAAAGTAATGGGATACTTCTTCAAAAAAATTACAAGGCAAACCTACTTACTTTGCTCCTCACTAAGTAATGGCACAGTGATTGTGTGTCCGACTATAAATCCTAGGGTTGTGTGTTCAACGCTCACTGTGGGCACGCGAGTTTTTTTTAATTAAAAAATAACAGTTCGTGGTGCACTGCACATTTAAGTTCTTAAGCAACCCTTAATGTTCGTGTGCGTGGCATAGTATGTAGTGTCTTTGGCTAGAAATCAGAGGGTTCGTGTGTTCAACTCGCACAGAGCGAAATAATATAAAGTAAAATAAAAGTAAGAAGTGTGATGAAATTAAAAAAATCTCTTCATCAACTGTTCTAAAAATAGAATTTTTTCAACTTCTAGTGGCCACAGAATAACTAGTTATTCTAGTGGTCATAAACTAACTACAAACTGAGTGCGACATGCCCTTGTAAAAATAATTGGGAAGAAAGGGGTTTGCGAGTAGTTACGGCTGCCAAAAATCCATTACAAAACCCATGATTTTGGGAGGACTTTTTTTTGCTGGGATTTAATACCATCTTCTGGGATTGGATCTGTGGTATCATCGTCTTCGCTACTATTGGATACCAGAAGATTGGAGAAATCTTCCTTCCATATCCTGAGCACGCTATCTTTTACCAGATTACCTTGCTGGTCTCTACAGGAGGATGTGCCTGTACCAAAGCCATCTGTTTGATGTTTCACTCATTGGTAGAATTTTCGAACTTCATTCTGGCTCCTGTACAAGTCGATTTTTTCACACTCCCGCTTTTCTATTTCTCTCTTTTTCTTGCGGAAAACACGTTTTTTTCTCTCCTTTTCTCCCGATATCTCCCTCGTGCGCTACGCGTTGCTACTGAATCTAAAGTAGCTCTATATGCCGCATTTTTCTCTTCGGTTGCAGCACGACACTCCTGGTCATACCATGAATTCCTTTGTGGAGGTCTCTGGAATCCAAGTATGGATTTTGCGGCTGTTTGCATGGAGTGGACACTATTTTGCCACTGTGTTGTTATGTTATCGGGACAAGGAGTGCTCTCATTAAGCAATTGGGCTAGTTGATGTCCGATGTCCAACTTCCGCGTTGTGTCTGTTCGAGCTTTATTTGCAACGTTTAGACGGGTACGTACCTTTGCTGCGACAAGGTAGTGGTCGGAATCAATGTTTGCGCCTCGGAACGATCGTACATCCCACACGCTCGATGAATGTCTTCCATCTATCACAACATGATCAATTTGATTACTTGTTCTTTGATCTGTAGTGGAATTCTCTAACTTTTTTTTTGAGTTAACGACAAAAATCGATAAAATTAAAACGTAAAATTATTAATGAAAATTTCAAATTAAAGTTGACAACACACTTGCTATCGGTAGAAGTTTACGACTACTATTTATTCGTCGCTAACTTACCGACAAACATCGGTAATTACCGAAATTATAAGCATTTTAATTTTACCGACTTTTGTCGGTAACTCAAAAAATGAGTTAGAGAATCCCAAGTGCCCTTATGAATATCGAGATGCTTAAATCTGGTACTGCTAACTACCATGTTTCTTGCAGCTGCAAAGTCAATCAGCCTCATACCATTGTTAGATGTTTCAGTGTGGACACTGAATTTCCCGACTGTTGGGTCAAAGATATTATCCTTTCCAATTTTGACATTAAATTCGCCTAGAATAATTTTAATGTCATGGGCAGGGCAACGGTCATATGTTTCTTCTAAGCTCTCGTAAAATATATCTTTGGTCTGTTCTGCCTTGTCTTCAGTAGGAGCATGAGCGCAAATAAAGCTGATGTTGAAGAATTTTGCTTTTAATCGAATTGCAGTGAGTCTTACATTCACTGGGGTGAAGCTGGATACCAGATGTTTTAACCTCCGACCAACTACAAATCCGCAGCCAAACTCATGCTTTGTGTCATGGCAGCTATAATACAGTGCGTCAATTTTAGTTGTTGTTGAGACGCCTTTCCCGTTCCATGGTATTTCCTGTAAGGCAGCAATGTCGGCCTTGTACTTTTCATGTACATCTGCTAATGCGTAAACTGCACCTTCTCTATAAAGAGTGCGAACATTCCAGGTGCAGATTCGCAGATCATGGTCCTTAAAACGTTTGCGGGGGTCGTCAACTTTTGAGGGATTTGTTTTTCTTTTCTTTCGTTTTTTCATAGTAGGCTGTTTTTTCTAGGGGAGGGTTACTAACCCGACGCCAAAACCCAAGTTTTTAACGTTCTTATGGGTGACCGCGGCACATGTTAGCTCACTACTTTTAAGGTTTGTTAACGGCAGTTCCCCAGGTGACACCACGGGGAGGTCAGTGTCCACTTGAGATGAAAAAGGGACCAAGATAAATCCTGGGCTTTGCCATGTTAAAGCCGGTCAGGACCGTTCCTTGGTATCTTCCATCCCCTACGGTGATTGATGCGTGGGCAAATTGAAAACTATTTTATTGTGAAAATAGCAAGTCAAATTGCTTTGTGTTTTTAGGAAACAAGGTTGTAAAATGGAACAGTCCTTTTTTGGGTCATTTTCTTTTTAATTTTTAATAAAATACAACAATTTTGCTTATTTTGGTTCCTTTTGTGCTGGACAAATTGTATTTTTTTGGCAAATCAGGTGATTGCTTGCAAGATTTTTTCAGCAAGAGAGAATAAAAACTCCTTACTACGTGAGAAAGTTTTTGCTGGGTAAGTAACCAGACAGACCTATTATTTGGTAATCGTTTGTTCTTTCGTTGATCGTTCATTTATCTTTCGGTCGGTTCTCAGTGAACTATTATGAGCTATATCGATTGATCAATCAATCGTTCAATTGAACTAGTTCGTTCGTGAACTATGCATCTCTACAGATGTATGCAAATGTTTTGCCATGCGGAAAAAAGGATTATCAGATTCATATCCAATAAGAAAACAATAAGTAATTTAATACTTTTAACACAAAAGAATGAACAGTAAAAAAAGTTACCCCAAAACTCATTCATGTTGCACGGTGACTACACAAACAGGCATTTATGCGGGAATGCAATGACATACTTTTGGAGAGAGAATAGATAATGGAAGAAGAAGTGTGAAAGGTTGCATTGTGAAGTGTAAAAAATCACAAAACATAACAAAAAAGTATCCTGTTTCCCTAAACCATATCAGTGACACATTACGAACTATGTCATTGCTGCAACAGCAAGTGGAGAAGATGAAATGGAACGAATAAAATTTGCATTAACGCACTATAAATAATCATATAGGAGGTGGTACGTCGAGTTAATGAACTACTCAAAGATGATACTCTGCACTTCCCTTCCTTATATGAAAGTCTTAATGAATAACAGGATTGTGTGATATGTAATCGGACTGAATATCTTATTATGTGAGTCATCATAACTGAAGTAATTTATTTACCAACTCCTTTGAAATGCAGCGGATAATGTGTTATCATTAGCTTGTAATGCATATTTGATACGTGCTTAGATAATGTTGAGTTTTATAAAATTATATTTCGAATACATTGTTTATTTTACAATATTTTTTTACCAAGATTTATAAGACGGTTAACAAACCTTCCTTCAGTTGCAGTTTTGAAACCTTATTTTCTATATTGAGATATCCACTTTCACTACGCATTATTTCCATAGTCATCTTAATTGCAACGCAAGCAATTTTACCCTAAGCTCTTTGTAAATACATTCGACCTCTTATTGCTCGATACATTTTGCATAAGACCAAACGACCGACCACCTTCCACGTTTTACATGTGCGTATATCGCCACCATCGCACACAACGTCCTTTCATCTATCCATTTGCCCTCTATGCCAATCGAGTGTGTGTATCGACACTTGTAAGGCTATTACACCTTATTACGATGTAATTCGATGGAAATTCAATACGAATAAGTGCATGTAAGTAGGTAAACTGAACATGTGCTAAAGCAAGCTGACGATGACGATAGTAATGATGATGGTACGCAAAGTAATGCCTTACGTACATTTACATTAACATAAGAATATGATATACTACATGGTACACTTAAAAAATCGACTATTAGGAAAAAAGTATCAGTCGGCCTTGCCGACAGAAATAAACCCTCATCCATTGTGAATTTAAACTACGGATAGATCCAATGTATTTAGGGTCTTTTCAGACTTTTGTAGCCCTTTTTGGACATCTGAACTTGCCGACAAATATGTGGATTAGGTTGACGTTGGGGATGGAAGATACCAAGCAACGGTCCTGACCGGCTTTAACATGGCAAAGCCCAGGATTTATCTTGGTCCCTCTTTCATCTCAAGTGGACACTGACCTCCCCGTGGTGTCACCTGTGGAACTGCCTCTAACATCCGTTAAAGGTAGTGAGCTAACATGTGCCGCGTGTTCACCCATAAGAATGTTAAAAACTTGGGTTTGGGCATCGGTTTAGTAACCCTCCCCTAGAAAAAACAGCCTACTATGAAAAAACGAAAGAAAAGAAAAACAAACCCCTCTAAAGTTGACGAACCCCGCAAACGTTTTAAGGACCATGATCTGCGAACCTGCACCTGGAATATTCCCACTCTTTATAGAGAAGGTGCAGTTTAGGCATTGGCAGATGTACTTGAAAAGTACAAGGCCGACATTACTGCCATACAGGAAATACGATGGAATGGGAAAGGCGTCACAACAACACCTAAATGTGACGCACTGTATTATAGCTGCCATGACATAAAGCATGTGTTTGGTTGCGGATTTGTAGTTGGTCGGAGGTTAAAACACGTGGTCTCCAGCTTCACACCAGTGAATGAAAGACTTGCTACAATTCGAATAAAAGCAAAATTCTTCAACATCAGCTTTATTTGCGCTCATGCTCCCACTGAAGACAAGGACGAACTGACCAAATATATATTTTATGAGCGCTTAGAAGAAACATATGACCGCTGTCCTGCCCATGACATTAAAATTATTCTAGGCGATTTTAATGCCAAAATTGGAAAGGACCAACAGTCGAAAAATTCAGTCTCCACTGTGAAACATCTGACAATGGTATGAGGCTGATAGACTTCGCAGCGACAAAAACATGGTAGTTAGCAGCACCAGATTTCACCATCTCGACATCCATAAGGGCATCTGGCTGTCTCCAGATCAGAAAACAAGAAATCAAATTGATCACGTTGTGATAGATGGAAGACATTCATCGAGCGTGTTGGATGTGCGAACGACTAAAGCCAATGATCAACGAGATAATTGGACCATACCAATACGGCTATAAACCTGGCAAGAGAAGACCCAAGAGATGCAGATCGACACCTACCACCTTTTTGTAGATTATAAAGCAGCCTACGACAGCCCGCTGCGTTCAAACGTATTCCAAGCCATGTCTGAATTTGGTATCCCCGCAAAGCTCATCCGGCTTTGTAAAATGACTTTAACTGAAAGAACCTCTCCGAAGAATTTTGTACCAAAAGAGGTTTCAGACAAGGAGACAGCCTTTCATGTGATCTGTTCAACATCCTGCTGGAAAAGGTTGTACGAGAGGCAAACGTCAAAAGAAGTGGCACAATATACACCACTAGCCACATGTTACTTGCTTATGCTGATGATATAGACATCATGGGACGATCAGTAAAAGAAGTAACCGATACCTTTATGAAGGTCGAAGGATAATCTGCTAAAGTGAGTCTGGCGGTAAACGGTGAGAATACAAAGTTAATGTTGTCGACGCGCAATGCGTCCATTGAGCTCGGACCAACTGTGGAAGTTGGTTCCTATAATTTTGAGGTAGTAAAAGACTTCGTCTACCTCGGCACCTCCGTAAACACAACAAACAACATCAGTTGTGAAATAAAAAGAATTGTATTGGCCAACAGATGCTACTTTGGTTAAAAATGGCTGAAAATTGGTATTAAGCCTTCCTTGGGGGTATACAACTTTCCACCTAAAATTTTTCGGTATATTTTGCATATGCAAAAATTTATGCATTTTGCATAATTTTGCATATGTCATATGTTTCGATTGCAATTTAATCAGAAGCCAAAAATATGCCCAGTCCCAAAATTTGACATGAATCGGACCAAAAATAGGGATTGCATAAAATTGCGTTACCTACATGAACCCCACTATTTTCTCGATATTACCTCGGAGCCCAATGCATTTAAATTGCAAAAAGGATGCATTTCCAGGAATTGGAAGGGGTTGTGTTAAGTGCTGCGTGTGCGTCTGCTGTTGGGAGGACTGTGAAGGAATCGGGTATTCTGATGATGACGATTCACTGGGGGCTCTGTTCACGTAGTATGTAACAACGTAGTCTTCGTCGTAGTTCCATATGAATGAGTCCAGAATAACCCCTGCGATGCACCCACTTTCGGCATCTATTGCATCTCACCGAAGTTTGTGTTGTGGATGCGGATGTGACAAACTGAGCACATCCATTTGGGTGCTGGATTTTCCTCCATCCCGATTTGGGGTTTTCATTGACAGGTTTTTTCATGGCGGGCTTCGTGCCTTTTTCAGTATTGCCCCTAACACGATAGATGAAAGTGAGGCGTTCAGAGGTGATCTGCAGATGAAGACAATTGTAGGGATATGGTCGGTCTGACCCAAGAGAAACGACGGGTTGGCAGTTGGTGTCATTTGTCAGACCAGGTGACACGATGGTTATGTCAGGCGAACTTTGTTACTATCCTCTAATTCTGCTAGGGTCGCCCTCATTGAGCTATCAATCTGATCAGGCACCATTATACCCCTCTGTTCGTTTCCGAGGCCTGATTATTCCGAGTCATGAACTCCACTATTTTCTCGATATTACCTCGGAGCCCAATGCATTTAAATTGCAAAAATGATGCATTTCCAGGAATTGGAAGGGGTTGTGTTAAGTGCTGCGTGTGCGTCTGCTGTTGGGAGGACTGTGAAGGAATCGGGTATTCTGATGATGACGACTCACTGGGGGCTCTGTTCACGCAGTATGTAACAACGTAGTCTTCGTCGTAGTTCCATATGAATGAGTCCAGAAGAACCCCTGCGATGCACCCACTTTCGGCATCTATTGCATCTCACCGAAGTTTGTGTTGTGGGTGTGCGGATGTGACAAACTGAGCGCATCCATTTTGATTCTGGATTTTCCTCCATCCCGATTTGGGGTTTTCATTGACAGTTTTTTTCATGGCGGGCTTTGTGCCTGTTTCAGTGTTGCCCCTTAACACGAACAAACAATTATAGTACCCGGCGTGCAGTTTCTCTGCAAGCTACTCCATTTTAAATTTGAGGTTAGAATAATTCTTGCCCACCGCAATAACTGTGCAAAAAATTTCAATTTTTCCGTAAATTTCTATACATTTCTTTCGATTCCAGATGAAAAATTTCCGGGCGGGTATGCATACCATTGCACCATGGTGGTGGCACCCACTATTTTCCACCCCTTGCGTTATTTAAACATTTGATCGATCATAATGGTGTGGGTCTCCTGCCTGTTCCAGCATTGACTCTCGATACGAACTAAAAATTATTGTATCCGTGTGACACCAAACAGGAATTCGCGACACTCAGTCCGAAAGGTGCATATAATTGTACCACGATGGCACCCACGTTTAAGTATTGCCTCATGTTTAAGTATTGCCTCTTAACACCAACAAATAACTATTGTGCCCTCGTGACACCAGAGGCCTGCGTTCATGTTTAGTGGTAACTGCAGTTTCTCTAGAATCTCCTTAATTTTAAATCTGTGGCTTGAACCATTTCCCCACCGCAAAAGCATTCTAAAATTTTTCAACCTTTTTGGTAAATTACTTGAATTACTTCGATTCCAGATAAAGTCCCGCAGTCAATTACCTCAAGACTGGCAATAGTGCAGTCCTATTTGATACTCACACATTGTGTGTCATATTGCGTAACAAATTTCTTGTTGCCATTGCAGCAGAAATTCTACGCGCCTTTAGTCTGAACCCATGATGTTGCTGTTCTGGTTTTTCCTCATCCTGTCTACGACAGCATGCGTGTGCGAATTTTGTTTACATTTACCTTTTGTTTGACCTCAGGTGGTATTTGACTTGCAGTGCTGTTGCTGTTGTTATTGCTGTCATTGACGTTGTTGTTGTTGTTTACACTTGACGTAGTGTTGTTACTTGCAATGAATGGTTCACTTGCTCTTGTTTTTTATTTTTTTTTTGCGTTGCAATTTTGTAGTTGTTGTTGTTTTGCATTTTTTTCCTCCTGGTTATGTGTGATATTTTCACACCCTCTGTTATTGTTTTACTTGTTGTTGGCTGTCTTGTTCTTCTTGTACGTATTCCCGATGCACAAGTGTTGCCCCGACATTGTGTGTAAATTGTCATTGTTGCAGCACACTGCTCGTGTTTTTGTTGTTATTTGAGGTGTTTATTTAAAGGTGTTTACGCTACGTTTTCAATTTCAATGACCGCCGGAGGTTTAGTGGAAATGTGTTGTCAGAGTCGTTATTCATATATAAACTGAAATTACGCACGACGAGTGTATTCATTACAATTCTTTGGCGTAGGTTATTTTAATTTATGGTAGTTTTTCCATTACGTATTTGTAAATTGAATGTATTTGAATATCCAAAAGTATTATATAAGAAGTAGGATTTTATGGAATTTTTTTTTGACAAAAAAAGAGTTCAGCAATCAATAGACTTCCATGATAATCTATGTGTCGTATATATGTATATACCCACAAAGGCACCTCAACCATCCATCCATTTGTAGCAATTCATCACAGTGCAATTGCTACCAACAACACTTAAATTTAATTGCTGGTTTCAATATTATAATTACAATTTTAAAAATATATTTATTTATTACAATTCCCAGACAATAATAAAATTAAAAAAATAGCAACAATAACAGTCATATCGCCAATCTTGTATTATGCAATTTTCACTTAATTTACATGCTTTGTTTTTTTGTTTTTCGCCTCTATGTTTTAAATGTTGTGAGTAGATGTGTGTGGCCTGGCCAGGCAGGCTTATGTGGAACAATTTGTACTGTCTATATAATTAACATTTCAAACTGAACTGAAAAATTATAGCTTGTCGTGCTTTATTACATACAACACTACAAACTATAACAGAAACATTTGTGGTAAATTAAAAATGGGATTGTGGTATTTCCTAATAAAATCGGCAAAAATATTCCAAAATTCATTGATGCTTTAATTTAGAAATCATGGTTTTTGTGTTTTATAACCCTAACACAATGTCTTCACACAATAAGAGAAAGGATTAATGACTAAAACATTAGTCCACTTTTAGAAGGTCATACCCGTCTGGTCTTGGCATACTTTAATGCACATCATGAATCGTGGCATTCGGTCCTCGGAAACGACCAGAGGGGTATTGAACTGACTGAGTAGATTGATAGCTCTACGTTTGGACGGTCAATGAGGACTGCCCTACCAGAATTAGGGAAGAGTGTCACAGTTCGCCAGATATAACCATTGTGACACCTGGTTTGACGTCATTCCGCAACACATCGTTTCTCTAGGATTACGTCCATTAAAAAATTTGAATAGTGAATACACAAACCGCTCTAGCTGAGACACAAAAACATATCTAGTAGAGACACAAACCACTGTAGCAGAAACACAAACCACTTTGTTAACGATTTTGCTATTCAAAATGGTTTTCTTTGTAAAAATATCATTTTTAGGTCCTTTAAGGAAACTTCTGTCAGGACAACAAAGCTTATCGAAGCAGATATACCCTGAACTAATACAATCTTAAAAAAATATTGCCCGATGTCGATCATGGGAAGGCTATTTTACCGAGTTTCAGAGTATTCACTAATTACCGTTTCAGAGATCTACCCAACCCTTCTGATGTTCGGGTAGCAAAAAGGACTTTCCGAGACATCATTCCTGCTGCAGCCGCTCGTCATATATCTGCTGATCGAATACCTGAAGTGAGACCAAACTTCACTGCAGAGGCGATCATAAGCGGAGCAAGTGGTTAAATCATCTAAAGAGTTGCAACCTTGGAGCAGGAATAAAAGAATTATGTGCACTGGTCACATTTTGCCACGTTACGCTGACTGATCTGAGGAGGTGCGCAAGTTATTTCAATCGAAAGTTTGTCGAGCACCCCGAGAGTGACAGGTCGAAGAGAAGAGTACAGCGCCGCATTAGATCTCTTCCTGCCGAGGATGAACCACCACAATTTCATGGTAATGCTGAAACTGCTTATTAAGCCGGGAGTCGAGAATCTCACTGAAGTTCTCAACCTGTCACTTGCCACAAACATCGTTCCCGAAGTCTGAAGTCAAGCAAGGATGCTAGTAAAGGTGAATCGTACACACCGATTTAGATTTTGTCCATTTTCTTCGTAGCAAAGAACCTTGAATAAGGATTTAGTCCTCCCAAACATCAGTTATGTTCCGTAAGGATCACAGTACAACAGCGTTGTACGCCATTTCCACACATATGTGTCGAAGACTCTTCCTGAGCAAGCAGTATGATATAATATTGATGGTGGCTATTGACTTATCAATTCCCTTTGATGCAGTCAAGCACGCTACGCTGTTTGAGGACATCGAGCAGACAACCCTACGGCCAAGTTTGCAACGTTTGATAATCAGTCGTACGTGGAATTCCGGAACAAAAAGTCCAAACCCAGTAGAGTGAAGGGGGGCCGGACCGCCCTTCTGGCTACTTCGGTATATAACAAATGATACATTGTACAACGTTTTGACCAAATCGATATCTCCCTTCGATGGTTATCTTAAGTACTACTAAGTTTAGTTGGTGCCGGCAGGAGATTTTGGACCATTATCTCTGGATGTTTCGACTTGCCCCTGGCAAAATTTTCGACATCGTAACATACGATCCAGGAGGAGCTCTTAAGCTTAACTTTTTTCGAATTTTGTTTGGAAGGTACTCGAAGGAGTAGACCGATATAGTCCATATTCGAATCTGATCTATGCCTGGAAGTAATATAACCATATGCAAAGTTATACCTAATTCGGTTACTACTTTCGAGAATTATCGTGCGCTGCACTTCCAAAATGAAGTATGTCGATCCATTTCTTCAGGTACCTCCTCCGCATCACTTGCGAGCTTTAGTTCATATGCCCAAAAGGGCCACAATATCCCACGGCAGCGGGTTCTTTCGTTCCGGATTGACCGGAAACTATAATGTTTCTGCCAGCGGCTGCCAACCCAGCACCAAACCTATAGTTCTACATAGGTTTATATGCTGCTACAACAACAACAATATCTGAAACCAATGAATGAATGAAATAATATGATGTGCAAAGTCTGCACCAATCAGAAACTCCCTGCGAGAATTATCTTGCGGTTTTTCCGTCAGGGTTTCATGAAGCTTTGAGACAAATATCTCAGGAAGTATGGACTGAAAAAAATTCAAAACTATCCGAGATGTGCTCTTAAACTTCACTTTATCCGAATTTTGTGTGGGAGGTACCCGAAGGAGTGGACCGATATAGTCCATATTCCAACCTGTTACATGACTGGATGAAACAATATGATATGCAAAGTCTGCACCAATCAGAAACTCCCTGCGAGAATTACATGCGGATTTGCCATTTTGGTTGGTGCCGTCAGGGTTCCATGGAGTTTTTTGGCTAATATATCAAGAAATATGACTTGCGCAAGAAAAATAATTTACCGTCGTAAAGGGAGCCGCAAGGACAACCTGCTGAAAAAAAAATCAAAACTATCCGCGAGTTGCTCTTAAACTGCACTTTATCCGAATTTTGTGTGGGAGGGATGTGCAATGTTTGGACAAAATCCATTGGTCCCTTCGAGAGTTATCGTTCACACCATTTTACAGACAAATTTTGAACTTTTGCGGGGGAGGTACACGAAGGAGTGGACTGATATGGCGCATCTCCGAACTTAAACTAAGTTTGGACGGTCAATGAGGACTGCCCTACCAGAATTAGGGAAGAGTGTCACAGTTCGCCAGACATAACCATTGTGACACCTGGTTTGACGTCATTCCGCAACACATCGTTTCTCTAGGATCAAGTCCATTAAGAAAAATCCGTATTTGAATAGTGAATACACAAACCACTCTAGCTGAGACACAAAAACATATCTAGTAGAGACACAAACCACTGTAGCAGAAACACAAACCACTTTGTTAACGATTTTGCTATTCAAAATGGTTTTCTTTGTAAAAATATAATTTTTGGTCCTTTAAGGAAACTTCTGTCAGGACAACAAAGCTTATCGAAGCAGATATACCCTGAACTAATACAATCTTAAAAAAATATTGCCCGATGTCGATCATGGGAAGGCTATTTTACCGAGTTTCAGAGTATTCACTAATTACCGTTTCAGAGATCTACCCAACCCTTCTGATGTTCGGGTAGCAAAAAGGACTTTCCGAGACATCATTCCTGCTGCAGCCGCTCGTCATATATCTGCTGGTCGAATACCTGAAGTGAGACCAAACTTCACTGCAGAGGCGATCATAAGCGGAGCAAGTGGTTAAATCATCTAAAGAGTTGCAACCTTGGAGCAGGAATAAAAGAATTATGTGCACTGGTCACATTTTGCCACGTTACGCTGACTGATCTGAGGAGGTGCGCAAGTTATTTCAATCGAAAGTTTGTCGAGCACCCCGAGAGTGACAGGTCGAAGAGAAGAGTACAGCGCCGCATTAGATCTCTTCCTGCCGAGGATGAACCACCACAATTTCATGGTAATGCTGAAACTGCTTATTAAGCCGGGAGTCGAGAATCTCACTGAAGTTCTCAACCTGTCACTTGCCACAAACATCGTTCCCGAAGTCTGAAGTCAAGCAAGGATGCTAGTAAAGGTGAATCGTACACACCGATTTAGATTTTGTCCATTTTTTTCGTATCAAAGACCCTTGAGCGAGGCTTCTTTAGTCCCCCCCAACGTCAGTAATAGATATCTAGTTGTTGATCATCAGCATGGGTTCCGTAAGGATTACAGTATAACAGTGTTGCACGCCATTTCCACACATATTTGTCGTCGACTCTACCTGAGCAAGCAGTATGATATAAAATTGATGGTGGCTCTTGACTTATCAATTTCCTTTGATGCAGTCAAGCACGCCACGCTGTTTGAGGACATCGAGCAGACAACCCTACGGCCAAGTTTGCAACGTTTCATCGCTACCTCTTATTTAGTCCGTCCCATCCAGACGGCATTGAGATGATAAAGTATGCGGATGATTGTATGATTTTGGCGTCGACTACCTTCTGATGTCATTTCGTCGGTGTCATGCTTAAGTGTTCCATACGCCATTTGCCCGTTTTGAGATAATCGCATTTTAAATTTTAATGTTTTGCGTCACAACTACGTGGAGCTGACTGAAGAAAATATTTGTATTTTTGACTTGAATTATTAATAAAAGTATATAGAACATATTTGCAAAAATATAGAGGAATATGTATTGGAATATACAAGTTATAGAGAATTTTATAAAAAATAGGATTTTTGTCATATCCACACTTATGACACAAATGTGACATATTGTACACCATATGGAACAAAGTGACAAAAAATTTTCCATCTTTGCCTCAATAAATTAAAAACTTCTAAATCGATAATTAAAGTTCTGATTTTTGAAATTTGTTTTTAAACCTGTAAGCTTTTGAAATATGAATTTCCTAACTGAAAAAAGTTTAAACTTTCGCGTCGAAGAGTTGATATCTCGGAAACTAAAGCAGATAGGAGAAATATGACCAAAAAGAGCATACCGGAAAACCCTAGAAACCACCTGTATCTCAAAAAGTCGTAACTGACGTATGGAACACTTAAGCATGACACGACGAAGTCTGAATTCCTCCTAATTCACTGATCTTACCACCATTTTCCACGCGAGGAATATGCAAATAACCGCCATTACATCTACGGCCCCCCCGGTAGAAGTGAGAACAGAGGTCAATGTCTTGGTCGATGGTAGCAAAATTCCTAGCAAAAATTACACCAAAAATTCTAGGAGCGGAACGCCCTCCTGGCTACGTCGGTGTATAACAAATAATACGTTGTACAACGTTTGGACCAAATCGATATCTCCCTTCGATGGTTATCTTAAGTACTACTAAGTTTAGTTGGTGCCGGCAGAAGATTTTGGACCATTATCTCAGGATGTATCGACTTGCTCTGGCAAAAATTGCAGCAAGATGACATTTTTGGGAAAAAATTTCAAAACGATCCGAAATGTGTTATTAAACTTGTTTTCCCAAATTTTGTGTGAGTGGTACCCATGGTAGGGGACAGATTATCCATGTTCCAACCTGATACATGACCAGATGAAATAATACGATGTGCTAAGTTTGGACTAATCAGAAACTCCTTGTGGGAGTTATATTGCGGATTTACCATTTTAGTTGGTGCCGTCAAGGTTTCTTGGAGCTGTTAGGCCATTTTCTCAGGAAATATGGACTTGCGCAAAAAAAAAATGTACCGTCGTAAAGGGAGCAGCAAGGACATCCTGCTGAAAAAAAAAATCAAAACTATACGCGAGGTGCTGTTAAACTTCACTTTATCCGAATTTTGTGTGGGAGGTACCCGAAGGAGTGGACCGATATAGTCCATAGTCGAACCCAATCTATATCTGGAAGGAATAATACGACGTGCAAAGTTTGGACAAAATCCATTGGTCCCTTCGAGATTTATCGTTCACACCATTTTACAGACAAAATTTGAACTTTTGCGGGGGAGGTACACGAAGGAGTGGACTGATATGGCGCATCTCCGAACTTAAACTAAGTTTGGACAAAATATTACGATACCCAAAATTTGGTTCGAATCGATTGATCCGTTCGAGAGTTATCGTGCACACCAGCCAGACAGACAGACGGACATGGCTAAATCGAATCCAAATTGTCTGGAACAAATTTCGTCCAAACATACTTGCGGTCTAAAACCTTTATTTCGATGATGCACATTTTTGGTCGTATCAAAGTTTATATACCCCTTCTAGCCTAAAGGCTGAGGATATAAAAACAGGGGATAAGTCTTCGTTGGGGGTATGAAACTTTACACTTGAAATTTGCCCGCATAGGTTCACGTCTTCATATAGCCCCCATAGAACGGTACCTCTCTATTTCCGATATTTTAAAGGTAGTGGCCTCAACATCACACTGAAATGGCTAAAATTTTGTATTAAGTGTTCGTTGGGGGTATAAAACTTTCCACCTCAAATTTGTCAGTCTTCATATAGCCGCCATAGAACGGTACCTCCGGATTTCTGGTATTTTGAAGTTTGTGGCCTCAATATCCCTCCGAAAAGTCAGAAATTTGGTATGATGTCTTCCTTGAGGGTATAAAACTTTACACTTGAAATTTGTCCGCATAGGTCCACGTCTTTATATAGCCCCACATAGAACGGTACCTCCCGATTTCCTATATTTTGAAGGTTGTGACCTCAACATCACACTGAAATGTCTGAAATTTTGTATTAAGTGTTCGTTGGGGGTATAATATTTTACTGCAGAAATTCGTCGGTATAGGTCCGCGTTTTAATATAGCCGCCATAGAACGGTACCTCCGGATTTCTGGTATTTTGAAGGTTGTGGCCTCAACATCACACTGAAATGGCTAAAACTTTGTATTAAGTGTTCGTTGGGGATTTACAACTTTCCACCTCAAATTTGTCGGTATAGGTTCACGTCTTCATATAGCCCCCATAGAACGATACCTCCGGATTTCTGGTATTTTGAAGGTTGTGGCCTCGATATCCCTCCGAAAAGTCTGAAATTTGGTACGAAGTCTTCCTTGGGGGTATAAAACTTTCCAATTGAAATTTGTCCGCATTTGTCCACGTCTTCATATAGCCCCCATAGAACGGTACCTTTCGATTTCCAATATATTGAAGGTTGTGACCTCAACATCACACTGATATGGCTGAAATTTTGTATTAAGTGTTCGTTGGGATTATAAAACTTTACACCAGAAATTCGTCGGTATAGGTCCGCGTCTTCATGTAGCCGCCATTAAACGGTACCTCAGGATTTCTGGTATTTTGAAGGTTGTGGCCACAATATCCCTCCGAAATGGCTGAAATTTGGTATGAAGTCTTCCTTGGGGGTATAAAACTTTCCACTTGAAATTTGTCGGTATAGGTCCACGTCTTCATATAGCCCCCATAGAAAGGTACCTCTGGATTTCTGGTATTTTGAAAGTTGTAGCCTCAACATCCTACCGAAATGACTGAAATTTGGTATACAGTCTACGTTAGGGGTATAAAACTTTGCACCAGAAATTTGTCGGTATAGGTCCGTGTCATAGTATAGCCCCCATAGAACGGTACCTCCGGAGTTCTGGTATTTTGAAGGTTGTGGGCTCAATATCACACCGATACGGCTGAAATTTTGTATTATGTGTTCGTTGTGGGTATAAAACTTTACACCAGAAATTCGTCGGTATAGGTCCGCGTCTTCATATAGCCGCCATAGAAAGGTATCTCCCGATTTCCAATATATTGAAGGTTGTGACCTCAACATCACACTGATATGTCTGAAATTTTGTATTAAGTCTTCGTTGGGGGCATAAAACTTTCCACTTGAAATTTGTCGGTATAGGTCCACCTCTTCATATAGGCTCCATAGAACGGTACCTCCGGATTTCTGGTATTTTGAAGGTTGTGGCCTCAATATCCCTCCGAAATGGCTGAAATTTGGTATGAAGTCTTCCTTGGGGGTATAAAACTTTCCACTTGAAAATTGTCGGTATAGGTCCACGTCTTCATATAGCCGCCATAGAACAATACCTCCGGATTTCTGGTATTTTGAGGTTGTGGCTGTGGTTATACATGTCTCTATTTAATTGACTTGTTTGAAGAGAATTTTAAACAGAAAAATTGTACACACAAACTTTTTTATACCCTCAGCCTTTAGGCTCATCGAAATAATGGTTTTAGACCCCAAGTATGTTTGGACGAAATGTGCTTCAGACAATTTGGAGTCGATCTAGCCATGTCCGTCCGTCTGTCTGTCTGTCCTGCTAGCTGGAGCGCACGATAACTCTCGAACGGATGAACCGATTCGGTTCAAATTTTGGCTTTCGTAATATTTTGCCCAAACTTAGTGTAAGTTCGAAGATGAGCTACATCGGTCCACTCCTTCCGGTACCTCCCCCACAAAAGTTCGAAAATGTTCGGAAAGTTTGTGCGCATATGTAGTGGCTGTAGAGCTCGAACCGAATACTGCGTTCGCCCACACTTCGGATATCGTAATATTTCTTCGAATATTAGATGAAATTCGATGGTAGTGCTTATAGGTCCACTCCTTCCGGTATCTCTCCCACAAATGTTTGAAAATATTTTCTATAATGATAAGCGCAATATCTCACAAACGTAGATACAGATTTGGTCCAAATTTTCGATCTCGATATTTTTTGTCCAAGCTTAGTTTATGTTCAAATTTGGGCCCTATCGGTCCAATACTTGGGGTACCACTCATACAAATGTTCAACACATTTTTGTAGCTGAGGGTCTGTTCGAGGACATTTTTACTGAAGGTTTCCCTAGTGGCCCGATATTATGCTTTTCGTAGGCTAGCATGGTACAAAAGCCCTATCTATCGATATCCCCCTCAAATTTTTGAGCTTTAATCCAGTCCATATTTCTGGCGGTTCATACGCCCATACATTTCTTTTTTTTTAAAAAAACAAAGTATTTCAATCCACACAGGCTGAGGGTATATCTCTGTCGGCAAAGCCGACCGATTCTTTTTTTACTTGTTTTACCTATTATTGATATGTTTGTTGCATAAGAAAATATGCAAAATGCATAAATTTTGTATATGCAAAATTTATGCATTCGGATTGCAATTTAATCAGAAGCCAAAAATATGCCCAGTCCCAAAAATTTGACATGAATCGGACCAAAAATAGGGGTTGCATAAAATTCCGCTGTGTAAAGTAATAACCAACTTTAAAACGCACGAACAAAATGGTGAACACACCAAATTGACCAAGACCAAACGTGCAGAAGTAGTTTACCTCTATTTTGCATAAGTGGTCTAGAAACCAATCTGTCTTTATGAATATCTCTTCAGAAGTACTAAAAATATTCTACAAAGCTTAAAACGATTAACAATTAAAACCCTTGTGTTACGACCCAGCGCCAGTAGTGGAAAAAAATGCAACATTGTAAGGTGGAAAGAACCAACCAACAATAACAACAAAATGCAAAACAATAAATGTTCTTTAGATTAAGAATGGAACAAAAGAGGAAAAAGCTGTTGAAAAGCATTATAAAGTAATTAATCAATTAAATACCATTGAAAGACAGAAAGGGGATAAGCGCTACAAATTGCACTTAATTGAATTTTAACAAAATCATTAACAACCAAAGGCGGGAAACGGACGGGACGACGACGAGGATGGTCAACTGCAAGCATTAGTAGTCAAGTAGCAGAGTATTCAACTGAAAATACATTGTTATGGCCAACTTTTGTGGCAGCGGGAATACTTGAAAGTCTAACATGAATCTCGTGGTAGAGATGTAGGTGCTGCTGGTGGTGGTGATAGATACTGCTGGCTGTGGGGTACTGAGCTGATGAGTGAGTGACTGACTGGCTAAATTTCCACGCTAAAACACCACACTACTTACCACCGCCAAATGATGGATGGATGAATGACTAGATGAGTGGATAACTAGCCAAGTGTAGTCAGTCATCAAACACGGAAGGATGAATGGATGGTTAGATGAGTCGTTCGCCGCTGTCGTCGTTCTTTCATTCGGTCATGCTGAAAGGCACTAGTGAAACACTTTGACTAAGAGGAATTTTAAAAGTCAAATCCCCCAAATAATGGTATTCAAATACAAGTTGTTTAGTGGCATGAGATGAGGGTTGTTGGGACTTTAGAGACCGACGAAACCTAGCACAAACAATAGTTGGACGTTTTTCCTCAGAAAAAAAAACTCTGACTTAAAATAGAGAAAATAAAACAAATTAGCAACGACAGTGCATGACACTTGAATAAAGGGAAACGCTTTTAATTTTTTGTTTTAGCTGTTCTTCCCCTTACAATGAAACATGCCATGCTGATAATAGCGGCGGATCAACTGAAAAACAAAAACCTCTTATGTACACCTCATAAAAAGTTGGCAACAAATTATGCTTTAAACAAAATGCCAACACGATAATATGATTAAAAAAACAAAATAAATAAAAACAAAGTAGAAAACAGATTTAAATCTCTCTCTTATAATGGCCGCAGGCATTGTTGCATGCAACAACACTTTTTCCACATACAAATGAGCAATTTTAATGTCATGTTGTGGGGTGTTTTCGTTACGCCCCTCCCTCTCTCCTACCGTGCTTTTTATTCTGTCGTAAATTGAAGGGGACGGCAAAGCTTGTTTTTTTACTTCCAAATCCAAGCTTAGATTAGAAAACAGGATGAGTTTAGGCGATGGGTTGCTAACCCAGACTACTTGAAAATCCACTACTATGAAATAAATTAAAGGTAAGAAAAATTGGCCTCCCAAATATTGACTCCCGAACAAAAACAAGCAAAAAAAAAAAACAGCACCCGAAAAAAGTTTTAAAGACCATGATCTGCGAATCTTCATCCGGAATGTCATAATAGTCTTAGGCTATTATAATTGTTCCACAAACATCCCCGAAGGGACGAGGGAGACTTCTCTCATATCAATGAGTGCACCCCGATTCATATTGGCTCAATGATAAGGGACCTACTTTTTATTGCAGAGTCCGAACGGCGTGTCTTAAGACACCACTTTTAGAGAAGTTTTTCAAGGCTTAAATACTCGCGGAATGTCGCCAACATTACTGAGGGGTATTTTGCCACCGTTCAATATTTGATGTTGCCTGGTCTGGGAATGAAACCGCAGACCTTTAGCGGGCAAGTCGGGTGTGCATACCATTGCACCACGGTGGCACCCAGTCTTAGGCTATTACTGCCTAGGAACAATCAGACCACCTCCAGGACTCCTGAGATAGGAGTTATGTATGTTGCTGTTTGCCGCGCCAGATCATTTCCCAGCGAGTCTCTAACTTCATGTCCCAAAAAAAACATGTTGTTTTTCAGCGTCCCGAAATTGGAAACAAAGCCCACTGTAGCTTGTAACGTTGCGATTGTTACAATGCTTTGCGAAAGGATAATACATGAAGCGGAGGAGGAGGCCTTGCCTTCTTTATACACCATATCGCTTGACCCTAATGACCAATACATGGAACATATGGGGATAGTAGTAAAGTGTGGGACTGCCACTTATGGTTGCTCAATTTATACAAATCGCCGATGAATAGATGCACCTTGCGTTATATGACCGACATTTGTTCGCTTTGAAAGGACAATTACCGCCTGGTGCTAGGGGACTTCAATGCTCACCATTAGCTTTGGCATTCCGTCATAGGCAATGACCACACCGCTAGTGGAGCAAATTGATAGCTCCACATTTTGCACGGTGTATGAAGAGAGTGTCAAAGCTCCTCAGACATGCTGTACTCGGTCGGATAAATGACGTCTCCTGGCGACCCGTTTTTCCTCGACTCAGACCATCTTTCCATCATCGTCTTCGTAAACAGATCACCGGACTTCATAACCTCTCACCGCCGTACTTTTCTGGACCATGGAAAGGATTTGCCGATCAGTAAAGTACGGCGGTCAAAGGATGTAAAGTCCGATGGTCCGTTTACGAAAAATTTATCCGAGAATCAGAGAATTTATCAATCACTGCTTCAGAGATCTGTTAATTTCCTCAGATCATCCGGGAATGAATCAGACCAAATTTCTCAGCCAATCACTGCTTCAGAGATCTGTTAATTTCCTCAGATCATCCGGGAATGATTGAATCAGACCAAATTTCTCAGCAGTGGCGCCCGCACTAGCAAATGAGCCTGGTGCTAGGGGACTGAATCAGACCAAATTTCTCAGCCAATCACTGCTTCAGAAATCTGTTAATTTCCTCAGATCATCCGGGAATGATTGAATCAGACCAAATTTCTCAGCAGTGGCGCCCGCACTAGCAAATGAGCCTGGTGCTAGGGGACTTCAATGCTCACCATTAGCTTTGGCATTCCGTCCTAGGCAATGACCAGAGGAGTACAGCGCTGGCGGAGCAAATTGATAGCTCCACATTTTGCACGGTGTATGAAGAGAGTGTCAAAGCTCCTCTGACATGCGGTACTCGGTCGGATGAATGACGTCTCCTGGCGACCCGTTTTCCCTCGACTCAGATCATCTTTCGATCATCGTTTTCGTAAACAGATCACCGGGCTTCATAACCTCTCACCGCCGTACTTTTCTGGACCATGGAAAGGCTTTTCCAATCAGAAAAGTACGGCGGTCAGAGGTTATGAAGTCCGATAGTCTCTTTACGAAAAATTTATCGGAGAATCAGTGAATTTATCAATCACTGCTTCAGAGATCTGTGCATTTCCCTGAATCAGACCAAATTTCTCAGCAGTGGCGATCGCACTAGCAAATGAGCGTTATGAACTTCGTCGTACAAACCCTGAAGAACCAAAAGTTAGTGTCGAAAACCATCTTCCGATCGTCGTCTGCGTAAACAGACCACCGGACATCATAACCTCTGAACGCCGTACTTTTCTGAACAATTATTAGGCCCAGTGGTATGTATACGAAGAATTTATCAGAGAATCTGATCTGTTTACGAAAAATGTATCCGATATCAGAGAATTTATCAATCACTGCTTCAGAGAGCTGTTCTTTTTTCAGATCCTCCGGGAATGCCTGAATCAGACCAAATTTCCCAGCAGTGGCGACCGGACTGGCAAATGAGAGTTATAGACTTCGTCGTACGAACCCTGAAAACTCAAGAGTTAGGGTGGACACCCATCTTCCGATCGTCGTCTCCGTAAGCAGACAGCCCGACTTCATAACACCTGGCAGTCGAACTTTTCTGATCCATCGAAAAGTTGATTGGTAAAGATTCAGAGGATTTACCAATCACCGCTTTAGAGAGCTGTTCATTCCCTCAGATCCTCCTTGACATCAACACTACTGCAGCCACCCGCAACATACCCGCTGGGCAAATACCTGAAATCTGACCAAATTTCCCAGCAGATGCTACGGGACTAGCAAATAAGCGTGACGAGCTTCGTCGTACGAACCCTGAAGATCCAAGAGTTAGAAGGCGGACATAAGCGGAAAAGTTTCAATGAAAGTTACGTAAATTGTGGACATCGGTTAAATCACTTTCGGATCCGGAAAGAAGTATGATAAAACGGCTTTTTTACTTTCAACGTCGTAATAGTGACAGATCCGAAGTGGTCCGGGTGTTATTTTAATCAGTATTTTATAGAGCACCCCGAGTGTGATAGGGTTGCTACGCCCTATATAAGAGCCCTCCCAGACGAGGTACCAACACAATTACGATGAGCGATGTTGCAGATGTCATCCGGAGCGCGAAATCATCCAAAGCGTTGGGCCTATACAGAATCCCAATGGTAATGCTTAGGCAACTGGATGAACCCGGGGTTCAGTATTCAACAAGTGTCCTGAATCTATCACTAGCCACCCATATTATACCAGAAGAAGCCTGGAAAATTGGGAGGGTGGTTCCGCTACTAAATACAGGCAATGAACTATTTCGCTTTTGTCGCCCGTAGCAAAGACACTTGAGGCTTTATTCCTCCCCAGCGCCAGAAATAACTATACAGTTTCCCATCATCAGCTTGGGTTCGTGAGCAGAACATCACCATAGCAACATTACACGTCATATCCACACAAGGACTGAACCAGAACAGGCCGTGCGACCTATTTGTTCGGTAGTGGCTCTTGACGAATCGAAGGTGTCTGAAACCATAAATCATCCCAAGCTGTTAGCCACATAGAGAAGACTTCCCTTCAGTTTGAAAGTAAGATAATCAACTATATTTGTGGGAGCCAGTCGTTTGTGGAATTCTGAAATATGAAGTTCGAAACCTGTAGAGTGAGACAGGGAGTTCCCCAAGGAGGGGTGATATCTCCGGATCTGTTTAACCTCTACCTTTCTGAAATTCCACACCGCCCAGACGGCATAGAGATCGTAATGAATGCGGATGTTTGTACGATCTTGGCGTCGGATCCTATCGTCGATGACATATGTGATAGGTGAATTGCCTACGAAGCTATTCTCCATCTGAGGAATATGGAAATATTCGCCGCTAAATTCACTACCACACCGTTCACCACCTGCCCGGCTGAAAAGAGGCTCCTACAGGTCCATGATATCCAAGTTCCGACTACTAATTACCTCAAGTAAAGTTCGACAGCTTGTTTAAGTCATCCGAGCAAGCCACAGCTATTTGCAACAAGATCAGTAGTGCGCTTCTCTAACTAATTTTTTGAGTTCCCGACAAAAATCGGCAACATTAAAACGCAAAATTATGAATGAAAATTTCAAATAATAATTGACAACACTGTTGCTATCGGTAGAACTTTACGACTACTTTTTATTGTTCGCTAACTTACCGAATAATATCGTTAATTACCGAAATTATAAGCATTTAAGGTTTACCGATTTTTGTCGGTAACTCATAAAATCAGTTAAAGAATCGCACTACAGAAGAACAAGGTTCTCTAGTCGCTGGCACTTGATGTGCTGATAATGAAACCTTGTTGACCCTTTATAAAGCAATAGGCTATACTGCTCCAGTTCGGTACACAAATGTTAGCGCTATGCAGTGGAAGAATATTCAAACCTGCCTGAGGACTGCAACAGGGTGCCTCCTCATCAAGTGGACCATCTTCATGAGGAGACGAAGATTTTACAGGTACATCAACACAACAAAATGCTGTTAATGCAGTACCTGTCTGGGTGTTACCGCCGTGAGCATCCTTCCCATGATCTAGTCTAGTAGCTTCAAGTGTTGGGCAATCTCGTTCATTGAGCGGATCGATCTTTTTCATTCCGTTCACCAAAAAGATCTGGGTCGCTCACTTCGTTCGTTGGCTCTTTTCCGTTCAACAAAACATTTGACTCTATTATTTTCTTTGAATATCGTTCATTCTCTGCTGCATATGACTCCGTCGTTCTTTTCACCGAATCGTTCTTTTGTAAATGTTCGTTCATGAATGACACAACTCTAGTTACTAGAGTCTAGTAGCTTCCCCGACCCATGCACGCCAGAAGATATCTCCATTATCTGGAGAGAGAGATCCACAGGTATAAGCAAGAACTTCTGGATCAACGAGCCTATCAGGCAGGCTGGCGCAGGCAGGACAAAGGTACAGTGTTAATGTCGTATTCGGAGACCACCCACCATCCATCGCAACAGAAAAACGCCAGCTACCAAGGCAAACACGAGTGGTTTTACACCAGTAAAGATCCGGACGGCTAAATTCATATTGTAGAGAAGTTTTACTACGCTGAGGTGTATTTTTATCACCTTTGGACATGTGATGATGTCTATTCTGAGATTCGAACCTAGACAAGGCGGGTAGTTTGTGTTAGTCAGAGGCTAAAATCTCCTCAACAGAAGGGGATTTCTAAACATATCTCGTTTGTGTATCTTTTAAGAGGACTTTGAAAGATCATTCTCCTATTTCCGGTTTCATTTTGCTATATGTTTATACATCTTACATCACTTGTGTAGCTTTTATTCAACTTTGTTAATTTTTTTGTCTAATATTCTTATTTGTATGTTTTTATTTCATTTATGTCTTTTTTTCTTCTTTTAGTTCCACAAGACACGGAAAAATATTATCGCTTGGATCCAACGAAATCTGCTGCAGAGAATTGCTATGATATCTATGCGGCATTGTGTTGTCGTGAGACACGCGATAGCAAACGTCTCGATCTGCTCAATGAAATGGCCACATTATGCCAGCAACAACAGCAGCTGCTGCAAAAACAACAAAAATTACAACAGCACCTTCACCAACATCATACAACCACAACAGCAACAACAACAGCGTCACCATCTGCATCATCAACGACGAATACATCAGCTGCATCTGCAGCAGCAACACAACAACATGGTGCCACGCTTACTTCTTTGGCTACAACATCAACGTCATTGGCGACCTCGTCGTCGGCGGCATCAATATACAAAAATAATTTGGGATTTAGCACGGAAGAGTTACTCTACTGGTAAGTGTACAACAATAACAACAATGTTTGTTAATAACAACAACAGCAATAATAAAGTTGGCTGGTTGAATGGATGGATTTTAATTTAAAATAATCAACCACACAAAAATATTTTTTTATTAAAAAAATGTAAAAATAACATTACAGACAGACAGAAAACATAAATACGAACAAATTATTAAATTCCAGACAGCCATAACAATTGTTGTCTGTGTTTTTCTGTTGTTTTAATAATATATTTTTATTAATTTTAAATTTAACGACAGAAGAGGTGGTCTGTTTGATGCACTTAGGTGACCCTCTATACACTATTGTCCTACGAGTCGAATTGGAATAGTTTTTCACTTTTCTATATTTGTTGGGTTTCCTTCCCAATTTTAATATTAATCTCATCTTACACTTGTTTACTTCATTGGAGTCATGGCCTTGCCATTCTACGTATAGCGCAATGCGACCTGTATTTATTCGTCTTTAATGTGAGCTCATAATTGCACATTTTCATGGCATGGTATAGCCAACGTAATCGTTGTAACTCGAGTCGAAAGATGGTAGAGCAGACAAAGAAAGATGAAGAAAAAATTAATCGAACTTAAATAGATATGTATATCGCGCCCACTAGCCATTGGATGACGTAGGGGATGAATGATACCAAGCAATGGTCTTGACCGGCTTTAACATGGCAAAGTCCCTCTTTCATCTCAAGTGGACACTGACCTCCCCGTGGTGTCACTTGGGGAACTGCCTTTAAGACCCGTTAAAGGTAGTGAGCTAACATGTGCCGCGCGTTCACCCATAAGAACGTTAAAAACTTGGGTTTGGGCGTCGGGTTAGTAACCCTCCCCTAGAAAAAACATGCTACTATGAAAAAACGAAAGAAAAGAAAAACAAATCCCTCTAAAGTTGACGAACCCCGCAAACGTTTTAAGGACCATGATCTGCGAATCTGCACCTGGAATGTTCGCACTCTTTATAGAGAAGGTGCAGTCTTCGCATTGGCAGACGTACTTGAAAAGTACAAGGCCGATATTACTGCCATACAGGAAATACGATGGATTGCGAAAGGCGTCACAACAACACCTAAAGGTGACGCACTGTATTATAGCTGCCATCACGTAAAGCATGAATTTGGTTGCGGATTCGTAGTTAGTCGGAGACTAAAACATCTGGTATCCAGCTTCACCCCAGTGAATGAAAGACTTGCTGCAATTCGAATAAAAGCTAAATTCTTCAACATCAGCTTTATTTGTGCTCATGCTCCCACTGAAGAAAAGGACGAACAGACCAAAGATATATTTTACGAGCGCTTAGAAGAAACATATGACCGTTGCCCTGCCCATGACATTAAAATCATTCTAGGCGATTTTAATGCCAAAATTGGAAAGGAGAATATCTTTGGCCCAACAGTCGGGAAATTCAGTCTCCACAGTGAAACATCTGACAATGGTATGATACTGATAGACTTTGCAGCTGCAAGAAACATGGTAGTTAGTACTACCAGATTTGAGCATCTCGATATTCATAAGGGTACCTGGCTGTCGCCAGATCAAAGAACAAGTAATCAAATTGATCATGTTGTAATAGATGGAAGACATTCATCCAGCGTGTTGGATGTACCACTACCTTGTTGCAGCAAAGGTACGTACCCGTCTAAACGTTGCAAATAAAGCACGAACAGACTCAACGCGGAAGTCGGACATCGATAGGCTGCAAACACAACAGATAGCCACAGCATATTCCACTCAACTAGCCCAATTGCTTAATGCGAACACTCCTTGTCCCGATAACATAACAACACAATGGCAAAATATTGCCCACTCCATGCAAACAGCCGCAAAATCCATACTTGGATTCCAGAGACCTCCACAAAGGAATTCATGGTATGACCAGAAGTGTCGTGCTGCTACCGAAGAAAAAAATGCGGCATATAGAGCTACTTTACAATCAGTAGCAACGCGTAGCGCACGAGAGAGATATCGTGAGAAAAGGAGAGAAGAGAGACGGCTTTTCCGCAAGAAAAAGAGAGAAATGGAAAAGCGGGAGTGTGAAAAAATCGAGATGTACAGGAGACAGAATGAAGTCCGAAAATTCTACCAAAGAGTGAAACATCAAACAGATGGCTTTGGTACAGGCACATCCTCCTGTAGAGACCAGCAAGGTAATCTGGTAACAGATACAGATAGCGTGCTCAGGATATGGAAGGAACATTTCTCCAATCTGCTGGTATCCAATAGTAGCGAAGACGATGATACCACAGATCCAATCCCAGAAGATGGTATAGAATGTATACCGCCCGGCCAAGATGAGGTAAAAACAGCAACCGGCTGAAGAATAATAAAGCAGCAGGAGCCGATGGCTTACCAGCCGAGCTGTTTAAACTGTATGCATCAGCTAGTTAGCACCATCTGGCAGGAAGAACGCGTACCCGACGATTGGAACCTGAGCATCCTATGTCCCGGCCACAAGAAAGGAGATAAGACTGTATGCTCAAACTATAGGGACATAAGTCTTCTCCCTATTGCCTATAAGATAGTGTCAGGGATAGTGTGCGAACGACTAAAGCCAATGGTCAACGAAATAATTGGACCATACCAATGTGGCTTTAGACCTGGCAAGTCCACCATTGACCAGATATTTACCCTGCGGCAAATCCTAGAGAAGACCCAAGAGATGCAGATCGACATATTTCACCTTTTTGTCGATTATAAAGCAGCATTCGACAGTCCCCTCCGATCAAAGGTATTCCACGCAATGTCTGAATTTGGTATCCCCGCAAAGCTCATCCGGCTTTGTAAGATGACTTTAACCGATACTAGGTCCTCAGTTAAAATTGGAAAGAACCTCTCCGAAGAATTTTGTACCAAAAGAGGTTTCAGACTAGGAGAAAGCCTTTCGTGTGACCTATTCCACATTTTGCTGGAAAAGGTAATACGAGATGCAAATGTCAAAAGAAATGGCACAATTTACACCAATAGCCACATGTTACTTGCCTATGCTGATGACATAGACATCATGGGACGATCAGTAAAGGAAATAACTGATACCTTTAGGAAGGTCGAAGCAGAATCTGCGAAAGTGGGTCTGGCGGTAAACGGCGAAAAGACCAAATTGATGGTGTCGACGCGCAAAGCGTCCATAGAGCTCGGACCAACTGTAGAAGTTGGTACCTACAATTTTGAGGTAGTTAAAGACTTCGTCTACCTCGGCACTGCCATAAACACAACAAACAACATCAGTTGTGAAATAAGAAGAAGAATTGTATTGGCCAACAGATGCTACTATGGTCTAAGTAAGCAATTTAAAAACAAAGCCACATCTCGTCAACAAAATTAACACTATACAAAACGCTGATACTACCCGTGCTAATGTATGGCTCCGAAGCATGGGTACTTGCGCAAGCAGATAAGGCAGTGCTTGGTGTGTTTGAGAGGAAAATTCTTCGAAAGATCTACGGGCCGATTTGCGTTGACGGTGAATATCGACGTCGTATGAACCACGAGCTATATAAGCTATACAAAGACATGAATATAGTTAAACGTATCGAGATGCAACGATTGCGTTGGCTAGGCCATATCATGAGAATGAGCGATGATGAACCCGCTAAAAAGGCGTATGAATACATGCCACATGGCGTTGCACGCAGAATCGGCAGGCCTAAGCTTCGATGGAGCAAACAAGTGGATGTAGAAATGGAAAGGCGCGGTATTCCAAAAAGTCAAGCGAAAAACAGAGAGGAATGGAGATCTTTTCTTAGTTCGGTCTATGGAACAAATGTTCTGTAATGGGCCAACTAAGTAAGCCCACTAGCCATTTCAGTCAGGATCAGAAGTAGGAACAAAGTTCTGTTCGGCAGCACTTGGGATGCTGACAAAGAAACCTTGTCAAGCCTTAACCTTATCAAGCAATAGGCCGATCTGAGGTATGCAAATGCAGTGGAAGAATGCCGCCCTTAGGACTGCGACAGGGTTCCTCCCCATGACACCAGTGGACCATCCTCATGAGAAGATGTAGATTTTATCGGTACATCAACACAACATGTTGTCTGCTTGAATGTTACCGCAAGCATCCCTGCCACGATCTAGTGGGCAGGCTTCCCCCACCCAAGCGCGTCCGGAGAGATCTTCATGATCCGGAGAGAGAGAGGTGCAAAAGTATAAACGAGAACCTCTAGATCAACGAGCCTATCCGGCAGGCTTGACCAGCATTTATACTGGTGCAGTTGCGCAGGCTGTACAAAGGTACAGACCGAATGAAGTACTCGGAGGACCATCCGTATCCATCACAGCAGAAGAACGCCAGCTGCCGAGGCAAGCACGAGATGTTTTAGACCAATTAGGATCCGGACGAAGCAGTTGTCCCCTTGTCCCCTCATAAGGCAGTGGTCAATAATGACATCTACAAAGTTGCTAATCTCTGGCTTGCTAAGTGAGGTGAGGGATGGAGTTCTGCGTCCTAGATTAACGGCTAGATTAATTTTGATACCTTGCATCCAGGTCGGTTCTGCCAGATCCTTTGTCGATGAAGAAAGAGAACTGTGGCTTGGCACAGTCTTCCCCCTTTAGGTCAGAAGTCTAATGACCTAGTATCAAGCATATCATTTTCCTCAACATTGCGGTGCATTGGTACATATATCTGTATTTGTATCGTTTTCCTCCGTTGGGAGTAGCATATCCTCGAATTAATGTTCCGGATTCTTTTGTTCTAGGTCGAGACGGAGTAAAACCCACAACAAATTTGGATGAGCTCGGTTTGTCACATCCGCATCCACCACACTCTAACTTCGGCGAGATGCAATAAAAGTTACTACATGTTGCAAGAACAAAGACCCAAGTCATCGTAGTCATTGTCATCAGAAACCGAGACTCCCCCGTAATCTCCCAACAGCAAACTTAACACCAGTAGCTTCTGGTCTAATCCCTTGGAAATAAATCAATTTAATTGAGGTAAGATCGAGGATCGCACCAGAGTGGAGGTGGGGGACTAGCTTTTTTCTTGCACCAGTAGGTTTAATGCAGACATATCTCGCATGAAGCCGCCTCTGACGACCCGTACATAGACTGTATAGGGGTAGCAGTCAGGTGCGAAACCTCCGAGCCCTCCATTAGCCCGCCTTTGGAAGGTCATCACGAGTTATGTTCTATGGTTCTATGTAATGACCACATGCTGGTTGGCATGTCACTTGATGTGACAAATTACATCATTTACCAACCCGTCATTCCTCTGGGGTCACAATGTCTGCCTATAACGCACCATCTTTATCACCTCTGAACTTTCATCAATCATAGGAAAGCTAATTGGTCTAATTTGAGAGAGTTCACCCATCACCGCTTCAGAGAACTGCCAAACCCTTTTGATGTTTGGGTAGCAGAAAAGATGTTCCGGTATATCATGACAACTGCAACCGTTCGCTATATAACTGCTGGTCGAATGTCCGAAATGAGACCAAATTTCCCAGCAGAGGCAACAAATTGCAGCATTGGAGCTGGAATAAGTGAATTGTGGGAAACGGTTAAGTCTCTTCCGAACTCTGGACGTTACGTTGGTACTGTCAAGAACTTCACGCTGTTTAAGAACATCTTGTAGACAACCCTCCAGTCAAGTTTGAAACGTTGGATAATAAATTATATGTGTGGAGGACAGTCGTACCTTTACATTTCCAGTGTTCCACACACTGCAGACGGCATTGGGATCGTAACGTATGCGAATGGTTGGTGTCAGGTGCCTTTCCTGATGTCAGTTGTGAAAGCCTGAATTACTATTTCATCGATCTTAAGACCATTTTCCGCGCGAGAAATATGCGAATATCAACCACAAAGTCTACGGCAATCTGTTCCCTACATGGACTGCGAAGATGAGCCCAGAATTAAATATCATGTGCGATGATAACAAAATTCTCCGACTGAATTCACGTCATCCGACAAGCTGAGATGTATCATTCCAACCACCGTATGGTGGATAGGACTCTCCCCGCCTATGCATGTCAGGAGGGATCTTCTTGATATACGAGAAAACCCCAGATCAGCAAGCCTATCTGACATCCACACAGATGCACAAAGGAAAGGAATTGTAATGTCGTAAAATGGGCTTCGAAAACTACCAACTGCAAAAAATTTCATGCCAATCAGACAAGAGTCCCTAAACTGCAATTGTGCCAAAATTGTGTGTGGGAGGTACTCGAAGGAGTGAACCTAAATAGTCCATATTTGAAGCCCGTCTATGTCTGGAGGAAATATAACCACATGCAAAATTTGGACCCAATCGGTTACTCTCTCCATTTTATCGAACAACTTTGAACTTTTGTGGGGGAGGTACTCGAAAAAGTGGACCGATATGACCCATCTTCAATGTTCATATAAGTTTGGACAGCATATTATGAGAACCATATATTGGACGCAATAGGTGGATTCGTTTGAGAGTTATCGTGCGCCGCCAGGCGGACAGACAGACTGACGGACATAACTAACTCGACTCCAAATTGTCTGAAACTGATTTCGTCGAAACATACTTGGGGTCTGAAACCATTATTCCGATAAGAGACATTTTCATCGTAATCGTTTAGTTAATCCCATCATTATCTAATTATTCCTTATTTCTCTTATTCTTCTTCTTCGTTTCAGTTTAAGTGCATCCCTAATACGTTCATTTACCCAAGTGAGAGCGGCTGCCCTACGTACCATACGTTACGTGTTGACCACAACCAAGGATATCAAAATATTCAATTCAATGCAATTACCGCATTTATTATGTCGTTCCATTGATATAATGCTAAAGAATAACGATGAACGTGTTCAGGCATTGAAACTGGTAAGGATTTATTGGTTATTTGTTATCCATCTAATCATCTAAATTAACCTCTTTATTATTTATGTGGAGATACGTAAAATGTTGGCAATATCACCGGAAAATATAAGTCCAGTATTGGTACGTTGTTTAGTTTCTTTGGCCGATACGGGTTTGGAAGAAAAAGATAAATTACTGAGAGTTTGTCTGGCGACGCTGTGTGAATTTGCTGTCTTAAATCCAACTCTGCTGATATGTTGCGGTGGTGTTACTTCTATAACACGAAATGTTGTGGAATGTCACAATCCTCGAATAGCCGAAAGTTTGAGTGGTGTTCTACTCTATCTATTGGAATGGCCACATACACGTAACATTTCGGGGGTACGTTTGGATTGTTTGGCGGCACCCTATTGCGATTTTACATATCGTTTGGGAATTATGGATAAGAATAAGTAAGTTGCAAAGCGCTAAGGGACATGTAAAGAATTTGTTAATATATTTGTTTCCTTTTTTCTCTTCCAGAGATGCTCATGAACTACGTTACACAAGTTGTCGTTTAGCTTTATTGTCTGTTCTGCGCAGCTGGACTGGGACCATTGAATTCTGTGATCCAAGTAAACCATCCGGTTTAAAAGCAATAGTTGATGCTTTATATTTAAATCAAATTGAAGTTAGAGTAAGTCGAGATTCTACTGAACCTCTTTCGTTGCCACTTATGGAATTTGTTTCTTTTTTCCAGAAAGCAATATTGGAATTGCTCTACGAACTCTTGGGTCTTCCACAACCTACATGGAAGACTGAAGACTATGCTGTGGCTTTACAGGCGGTTGATCCGTCTGATTTTCAAGCCAATTGGCTATTGAAGAATGGCTTTGTGGCTGCCGAGGGCCGTAGCATATTGCCTAGTTTGGCAGCACGTGCCCCCAACATCTGTGAACAACACTTGGCCTTACAATTGTACTGTTTTCTAGAGACTGGTCTCCTCAATGCCTTGGTCGAGGTTATTATATCAAGTGAAGTTCCCGTATCTGTAGCAGCCACTGTTTTAATTGGCAAGTTATTGCATTTAATGCACACCCATTTGCCACCGGACATATGTAGTACAAGTCCGGCATTGCCAACGCTAATATCGCATGCCACCAAGGGTAATATAAATGCATGTGCCGCCATATCAGCACTGGAAAATTATCAGAAAATGTTGAGGAATCGCCCAGCCTCAAGTAGTTTATTTTTGGATAGTATTATACAAGAAGGAAGTAAGTCAAAGAAAACAACACATAACAATGGACCAACCTAAATGTTTCCGCCTCCTTTTTGTTTATTACAGCCCTCATACACACAAGACTTTTTCGCCGTGAAATCAATGCTCAGGACATACCTTATACTAGTAGCAGCCTACAATCACCGCCACCAGATCCAAGTGGCACCACCTCCACCACTGGCGGCATTGGCCAATTTAGTTCCATTGGTGGTGGTGGTGTTGGCACCTTGGATAACAGACCACGTTTGGACTCTGTATCAAGTGATGATTCAAATTCTCAATCATCATCGTCACGCCGTGCAAGTTTTCGCCTGAAATGTAAATTTTTACCGTTCCTAGAAAATATGAAAGTGAATCGTTTAATCAAAGACTCGAATGTCCTGAATTCCAAGGATGGCACCGGCTGGGATTGGGAGGTTATATCAACGATAATAAGAGTAAGTACAAAGTTATTCTAAACTTTAGTATTATATTTGGATATTAGAAACCTCCACCAATTATTGAAAGTATTGGAAGACGTATTCAAGTGTTTCTTCTAGCTACGCGGGAAGAAAGTAACACAAAATCACTGAGTTAAAGTCCTTCTGCCTATGGAAGACCTATTAAAGGTCCCATTTCCTAAAAGTCTTTTTAGTCATAGAGCTGTTAAGAACTTATTTCTATAGAAGTCTGTAAAAGGATGTCTGCCCACAGCAGACATCCTATAAATATGTTATCCTGTTAAAGACATTTTGTCCATTGGAGACCTGTAAAAAGTCTCTGTCCATAGAATATCTGTTAAAGGTATTCTGTCCAAAGAATAACTTTTAAAGGCCTTCTGTGAATGGGAACCCTGTTGAAGATGTTATGTCTAAAAACGATTTGTCAAAGGTATTGTGTCCATAGAATGCCTTTAAAAAATCTTCTGTCAACAGAAATGCTGTATTATCTAAGTATTAGGTCATCTGACGTTTCTCTTGTATTAAAAAAAGATAATTTCCGAAAAGTTTAGTTCCAACCGAGGTTTCAGAAAAGCAACCTTTCTTGTGAATATTTCAAAATCCTATTGGAGCAGTTTATAGGAGATGCAGAAGTGAATGAATATTCTTAACTGAGGATCGCGTATGTCATCTTACAAAACCATACGAGCTTTGCCACCAAATTCAGTAGTATCTTGGGACATTTTGAATGTATTAGGTTGTCGAAAGCACCAAATCTGGTCAATGGTGAATTTGCCACGCCTATAATCCCATTGATATGGACTTATTATTTCCCAGACCAATACTTTAGGCGTTCACAACACAAACACAGTACGCTGAATACAAAATTAGGTCTTCTCCCTAATGGAAGACATCTATAGTATTTGCTAAATCTTTTTTTAGAGGTTTTACTCAGGTTTCAAGTAACGAATGTGCGTTCAATTTACCAGATGGTGCTAGTTGGCTTATTTATAAACTTTATCAGTGTGTAGCCTGCCGTCTTCAAAAGTTCAGCTGGTAATCAATCGGCTACTGCTGACATATTTCTCTTCAGCAGGATTACTTATGTTTTGAGCTAATTCTGGCTAGGCGGTATACAATTAATTGATACCAGTAGCTCAGCAAAAGAAGTATTACATAACGTTACCGCACTATCTTTAGCCATATTTTCTTCTCTTCGGTAGCACTACCATTGGATATACCACACAATCCCTGTAGTAGGTCTCTGATATCTGAGTAAGGATTTTATGGCTGTTTCCAGGTAGCCGCATTGCGGTGTCCAGCTTTCGTGTTGTGTTAGTTTTCTATATTCGCTACATTCGATTGGGTGTTTGTTGTAACTACAAAGCTACTGGAGTTAGTTGAGTAGGTTTGACAGGACAGTTAAAATGGTGCAGTGTGTAGTGCAGGCCTATACCACACGTTGGACAGATGTTTTGCCCCGTGTAATTATAGGAATTTACACGACTGCACCGTTCCAAACGTAGTTGAGCCAGTACTACTCTCTGGTTTGTCGTGGCAGCTGACGTTCTTAAGCTACCTAACCTTTGTGAATGCCCTTTAAACCTGTTTGATTGGTTTGCTGATCTAGGGTCTCTCTTGTAATGTCGATACTCCATCTCTAGATCATGAAGATAACTCCAGACATGTCTGGGGGGGGGGGGGTTCTATCAACCATATGGCGATTAGAATGACTCCCACGGTATTACCCGAGCAAGTACTGCAACGAAAGCATACCATTGTGTTGTACTGAATGAATCTTCGTGTCCTCATGTAAATGATCAATTGTTGGAGTTATGATAGGTTTGAATATTTTTTCATCGCGTTGCACTTATATTCGCGGACCACACTGGCGCCGCACAGCATACCGCAGACCGATATATCGCGTCATCTGTGGTCAACAAAGTTTCTTTATCTGCACCTCAAGTCCTGCCGGCTAGGGAGTTGAGGACCTTGTTCCAACATCTCAAGTTGTCGCATGCAAGAGAGACCCTAGATCAGCTGTGGCATGCGCAGACGACATGAACATGCTGTCGAATGTAATCCATAGTAGTTTGTGTTAGGAATTCTGCCACCATCGACCATGACATTCAACCATTACCATGTGGCGAACAGTGTGTCCGTATATTTAGTGGCGTTTATTTCAATATTCCTCGCGTGGAAAAAAGTGGTAAGATCAGTCAAATATGAGTTCAGCCTTTCACAAATGATATCACGGAAGGTACCCGATGCCAAGATCGTACAATCATCAACATACGTTACAACTGCCCAGCTAACCCCACTTACCTGTCTCCTCATTCTTTATGGACGCAACCAGGCCAGGTTGCAGAATTCTTGAGTCTGGATACAGAGGAACTTGATAACTGAAATAATACTCGAACGAACATATATGCGTTGCTACAACAACAACAATCACCATGTCGTTGGGAGGGGGTGGTATACAGGGGAGGTAGAGGTGTTTAAGCAGTTCAGAAGATATCACCCCACCTTGGGTCCACTCTACGGGGCTTGGACTTCTTGTTACCCGATGCCAAGATCGTACAATTACCAATATACGTTACAATCTCCATGTCTTTGGGAGGAGGTGGTATACAGGGGAGCTAGAGGTGTTTAAGCAGTTTAGAAGATATCACCCCACCTTAGGTCCACTCTACGGGGCTTGTACTTCTTGTTCTTGAATTCCACGAATGGCTGGCGGCCACACATATAATTGATTATCCAGCGTTTCAAGCTTGGCCGGAGGGTTGTCTGCTCAATGTCCTGAAACAGCGTCGAGTGTTTAACAGTATCAAAGGCTTTTGATAAATTAAGCGCCACCATCATTGTTTTATCACCCACCGCTTTCTCTGCTTGTGTCCTCGACTAATATGAGTGGAGATGACGTATAGCGCTGTTATCGTGCTGTGTTGCTTGCGGAACCCATGCTGGTGATCGACAACTGGATAACTATTTCTGACGCTGGGGAGGAGAAAGTCTCAAGGATCTTTTTGCAGGCGATAAAAGTTAAATCGGTCTGTACGATTCACATTTGTTGGCATCGTTGCCTGGTTCAAGTAGCGGGACCACCCTGCTCATTTTCCATACTTCGGGCAACGATGTAGGTAGCTACCGACAGATTGAGAAACGTAGTTCACAGGGAACCCTGGCCCCAGATGATGGGATTAGTTGGCATTTTTAGCACATTGGGATTAGTTGGGAATGTGTTGATTGGTATAATTGGTTTTGCATTTCGCCGCTTCGACTTATTGTAACCACAGATCTATGGGGCGGAGGTCTGTGGATTGCGATGGGTCCCTGTAGGCACTGAGGGCTAATACTTCAACTCGTGCAATGATTCTCCTGCTAGGTGTTAATTATCGTTGGCCAAATTGAACTAAGCTGTGCTAGGATGACTCTGGTTCTTTTTGACAGTGATCATTGTACTTGTGCAACTGCGGGTGGTTGACATTTAAGGACAAGATTTGGTTTATGCTCATTTGCAGCTTGCTTGCCTGTTTGAATATAAACAAGCTTCAGCGATAGATCAATGACCAATGATATTACACCCTTGATATCGGTGCTGTACCACTTGATGTCCTTCCGGATGTGTCTAGGGGATAGATCCTGAACCACAATATGATGGTTGGATTGCATGGGCAGATGCCATGCCAGTTGGAACCGCCATGAGCATCACATTATGTTGCCTCCTGATGCAGATGATCCACACTCGTCATATGGACACATCCGGTTGCGTGCAAGCCTCTTCATTGTTTGTCATAAATGAAGGAAATTCATACAGGTGCATTATAATTATATTATAATTAAGGATTAATGGGCTTACTTCTTTATGGCTTGCCATTCATGTCCTTATCCCACGTGGTACCCGATATGGTTGAAGAAGTTCAACATTTCCGATCTTTCTCTTAAGTTGCTGTTTCACCTCCCCAATCCATGAAGTAAATAAGGTTGCTGATGATGTTGTTGGTGAGATCTGTAACTTTCTTCCTTGAAGGAAAGTGGTGAATGTGACTATGTAGCTGTTGATTTGGGCCTCGAGTGCACCAATATCGACTCTGGCTGGGATTGTACAATCATGATGAGTTTTATTCCATCTTGAGCAGCAACTCTTCAAATTTTTGTCCCTGAATTCCACATAGTCCTGCTTGTCCACCCTACAAGTTGGGTATTTATCGTAGATAGAAAATAGGGTATTAACAGAGGATAATTAAGCTGTCATATCCAGTTTGTGGAAGCGGACTGCTATGACTGAGTGTGTCCGCAGCGAATCGGCTGTTATGAAGTTAGTTGGATTAGCAGGAAACGCGAAAAGATTTCTTGTGAAGTGATTGTCCACATTTTGGACATACGTCTGATATGTCAGGGTTGCGAAGAGAGAGGTATCTATTTAGATACCCTCTCAAGGAGAGTTTATCAAGGGTATATCAACTGAACCAATAAAACATTAAACAGAAAAAAATACCTTTTTATTCAATATTCACCAACAAATATGTGAAAGAACTAATTAATTTCCCCTTTCTTTGTTTCCTTTTCAGTCAAATCTAATCCGTAAAATGGAAGAGCCAAGTTTAACGTTCCTTAAAAATCTCATCGATTTCTTTAAACCGAGTAAAAATTGTTTTTCCCATCAAGAACTGATACAGGGTAAAACATTGCCGCCATTTGTACAGGTGGGCTTAGATCTAATCGATTGGCTGTTGGCAATTTATCCACTGGAAAGTGTTCGTCTACTAACCGATTTCTTTACCGATGTGGCCTCTCAGCTGTTGGCCATAACGACACCAAATCGTGCACACGATTGCCTATTCAGTCCAAAGCATATGGAGACTACAATGTGTCAACAGTATTTTTTATTTATTGGTCGGATGTGTCGCGCACAAAAGGGTATAACGATATTAACGAATACGGCGGTATTTGAACAGTAAGTTGGAAACAATTTCCGAGGAATTTTGAATGCATTTTATAAATGCAAATTTGTGTTATTTCTTTACAGCCTTGTTAACCTCGTACGCAACACCGACTATGAATGTTATGTTAAATTGATTGTATCGGGTTTGGATTATAGTCTGGAATCTGTGCCCCGTAAAGTTTTGGAAAAAGCTTTAACGGCAGCCAAAGATACCGGTAGTCGTTTATATGCCACACAATTTTTGGTGGTCTTATTAAGAGCTCGCATACCAAATTTTGAGGTATGGGGTATACCTTTAATTATACAACAAACAAAAGATCCGGATCGTAGTGTCGTATTGGCGGCAATGGATATTCTGGAAGAGGCTTGTCATGAAAAGGTATTTTTTTACCACTCAATTTCTCTTTCAATTTCTCTTTTAAAACCAAACTAACTCAATTTGTCCTTAACTTTTGCAGTATTATTTGGAAGAAATTGTTAGTCTATGGCCAAATTTGAAAACCCTTGGTGATGTGGGACGCCTGCTGATGGCCCGCTACTATTCCCTTTCACGAGGTCTTAATCAACCCAAAGCAAAAGTCAAAGAAGAAATCGAATATTGGAAAAATGGCTACAATAAGAGGCGAGCGTGAAATCCCAATAGAAGAAAAAGTCTAACAAAAAGCATACCCCCATATGACTCCTTTGTTTCCTTCTCAGGAAAATAGACTTTTTGTTTGACTTTATCTTTTACAATGGATCATGTTAATAATTTATATTTTTTTGTTTTCATTTGTCTACAGATATGTTTTACTTGTTGAAGCTGATACCCATGCCAGCCTAACGTTGCACGTTCGCAATGAAGAAGGCGGTTATAGTCGTCGCAATTGTAATACACGACCCATAATAATACCACCAAATATCCCAGCCCATTTATATGGACAAATGGTTCAAACAACACAGGGTACAACTGCCTTAAGGAAGTTTGGCGATTTGCCACAGCTGCTGGAGATAATAAGTAGTGGCAAATGTTCCGATGAAGCGGAATGCCTGGAATTGAAAGCGGCCATTTGGGCAATTGGTCATGCGTCGACCCATTCGAATGGCATTGAGTATTTTTTGGAATCGGGCACGAGGTAAGTTTTGTGATATGAAATACTCTCAGCATTCAAAGAAAGAATGGTTAGACAAGGGCCTATTATTTGGTATACCTTCTACTATAAGATGTTTGTAAGACATCGAAATATTTATCTGGAACCCAATATAATTTTCGACACATTATCCACGGAGGTATCGACTTTCCCAACTACAAAATTAACCGTGGTGCAATTGCAAGCAGACCACATTTTTGGCGGTAGCAAAAATACCCCTCAGCGAAATGTTGCCGGTATTTTCTGAATATTTCAGCCATGAAAAACTTCTCTACAAGTGATGTCTTAGGACGGCCGCTCGGACTCGGCTATAAGAAGTATCATTGAGCAAATATGAATCGAAATGCGCTCATCGATATGAGGAAAATCTCCCTTGTCCCTTCAGGAATTTTTGTGGGAAAATATCGCTCATTTTCTCAAAGAGTGTCACATCTCAAAAAATACACTTTCGAGAAAAACTCGGTTTAAGTTGCCGATTGAAATTTAGTTTCCCAACTTAAAGAGGTTATTACACAACAAATAAAATAACTACCTGGATCATCTTTATCAACCGCAGATGCAGCAATTGACACCAGTACCAATCTCAGAAAATGCAAACTTTTTGCAACTTAATTGCAATTGAGTATTCCGATGTAAAAATGAGAAAAATGGTCTTTAAGAATCATAATCAAGGTCGCGGCGGTGCAGGAAACCACCATCAACAAAAGCTGCAGCTTCCAACGTCGAGATGATTACAACATACTGAGGAAGAAACACAACAGAAGTGCAGGACTAACTGTTCCTGTTGCACCAGTATATTCAATACAGACCCAACTTTCTTGAGCCTGGCTCTAACGTACAGTTCGACATCGTCGTCATTGTATCTCCTAGTCTGACAAATGACGTCATCTGGCAACCCATCTTTACTCATGTGTCAGACCATCCCTGTATAAGTTTCTCCATCAGCAGACCGTGCGTCTTCATCAACTCTGAACGACGCACTTTTATCAATTGTGGGAAAGCTGATTGGTCTAATTTTAGAAAGAAATTTCACCAATCACCGTCTCAGGTAACTGCCCTACCTTCTGATGTTCGGGTAGCAGAAAATACTTTTTGGAACATCATCACTGTTGCAGCCGAAGTGAGACCAAATTGACCAGCAGAGGCTACGGGATTAGAAAATGAGCACGATGGACTTCATAAAGAAAACCCTATATCATCTGAAAAATGGTAACATTGGAGCCAGAATAAGTGAATTGTGGGCAACGGTTAACTAACTGTCGAACTTTTGTGGAAAACCCCGGGAGAGACTGAGCAAAGAGAAGAGTTCCACGTTGCATTAGATCACTACCGAGGGGAAACCACCACAATTAACAATGGATGATGTTGCGATTGCCATCGGGAATGCTAAATTATCCAAAGCGTTGGGTCCTGACGGAACCCTATAGTAATGTAGAAATAGCCGAATGAGCCGGAAGTTGAGTATCTCGTGCCTAAAATTCGGGAACAAGAAGTCCAAGTCCCGTAGAATGGAATAGGAAGTTCCCAAGGTGGGCTAACATTTCCGGAACTGTTTAACTCTACCTTTCCTGTATTACATAAGCGTATATGACCTTGGCGTCAGGTAATATAATTGTTCCACAAACATCCCAGGCGGGACAGAGGAGACTTCTCTCACATCAATGAGTGCACCCCGATTCATATTAGCTCAATGTTATGGGACCTACTGTTTATCGCCGAGTCCGAACGGCGTGTCTAAGACACCACTTGTAGAGAAGTTGTACAAGGCTGAAATACTCAGAAATTTTCGCCAGCATTACTGAGTGATATTTTGCCACCGTTGAAAAGTGTTTGATGTTGACTGGCCGGGGAATCGAACACACGACCTTTAGCGTGCAAGGTCGGTGTGCATACCATTGCACCACGGTGGCATTCCCTTGGCGTCAGGTACCATTTCAAATATCAGTTTAAAAAGTCTGAACACCTATCTCAACCGTTATACGACCTTTTTCGAGGTATACGCAAATATTCGGCACTAAATCTACGGCTAATCTGTTCAACACTGCGGTTATGACCATTGAGCTGAATATCGTGGTTGATTGTAACAGAATTCCAACCACTAACTACCCCAAGATTATAGAAGTCACCATATGGTAGATAGGACCCCCACCCAGTCATGTCAGGAGGAAACGTTAGAAGAGAGATCCCCGAGATCAGCAAGCTTGTCAAGTAGGGTTGTATATCATTCACACAGATGCAGTTCCAGATGTCAAAAATAACTATCGTATAAATGCGGTTCCGTGGTACATCTCCCATCTATTGCAGATAAAGAACGTCCAGCTGACACGACAAACAAGAGTAGTTTTGGCTCATTTATGTTCGGGATGGTGCAGTCGTCAGAACTCCTATACGACAAGGATGACACAGGGCAAAACATTTACCAACAAGTAAGAAAAGCGTTAAGTTCGGTCGGGCCGAACTTTTTATACCCTCCACCACAAATTTCAGCCGTTTCGGTGGATTAATGTGGCCACTACCTTCAAAATACCGAAATTCGGAAGGTACCGTTCTATGGGGGCTATATGATGGCGTGGACCTATACCTACAAATTTCTGGGGTAAAGTCTTATACGCCTAAAGAAGACTAAATACCAAATTTCAGCCATATCGGTGTGATACTGAGGCTAAAACGTTCAAAATATCGAAAATCGGGAGATTTGTATTATGGGGGCTATATCAACACGTGGACCTATATAAACATTTTATGGTAGAAATGTTTCTTAGCCTCTAGAAACACAAAATACAAAGTTGCAACCGATTCTTTGGTCAAATGGGTCTAATACATTCAAAATATATTAAAATGACGCGTACTTTATAAGGGGTCTTATGTGGGGACTATACCAAAACGTGGACCTATATAACCCAACTTTGGTAAGAATGTTTTCTGGCCTCTGAAGACACAAAATACCAAATTACAACCAATTCTGTGGTCAAATGGGTCTAATACATTCAAAATATGTTAAAATGACGCGTACTTTATATGGGGCCTTATATGGGGGCTATACCAAAACGTGGACCTATATAACCCAACTTTGGTAGAAATATTTTTTGGCCTCTGGAGACACAAAGTACTAAATTACAACCAATTCGGTGGTAAAATGGGCCAAATATCTTAAAAATTCCTTAAAACGACGCGTACTATATGGGGCCTTATATGGGGGCTATATCAAAACGTGGACCTATATAACCCAACTTTGGTATGAATATTGTTTGGCCTCTGGAGACACAAAGTACCAAATTACAACCAATTCGGTGGTAAAATGGGCCAAATATCTTAAAAATTCCTTAAAACGACGACGCGTCACGCGTCATTTTGTATGGGGGCTATACGAAAGCGTGGACCTACATAGCCCGCTTTCAATACCAAAAGTCCTACGTAAATATAACATATTTTCCCAAAATTTCATCAACCTACGTCAATCCGTTCGGACGCTAGAGTGATTTCCACAGACGGACAGACAGACGGACGGACATGGCTATATCGATGTAGAATTGCACGCTGATCAAGAATATATATACTTTGTGGGGTCTACAATGATTATTTCGAGTAGTTACAAACGTAGTGACAAACTTAATATACCCCCATCCTATGGTGGAGGGTATAAAAATGCGGCACATGCCAGCAGGACACACTACTACACCTTGGAAACTGCATTGCCAAACATTATCAACTATCTCCAGTAGTTTTGTTGTTACAATCCTAAGGATAGAGTCAGATTAGGCAGGAAAACGAATCATATGCTGTTACAACAACCCCTTTTTATACCCTCAGCCTTTAGGCTAAGGAGGGTATACACACTTTGATACGATGAAAATGTGCCTCATCGAAATAATGGTTTTAGACCCCAAGTATGTTTGGACGAAATGTGTTTCAGACAATTTGGAGTCGATCTAGCTATGTCCGTCCGTCTGTCTGTCTGTCCTGCTGGCTGGAGCGCACGATAACTCTCGAACCGATGAACCGATTCGGTTCAAATTTTGGCTTTCGTAATATTTTGCCCAAACTTAGTTTAAGTTCGAAGATGGGCTATATCGGTCCACTCCTTCCGGTACCTCCCCCACAAAAGTTCGAAAAAGTTCGGAAAATTTGTGCGCACGATAACTCTTTAAGGGGGTAACCGATTTGGTTCATACTTTGCTCATCGTCAAATATGTGCCAGACTTAGATGAGGTTCCAATATGGGCTCAATAGGTCTACTCCTTCGGGTACCTCACACACACAAAATTTCGGAAAAGTTCAGTTTAGGACCTGCTCTCGAATCGCTTTGCTTTTTATTTTAGCAACTTGTATTCACTGCCCCCCATACGACGGTACAAGTTTCAGCAGGGGCAAGTCCAAACTTCCTGAGAAAATAGCTTGAAAGTTTCACAAAACCCCTATGACACCGTGTGGGGTGGTTGGAGCGCAAGATAACTCTCCAACGGATCTGCTGATTGGGTCCAAATTTTAGCCTTAGTAATATTTTGTCCAAACATAGTTTAAATTCGAAGATAAGCCATATCGGTCCACTCCTTCAGGTACCTCCCCCACAAAATTTCAAAAATATTCGGAAAAATTATTCGTACGGTAACTTTTGAAGGGAGTGGCCGAATTGGCCCATACTTAACACATCTTAATATATCTACGACATATAGATCAGGTCCAAATATGGACTATATTTGTCCACTTCGTCCAGTACCTCCCAAACAAAATTTCGGATAAGTTCACTTTAAGACCTGCTATCGAATCACTTTTATTTTTTTTTTTTTTTTTTTTTTTTTTTGCCTTATTAAGGCAAATGGTAAAAGTTTTTTCTGGGGCAAAACCACACTTCTTAAGCAGACAGCCCAAAGGGAGTAAAACCCCCCTATGGCAACGTATGTAGTGGCTGGAGATCGACTTCCATAATGGTCAATGTCGATCCATTCTTTTAAGTAATTCTCCCGCAAAACTTCTGCTCTTTAATCTAATCAACATATTTGGTTTCGGTTTATGCGTTCAAAATTTTTAAAACCCTCTAAATACCTACGTTTTATGGGAAAAATTGTTTCAATATACACAGGCTGAGGGTATATCTCTGTCGGCCAAGCCGACTGATACTTTTTTTACTTGTTATGTCCTTCATTAGATTTACAAGGAATAACCAATAAAAGCAGTCATATTATAAACAGCCTAAAAGTATGCTAAGAAATTCTCATAATAAATATTCTTTTCTTTCTAGGGTCTATGAAAAATTGGTCATCTTGGCTACAAAGTGTGATATTTACTCAATACGATCAACCTGTTTCAGTGTATTGGGTCTAATTGGTAGCACAAATGATGGAGCAAATATTCTCTTCAAGCTAAGTAAGTTATTCCACCACCCTTCGAATACCCTTCAACAATGTTATTAACTTTCATTTCATTACAGATTGGCTATGTGTACGTCATGATCGTAATACCATTTGGCCGGTACATCAACCCGAAGATTGGATGTTGGGTAATTATACCCCGTTGCGTCATCATTTCGATGATGTACCACCGTATAATTATACGGGTATGGAAGATCAAATCGATGGTTCCTATTATACGGGTAGCTATTCGAATTTATTGTTGAGTAGTACCAGTACCAATCGTGATGCTATTGGTGGTGGTGCAGCAAGTGCAAGTTCAGAAGCACAAGATGCTAATACCACCACAGATAGTATTAAGACATCCGGTGAAGAGGTTAGTCTTGATAATCTTCTCACAACACAATCATATAAATTTAGTTCACCGAGAGCTAAACTTGAGAAGACATCATCTTCTTCTTGTTCGCGACAGATAGGCGGCGGTGCGGCAACAACAACGACTGCGGGTGGTGTGGGGGGTGGCGGCGGTGTGGGTAGTAGCATAACAAGTGGTAGTAGTAGCAGTGTATTGCCTGCTTCTGCAAAATCAAAAACATTGCCAGAAGGTTCATATCTAAGGCATGGTCGACATCAACGTTCTTTGTCCGAATCGAAGACGACAGATGTTATTAGCCTACTGAGCGGTGGCGGGGGACAACCAGGTGGCATGCCACCAATAGGTCCTGCTGGCATGTATCATTCACATCGTACCCGTTACAATTCATGTACAGATTCAAATACATCAGGGGTTAGTAGTTGTGAATCCGTTACAGGAAGAACAGCAGGAATGGGGTGAGTTAAAAAAGCTTTGATTTTATGGTTAATTGGTTCTAATTTACTGGTTTTTTTTACAGAGACCTGCAACAATTCCCCCTTAGTCCCATACCCTCAATGTCGAATCTCTTGGAGATACCATTGGGCCAATCTTCGTTACTGCGCCGTACTTCGTTAGTGGGTGGATCCTATTTGCATAATGCCATTAGTCCTGTGGACATAAAGGGTTATGCCCAATTACGTTCCTTGCGACGCCATTGTCGCCCTGTTTTATCCGAATCGGGTGCTGAGTTGTATGATATTGTTGATCGCATCGATTTGTTGTCCTATGCTTCATTTCGACCACGCAAATCCTCATTTGGTGATTCACGCAAGAATAAGGTTCGAAGTTTAGATCGCCAAACGTCGTTGCGGATGTATGCGTAAGTATTTGGCAATAGGCTAAGGAAAGAAAGGCGAATTGACTAATTTTGTTTTATTAATTTAGGCACCTGGATACGGAGGAGCTGCAGGTACCATTGCCCACACTAAATGCCCCCAAATTTTTATCACAAAATGATTCCAAAGGCCCTTGTTATGTTGGTAAGTGGAATGCAGTTAAACTATGCAATGTGCGGGACAAATTTAATTTATCTTCTTCCCCTTCTTTTAGGCATTTCCTTACCAAAACATCTTTTGGATATATTCCCCACACGGAATCAACTGCGAACCTATGTATCACAGGATATACAAGATCAAGATTTGATGGACATCAATCTGTTGACAGCCAAACAACAATTCCTAAACGACTCACTGAACAATGAAGGTGGTGATGAGTCATCAATAATTTCATCACTTTCCGATGTATCATCGGTGAGCAAACGATCGAAATGGGTGGGGGCAAAACATGGACGCAGTAATTGCCTTTATTGTTCAAGGCAAAGGAAACGTTCTCAAAGACTTGATGGCACGGGATCGGGAGATGTATCAACATCTACACTCTGTGAAATGTATACAAATGCATCAGCAGCTTTGGTGGCAGCTGGCATACAGGCCACTGTGGCTTTATCACGTAAAGGCGGAGGAGGTTCTTCCTCCACCACCACGAATGTGGCTTCCGATCATAATAAACCACCAGCTAATGGTGCTGTCACCCATAAACCTCCTCTGCAACAACAACAATATAGTAATGCTTCCTCAATACAACTTTCCGACTTACAATTCCACTCACCCGAGAGTATATTAAGTGAGGATAGTTTACCGGATCGATTGACAGCCAATATTTTGTATAATGTTCAACGTTTGGCCAATCCTGTCAGTGCGAAACAATCCAAAATGGCATTGTTGGAATTGAAACAAAAACACCCAGCCTCATTTCAGGATATATGCCTATATTCCGAGGTTTGTCGGACATTGGGCCGCTGCTCTTATCGAATGAATGCTCGACGGTTTTTGCAGGAATTGTTTTTGGATTTGGATTTTGATTCTTTTTACCATGAACCTCTGGATATTCTGAGTAAAAAGGACAAGGATTCATTTAAGAAAATCGATGTAAAGGAACGGCTTGCTGCAATGTCAGCAGCTGGAGATAAGGTTTCCATGCGCAAAGACAGATCCAGTGGACGTGGTGGCATCGATGTGGATGCAAAAAATGACAATGGTGGGGCAAACAGTAGCTCCAGTTCCTTAAAACCGCATTTAAAGTCTCAACCTCTGGCCAGTGTCTATGAAGCTAGCTGTGAAAATCTACTACTGGATCCATCACCTCGTATGAAAACTGCCCCAGCGATAACGACATCGACTGCGACGACAACAACAACAAAATCATCATCGAATTTAAAACAGAATTGTAAAAATTTTACCAAAGCTCCACCACCTGCAGCACCGCCACCTCATCCCACCACCAGCACCCTCCTAAGCGAATACAATACCGAACTTAGAATAACATCCGATGATGACGATGACGACAGCAATGATGACGACGACGATGACGAGGGCGGCGAGGATAATGTTAGCTATCGTCGACCGCATTACAAGCAACAACAACAAAATTGTGATGAAATTGATGGTGTACCACCCTCGGTCACATCATCTTCTACCATTTACAGTGTTAATCCCGCCTCTTCCAATTCAATGCAAACAATGGTTGGTGGTTCGGCCGCCTCTACCAATGCTGCAGCCGCAGCCTACTCCAACCAAAATTCACTGCAACTAAGCGCCAGCGGGAGTGGTGGTGCGAACAGCAGTGGGGTTGGTGGTGGTAGTGCCAGCACACCCATTAGTAGCAGTAATTGTAGTGATCAAACCTCTACCAGTAATCGCAGTAGTATTTGTACCATTTCCCATCAGCCAATGAACAGTAATCGTTTGAATTCCTCCACACCCCTAACATCACCACCCCTGACCACAAAACCCATAGAAAATGAAAATACCAAATATCGTCGAGGACGTTTCTATACCCTAGAACTGGACTTGAGTTGTACAAAGAACAAATTTCCCATAACCGATAGAACAAAGCAGCAGCAAAGTGGCTTCACTTCCAAGCTGAGTGCTGCTAATGATAAATTGAATGCCAGTGATAAATTGAATGCCAATGCGGTAACGGTGACCTCGCCAATTTCCAACACCACTGCCACCTCCCCCACATCACTGACATCACCCACAAAACCAAACACCACAACAAATGGTGACACCACCTCATCCTTGTTGCGGCAACATTCTCTGGGCTCAGATTCCTCGGCGAATTATCGCCTACCGGTGGTTACAAGATTTTCCTATACGGCGGGCATGACATCACCCACAACAACAAGTTTACAGTTGCAAAACACCACTGCCACAACACCAACATCAAATCATCCTCCTACCTCCACTGGCGCCAGCAGTAACACCACAACCAACACCTCAAACAACCCCCCTACTTCTTCGACACTCGGTCATAAATATTATATAACCAAAAGCTTAGCCGCTTCATTGGCCCAGCCAATCGGCACTCTGTACTGTGAGAAACGTTTGCAATCTTCCAAATCGGAAGCAGTGTTAATGCAACAAGCTAGCAACAGTACCACCACTGCATCAACAACCTCATTTTCCTCCTGCTCCACAACATCATCATCGATAACATCAAAGGCACCGTTCACAGCATCAACGGTCCACGATAGTTGTGATGGCGGCAATCATGCTGGTAAATATTCCATGATTGCCGCCGCCACCACCACCACCTCAACCAATACCCCTCTGAACACCAATGCAAATGCCAATAATATAAAAAGTAATAACACAAACACCACAACCCTTCATTCAATTCCCCCCACCATCACAACAACAACAAACACCTCATCCTCCATTTCATCAGCATCAAGTATTGTTGGTTCAAGTAAGCAATCATAAATAAATGTATGTATATTTATTATTACTATTACTACCTTCTACTATTACTATTACAATATTATATTATAATTATTATTTTAGATGCTATAAAAATAATAAGAATAATAATAATAAAACAAACAAACCATAATTTCTTTATACACTACTATTCTCTAAAGTGAAACAAAACAGAATGTGAAAAAAAAACAGAAGAAAACAAAACTAAAAGAAGAATAACCTTGTATTTTTGTTATGAAAACGAAAAGGCACAGACAAAAATAAAAAAGAAAACAATTTTTTATAAACCAAAAAAAAAAATAATTTTGTAATTATTTTCGTAATTCAGGAATTTGGTAAGTAAACTGAGCTTAACATACAAAATCAATATCGTTTTGAATATTGTCACCCTCAACGGATTGCGTCTTTGGGTATATTTCAGGCGATGATATGTTGGTGTGTCAAAACAACAACTGTCGTTTCAATCCCATGATAAACATGGCTGACTTCATAAATACAATATTTGCATTGCAGGTAATGACAATCTAATGTGAAGACAAAGTCAACATTGTCAAAAAAGAGACACGTCATTTTACTGCATTTACTTTCTTCCTTTCTTTTAAAAACGTTAGAAAGGTTACTGGATCTTGAAATTAGAACACAATTAAACTTCAATAACATCAGCAAATCACAACATGCCTACACTAAAGGCAAATGCAATCCCACGGCAGCGGGTTCTTACGTACCGGATTGACCCGAAACCAAAAGTGTTTCGGCCAGCGGCTGCCAACCCAGCATTATATGCTGCTACAACAACAACAACAACAACAACAAAGGCAAATCTACCATAAAAAACCTGTCTAATCCAAGACGCACAGACAACATAAAAATAACGTTCGGAGATACTGTCCCAAAAACCCCAACTAAGACTGCATCGGTCTTCTGCAGACAATTTGTCGAACATCCGCCGACTCCGAACCGCGATAACAGAAGATTACGCCGAGCCTCCCGTGTCCTCAGAACAACAGTGGACCCAGCCACCATCACAACGGATAATGTGCTTACAAGCATAAAAGCCGCCAAGAGCTCCACAGCAATTGGTCCGGATGGTTTGGCTACGAAGATGCTGAAGCACATTGGACTAAACGGAGCAAATTACCTTGCCCACACATTTAACCAATGTCTCAGCACTTTCGAGGTCCCGGACATGTGGAAAATCGGAAAAATAATTCCCGTCCAAAAACCAAGCAAACCAGCCCATATGGGAAATTCATACCGCCCAATCACTCTTCTATCGCCAGTAGTAAAAATACTGGAATCCATTATCTTACCGCGCTTCACTGAACACCTCCACCTTGCCGAACATCAGCACGGCTTCAGAACTGGAAGGAGTACTATAACAGCTCTCAGTGAAGTCACGGCTATGATAACGGAAGGCCTAAACAGCAAGAGGCCACACCACAGAACCATATTAGTGGCCCTGGACCTGTCCAAAGCCTTTGACACAGTCAACCACGCCATTCTCCTGAGGGATATTATGGAAACAACACTCCCCAACTACCTCAAGAGATGGCTGGTTAACTACATGGCAGGCAGACAGTCATACGTCGAGTTCCGTGGACAAAAATCGAAACCCAGAAAGAATAAACAGGGAGTCCCGCAAGGGGGCGTACTATCCCCACTACTATTCAATTACTACATATCCAAACTGCCCAACCCCCCCAGTAACGTCCAGCTAATTTCATATGCCGATGACTGCACGGTTATGTCCACCGGCAGGGATATTCCAGAAATAGAAAACCGCATCAATAATTACCTCCCCATACTCAAGGACTTCTTTGAAGGCCGCAACCTCCAACTATCAGCCCCAAAGTCCTCAGCCACCATCCTAACATCGTGGACAAAAGAGGTCAACACTATACTTAATATTAACATACGCGGACAAAACATCCCAACTATAAAGAACCCCAAAATACTGGGCGTAACATTCGACAATCTGTTCCTCTTCTGTAAACATGCTGAGATGGTGGCTGGGAATGTAGGGAAAAGGAATAAAATCCTTAAAGCCCTCTCAGGAAGTACATGGGGGAAAGACAAGGAGACCATCCTGACCACATACAAGGCAATAGGACGTCCCCTCCTTGATTACGCAGCCCCAATATGGTCACCGGCCATCAGCGATACCCAATGGAAGAATCTCCAAACGGTACAGAACACGGCCTTGCATATCGCCACTGGGTGCCACTCCAAGGCCCCAGAAAACCACCTACACCACGAATCCAAACTCCTACCGGTAAAATCACACTGTACCCTCCTAACACAACAACATGTGATTAAATGTAAGAAACAAGACCACCCTAACCATGAGAGTTGCATTAGACCCTCCTCCGAAAGACACGTACCCATCAGATACGACTTTCGTAAAGAGCTGCCATATATCCCCCATAATCCATCAGATGATGACATAAAAAACGCTCTTTCCTCCCGATACAATCTTTTCCTGTAGGGGTTACAACAACAACAAAGGCAAATCGGTGGAGACTGCCCTGCATGAGGTGTAAAATTCAGGCTTCACGCTGGCGGCCTTCCTCGATATAGAGGGGGCTTTCAATAACGTGAAGCTTGAATCAATCCACAATGCTCTCAGCAACACAGGTATTTCCTCCATCCTTGTGGAATGGATTGATGAGATGGTGAAAAGTAGAATCGTCAACTCATGCATAGGAGAGATTTCCGTGAGGAAATCTGTTAACAGAGGCACTTCGCAGGGAGGAGTTCTTTCACCCCTGTTATGGCTACTGGTAATAAATGAAATACTTGTGTGCTTCGACCGGCTGAAGATCAAGGTGGTTGCCTATGCTGATGATGTGGTTGTGCTGATAAGTGGCAAATTCCTGCCAACCCTGTCTAAGCTCATGCAAAGAGCGTTAGTACAACTTGCAAACTGGGCCCAGAACAACGGCCTGGGAGTAAACCCGGAAAAATCAGAGCATGTACTATTCACTAAGAAACGCAAAATTTACAATTTCGAGCCTCCAGTCCTGGACGGGGTGGCCCTGGAACTTTCTACGGAAGCTAAATACCTCGGCACTATTCTGGACCATCGCTTGTCATGAAAAAGAAATGTAGAGGAGCGAACGAAGAAGGGACTCATGGCACTCTACTCCTGTAAGAACTCTATTGGGAAAAGCTGGGGATTGAACCACCGATCATACACTGGCTGTATGTAACCGTGGTCCTGCCCATTCTTACCTATGGTGGACTGGTCTGGTGGCAAGCTCTTGGGAACAAAGCGTTACTCTCCAAATTATGAAGTGTACAAAGAAACGCGTCACTGCTGATTACCGGATCGATTAAAAGCACTCCTCATGCTGCCTTAAGCGTCATCCTGGATCTCCCACCTTTGGATATCCTAATTCAGTTGCAGGCGGCGAGAACTGCTTTTAGACTCCGGGAGTCAGGGTGTTGGCGTGGTTCACACTTTGGATACTCGACTTGAGTTAGGTGACACTGGTTGCGTAAGTGATTATATGCCTCATTCAAGTTTGACTCCTTAACCGTTATCTTCCCAAGCAGAGTCGCATGGGCTGAGTGCATATCTCCTCTGGACGGTCTGGCAATTTACACAGACGGGTCCAAGATGGAAGAAGGTATTGGCGCTGGCGTCTACTGCGAGAATCCACTAATTAAGAACTCATTCAAACTCAACTAGATTTGTAGTGTTTTTCAGGCTGAGATTCTTGCTATCAGGAAAGCAGCTGAATTGGTGAAAGGGCTTGAAGGCAGCCTTACAGGACAGGTGACCATATATGTCGATAGTCAAGCGGCCCTCAAGGCTCTTAAGTCATGGACCATAAATTCAAGAGCTATTCTTGATTGTAGGAGAGCTCTGCAGGATATACACCATATCGTAAAGCTATGTTGGGTTCCGGGCCAATGCAACATTATGGGAAACGAGGTAGCAGATGAACTGGCTCGAGGTGGCTCCAGGTCTATCGACTTATCAGTTGATGAAACCGTTCTGCCACCGATGTGCCACCACATCGGCAAACTTCGGTAGATCTTCAATGAGAAAGCACATCAAAGATGGCTATTGGAACCTGGTTGTAGGGTATCCAAGGCAATCTGGCCTGTGGTTTCTCGTCGAAGAACGGCTTTCCTCCTCTCACTTGATAAGTTAGGGATGAAAATCGCGGTGGGCCTATAACAGGTCACTGCAGAGTGATATCTCTAACTTCAAAATGGGACGACAGTGGCATTGACTACTGCAGACTATGTGAAGATGCGGAGGAGATAGAGACTGTCGAACATCTGCTTTGTAGGTGCCCCATGTTGCAAACAAGGAGATACCGAACACGAGGTAGATATGAGATAGACACTCTAACCTTCCTGTCTAACAAAGATCCCATCGTCCTACTCAACTTTGCCAAACATCTATCATGGCTTGGCAAAGGTCCATAAAAACCAATAGTAATCAGACTCTTTTCACTCTTCTAGAACACTTTCATCTATACATTGGCATCAATCCATCCTAACTGTGCTGCACCATCAACTCAACATCTCCTACACTCACCATCATATCACCACCTCTACCCTATCATCCTCATCTCATAAACTACATCAACACTCTAAATCTTCAGCAATAGCACAGACAGGATGAACACAATGGACCAATGGTCTCCGAGTGGAGCAATCACCTATACCACTAGATGGCTGCGCATCCTTAAACCTAACCTACCACAAATCCTTCATTTCTAGCTTTTTTTTTGTTTTCTTCGCAAATGTTAGTTGACATAACAGTACTAAAGAAATGTCAATTGTAGTGCACCACAAGTGTGACACTGTAACTTCTTGTTTTTTTTTCGAAAATGTTCACTGCAGCTGAAAATATGCGATTGCTGAAAAATAGCCGCTTCGTCAATTGAGATTCGCAACTTCAGTTGAAAGTTGTCATACATAAAGTAATTTTGGCAACTGCCAACGCCACTCAACGATAATTGCTATCGATAATCGACCCCTTACATTGTTTTTTTTTTATACCCTCCACCATAGGATGGGGGTATATTAATGGGTCTATCTTGTATTGCCACTAAACTTGAGTTGCGTTGTCAGTTGTCTGCGCGACTGAGACGAAATGTTGTACCATTAATGTCAACTCAACTGGGTGGTCGATAAACATGTTATCGATCAGTGTTTTTCAAACTTGTGACCTCTATTCGCAAAAAAAAACATTTTAAAAATAATTGAGCTTTGGATAACTCTTTTGTGTATTCTGGACAATATTTTAATATTTTGGCTGAGTTTTCGAGCAAATTTGGAAAAAACCCAAGATTGGAATATAACCTGCCCATTGAATCTTCGGATCGTCAAGTTTTATATGCTGTCCTAAAAAATGATAAGTTCGGTGGAATTATTTTTTGATGATGAAGAAAATGTACAGGACATTGCATCTATTAGAAGAAATTTGAGGGACAAGTCGAATCCATTGGAATTGCCATCTGCCCTGTAAGCTGATGATCATGTGGAAAGATCTGTATAATCAGTAAATTATTTCAGGTTTAAGGCGTATTTTCGATTGCCAAAGGATGCCGTAGTTTACGTTGTGGAAACGTTAAAGGATGACTTCAAAGTAAGTTACAGATCAACAGCAATACCCCCACTTTTAAAAGTGTGTGCAGCGTTGCGATTCTTTGAGGACGGAAGTTTCCAAAAGTCCCATGGCAATGATTTCAACAATTGCATGGCTCAATCTACATTGTCGAGAGTATTGAAGGAAGTTGTCCCCTTGATAGAGGACAAATTGTGTGTTTCGAAGTTGACAGAGCAGGAAAAAAGGCAAAATAAAAACCATTTTTATTCAAAAACGAAATTCCCTGGTGTAGTTGGCTATATAGATGGAGCACATGTGCACATTGTGGGGGTCCAATGGAGGATGTTCGTCATTTGTACTTAAACTGAACCTACTGTATTTGTCAACAAATTCATTTGCAAAAGATTTGCTGCTGTCCGCTCCAAAAGCGATAAATTCACTTATTGTGATGGACCACCACCAGTGTCGTTGAAGTTTATTTTATTTTGAGGCATTTTCTTTTTCAACTTTGCTTTAAAGTGAATCCAGACTCACTTTTCAGGTGTTCGTGTTGGAGGTTCATGGCTGTTTAAACTGTCCGAAATGGACCTCCACGCTTCATCCGCTGTGGCTTTGGTTTCACCAAAACTCCCGAACTCCTCGGGCTAAGTTTGAATTTTCACTCAGTTTATCAATTAATATTTCGAACTGTTGCTTTGTCGTTATTTTCACCATATTGATACACAAAATTAATTAATGATGCAAAGAATCAATAATTGTTAACAAAATGTTTATTTTTCCTTCTATTTTACTTCTTGTTTCTTCGAAAATGTTCACTGCAACTGAAAATTGGTGGTTGCTGAAAAACAGCCGCTTCGTCAACTGAGATTCGCAACTTCAGTTGAGAGTTGCCATACGTGGATCAATTTTGACAACTGGCAACGCCACTCAACGATAATTGTTATCGATGATCGACCCCTAAGTTTGTCACTACGTTTGTAACTACTCGAAATAATAATTGTAGACCCCACAAAGTATATATATTCTTGATCAGCGTGCAATTCTACATCGATATAGCCATGTCCGTCCGTCTGTCCGTCTGTCCGTCTGTGGAAATCACTCTAGCGTCCGAACGGATTGACGTAGGTTGATGAAATTTTGGGAAAATATGTTATATTTACGTAGGACTTTTGGTATTGAAAGCGGGCTATGTAGGTCCATGCTTTCGTATAGCCCCCATACAAAATGACGCGTGACGCGATATTTGGCCCATTTTACCACCGAATTGGTTGTAATTTGGTACTTTGTGTCTCCAGAGGCCAAAAAATATTCCTACCAAAGTTGGGTTATATAGGTCCACGTTTTGGTATAGCCCCCATACAAGGCCCCATATAAAGTACGCGTCATTTTAATATATTTTGAATGTATTAGACCCATTTGACCACAGAATTGGTTGTAATTTGGTATTTTGTGTCTTCAGAGGCCAGAAAACATTCCTACCAAAGTTGGGTTATATAGGTCCACGTTTTGGTATAGCCCCCACATAAGGCCCCTTATAAAGTACGCGTCATTTGAATATATTTTGAATGTATTAGACCCATTTGACCAAAGAATCGGTTGTAACTTTGTATTTTGTGTTTCCAGAGGCTAAGAAACATTTCTACCATAAAATGTTTATATAGGTCCACGTGTTGATATAGCCCCCATAGTACAATATCTCCCGATTTTCGATATTTTGAGCGTTTTAGCCTCATTATCACACCGAGATGGCTGAAATTTGATATTTAGTCTTCTTTAGGCGTATAAAACTTTCCCGCAGAAATTTTTAGGTATAGGTCCACGCCAACATATAGCCCCCATAGAACGGTACCTTCCGAATTTCGGTATTTTTAAGGTTGTGGCCACATTAATCCACCGAAATGGCTAAAATTTGTGGTGGAGGGTATAAAAAGTTCGGCCCGACCGAACTTAACGCTTTTCTTACTTGTTTGTTAAGTAAAACACACACATACATTTCATTTGTGAAGATTCTTTATTTTTTTAATAAGTATTGTATAAATTTTTCATAATTACTCAAACATTTTTTTAATATTCTTTTTTCGTATAATTTTTAATATTTTATAATTGTAATTTTGTATATATCATATAAGCTTTGCAATATGCAAAACAATTTTCCAGTTCAGTTGTGTAAAAAAATGCTGAAATTACAACTTAAATTCAGAATTAAACAAAATAACATGAATATAATTGCATTCGTCATTTGTAACCAAACAAGTCAGAAAGTATCAGTCGGTTTTGCAGACAGAAATATACCCTATACAGTCAAAATAGACATGCTTATAGGGGGAAATAGCAAAAATTTCCACAAAGCTGAATTTTGGTGGAAAGCTAGGGTTTGCCATTAGAAGCATCGTCCTAAAAGTTCACATCGATCCCATGCACAGTGAATCCAACCATTGGCAAAAAAAAAAAAAAAAAATTAATGTCAACATTTTGGTACAACCAACATCTGGCAACTCTGATAGCTATGACATGGACCTTTTTAAAAATATATTAATTTTTGTTTCATTCGAACGCGATCTTCTTAAGAATAGCTTCAAAAGTCGGAACATTTGACTAATATTTTTTGTTGTGAGTACAACCTATATTTTAATTGCAAGTATGAAAAATATAGCCAAACGTATAGCCAAATATTATAGTGGCTTTCGAAGGAGGAGGTAATATCTTAGTTTTCATTCTAAAATAGTGTTTTAGCTGGTTGCGGAATTCTAGTTATCTGCATATTTTCTTAGTGTATTTTGTAATGCATCATATATTTAAATTTGACCTAATGTTTTAATCATGATGCCCACCAGTGCCCACCTCGGGAAAAATTTTCCAAAGTAGGTCATGGGTTTAAGATTATTCAGTATTCAAATCAGCTGCCATCTAGTGCCAGACCATAACTGGTGGGTCGCTGACTAAAGCTGCCCTAGAATAGGGTTTCTATGGATATATTAGCGTATAACTCTGTTATCTGAACACGTACATTAAAATAATTGGCATCAGTGGCAAGATGAAGAAATCTTCTTCCAAACTTGTCTTACGTTGGCGGTAGGTGCCTTTCAGGAAGAGCGCTATAAGATCTATATTAAAATTTTGACCAACTTTCAGACAAAAAATTTGATTTTTTAAATCCGCTAATTTGGTTGGATTTTATGTTGTTTTGGAGATTGTTTTGTTTCCCCAAGCCTATTTTTGCATCATATGATAATCGGGACCTTGGTTCATGTCATTTTGTATTAGCAGCATAAAACAATTCTTACCGTATACCCCCTCCAGAGGGGAAAGGGGGGAGAATGTTACGCTCCTGGTTTCTTAAAACACTCTTCGCAGCAGCACAAATCTGTAACCGGTGCATTTGGCTTGATTTTTACACTCTAAATATTTTTGGCCACTTTCTCCATACAAGTGGATCCACTGTGCCATGTGTGCAAACGAAGTTATTCAGAGTTATTTTGAGTTTTCTTCAAAACGGTAAGACATATTAGAAGCTAAAGTAAGCGTTGTAGGCTTAAGAATTGTCTACATGAATGATCTTTATGACTTTTCAATAAAAGTCACCATTCTTGAGATATCGTGATATATGTAAGTGCCTAATAACACATGTGAAGAAGTAAGCCACTTAAGAACATCATGAAGCGGACCGGTTAAAATAAAAACGCCATGTATTAGGTATTTCTATATGCTTTCAAACGATAATTTTTCGTTTTCTCACCGTTTTGACCTTTTAGAGGTCAAAAAAATTTCAAAGGTCAACATTTTGCATTTTGCACTCGTCGTACGATGCTGGTATTGGTGTCATATTAAAGAGGAGAGTATAGGCTTTATATAATAATTACAAATTATTGCATTCCAGGATAAAAAAGACATCAAAAATATCCTTGAAAAATTAAGTCAAAAGTGAGCATTTTGGCAGGCGCATATCTGCTAAACCGCGAAGAATTTTAATTTGCTCATGTGGGCAAAATTATAGCTCTTGTCGTAAAGAACATCAATTCTGGACAACTGACCTCATCTTCATCATCTTCTATAACTTTTTCCAACCGTGTGTAGTAGTTGGAGCTCACGATAACTCTCGAACGGATCTATCGATTCGGTCCAGAATTTGGCCTTCGTTATATTTTGTCCAAACTTAGTTTAGTTTGAAGATAAACCATAATGGTCCACTTCTTCACATACCTTTCTCACAAAAGTTCAAAAATGTTCGGAAAAATTGTGCACACGATTTTGTCTATATTTTACAAATTCTAAATCAGGTTCGACTATGGACTATATTTGTCCACACCTTCGTGTACCTCCCACACAAAATGTCGTGTAAGTTCAGATTTGATTTCTGTTGAAGCAACTTGCATTCTCTGCCTCAATTACGACAGTAAACGTTTTTTTCAGGGGCCAGTCCATACTTCTTGAAACAACAGCCCGAAAGGTGTTAAAAATCCCTATGGCACAATATGTAGTGGCTGGAGAACACGATAACTCTCGAACCGATACGATAACTGTTCCGATTTGGTTCAAAATTTGACCTTCGTCATATTTTGTCCAAACTTAGTTTTAGTTCGAAGTTGGACAATAACGGTCCACTCCTTCAGGTACCTCCCTCACAAAAGTTAAAAAATGTTTGGAAATATTGAGGGCGCGATAACTCTTGAAAGGAGTAACCGATTTGGTCCATATATCGCACATCGTAAAATTCACCCATAATTCACCGAGTTCACCCATAAGAACGTTAAAAACATGGGTTTGGGCGTCGGATTAGTAACAGAAAAAACAGCCTACTATGAAAAAACGAAAGAAAAGAAAAACAAATCCCTCTAAAGATGACGAACCCCGTAAACGTTTTAAGGACCATGATCTGCGAATCTGCACTTGGAATGTTCGCACTCTTTATAGAGAAGGTGCATTTTACGCATTGGCAGATGTACCTGAAAAGTACAAGGCCGACATTACTGCCATACAGGAAATACGATGGAACGGGAAAGGCGTCACAACAGCACCTAAATGTGACGCACTGTATAATAGATGCATGACACAAATCATGAGTTTGGTTGCGGATTTGTAGTTGGTCGGAGGTTAAAACATCTGGACTACAGCTTCACTCCAGTGAATGAAAGACTCGCTTCAATTCGATTAAAAGCAAAATTCTTCAACATCAGCTTTATTTGCGCTCAAGCTCCCACTGAAGACAAGGGCGAACAGACCAAAGATATATTACGAGCGCTTAGAAGAAACTTATGACCGTTACCCTGCCCATGACAATACAATTATTCTAGGCGATTTTAATGCCAAAATTGGAAAGGAGAATATCTTTGGCCCAACTGTCGGGAAATTCAGTCTCCACAGTGAAACATCTGACAATGGTATGCGGCTGATAGACTTTGCAGCTGCAAAAAACATGGTAGTTAGCAGTACCAGATTTAAGCATCTCGATATTCATAACGGCACCTGGCTGTCGCCAGATCAAAGAACAAGAAATCAAATTGATCGCGTAGCGATAGACGGAAGACATGCAACAAGCGTGTTGGATGTACGATCGTTCCAAGGAGCAAACGTAGACTCGGACCACTACCTTGTTGCAGCAAAGGTACGTACCCGTCTAAACGTTGCAAATAAAGCACGAACAGACACAACGCGGAAGTTGGACATCGATAGGCTGCAAACACAACAGATAGCCACAGCATATTCCACTCAACTAGCCCAATTGCTTAATGAGAGCATTCCTTGCCCCGATAACATAACACAGTGGCAAAATATTGCCCACTCCATGCAAACAGCAGCAAAATTTATACTTGGATTCCAGAGACCTCCACCAAGGAATCCATGGTATGACCAGGAGTGTCATGCTGCTACCGAAGAGAAAAATGTGGCATATAGGGCTACTCTACAATCAGTAGCAACGCGTAGCAAACGTGAGAGGTATCGGGAGAAAAGGAGAGAGGAGAAGCGTCTTTTCCGCAGAAAAAAGAGAGAGATGGAAAAGCGGGAGTGTGAACAAATCGAGACAGAATGAAGTCCGAAAATTCTACCAAAGAGTGAAACATCAGACTGATGTCTTTGAAACTGGCACATCCTCTTGCAGAGACCAGCATGGTAATCTGGTAACTGAAACAGATAGTGTGCTAAGGATATGGAAAGATCGTTTTTCTAAACAGTTGGTATCCAGTAGTAGTGAAGTCGACGAAGATACCACAGATCTAATCCCAGAAGATGGTATTGAATATATACCACCCGGCCAAGATAAGGTAAAGACAGCAATAAACCGGCTGAAGAATAATAAGGCAGCAGGAGCTGATATCCTACCAGCCGAGCTGTTTTAAACCGGAGGCGACACGCTGACAAGGTGTATGCATCAGCTAGTTAGCTCCATCTGGCAGGATGGACCCTACGATTGGAATCTGAGCATCCTGTGTCCCGTCCATAAGAAAGGAGATAAGACTTTATGCTCCAACTATAGGGGCGTAAGTCTTCTCCCTATCGCCTACAAGATAGTGTCAGGGATATTGTGCGAACGACTAAAGCCCATGGTCAACGAAATAATTGGACCATACCAATGCGGCTTTAGACCTGGCAAGTCCACCATTGACCAGATATTTACCCTGCGGCAAATCCTGGAGAAGACTCAAGAGATGCAGATCGACGCCTACTACCTTTTTGTCGATTTTAAAGCAGCCTTCGACAGCCCGCTGCGGTCAAAGGTATTCCATGCAATGTCTGAATTTGGTATCCTCGCAAAGCTCATCCAGCTTTGTAAGATGACTTTAACTGATACTAGGTCCTCAGTTAAAATTGGAAAGAACTTCTCCGAACAGTTCGGTACCAAAAGAGGTTTCAGACAAGGAGACAGCCTTTCGTGTGACCTATTCAACATTTTGCTGGAAAAGGTAATACGAGATGCAAATGTTAAAAGAAATGACACAATTTACACCAATAGCCACATGTTACTTGCTTATGCTGATGATATAGACATCATGGGACGATCAGTAAAAGAAGTAACCGATACCTTTATGAAGGTTGAAGGAGAATCTGCTAAAGTGGGTCTGGCGGTAAACGGTGAGAAGACCAAGTTGATGGTGTCGACGCACAATGCGTCCATTGAGATCGTACCAACTGTTGATGTTGGTTCCTATAATTTTGAGGTAGTAAAAGACTTCGTATACCTCGGCACCGCCGTAAACACAACAAACGACATCAGTTGTGAAATAAAAAGAAGAATTGTAATGGCCAACAGATGCTACTTTGGCTTAAGTAAGCACTTCAAAAACAAAGCCACAACTCGTCAAACAAAAATAACGCTTTACAAAACACTGACATTACCCGTGCTGATGTATGGCTCCGAAGGATGGGTACTTGCGCAAGCAGATAAGGCAGTGCTTGGCGTGTTTGAGAGAAAAATTCTTCGCAAGATCTATGGACCAATCTGCGTTGACGGTGAATATCGACGTCGTATGAACCACGAGCTGTATCTGCTATACAACGACATCAATATTGTTAAACGTATCGAGATGCAGCGATTGCGTTAGCTAGGCCATATAATAAGAATGAGCGATGAAGAACCCGCTAAAAAGGCGTATAAATTCGAGCCACATGGCGCGATATCTCTGAAAGCGTTATTAAAAAAACATTGAAAATATATATAAAGAAAAAATAAAGGAAATCAAAAAACACTTTGAAAAAGTGTCCGATTGCACTCAGAAATCCCCATGTACAAATATCCGGTTAACACCCATGGAGCGTATGATTGCTATAAACGTATTATTATTATATCTTGTATACGAAATATGGACCGCGTGATCGAATACTTAATTTTGTCTAGATCACAAAGAAAATTTTTTAGCGAAATATAAAAATAATATTTTTTAAGATATAAATAAATAAAAATCTGTTAACAAATATTTTTATTTTTATAAAATTCCATAGTTTTTTTTTTGGGATGAGTTGTTATAACAATTTTAACGTTCCTACAAAAATGGTGTCTTCTATTGTAAGCTCTGTTTTTTTATTTCAGTGTGCGTGATCTCTATGTATGTATATGGATATAGAATAGAGTGATGGTGTTGTATTAGGAATGAATGATTGCAAGTGGTTTCAATAGTTGATGTCCTAAAAAAGATGCATGAGGAACCTTTAATTGTTGTAATAATTTGTAATTTGATTTGGTTTTCGATTTCTAGTGGAATTTGAAGCTACATGAAGAAGTGGGAAATAGGAGGTTAGTTATGTATGATTATCTATGTATATTGGAGTTGTTTTTCTTGTTATGTATTTTATAAATATTTTTAATAAATATATACTATATAGCAAAGTCTTGTTTTAATATTTGTTTTAGAATATTTCATGTAATACTAGTCAATATAAAGTACGATATAATATATTGTTTTTATTTTTTTATAATATCAAATATGTACTAATAATATGTATGTATATAAAGTAGAGTTGTATAAAGTTCAAAGGATATAACATTTTAAATGCATTTTGGTTTTTTTTTCGTTTTTAATACACAGAGCTTTTTTACAAAGCCAGATTGTGCGTTATTCTAGGAGTTTTTGTAATTCAACATATTTTTTCGTTTTTTGTTTTAATATTCAAGTTCAAGTCTAAGTCAAATTCCATTAAATGGTTAGACGTATTCAATGAGAAGGAAAGATGGAGGGACATAGAAAACGTAAGAGAAATACAAAACAGATATTGAGAAAGATGGACTCTTGACATATCAACTGCCTACATTCAGATCCAAGTCGTTTCTCTATACTCCCTCTTTAACCTTCCCTCCCTTTACGACTATTCAAATTTCGTTTATTTTATTTGTTCACCTACAGCTACATAATTGAGAATTTTTCAATGACCTTTCTTTATAAATATCACTAACATGTTTTTTTTTCGAAAATTCCTTTTTATAATTTAAACTTTCTACTGATTTCTAACCTAAATAAAAATACCCAAACACTCCCAACTTATGGCCAGGCAAAATTAATACCAGTCATTTCATAAAATCTATTATTAAATGGCCTATAAAAATCACGCAGTCTTTCAATGGCCGCAGCCTCAATATGAGGATGATTGCGACCTTTTGTCTTACCCAGACAATGAGGGGTTGAGCGAGCCTCTGACTTGAAAAGGCATGGAAATCCTTTGGTAGCATTAAAATAAAAATGTTTTTCCGTGACGACACGTTTCAAGCCCAAAAAGTCCTGAACACGTCCAATTTCATAGGCTGGATCCATTATTAGACGTTCACCGCTAATAAACAGCAATTGCGATAATTGAAAATAATGTAACCATTTTTCCAGATATCGTGAATAAATTCCAATTTTGACAGGTCCCCAATTAGTGTCCACCACAGCATAGGAACCATTGACAAAAGCCAAATCTTCAAAACGTTTCATATCGGATTTTTTGCTAGCTGCCTGGGTATAATCGGAAATGGCTCGGGTAACAGGATCACGTACAACAACCAGGAGTCTGCAAGAAAAAGTTTCAAAACAGTGGCTTCAAAAGTCATAAAAAATCATTAAAAATCCACGCCTCTGGCCACGATAGTCATATTAAAAAAATATCAAAAATCCACGCCTCTGGCCACGATAGTCATATTAAAAAAATATAAAAAAAAACACGCCTCTGGCCATGATAGTCATATTAAAAAAATATCAAAAATCCACGCCTCTGGCCATGATAATCATACTAAAAAATTATTAAAAATCCACGCCTCTGGCCACGATGGTCACAGAAAAAATTAAACTTAAAAATCCACACCTCTGGCCATGATGGCCACAGAAAAAATTTAACTTAAAAATCCACGCCTCTGGCCATGATGTTCACAGAAAAAAATTTACTTAAAAATCCACGCCTCTGGCCATGATGGTCACAGAAAAAAAATTAACTTTAAAATCCACGCCTCTGGCCATGATGGTCATAGAAAAAAAATTAACTTAAAAATCCACGCCTCTGGCCATGATGGTCACAGAAAAAAATTAACTTAAAAATCCACGCCTCTGGCCATGATGGTCACAGAAAAAATTTAGTTAAAAATCCACGCCTCTGGCCATGATGGTCACAGAAAAAATTTAGTTAAAAATCCACGCCTCTGGCCATGATGGTCACAGAAAAAAATTAACTTAAAAATCCACGCCTCTGGCCATGATGGTCACAGAAAAAAATTAACTTAAAAATCCACGCCTCTGGCCATGATGGTCACAGAAAAAAATTAACTTAAAAATCCACGCCTCTGGCCACGATGGTCACAGAAAAAAATTAACTTAAAAATCCACGCCTCTGGCCACGATGGTCACAGAAAAAAAATTAACTTAAAAATCCACACCTCTGGCCATGATGGTCACAGAAAAAAATTAACTTAAAAATCCACGCCTCTGGCCACGATGGTCACAGAAAAAAATTAACTTAAAAATCCACACCTCTGGCCATGATGGTCATAGAAAAAAATAACTTAAAAATCCACGCCTCTGGCCACGATGGTCACAGAAAAAAATTAACTTAAAAATCCACACCTCTGGGCATGATGGTCACAGAAAAAAATTAACTTAAAAATCCACGCCTCTGGCCACGATGGTCACAGAAAAAAATTAACTTAAAAATCCACACCTCTGGCCATGATGGTCACAGAAAAAAATAACTTAAAAATCCACGCCTCTGGCCATGATGTTCTTAGCTTACTTACTTACTTAGCTGGCCTTTTACAGAACATTTGTTCCATAAGCCGAACTAAGAAAAAATCTCCAATCCTCTCTGTTTGCTGCTGTATTTTCCCAATCTGGGATATGTAGCTTTGTGATATCTCGTTTCACTTGTTCGCTCCAACGAAGCTTTGGCCTTCCAGATCTGCGAGAACCTCCATGCGGCCCGTATTTATACGCCTTTTTAGCGGGTTCATCATCACTCATTCTTATAACATGGCCTAGCCATCGCAATCGTTGTATCTCGATTCGTTCAACTATATTGATGTCATTGTATAGTTGATACAGCTCGATGTTCATACGACGCCGATATTCGCCCGTAGATCTTTCGAAGAATTTTTCTCTCAAACACACAAAGCACTGCCTTATCTGCTTGAGCAAGTACCCATGCTTCGGAACCATACATTAGCACGGGTAGTATCAGTGTTTTGTACAGTGTTATTTTTGTTTGACGAGAGGTGGCTTTATTCCTAAACTGCTTACTCAGCCCAAAGTAGCATCTGTTAGCCAACACTATTCTTCTTCGTATTTCACAACTGATGTTATTTGTTGTGTTTATGGCGGTGCCGAGGTAGACGAAGTCCTTTACTACCTCAAAATTATAGGTACCAACATTCACAGATGGTGCGGTGTTTATGGACATATTACGCGTCGATACCATCAACTTGGTTTTTACGCCGTTTACTGCCAGACCAACTTTAGCAGATTCTCTTTCGACTTTTGCAAAGGTGTCAGTTACTTCCTTTACCGATCGACCCATAATGTCAATGTCGTCGGCATAAGCCAGTAACATGTGGCTGTTCGTGTATATCGTTCCATTTCTTTTGACCTTCGCGTCTCGTATGACCTTTTCCAGCAGGATGTTGAATAGATCACACGACAGGCCGTCTCCTTGTCTGAAACCTCTTTTGGTAGTAAACTCTTCGGAGAGGTTCTTTCCAATTTTAACTGAGGATCTCGTCTCAGTTAATGTCATTCTACAAAGTCGAATGAGCTTTGCAGGAATACCAAAATCAGACATGGCTTGGAACACCTTTGAACGTATAGGGCTGTCGAATGCTGCTTTATAATCGACGAAAAGATGGAAGGTGTCGATCTGCATTTCTTGGGTCTTTTCCAGGATTTGTCTCAAGGTAAATATCTGGTCAATGGTGGATTTGCCAGGTCTAAAGCCGCACTGATAGGGTCCAATAATTTCATTGACCATAGGCTTTAGTCTCTCACACAATATGCCAGATACTATCTTATATGCAATAGGGAGCAGACTTATGCCCCTATAATTGGAGCACACAGTCTTATCACCCTTCTTGTGGACTGGACATAGGATGCTCACGTTCCAATCGTCGGGTACGCGTTCTTCCTGCCAGATGGTGCTAACTAGCTGATGCATACACCTTATCAGCGTGTCGCCTCCGGTTTTGAACAGCTCGGCTGGTAGGCCATCTGCTCCTGCCGCCTTATTATTCTTCAGCCGGTTTATTGCTGTCCTTACCTCATCTTGGCTGGGCGGTATACATTCAATACCATCATCTGGGATTGGATCTGTGGTATCTTCGCCGTCTTCACTGCTATCGGATACCAACAGTTTGGAAAAATGTTCTTTCCATACCCTGAGCACACTATATGTATCAGTTACCAAATTACCTTGTTGATCTCTACAGGACGATATTCCTGTACCAAAGCCATCAGTTTGATGCTTCACTCTTTGGTAGAATTTTCGCACTTCGTTCTGTCTCCTGTACATCTCCATTTGTTCACACTCCCTCTTTTCCATTTCTCTCTTTTTCCTGCGGAAAAGACGTTTCTCCTCTCTCCTTTTCTCCCGATACCTCTCTCGTGCGCTACGCGTTGCTACTGATTGTAAAGTAGCCCTATATGCCGCATTTTTTTCTTCGGTAGCAGCACGGCACTCCTGGTCATACCACGGATTCTTTGGTGGAGGTCTCTGGTATCCAAGTACTGATTTTGCGGCTGTTTGCATGGAGTGGGCAATATTTTGCCATTGTGCTGATATGTTATCGGGACGAGAAGCGCTATCATTAAGCAATTGGGTCAGTTGAGTGGAATATGCTGTGGCTATCTGTTGTGTTTGCAGCTTGGCGATGTCCAACTTTCGTGTTGTGTCTGTCCGTGCTTTATTTGCAACGTTTAGACGGGTACGTACCTTTGCTGCAACGAGGTAATGGTCCGAATCTATGTTTGCTCCTCGGAACGATCGTACATCCAACACGCTCGATGAATGTCTTCCATCTATCACAACGTGATCAATTTGATTTATTGTTCTTTGGTCTGGAGACAGCCAAGTGCCCTTATGAATATCGAGATGCTTAAATCTGGTACTGCTAACTACCATGTTTTTTGCCGCTGCGAAGTCTATCAGCCTCATTCCATTGTCTGATGTTTCACTATGTAGACTGAATTTCCCAACTGTTTGTCCAAAGATATTCTCCTTTCCAATTTTGGCATTAAAATCGCCTAGAACTATTTTAATGTCATGGGCAGGACAACGGTCATATGTTTCTTCTAAGCTCTCGTAGAATATATCTTTGGTCTGTTCGTCCTTGTCTTCGGTTGGGGCATGAGCGCAGATAAAGCTGATGTTGAAGAATTTTGCTTTAAGTCGAATTGTAGCAAGTCTTTCATTCACTGGGGTGAAGCTGGAGACCAGATGTTTTAACCTCCGACCAACTGCAAAACCGCAACCAAACTCATGCTTTGTGTCATGGCAGCTATAATACAGTGCGTCACCTTTAGGTGTTGTTGTGACATCTTTCCCAGTCCATCGTATTTCCTGTATGGCAGTAATATCGGCTTTGTACTTTCCAAGTACGTCTGCCAATGCGAAGACTGCACCTTCTCTATAAAGAGTGCGAACATTCCAGGTGCAGATTCGCAGATCATGGTCCTTAAAACGTTTGCGGGGTTCGTCAACTTTAGAGGGGTTTGTTTTTCTTTTCTTTCGTTTTTTCATAGTAGGCTGTTTTTTTCCTAGGGGAGGGTTACTAACCCGACGCCCAAACCCAAGTTTTTAGCGTTCTTATGGGTGAACGCGCGGCACATGTTAGCTCACTACCTTTAACGGGTGTTAAAGGCAGTTCCCCAGGTGACACCACGGGGAGGTCAGTGTCCACTTGAGATGAAAGAGGGACCAAGATAAATCCTGGGCTTTGCCATGTTAAAACCGGTCAGGACCGTTCCTTGGTATCTTCCATCCCCTACGTCACCCATGATGTTCACAGAAAAAAATTAACTTAAAAATCCACACCTCTGGCCATGATGGTCACAGAAAAAAATTAACTTAAAAATCCACGCCTCTGGCCACGATGGTCACAGAAAAAAATTAACTTAAAAATCCACACCTCTGGCCATGATGGTCACAGAAAAAAATTAACTTAAAAATCCACGCCTCTGGCCACGATGGTCACAGAAATAAATTAACTTAAAAATCCACGCCTCTGGCCACGATGGTCACAGAAAAAAATAACTTAAAAATCCACGCCTCTGGCCATGATGTTCACAGAAAAAAATTAACTTTAAAATCCACGCCTCTGGCCATGATGGTCACAGAAAAAAATTAACTTAAAAATCCACGCCTCTGGCCATGATGGTCACAGAAAAAAATTAACTTAAAAATCCACGCCTCTGGCCATGGGTCACAGAAAACAATTAACTTAAAAATCCACGCCTCTGGCCATGATGGTCACAGAAAAAAATTAACTTAAAAATCCACGCCTCTGGCCATGATGGTCACAGAAAAAAATTAACTTAAAAATCCACGCCTCTGGCCATGATGGTCACAGAAAAAAATTAACTTAAAAATCCACGCCTCTGGCCATGATGGTCACAGAAAAAAATTAACTTAAAAATCCACGCCTCTGGCCATGATGGTCACAGAAAAAAATTAACTTAAAAATCCACGCCTCTGGCCATGATGGTCACAGAAAAAAATTAACTTAAAAATCCACGCCTCTGGCCATGATGGTCACAGAAAAAAATTAACTTAAAAATCCACGCCTCTGGCCATGATGGTCACAGAAAAAAATCAACTTAAAAATCCACGCCTCTGGCCATGATGGTCACAGAAAAAAATCAACTTAAAAATCCACGCCTCTGGCCATGATGGTCACAGAAAAAAATCAACTTAAAAATCCACGCCTCTGGCCATGATGGTCACAGAAAAAAATCAACTTAAAAATCCACGCCTCTGGCCATGATGGTCACAGAAAAAAATCAACTTAAAAATCCACGCCTCTGGCCATGATGGTCACAGAAAAAAATCAACTTAAAAATCCACGCCTCTGGCCATGATGGTCACAGAAAAAAATCAACTTAAAAATCCACGCCTCTGGCCATGATGGTCACAGAAAAAAATCAACTTAAAAATCCACGCCTCTGGCCATGATGGTCACAGAAAAAAATCAACTTAAAAATCCATGCCTCTGGCCATGATGGTCACAGAAAAAAATCAACTTAAAAATCCACGCCTCTGGCCATGATGGTCACAGAAAAAAATCAACTTAAAAATCCACGCCTCTGGCCATGATGGTCACAGAAAAAAATCAACTTAAAAATCCACGCCTCTGGCCATGATGGTCACAGAAAAAAATCAACTTAAAAATCCACGCCTCTGGCCATGATGGTCACAGAAAAAAATCAACTTAAAAATCCACGCCTCTGGCCATGATGGTCACAGAAAAAAATCAACTTAAAAATCCACGCCTCTGGCCATGATGGTCACAGAAAAAAATCAACTTAAAAATCCACGCCTCTGGCCATGATGGTCACAGAAAAAAATCAACTTAAAAATCCACGCCTCTGGCCATGATGGTCACAGAAAAAAATCAACTTAAAAATCCACGCCTCTGGCCATGATGGTCACAGAAAAAAATCAACTTAAAAATCCACGCCTCTGGCCATGATGGTCACAGAAAAAAATCAACTTAAAAATCCACGCCTCTGGCCATGATGGTCACAGAAAAAAATCAACTTAAAAATCCACGCCTCTGGCCATGATGGTCACAGAAAAAAATCAACTTAAAAATCCACGCCTCTGGCCATGATGGTCACAGAAAAAAATCAACTTAAAAATCCACGCCTCTGGCCATGATGGTCACAGAAAAAAATCAACTTAAAAATCCACGCCTCTGGCCATGATGGTCACAGAAAAAAATCAACTTAAAAATCCACGCCTCTGGCCATGATGGTCACAGAAAAAAATCAACTTAAAAATCCACGCCTCTGGCCATGATGGTCACAGAAAAAAATCAACTTAAAAATCCACGCCTCTGGCCATGATGGTCACAGAAAAAAATCAACTTAAAAATCCACGCCTCTGGCCATGATGGTCACAGAAAAAAATCAACTTAAAAATCCACGCCTCTGGCCATGATGGTCACAGAAAAAAATCAACTTAAAAATCCACGCCTCTGGCCATGATGGTCACAGAAAAAAATTAACTTAAAAATCCACGCCTCTGGCCATGATGGTCACAGAAAAAAATTAACTTAAAAATCCACGCCTCTGGCCATGATGGTCACAGAAAAAAATTAACTTAAAAATCCACGCCTCTGGCCATGATGGTCACAGAAAAAAATTAACTTAAAAATCCACGCCTCTGGCCATGATGGTCACAGAAAAAAATTAACTTAAAAATCCACGCCTCTGGCCATGATGGTCACAGAAAAAAATTAACTTAAAAATCCACGCCTCTGGCCATGATGGTCACTGAAAAAAATTAACTTAAAAATCCACGCCTCTGGCCATGATGGTCACAGAAAAAAATTAACTTAAAAATCCACGCCTCTGGCCATGATGGTCACAGAAAAAAATTAACTTAAAAATCCAAGCCTCTGGCCATGATGTTCACAGAAAAAATTAACTTAAAAATCCACGCCTCTGGCCATGATGTTCACAGAAAAAAATTAACTTGAAAATCCACGCCTGTGGTCATGATGGTCACAGAAAAAAATGAACTTAAAAATCCACGCCTCTGGCCATGATGTTCACAGAAAAAAATGAACTTAAAAATCCACGCCTCTGGCCATGATGTTCACAGAAAAAAATGAACTTAAAAATCCACGCCTCTGGCCATGATGTTCACAGAAAAAAATGAACTTAAAAATTCACGCCTCTGGCCATGATGTTCACAGAAAAAAATTAACTTAAAAATCCACGCCTCTGGCCATGATGTTCACAGAAAAAAATTAACTTAAAAATCCACGCCTCTGGCCATGATGTTCACAGAAAAAAATGAACTTAAAAATCCACGCCTCTGGCCATGATGGTCACAGGAAAAAATTAACTTAAAAATCCACGCCTCTGGCCATGATGTTCACAGGAAAAAATTAACTTAAAAATCCACGCCTCTGGCCATGATGTTCACAGAAAAAAATGAACTTAAAAATTCACGCCTCTGGCCATGATGTTCACAGAAAAAAATTAACTTAAAAATCCACGCCTCTGGCCATGATGTTCACAGAAAAAAATTAACTTGAAAATCCACGCCTGTGGCCATGATGGTCACAGGAAAAAATGAACTTAAAAATCCACGCCTCTGGCCATGATGTTCACAGGAAAAAATTAACTTAAAAATCCACGCCTCTGGCCATGATGTTCACAGGAAAAAATTAACTTAAAAATCCACGCCTCTGGCCATGATGTTCACAGGAAAAAATTAACTTAAAAATCCACGCCTCTGGCCATGATGTTCACAGAAAAAAATGAACTTAAAAATCCACGCCTCTGGCCATGATGTTCACAGAAAAAAATTGACTTAAAAATCCACGCCTCTGGCCATGATGTTCACAGAAAAAAATTAACTTAAAAATCCACGCCTCTGGCCATGATGTTCACAGAAAAAAATTAACTTAAAAATCCACGCCTCTGGCCATGATGTTCACAGGAAAAAATTAACTTAAAAATCCACGCCTCTGGCCATGATGTTCACAGGAAAAAATTAACTTAAAAATCCACGCCTCTGGCCATGATGTTCACAGGAAAAAATTAACTTAAAAATCCACGCCTCTGGCCATGATGGTCACAGAAAAAAATCAACTTAAAAATCCACGCCTCTGGCCATGATGGTCACAGAAAAAAATCAACTTAAAAATCCACGCCTCTGGCCATGATTGTCACAGAAAAATATCAACTTAAAAATCCACGCCTCTGGCCATGATGGTCACAGAAAAAAATTAACTTAAAAATCCACGCCTCTGGCCATGATGGTCACAGAAAAAAATTAACTTAAAAATCCACGCCTCTGGCCATGATGGTCACAGAAAAAAATTAAATTAAAAATCCACGCCTCTGGCCATGATGGTCACAGAAAAAAAATAACTTAAAAATCCACGCCTCTGGCCATGATGGTCACAGAAAAAAATTAACTTAAAAATCCACGCCTCTGGCCATGATGGTCACAGAAAAAAATTAACTTAAAAATCCACGCCTCTGGCCATGATGGTCACAGAAAAAAATTAACTTTAAAAATCCACGCCTCTGGCCACGCCTCTGGCCATGATGTTCACAAAAAAAATTAACTTAAAAATCCACGCCTCTGGCCATGATGTTCACAAAAAAAATTAACTTAAAAATCCACGCCTCTGGCCATGATGTTCACAAAAAAAATTAACTTAAAAATCCACGCCTCTGGCCATGATGGTCACAGAAATAAATTAATTTAAAAATCCACGCCTCTGGCCATGATGGTCACAGAAAAAAAATTAACTTAAAAATCCACGCCTCTGGCCATGATGGTCACAGAAAAAAATTAACTTAAAAATCCACGCCTCTGGCCATGATGGTCACAGAAAAAAATTAACTTAAAAATCCACGCCTTTGGCCATGATGGTCACAGAAAAAAATTAACTTAAAAATCCACGCCTCTGGCCATGATGGTCACAGAGAAAAATTAACTTAAAAATCCACGCCTCTGGCCATGATGGTCACAGAAAAAAATTAACTTAAAAATCCACGCCTCTGGCCATGATGGTCACAGAGAAAAATTAACTTAAAAATCCACGCCTCTGGCCATGATGGTCACAGAAAAAAATTAACTTAAAAATCCACGCCTCTGGCCATGATGGTCACAGAAAAAAATTTAGTTAAAAATCCACGCCTCTGGCCATGATGGTCACAGAAAAAAATTTAACTTAAAAATCCACGCCTCTGGCCATGATGGTCACAGAAAAAAATTTAACTTAAAAATCCAAGCCTCTGGCCATGATGGTCACAGAAAAAAATTAACTTAAAAATCCACGCCTCTGGCCATGATGTTCACAAAAAAAAAAAATTAACTTAAAAATCCACGCCTCTGGCCATGATGGTCACAGAAAAAAATTAACTTAAAAATCCACGCCTCTGGCCATGATGGTCACAGAAAAAAATTAACTTAAAAATCCACGCCTCTGGCCATGATGGTCACAGAAAAAAATTAACTAAAAAATCCACGCCTCTGGCCATGATGTTCACAGAAAAAAATTAACCTAAAAATCCACGCCTCTGGCCAAGATGTTCACAGAAAAAATTAACTTAAAAATCCACGCCTCTGGCCAAGATGTTCACAGAAAAAATTAACTTAAAAATCCACGCCTCTGGCCATGATGGTCACAGAAAAAAATTAACTTAAAAATCCACGCCTTTGGCCATGATGGTCACAGAAAAAAATTAACTTAAAAATCCACGCCTCTGGCCACGCCTCTGGCCATGATGGTCACAGAAAAAAATTAACTTAAAAATCCACGCCTCTGGCCAAGATGTTCACAGAAAAAATTAACTTAAAAATCCACGCCTCTGGCCATGATGGTCACAGAAAAAAATTAACTTAAAAATCCACGCCTTTGGCCATGATGGTCACAGAAAAAAATTAACTTAAAAATCCACGCCTCTGGCCACGCCTCTGGCCATGATGGTCACAGAAAAAAATTAACTTAAAAATCCACGCCTCTGTCCATGATGGTCACAGAGAAAAATTAACTTAAAAATCCACGCCTCTGGCCATGATGGTCACAGAAAAAAATTAACTTAAAAATCCACGCCTCTGGCCATGATGGTCACAGAGAAAAATTAACTTAAAAATCCACGCCTCTGGCCATGATGGTCACAGAAAAAAATTAACTTAAAAATCCACGCCTCTGGCCATGATGGTCACAGAAAAAAATTTAGTTAAAAATCCACGCCTCTGGCCATGATGGTCACAGAAAAAAATTTAACTTAAAAATCCACGCCTCTGGCCATGATGGTCACAGAAAAAAATTTAACTTAAAAATCCAAGCCTCTGGCCATGATGGTCACAGAAAAAAATTAACTTAAAAATCCACGCCTCTGGCCATGATGTTCACAAAAAAAAAATTAACTTAAAAATCCACGCCTCTGGCCATGATGTTCACAGAAAAAAATTAACTTAAAAATCCACGCCTCTGGCCATGATGGTCACAGAAAAAAATTAACTTAAAAATCCACGCCTCTGGCCATGATGGTCACAGAAAAAAATTAACTTAAAAATCCACGCCTCTGGCCATGATGTTCACAGAAAAAAAATTAACCTAAAAATCCACGCCTCTGGCCAAGATGTTCACAGAAAAAATTAACTTAAAAATCCACGCCTCTGGCCAAGATGTTCACAGAAAAAATTAACTTAAAAATCCACGCCTCTGGCCAAGATGTGCACAGAAAAAATTAACTTAAAAATCCACGCCTCTGGCCATGATATTCACAGAAAAAATTAACTTAAAAATCCACGCCTCTGGCCAAGATGTTCACAGAAAAAATTAACTTAAAAATCCACGCCTCTGGCCAAGATGTTCACAGAAAAAATTAACTTAAAAATCCACGCCTCTGGCCAAGATGTTCACAGAAAAAATTAACTTAAATATGCACGCCTCTGGCCAAGATGTTCACAGAAAAAAATTAACTTAAAAATCCAGGCCTCTGGCCATGATGGTCACAGAAAAAAATTAACTTAAAAATCCACGCCTCTGGCCAAGATGTTCACAGAAAAAATTAACTTAAAAATCTACGCCTCTGGCCAAAATGTTCACAGAAAAAATTAACTTAAAAATCTACGCCTCTGGCCAAGATGTTCACAGAAAAAATTAACTTAAAAATCTACGCATCTGGCCAAGATGTTCACAGAAAAAATTAACTTAAAAATCCACGCCTCTGGCCAAGATGTTCACAGAAAAAATTAACTTAAAAATCTACGCCTCTGGCCAAGATGTTCACAGAAAAAATTAACTTAAAAATCCACGCCTCTGGCCATGATGTTCACAGAAAAAAATTAACTTAAAAATCCACGCCTCTGGCCATGATGTTCACAGAAAAAAATTAACTTAAAAATCCACGCCTCTGGCCATGATGTTCACAGAAAAAAATTAACTTAAAAATCCACGCCTCTGGCCATGATGTTCACAGAAAAAAAATAACTTAAAAATCCACGCCTCTGGCCATGATGTTCACAGAAAAAAATTAACTTAAAAATCCACGCCTCTGGCCATGATGTTCACAGAAAAAAATTAACTTAAAAATCCACGCCTCTGGCCATGATGTTCACAGAAAAAAATTAACTTAAAAATCCACGCCTCTGGCCATGATGTTCACAGAAAAAAATTAACTTAAAAATCCACGCCTCTGGCCATGATGTTCACAGAAAAAAATTAACTTAAAAATCCACGCCTCTGGCCATGATGTTCACAGAAAAAAATTAACTTAAAAATCCACGCCTCTGGCCATGATGTTCACAGAAAAAAATTAACTTAAAAATCCACGCCTCTGGCCATGATGTTCACAGAAAAAAATTAACTTAAAAATCCACGCCTCTGGCCATGATGTTCACAGAAAAAAATAAACTTAAAAATCCACGCCTCTGGCCATGATGTTCACAGAAAAAAATTAACTTAAAAATCCACGCCTCTGGCCATGATGTTCACAGAAAAAAATTAACTTAAAAACCCACGCCTCTGGCCATGATGTTCACAGAAAAAAATTAACTTAAAAATCCACGCCTCTGGCCATGATGTTCACAGAAAAAAATTAACTTAAAAATCCACGCCTCTGGCCATGATGTTCACAGAAAAAAATAAACTTAAAAATCCACGCCTCTGGCCATGATGTTCACAGAAAAAAATTAACTTAAAAATCCACGCCTCTGGCCATGATGTTCACAGAAAAAAATAAACTTAAAAACCCACGCCTCTGGCCATGATGTTCACAGAAAAAAATTAACTTAAAAACCCACGCCTCTGGCCATGATGTTCACAGAAAAAATTAACTTAAAAATCCACGCCTCTGGCCATGATGTTCACAGAAAAAAATTAACTTAAAAACCCACGCCTCTGGCCATGATGTTCACAGAAAAAAATTAACTTAAAAATCCACGCCTCTGGCCATGATGTTCACAGAAAAAAATTAACTTAAAAGTCCACGCCTCTGGCCATGATGTTCACAGAAAAAAATTAACTTAAAAACCCACGCCTCTGGCCATGATGTTCACAGAAAAAAATTAACTTAAAAATCCACGCCTCTGGCCATGATGTTCACAGAAAAAAATTAACTTAAAAATCCACGCCTCTGGCCATGATGTTCACAGAAAAAAATTAACTTAAAAATCCACGCCTCAGGCCATGATGTTCACAGAAAAAAATTAACTTAAAAATCCACGCCTCTGGCCATGATGTTCACAGAAAAAAATTAACTTAAAAATCCACGCCTCTGGCCATGATGTTCACAGAAAAAAATTTAGTTAAACATTCACGCCTCTGGCCATGATGGTCACAGACAAAAATTTAGTTAAAAATCCACGCCTCTGGCCATGATGTTCACAGAAAAAAATTAACTTAAAAATCCACGCCTCTGGCCATGATGTTCACAGAAAAAAATTAACTTAAAAATCCACGCCTCTGGCCATGATGTTCACAGAAAAAAATAAACTTAAAAATCCACGCCTCTGGCCATGATGTTCACAGAAAAAAATTAACTTAAAAATCCACGCCTCTGGCCATGATGTTCACAGAAAAAAATAAACTTAAAAACCCACGCCTCTGGCCATGATGTTCACAGAAAAAAATTAACTTAAAAACCCACGCCTCTGGCCATGATGTTCACAGAAAAAATTAACTTAAAAATCCACGCCTCTGGCCATGATGTTCACAGAAAAAAATTAACTTAAAAACCCACGCCTCTGGCCATGATGTTCACAGAAAAAAATTAACTTAAAAATCCACGCCTCTGGCCATGATGTTCACAGAAAAAAATTAACTTAAAAGTCCACGCCTCTGGCCATGATGTTCACAGAAAAAAATTAACTTAAAAACCCACGCCTCTGGCCATGATGTTCACAGAAAAAAATTAACTTAAAAATCCACGCCTCTGGCCATGATGTTCACAGAAAAAAATTAACTTAAAAATCCACGCCTCTGGCCATGATGTTCACAGAAAAAAATTAACTTAAAAATCCACGCCTCAGGCCATGATGTTCACAGAAAAAAATTAACTTAAAAATCCACGCCTCTGGCCATGATGTTCACAGAAAAAAATTAACTTAAAAATCCACGCCTCTGGCCATGATGTTCACAGAAAAAAATTTAGTTAAACATTCACGCCTCTGGCCATGATGGTCACAGAAAAAAATTAACTTAAAAATCCACGCCTCTGGCCATGATGTTCACAAAAAAAAAAAATTAACTTAAAAATCCACGCCTCTGGCCATGATGGTCACAGAAAAAAATTAACTTAAAAATCCACGCCTCTGGCCATGATGGTCACAGAAAAAAATTAACTTAAAAATCCACGCCTCTGGCCATGATGGTCACAGAAAAAAATTAACTAAAAAATCCACGCCTCTGGCCATGATGTTCACAGAAAAAAATTAACCTAAAAATCCACGCCTCTGGCCAAGATGTTCACAGAAAAAATTAACTTAAAAATCCACGCCTCTGGCCAAGATGTTCACAGAAAAAATTAACTTAAAAATCCACGCCTCTGGCCATGATGGTCACAGAAAAAAATTAACTTAAAAATCCACGCCTTTGGCCATGATGGTCACAGAAAAAAATTAACTTAAAAATCCACGCCTCTGGCCACGCCTCTGGCCATGATGGTCACAGAAAAAAATTAACTTAAAAATCCACGCCTCTGGCCAAGATGTTCACAGAAAAAATTAACTTAAAAATCCACGCCTCTGGCCATGATGGTCACAGAAAAAAATTAACTTAAAAATCCACGCCTTTGGCCATGATGGTCACAGAAAAAAATTAACTTAAAAATCCACGCCTCTGGCCACGCCTCTGGCCATGATGGTCACAGAAAAAAATTAACTTAAAAATCCACGCCTCTGTCCATGATGGTCACAGAGAAAAATTAACTTAAAAATCCACGCCTCTGGCCATGATGGTCACAGAAAAAAATTAACTTAAAAATCCACGCCTCTGGCCATGATGGTCACAGAGAAAAATTAACTTAAAAATCCACGCCTCTGGCCATGATGGTCACAGAAAAAAATTAACTTAAAAATCCACGCCTCTGGCCATGATGGTCACAGAAAAAAATTTAGTTAAAAATCCACGCCTCTGGCCATGATGGTCACAGAAAAAAATTTAACTTAAAAATCCACGCCTCTGGCCATGATGGTCACAGAAAAAAATTTAACTTAAAAATCCAAGCCTCTGGCCATGATGGTCACAGAAAAAAATTAACTTAAAAATCCACGCCTCTGGCCATGATGTTCACAAAAAAAAATTAACTTAAAAATCCACGCCTCTGGCCATGATGTTCACAGAAAAAAATTAACTTAAAAATCCACGCCTCTGGCCATGATGGTCACAGAAAAAAATTAACTTAAAAATCCACGCCTCTGGCCATGATGGTCACAGAAAAAAATTAACTTAAAAATCCACGCCTCTGGCCATGATGTTCACAGAAAAAAAATTAACCTAAAAATCCACGCCTCTGGCCAAGATGTTCACAGAAAAAATTAACTTAAAAATCCACGCCTCTGGCCAAGATGTTCACAGAAAAAATTAACTTAAAAATCCACGCCTCTGGCCAAGATGTGCACAGAAAAAATTAACTTAAAAATCCACGCCTCTGGCCATGATATTCACAGAAAAAATTAACTTAAAAATCCACGCCTCTGGCCAAGATGTTCACAGAAAAAATTAACTTAAAAATCCACGCCTCTGGCCAAGATGTTCACAGAAAAAATTAACTTAAAAATCCACGCCTCTGGCCAAGATGTTCACAGAAAAAATTAACTTAAATATGCACGCCTCTGGCCAAGATGTTCACAGAAAAAAATTAACTTAAAAATCCAGGCCTCTGGCCATGATGGTCACAGAAAAAAATTAACTTAAAAATCCACGCCTCTGGCCAAGATGTTCACAGAAAAAATTAACTTAAAAATCTACGCCTCTGGCCAAAATGTTCACAGAAAAAATTAACTTAAAAATCTACGCCTCTGGCCAAGATGTTCACAGAAAAAATTAACTTAAAAATCTACGCATCTGGCCAAGATGTTCACAGAAAAAATTAACTTAAAAATCCACGCCTCTGGCCAAGATGTTCACAGAAAAAATTAACTTAAAAATCTACGCCTCTGGCCAAGATGTTCACAGAAAAAATTAACTTAAAAATCCACGCCTCTGGCCATGATGTTCACAGAAAAAAATTAACTTAAAAATCCACGCCTCTGGCCATGATGTTCACAGAAAAAAATTAACTTAAAAATCCACGCCTCTGGCCATGATGTTCACAGAAAAAAATTAACTTAAAAATCCACGCCTCTGGCCATGATGTTCACAGAAAAAAAATAACTTAAAAATCCACGCCTCTGGCCATGATGTTCACAGAAAAAAATTAACTTAAAAATCCACGCCTCTGGCCATGATGTTCACAGAAAAAAATTAACTTAAAAATCCACGCCTCTGGCCATGATGTTCACAGAAAAAAATTAACTTAAAAATCCACGCCTCTGGCCATGATGTTCACAGAAAAAAATTAACTTAAAAATCCACGCCTCTGGCCATGATGTTCACAGAAAAAAATTAACTTAAAAATCCACGCCTCTGGCCATGATGTTCACAGAAAAAAATTAACTTAAAAATCCACGCCTCTGGCCATGATGTTCACAGAAAAAAATTAACTTAAAAATCCACGCCTCTGGCCATGATGTTCACAGAAAAAATTTAACTTAAAAATCCAAGCCTCTGGCCATGATGGTCACAGAAAAAAATTAACTTAAAAATCCACGCCTCTGGCCATGATGTTCACAAAAAAAAAAAATTAACTTAAAAATCCACGCCTCTGGCCATGATGGTCACAGAAAAAAATTAACTTAAAAATCCACGCCTCTGGCCATGATGTTCACAGAAAAAAATTAACTTAAAAATCCACGCCTCTGGCCATGATGTTCACAGAAAAAAATTAACTTAAAAATCCACGCCTCTGGCCAAGATGTTCACAGAAAAAATTAACTTAAAAATCCACGCCTCTGGCCAAGATGTTCACAGAAAAAATTAACTTAAAAATCCACGCCTCTGCCCAAGATGTTCACAGATAAAATTAACTTAAAAATCCACGCCTCTGGCCATGATGTTCACAGAAAAAAATTAACTTACAAATCCACGCCTCTGGCCATGATGTTCACAGAAAAAAATTAACTTAAAAATCCACGCCTCTGGCCATGATGTTCACAGAAAAAAATTAACTTACAAATCCACGCCTCTGGCCATGATGTTCACAGAAAAAAATTAACTTACAAATCCACGCCTCTGGCCATGATGGTCAGAGAAAAAAATTAACTTAAAAATCCACGCCTCTGGCCATGATGGTCACAAAAAAAAATTAACTTAAAAATCCACGCCTCTGGCCATGATGGTCACAGAAAAAAATTAACTTAAAAATCCACGCCTCTGGCGATGATGGTCACAGAAAAAAATAACTTAAAAATCCACGCCTCTGGCTGTGGTAGGTGTTGGAAAGATATTTTTAAATTCACTTACTTTGTATTGGCATTCATGTGATGCACCCTCTGCGGCACTTCTTTGGTAACAAAATAACTCGGTGTCTTCTCCATGGTTATTTGGCCCTCTATGGTGTATGGCATGTGATGGCGATACCAATGTAAGCCCTTTTGATAATGGCGATCAAAAAAATGCACTTCACAACCTGCAGCACGAACATCCGGATGTAAGCGGATAAATTCCAAAAGGGCACGAGTTCCTGATTTTTTAACACCAATAATTAAGGTGTCGGGTAAATGGCGAGAAGGTCTTGAACCTTGTTGCCGTAGTAGGCGATATTTTGGTGATCCATCCAAAATACGTGGGGCTGAAGCAGATGTTGTGGAGGAGTTACTCAAAGGCAGATATTTTCTTGTCGTATCCTTGTTGTGCAGATGGAGATGGTGGACAGAGTCTTTAGACGTAGTGCTGTTGCTGCTTGCCGTAAAATTGGTGGTATTGTTCAAAGTTAACTTTGAGGCATTTCCAACACTGGCATTCTGGGGCCACAGTGAGGTGGAAATAAAGAATTGCTTCAAGGAATTCTGCAAGCAAAATAACACTTACAATCTTTCTCTACTCAATTAGCACTAGCAGCTTACCTTGTTAAGGGTACGCCCCAAATTTGTTATAAGACACGAATTAAAGGTATACGATACATATATCAAGGATATGCAAATCAGGATTGTAATCACCAAACTGCGATTACTTAAATTATTGAACCAAATTATGGACATATTTACTAACGCCAGTCGCGCTGTTCACTACAACTAATTTCGGTGTTTTCGTTGGGGGAATTCGATGTTCCTTTCTTTTGTGCCAACAATCAGGATGTAATTTTAAACTTTATCACCACTTCTTCTTCTGTTGCTGCTGCTACTTTGATTTAACAATGCCATTTCGTGATTAAGTTTGAGTTTTTCCTGTTTTCCAAAGAAAAACCACACATTTTTTGTTTTTCGTTTTTGTTTCTATCTTTTGCTGCAGTTAATTAATTTAAAACTTTTTCTTTGCACACTTAACACTCCCTAATTTTTTCGTCCTTTCATTGTTCCAGCTCGGCATTAAGAAGAATAACAACACAATGCAGAAAAAAGCACATCAGCAGGTCGTGTTGTGTGTCGTTGGTTGCCTAGCGTTGTTGTGTCGTTTATCCTTTAGCATTCATTGTGTTTTCAACACACCATAACATCAAAACACAAACATATTCTGTGTTAAACCGGTTACATAGTTGGAACAACGGAAAACGGAGTCATGGATAAAAGACGGGAAATGGCAACAAATGCCGTTAGGCAAATATTTCCCGCTTTAATATGGCGGCATGTTTTAGTGTTAGGCGGTAGCAGGGGGAGTGTGGGTTTGAGATTACAAGTAATGGATGGTTGGAAATTCACGCTCGGGAAAAAAGTTTCGTCGTTTTAGCCAGAAGAAAAAAATTATATGAAAATGTTGATACCTTTGTACCTTAACGAAATAATGGTTTTGGACCTCAAGCATGTTTGACCGAAATCAGTTTGATACAGTTCACAGCCGATTTTGCCTTGTCTGTACGTCGGTCCGGCAATCTGATAGTTACTTAGCTGGACCATTACAGAACATTTGTTTCATAGACCTTACTAAGAAAAGATTTCCAATTCTCTCTGTTTTTCGCTTCGCTTTCCGGAATACCGCGCCTTGCCATCTCTTCATCCACTTGTTTGCGCCATCTATTCTTTGACCTGCCAATTCTGCGTGCGCCGCCATGTGGCATGTATTCATACGCCTTTTTAGCGGCTTCATCATCGCTCGTTCTTATGATATGGCCAACGCAATCGTTGCATCTCAATACGTTTAACTATATTCATGTCTTTGTATAGCGTATATAGCTCGCGGTTAGTACGACGTCGATATTCACCGTCAACGCAAATCGGCCCGTAGATCTTTCGAAGAATTTTCCTCTCAAACACACCAAGTACTGCCTTATCTGCTTGCGCAAGTACCCATGCTTCGGAGCCATACATTAACACGGTTAGTATCAGCGTTTTGTATAGTATTATTTTTGTTTGACGAGATGTGGCTTTGTTTTTAATTGCTTACTTAAAACAATTCTTCTTCTTCTTATTTCACAACTGATGTTGTTTGTTGTGTTTATGGCAGTGCCGAGGTAGACGAAGTCTTTAACTAGCTCAAAATTATAGGTACCAACTTCCACAGTTGGTCCCAGCTCTATGGACGCTTTGCGCGTCGACACTATCAATTTGGTCTTTTCGCCGTTTACCGCCAGACCCACTTTCGCAGATTCTGCTTCGACCTTCCTAAAGGTATCAGTTACTTCCTTTGCTGATCGTCCCATGATGTCTATGTCATCAGCATAAGCAAGTAACATGTGGCTATTGGTGTAAATTGTGCAATTTCTTTTGATATTTGCATCTCGTATTACCTTTTCCAGCAAAATGTTGAATAGGTCAAACGAAAGGCTGCCTCCTTGTCTGAAACTCTTTTGTTACTGAACTGTTCGGAGAGGTTCTTTCCAATTTTAACTGAGGACTTGTATCAGTTAAAGTCATCTTACAAAGCCGAATAAGCTTTGCGGGGATACCAAATTCAGACAGTGCATGGACTACCATTGATCGGAGGGGACTGTCGAATGCTGCTTTATAATCGACAAAAAGGTGATATGGGTCGATCTGCATCTCTTGGGTCTTCTTCAGGATTTGCCGCAGGGTAAATATCTGGTCAATGGTGGATTTTCCCGATCTAAACCCGCACTGATAGGGTCCAATTATATCATTGACAATAAAATTTAGTCGCTCACACAATATGCCAGATACTATCTTATATGCAATAGGGAGCAGACTTATGCCCCTGTAATTGGAGCACACAGTCTTATCTCCTTTCCTGTGGACGGGACACAGGATGCTCCGATTCCAATCGTCGGGTACGCGTTCTTTCTGCCAGATGGTGCTAACTAGCTGATGCATACACCTTAGCAGTGCGTCGCCTCCGATATTAAACAGCTCGGATGGTAAGCCATCGGCTCCTGCTGCTTTATTATTCTTCAGTCGGTTGATTGCTGTTTTACCTCATCTTGGCTGGGCGGTATACATTCTTCTGGGATTGGATCTGTGGTATCATCGTCTTCGCTACTATTGGATACCAGCAGATTGGAGAAATGTTTCTTCCATATCCTGAGCACGCTATCTGTATATGTTATCAGATTACCTTGTTGGTCTCTACAGGAGGATGTGCCTGTACCAAAGCCATCTGTTTGATGCTTCACTCTTTGGTGGAATTTTCGGACTTCATTCTGGCTCCTGTACATCTCGATTTTTTCACACTCCCGCTTTTCCATTTCTCTTTTTTTCTTGCGGAAAAGACGTTTCGCTTCTCTCCTTTTCTCCCGACATCTCTCTCGTGCGCTACGCGTTGCTTCTGATTGTAAAGTAGCTCTATATGCCGAATTTTTTCTTCGGTAGCAGCACGACACTCCTGGTCATACCATGAATTCATTCATTCATTTGTGGAGGTCTCTGGTATCCAAGTATGGATTTTGCGGCTGTTTGCATGGAGTGCCATTGTGTTGTTACGTTATCGGGACAAGCAGTGCAATTGGGCTAGTTGAGTGGAATATGCTGTGGCTATCTGTTGTGGCTGCAAACTTCCGCGTTGTGTCTGTTCGTGCTTTATTTGCAACGTTTAGACGGGTACGTACCTTTGCTGCAACAAGGTAGTGGTCCGAATCAATGTTTGCGCCTCGGAACAATCGTACATCGAACACGCTCGATGAATGTCTTCCATCTATCACAACATGATCAATTTGATTACCTGTTCTTTGATCTGGAGACAGCCAGGTGCCCTTATGAATATCGAGATGATTAAATCTGGTACTGCTAACTACCATGTTTCTTGCAGATGCCAAGTCTGTCAAGCTCATATCATTGTCAGATGTTTCACTGTGGAGACTGAAATTCGCGACTGTTGGGCTAAAGATATTCTCCTTTCCAATGTTGGCATTAAAATCGCCTAGAATAATTTTAATGTCATGAGCAGGGCAACGGTCATATGTTTCTTCTAAGCGCTCGTAAAATATATCTTTGGTCTGTTCGTTCTTTTCTTCAGTGGGTGCATGAGCGCAAATAAAGCTGATGTTGAAGAATTTAGCTTTTATTCGAATTGCAGCAAGTCTTTCATTCACTGGGGTGAAGCTTGATACCAGATGTTTTAGTCTCCGACTAACTACAAATCCGCAACCAAACTCATGCTTTATGTCATGGCAGCTATAATACAGTGCGTCACCTTTAGGTGTTGTTATGACGCCTTTCCCAATCCATCGTATTTCCTGTATGGCAGTAATATCGGCCTTGTACATCTGCCAATGCGAAGACTGCACCTTCTCTATAAAGCGTGCAAACATTCCAGGTGCAGATTCCCAGATCATGGTCCTTAAAACGGGGTTCGTCAACTTTAGAGGGGTATGTTTTTCTTTTCTTTCGTTTTTTCATAGTAGGCTGTTTTTTTCTAGGGGAGGGTTACGAACCCAACGCCCAAGTTTTTAACGTTCTTATGGGTGAACGCGCGGCACATGTCAGCTCACTACCTTTAACGGATGTTAAAGGCAGTTCCCCACGTGACACCACGGGGAGTTCAGTGTCCACTTGAGATGAAAGAGGGACCAAGATAAAACCTGGGCTTTGCCATGTTAAAACGGTCAGGACCGTTCCTTGGTATCTTCCATCCCCTACGTCACCCAACATAATACCCAACAGCTCCAAAATTCAGCCAACAAAAGCTTAAATTAATTCAATACCGGATTGACTAAAGACCACACAATGTTCGCAACACTGAAGATTCGGTGAAATGCAATAGATGTCGGGATGTGGGTTTATCTCAGGTGTCGTTCTGATCCATTTGCTGGACTGTGTTGCTGCATATTGCGTGAGCACAGACCCCACTGAGAATCAGAATTACTATCCCCCCAACAACAATCACAAGACATGGCTACTGAAATTGCATATTTTTTTGCAATTTAATTGGAAGGGCTCCCAGGTAAGATCGGGGAAGTAGTGGACCTTATGAGTCGAAAGAATAACATATTCCCGCCGGTGCAGAAAACCAAGCGGAGAAACAACTGCAGTTTACAGCGTTATGATGCATACAACATACGAAGGAAGAATCGCATCAGAAGTGGAGATCGGGGACTAGTTTTCCTGTCACACCAATATGTTCAATATGGACCTATCTCGCTTGAACATAGAATATATGGGGTTAGCTGTCAGGTATGGAACTGCCGAGGTAGAATTGCTGAACGTATACATCCCGCCCAAAATAGCTGTACTCCAGATTATAGGCCTAATGTTAGGTCGCAATTGTAAGGTCATAACTGTCAGGTCATCATGAGTTGTGTCATTGAGTCGCAGGTAATGACCTTAGGGGTATAGCGTTGGCTAAGCAGATTTGCTCTACATTTGGTATGGTCTCTCCCTATAATGATACATATCCATCATCAAACCGGCCGACTTCATAACCTCAGAACGCCGCACTTCCATAAATTATGGAAAACCTAATTAGTTTAGTGTTAGAGAGTTCACCGCTTCAGAGAACTGCCCAGCAAAGACGCCGGGACTAGCAAACGAGAGTCATGAGTTTCGTCGAACCATCCCCAGTGACAGGTTGGTCGGTGATCATAAGCGGAACAGGTGGTCTTCTGAAGAATTGCAACATTGGAGCCGGAAAATGTGAATTTTGGGCAACCCTAGAAAGAAACTTGTCCAGCACCCCGGAGGTGACAGGGCAAACTCCGGGAAGAACAAGGACTGTAGTCACTTTTGACGACTGACTGATCGGAAGAAGTGCGTAAGCTATTTCCATCGACAACATGACCAGCACCCCGGCAGTGACAGGGCAAACGCTGGAAAGAAGAAGGACCTCAAGCACGTTTGACGACGTTACGCTGACTGCTGCGAAGAGGTGTGTAAGTTTTTTTTTAACGACAATATATTTGTTCATCTCCCCGGGCGAAGAGAAAAAATCTATGTCACCTGAGATACATTCCTGTCGAGAAGGAAACACCACAATTTGCAATGGATGATGTTGCGAATTCCATCAGGGACGCCACACCAGATGGAATCTCTATGCTAATGCTGAAACAGCTGGATGCGACGTGAGTAAAATATCTTACTAAAGTTCTCAACCTGTCGCTAAAAAGGCGCGATGTGGCCGCAAGTCTGGAAAATAGACAGGGTGGTCCCGCTACAGAGACCAGCAGCAGCACCTTCAGCAGCAAAGGTAAATTGCACATACCGATTTCGCTTTTATGGCTCGTTGTTGTTGTTGTAGCAACGCATATATGTTCGTTCGTGTATTATTTCAGTTATCAAGTTCCTCTGTATCCAGACTCAAGAATTCTGCAACCTGGACTGGTTGCGTCCATAAAGAATGAGGAGACAAGTGAGTGGGGTTAGCTGGGCAGTTGAATAAATGCAGAGTATCGTGTGGTCCCAATCCACATGCCCGGCATATGTTGGGTATCGTGGCGTCAATTCTGGCCCAATATGAATTGAGGCAGCTGCATCGTCCGGATCTTAACTGAGCTAAAACCACTCGTGTTTGCCTTGGCAGCTGGCGTTCTTCTGCTGCGATGGATGGGGGATGGTTTCCAAGTACGGCATTCACACTGTATCTTCGTACTGCTTGCGCAACCATGTTGGTGTGAATGCGATTCAAGCCTGCCATCCAATCCCACTGCGGCCGGTTCTATGCACGGGATTGACTCGGAGGAATCTTTGACCAGGGCCCGTCACCTCAACAATTATGTGTTTGTGTTCTCACACTCCACTCTGTTTGAGGACACCGAACAGACTACGCTCAAGTCATATTTGAAACTTTGGAGATCATTCATATGTGCCAGTCGTACGTGAAATTCAGGAACATAAAGTCAAAGCCCCGTACAGTGAGTCAGGAAGTTCTCGAAGGTGGGGAAAGCTTCTATAGAAGAATAGAATATCTCCTTAGGAGGCTTCTATAGAAGAATAGGATAGTTATGTGGGAGTCTTATATAAAACAGAAGAACTAGGATAGTTATGTGGGAGTCTTATATAAAACAGAAGAACTCTACAGAAGGCTTCTATAGAAGAATAGAAGAACACCGTTGGGGCTTCTATGTAATAGAGAACTTCATACGAGCCTTCACTATAATAGTAGAACTACGTAGGAGACATTCTAAATGAACTGCGTAGGAGGCTTTTATTCTATTGAATAGAATACCTGCATAGGAACCTGCTTTAGATTAGAAGACCTCCGTTGAAGGCTGCATTAACGGTCCTCGTAGGATGTTTCCATAGGATAGGAGAAATGCCTAGGAGGTTCACCCCATCTAGTCGGCATTGAGATCGTACATGTACATGATCTTGGCGTCGGGTTCATTTCCGGGTTCGCATTCCACAAAGTGTTCACATACGATTAGTCCGCACGTGCCACAGCTATCTGCGACAAGCTCAAATGTAGCAAGAAGGTATTCAAGTCCCCAACCGGCAGCATTTGGGGTGTAGTCAAATAAACCTTGTTGACCACATATAACGCGATATATCGGCCTATGGTAAGTTATGCGAGGCTAATGTGATCCGCCAATTTAAGTGCAATGCTACGGAACAATATTCAAACATATCAGAACTCCGACCTGAGATTGCAACAGGATGCATCTTCGTGAAATGAGTGGACCATCTACATGAGGGGACAAAGGTTCATCCAGTACAGCCACGCAATGGCACGGCGTTGCAGTAGTTCCTCGGGTGTTAACGTGAGAGCCATCCTAATCACCATATGGTGAATGGGACTCCTACACCCAAGCATTTCAGGAAGGATTTTTATGATCTAGATGGAGAGAGAGGCCCAACAGTACAAAAGATAATCCCTTAACTACGATAGAGATGGTGCAGCCGTCTAAATTCCTATAGAGCAAGGATTGATGACACCGTGCAAAACATCTGTCCGATACTCGGTACAGACTCACACGGCATTCTGCACTTTTTCAACTTCTCTGCCAAACCTACTCAACTAACTTCAGGAGCTTTACGGTTACAGGACATCAGATCGGGCCGAGACTTTGCACATAGGAAAATTACTGAACACCACCTTCGGGTACCACCCTCAAAGAAGCTCAAAATGTTCGCCTGAATGTACTCAAGAACCGTTTTGAAATTTTGTTAGCCAAGGTTGTTACTATGGTCCTGATTGCAACGATATGTTTTTCGTAAGTGACTGAATCTGGTCAAAATTTTCCACATCGTAAAATTATCTTCCAAACCTACACCTATTTAGAATAACAATCATCAAAATAACAATCGTTACAAGGATGGTTAGTTAAGGATATGAGGCGTATATAGGCCCCACCTAAACCAATCACAGCTGGAATCTGGATTTTTTTTTTTTTTTTTTTTTGAATCTAGCTTTCTTTGAGTTTGTCAATGTTATTTTGAGGATAATAATCCAAAGTAATAGTATCAAACACTTGAATAGCGGATGTTTTTGATTACACACTGCATCCTCTTTATCACTCTCTTTCACTTGAAATTCGCGAGAGAAGTCATGCGCACATACACAACTCGGAAAGGACTCTTCAGAGGATTTGTTTTGATTTATTTCCTTATTTTCAACATATGATGTGTGTGGAGAACTGAGATCTATTGTGATGCGATAAAAAATGTGGGGAAGTAATAAAGATTAGTTAGCGGCTACAATAGATTCATTTCATTCATAAATCTTTTTGTTGTTATTATACGTACGTGCCTATAGGGGGGGTGTACAGTGGACATTTTCATATGGAGGAATTTGAATTTGAAGTTCACCAAGTATAAAACTTATATAAATATTCTATATAAAATATAATCTAAGGTTTGAAATATAATAGGGTTATTTTTGAAGTACAGAGAAATATTGTTCGGATTTGAGATCTACAAATGGTAATTTTCTGGCATAGATTAACATAATTGTTGGGTTATAATTAGAATTAGTGTATGCAAGTAAGATTATTTAATGCTTTTAAGAACAATAAATAAATAAATATTTCTTTATTTTTAAAAAATATTAAATTTATCTATTAATCTGTCACTGTAATACCTCCTCGCACAGTAATATTAAAATATGTTCATTATTTGTACTTGCGCAGTTCCACATATCTTTTTTTCGAAAAGAATATACCATAATATACGAATGGTGCGAATCAAAACAAATGGCTTAATAAAAAGAGATAAATGATAAAGAATTAAGAGGATTGCATTACTTCCCCCTTTTTTGTCGGAACATCAGACCCTAAGTAATAGTGTGGACCGGTAAATCAACGTAGGCACCTGGTATAGGTATTTTTAAGTCAGAAATTGCTATAAATCCTTCCTTCAGTTATAGAAAGCAGAGAGTTATTTTCTCTTTTAGGAATCCGTACTAAAGGGGGAACGAAGAGTACTTAAAAGGTACTATTGTACCATTGGTATTCGACGAACGGATAAAGCTAGAAATCTGAATCTAAGTACATATAAAATATAAGATATGAAATATAAAAAAATGAAATATAAAATGAAAATACACCATATAAAATATAATATATAAAATATATAATATCAAATATAAAGTATAAATTATAAAATATTTAAATTAAATATAATTATAAAACATAAAGTTCAAAATATAAAATACAAAATAAAAAAGATAAAATATAAAATATAAAACATAAATTTTATAATTTTGTTCGCTCCGTCGACCATTGCCTACAGAAAAAAAGTATATATTTAATTGAATTTTTAATCAAGCTAACATGACATAATGAGTTTTTTATTGCTACGTCGATTAAAAATTCAATTAATTAAAGACTTTCATAAATAATGGCCTTCATTCTAATAAGACAACAATAAATAAAAAGTATATATTTTATTATGGGTGAAGTAGGGGATGGAAGATACCAAGGAACGGTCCTGACCGGTTTTAACATGGCAAAGCCCAGGATTTATCTTGGTCCCTCTTTCATCTCAAGTGGACACTGACCTCCCGGTGGTGTCACCTGGGGAACTGCTTTTAACACCCGTTAATGGTAGTGAGCTAACATGTGCCGCGCGTTCACCGATAAGAGCGTTAAAAATAGGGATAGATAAAATCGATTTCGGTTAATCGACTAATCGATTATTAGCCGCAAAATTTATAAAAGTCGTAGTCGACTATTGACTGTGCGAAAACCGGATAATCGATTATTCTTAATCGACTTTCGAAGGACGGAGTCAACTATTATTCGTAGTCGACCATTAGTCGTAATCTATTATTATTCGTAGTTGACTTTTAATCGTGGTCGACCATTAGTCGTACTTGACTATTGGCTGTGCTAAAAACGCGTAATCGACGGTACTTTTTGTATACATCACGGATCGCATCAACGAAAATGGTCGATTAAATTCGATTATAATCGGTTTTCTACGATTAACGAATAGTCGAAAGTCGACTTTTAGTACACTATCGAATAATCGACTAACTGAAAATCGAGTTTTAAGTTTTTCACGAAAACAGTATAATCGAAAAACCGATTATTGCATTCCACTGCGTATCCCTAGTTAAAAACTTGGGTTTGAGCGTCGGGTTAGTAACTCTCCCCTGGAAAAAACAGCCTCCTATGAAAAAACGAAAGAAAATAAAAACAAACCTCTCTAAAGTTGACGAACCCCGCAAACGTTTTAAGGACCATGATCTGCGAATCTGCACCTGGAATGTTCGCACTCTTTATAGAGAAGGTGCAGTCTTCGCATTGGCAGACGTACTTGAGAAGTACAAGGCCGATATTACTGCCATACAGGAACACCTAAAGGTGACCCACTGTATTATAGCTACCATGACGTAATTCGTTGCGGATTCGTAGTTAGTCGGAGACTAAAACATCTGGTATCCAGCTTCACCCCAGTGAATAAAAGACTTGCTGCAATTCGAATAAAAGCTAAATTCTTCAACATCAGCTTTATTTGCGCTCATGCTCCCACTGAAGAAAAGGACGAACAGACCAAAGATATATTTTACGAGCGCATAGAAGAAACATATGACCGTTGCCCTGCCCATGACATTAAAATCGTTCTAGGCGTTTTTAATGCCAAAATTGGAAAGGAGAATATCTTTGGCCCAACAGTCGGAAAATTCAGTCTCCACAGTGAAACATCTGACAATGGTATGAGGCTGATAGACTTCGCAGCGGCAAAAACATGGTAGTTAGCAGCGCCAAATTTCAGCATCTCGACATCCATAAGGCCACCTGGCTGTCTCCCGATCAGAAAACAAGAAATCAAATTGGTCACGTTGTGATAGATGGAAGACATTCATCGAACGTTTTGGATGTGCGTTCGTTCCGAGGAGCAAACATAGCAGCAAAATCCATACTTGGATACCAGAGACCTCCAAAAAAGAATTCATGTTATGACCAGGAGTGTCCTGCTGCTACCGAAGAGAAAAAAACGGCATATAGAGCTACTTTACAATCAGTAGCAACGCGTAGCGCACGAGAGAGATATCGGGAGAAAAGGAGAGAAGAGAAACGTCTTTTCCGCAAGAAAAAGAGAGAAATGGAAGAGTGGGAGTGTGAAAAAATCGAGATGTACAGGAGCCAGAATGAAGTCCGAAAATTCTACCAAAGAGTGAAACATCAAACAGATGGCTTTGGTACAGGCACATCCTCCTGTAGAGACTAACAAGGTAATCTGGTAACAGATACAGATAGCGTGCTCAGGATATGGAAGGAACATTTTTCCAATTTGCTGGCATCCAATAGTACCGAAGACGATGATACCACAGATTCAATCCCAGAAGATGGTATAGAATGTATACCACCCGGCCAAGATGTGGTAAAAACAGCAATCTACCGGCTGAAAAATAATAAAGCAGCAGGAGCCGGTGGCTTACCAGCCGAGCTGTTTAAAACCGGAGGTAACGCGCTGATAAGGTGTATGCATCAGCTAGTTAGCACCATCTGGCAGGAAAAACGCGTACCCGACGATTGGAACCTGAGCATCTTGTGTCCCGTCCACAAGAAATGAGATAAGACCGTATGCTCCAACTATAAGTCTTCTCCGTATTGCCTATAAGATAGTGTCAGGGATATTGTGCGAACGACTAAAGCCAATGGTCAACGAAATAATTGGACCATACCAATGTGGCTTTAGACCTGGCAAGTCCACCATTGACCAGATATTTACCCTGCGGCAAATCCTTGAGAAGACCCAAGAGATGCAGATCGACACATATCACCTTTTTGTCGATTATAAAGCAGCTTTCGACAGTCCCATCCGATCAAAGGTATTCCATGCAATGTCTGAATTTGGTATCCCCGCAAAGCTTTGTAAGGTGACTTTAACTGACACTAGGTCATCAGTTAAAAGTGGAAAGAACCTCTCCGAACAGTTCAGTACCAAAAGAGGTTTCAGACAAGGAGACAGCCTTTCGTGTGACCTATTCAACATTTTGCTGGAAAAGGTAATACGAGATGCAAATATCAAAAGAAATTGCACGATCTACACCAATAGTCACATGTTACTTGCTTATGCTGATGACATAGACATCATAGTACGATCAGTAAAGGAAGTAACTGATACCTTTAGGAAGGTCGAACGAGAATCTGCGAAAGTGGGTCTGGCGGTAAACGGCGAAAAGACCAAATTGATGGTGTCGACGCGCAAAGCGTCCATAGAGCTCTGACCAACTGTGGAAGTTAGTACCTATAATTTTGAGGTAGTTAAAGACTTCGTATACCTCGGCACCGCAGTAAACACAACAAACGACATCAGTTGTGAAATAAAAAGAATAATTGTATTGGCCAACAGATGCTACTTTGGGTTAAGTAAGCACTTCAAAAACAAAGCCACAACTCGTCAAACAAAAATAACACTATACAAAACGCTGATACTGTCTGTGCTAATGTATGGCTCCGAAGCATGGGTACTTGCGCAAGCAGTCAAGGCAGTGCTTGGTGTGTTTGAGAGGAAAATTCTTCGAAAGATCTGCGGGCCGATTTGCGTTGACGGTGAATATAGACGTCGTATGAACCACGAGCTATATCAGCTATACAAAGACATGAATATAGTTACAACGTATCGAGATGCAACGATTGTGTTGGCTAGGTCATATCATAAGAATGAGCGATGATGAAGCCGCTAAAAAGCCGTATGAATACATGTCACATGGCGGTGCACGCAGAATCGGCAAGCCTAAGCTTCGATGGAGCATACAAGTGGACGAAGAAATGAAAAGGCGCGGTATTCCAGAAAGCGAAGCGGAAAACAGAGAGAATTGGAGATCTTTTCTTAGTTCGGTCTATGGAACAAATGTTCTGTAATGGGCCAGCTAAGTAAGTAAGTAATTTTTGCAACGTATTCACATGTCGTTTTTCATTTATTGTTTAAAATATATTTATATATAAATCTTTGAAAGCTGTATATAAATGGGAATAAAAATATGCCTAATAGAGCAAAATTTATCACACAAAACTTAAAAACTAAAATTTCGTTTTCTTCTCCTCGGTTGCTGGATACTGATGGAAGACACGATTCTTATCCAAGGCAACGCTCACCGCATTCGTTGGTATCTCCATTTGTAGATAAAAATTATTTTTCCATAAACGGTTATCGTAGGACTTCACCGGCTGTCGATGGATACCCAAGAGGCGATTTCGTATTTCAATTAAACCCACCGATTTAGGTAAATATAATTGGATCAAGGGTATACAAATCACTGTCAGACATATTGTCACCGTTGTCATAATCCATAATCTCGACCAATAATCATCATTTTTCGATTCAAATTTTAGTAACTCCATGATGCCAAGTTCCATGCAAAATGCAATACCCACCGCCAATTCGGTATAGAGTAAAGGTGTCGCCTCCAGTAACATTTGTAGGCCAATGCTGGAATAAACTCCCAAACTGATATAATAGAAACATAAAAATAGGAAACAATCCTCGGTGTGGCCATCCGAATAGACCCCAAGAATGGCAGCAGATATGGTAATTTTTATAAGACCAAACATAAGATAAATCAATTTCGGTTTATAGCGTAACATAAGCAAGGAACTCAAAACACATCCGCCAGTGTATAGAAGATAAGGTAAATAGAGATGTTCTTGGCCGCGGGTATAGCCTCTTGTGGCACTTTGCATCAACTCCAAATATGACCATGAGAAGAAAAAGCAGCGCTCCGCAATAATAAGTCCAGATAATCCCACGACAAACCATTGCATGTTACGTTTGAAACAGTAATCATCTCGACCCACAAACAGGGCAGTAATTGATTTTCTTTCAGCAAATACCAGCTTTTCCTCATTGAGTAGATTAAAAACCAAATCACAAGAAGTTTTGTAGTCCTGACAGCGGCATTGATGCAGGCATTCATTTGTAATTATACCAATAATGAAGAATAAACTTATGCCAAATATTGTCCAACCCGCCACTTTCGGCTGTAATTCATCGAACAACACAAAACCCACTGTTAAACCAGCAAAGTACATAGCATTTCCCAAGGCTATACGAGCCGGCCGGCAACCATCACTTCCAACACGCAAACTAATGTAGTTGTAACATGGCAAATAAATGATAACCATCGATATGAAGATGAAATAGAAGGAAATATCTGAAAGCAAAGAATGTGAAATATGAAAGAAACAGGTAAAAATAAAAACTATAAAAAATATGAAATATAAAACATAAAATATCTATATATATAAAAGAGCTTAGTGAGTGAGTGAGTGAGTGAGTGACTGAGTGAGTGACTGACATATCATCGCCCAGACGAAACCGCTGAAGCTAGAAAGCTGAAATTTTGACTGTGGGTTGCTGTCGGCGTGTAGGGGTGAGATAAGGCTGGGTTTTTGGAAATTCGACCTAGAAGGGTACGAAAAGTACTAAAAGGTACTAAATATGGTACCCTTTGTATTAGGCAAACGGGAAGAGCTAGAATTCTGAAATTTGGAATGAGGGTAACTGATGGAGATTTAGAAAGATGTACCAAAAGGTTTTTGGAAATTCGACCTATAAGTGTACGAAAAGTTACTAAATTTGGTACCAATTGTATATTTTGAGCGGATATAGCTACAATGTTCATATTTGGTATGGAAATCAAGGTTGGGAAGTGGTGTTGATATAAGGAAATGATTTTGGAAGTTCGTACTTATGTGTACGAGTAGTACTAAATGGTACTAAATTTGGTACAATTTGGATTTGGGTGAACGGATAGAGCTGAAGTTTGGAATTTAGATTACCGTTGAAGCGTACGATTGAGATATGGGTGTACTTTTGGAAATGCATACCTATGTGTACGAAAAGTACTAAATGGTACCAAATTTGGTACAATTTGGATTTAGATAGACATGGAAACCTGAAATTTGGAATTAAGATTACTGATGGAGTGAAGGATTGAGGTAGTTTTGGAAATTCTTACCTATGGGTACGAAAAGTAGTAAACGGTACTAAATTTGGTACAAATAGGATTTGGGTGAACGGATAGAGCTGGAATCCTGAAATTTGGAATTTAATTACTTTTGGAGTGTAGGATTGAGTTAGTTTTGGAAATTTATACTTATGGGTACGGAAAGTACTAAATGGTACTAAATTTGGTACAATTTAAATTTAGTTGAACGGATAGAGTTGGAATCCTGAAATTTCGAATTAAGTTTACTGATGGAGTGTAGGATTAAGGTAGTTTTGGAAATTCATACTTATGGGTACGAAAAGTACTAAATGTACTAAAGTTGGTACAATTTATATTTGGGTGAAAGGATAGAGTTGGAATCCTAAAATTTCAAATTAAGGTTACTGTTGGAGTGTAGGATTGAGGAAGTTTTGGGAATTCGTACTTATGGGAACGGAAAGTACTAAATGTACTAAATTTGGTACAATTTGTATTTGGGTGAACGGATAGAGTTGGAATCCTGAAATTTGGAATTAAGATTACTGATGGAGTGTAGGATTAAGGTAGTTTTGGAAATTCGTACTTATGGTTACGAAAAGTACTAAATTTGGTACAATTTGGATTTTGGGAACGAATAGAGCTGGAATCCTGAAATTTGGAATTAAGATTACTGTAGGATTGACTTAGTCTTGGAAATTCGTACTTATGGGTACGGAAAGTACTAAATGGTACTAAATTTGGTACAATTTAAATTTAGTTGAACGGATGGAGCTGGAATCATGAAATTTTGATTTAAGATTACTATTGGTGTGTAGGATTGAGCAAGTTTTGGAAATTCTAACTTAAGGTTACGAAAAGTACTAAATTTGGTACAATTTGGATTATGGGGAACGAATAGAGCTGGAGTCCTGAAATTTAGAATTAAGATTACTGATGGACTGTAGGATTGACTTAGTCTTGGAAATTCGTACTTATGGGTACGGAAAGTACTAATTGGTACAAATTAAATTTAGGTGGACGGATAGAGCTGGAATCCTGATATTTCGAGTTAAGGTTACTGTTGGAGTGTAGGATTGAGGAAGTTTTGGAAATTCGTACTTATGGTTACGAAAAGTACTAAATTTGGTACAATTTGGAGTTTGGGGAATGAATAGAGCTGGAATCCTGAAATTTGGAATTAAGATTACTGGTGGACTGTAGGATTGACTTAGTCTTGGAAATTCGTACTTATGGGTACGGAAAGTACTAAATGGTACTAAATTTGGTACAATTTATATTTGAGGTAGTTTTGGAAATTCATACTTATGGGTACGAAAAGTACTAAATGTATTAAAGTTGGTACAATTTATATTTGGGTGGACGGATACAGCTGGAATCCTGAAATTTCGAGTTAAGGTTACTGTTGGAGTGTAGGATTAAGGAAGCTTTGGAAATTCGTTCTTATGGGTACGATAACTACTAAAGTTGGTACAATTTGGATTTTGGGCAACGTTGGGCTGTAGGATTGACTTAGTCTTGGAAATTCGTACTTATGGGTACGGAAAGTACTAAATGGTACTAAATTTGGTACAATTTAAATATAGGTGGAGTTTTGGAGTTAAGATTACTTATGGAGTGTAGGATAGAGGTAGGTTCGGAAATTCGTACTTAAGTTTACGGAAAGTAATAAACATTTTTGGATTTGGGTGAACAGATAGAGCTGGAATCGTGAAATTTATAATTAAGATTACTTATGAAGTGTAGCATTGAGGTAGTTTTGGAAATTCGTACTTATGGGGACGGAAAGTACTAAATGGTACTAAATTTGGTACAATTTCTATTTGGGTGAACGATAAATTTAGTACGATTTAAATATGGGTGGACGGATAGAGGCGGAATCCTGAAATTCCCAATTACTGTTGGAGATAGTTATTGAAATTCGTACTTTCATACGAAAAGTATTAATGGTATTATGAATAGAGGTGGAATTCGGAAATTTAGTATTAAGCCGCTGTTGGTGTGTAGGGTTGAGATATGGATGTTGTTGTGGATATACGTACAATAAGTGTACAAAAGTTACTAAATGGCACAGAATTTGGTCCAAATTGTTAATGCGTATAGGGGTAGAGCTAAAATTGTGAATATCAGTATTAGTATAGCAGTTGACGTTTACAGTGGAGATAGAGAGGAAGTTTTGTGAAATTCATACTTATGTATACGAAAAATACTAAATCGCGGTTGGGATATAGTTTTGAATAAAAGGAAGTAATTTTTGAAACTTATACATACTATCAGTACTAAATTTGGTACCAGCTTGGTGTTGCATGAAGGGATATACATAGGTGGAATTTCGAATTGTTGTATGAGGGATTGTGTTGGTGTTTAGATATGGATTATTTGAAATGCATACAAATTCTAAAATTAGGCTGAGGGCAGGGTGATTTATTGAGAAATACGAAATGTACTAAATGCTATTAAATTTGACGTTGGGTGAAGCAATTAAGATGGAATTATATCATTAGTGCGTGAAAAGTACAAAATTGCAGTAAATTTGGTATTGGGCTAAGGAATAGAAGTGAAATTCTGATATATTATTGATTTGTCAGTTTTATTGTTAGAGATGGTCGTACAATAAGTGTACTAGAAGTATTAAAAAATACTAAATATTGAACCACTGGTATTGGGTGAATCGATAAATAAAATTTGTTATGAGGATAACTGTTAAGATTGGATCAGAATGTTTATTTAAATCCGCCTTTAATGTATGAAAGGTTTCTACATGTAATACCATTGACATTGGGTGAACAAGTAGAACTAAAACTGTAACATTTGAGCTAAGGTCCTAGATTTTAAAAATTACTATTGTTTCTAGGTTAACACGAATTCGGTTTCTAAATAATGTAGTGAAGTCAAAAAGTCAAACGTGCCTTTCAATAAATTTTTGTATCTTTGTTGTCTATTCTGAACGTTATAGTAAGTTCATTTGAAAAGGCAGATTTATGCGGCTAATGTTTTACAAGAAGGGTTTTTACATCCTGAAAAAAAGGGCTAAAATAAAATGTCTCAAAAATTGTTATATAGGGTAACATCTTCTGAATAATGGTTTTCCACATTTTGATATCACAAATTCCAAAAATCGGTTGGAAAATATGGATAACATTTTCAAAATACCCATACCGTTCTAATAAAACATGAACTGGAATTTAAAATGTAGGCCGCTGTTGAATTGTAGAGGTTTTTTTTTTTTTGAAATTCGAATAGAACGTTTACGAGCGGTACTTGAAAGAAATTTAATATCAATACAAATAGGTATTAGTACATCAAAATTTTCAGTGTTCTCCATATTAAATATTGTTGATTTGTATATTATTCCTTTTCCGCATACGAAGTAGCGGGCATTTTGCTAGTAGAATATAAAATGAACCATTGTGGCGTTTTTTTATTGGGATAGCGTTTGCAATTCGTCGGAGTTGTATGAGGTTGCCAAGGAAAAACTTCTCATTGAACTTTTTTCTTTGCTTACCTTTATACTTCGAGCTGACGATTGATGTTTGGGTATAAAAAGTTTCTTGTTGAAGAAGTTATTGAAAAATAACTTCGGTGGAGAATATCCACAAACAAGAAACAAGGGAACTGATGAGATCCAGTGGCGTGGATCGAAACTATAGTATTCCCTGCCTTACCCCTTGGCGAACAATGCCAAATCTTTTCCACTAATAAAATAGTTGTTTTAAAATATTAAAACAACAATAATGGGATTAAGCCAGACTATTTTGAAAAAACAAATAGAATATAAAATTTAAAATATAAAGTATAAAATACAAAATATAAAATACGAAATACAAAATAAAAAAAAAATTAAATATAACATTTAAAAAATAAACTATAAAATATAAAACATAAAATGTATAATATAAAATATAAATTATAGAATATAAAATATACATTTTAAAACATAAAATATAATATGTGAAATATAACATATAAAATATATAATATAAAATCTATGTATATAAATAACAAGTAAAAAAGTATCAGTCGGCTATGCCGACAGAGATATACCCTCAGCCTGTGTATATTGAAACATTTTTTTTCCAAAAACGTATGTATTTAGGGGGTTTTGAAAAATTTTGGGTGTATGAAGCGATTAAAGATCAAAAGTTTTGCGGAGGATATACTTAAAGGACTTTATAGACATAGACCATTATGGAAGTGGATCTCCAGCCACTACATATGGTGGGTGCCATAGAGGGTTTTTACACCCTTCGGCTGTTTTCTCAAGAAGTATGGACTTGCCCCTGAAAAAAACTTTTACCATCGTAATTGAGGCAGCGAATGCAAGTTGCTTCAACAAAAATCAAAGTGATTCAATAGCAGGTCTTCAAGGGAAGTTATCCGAAATTTTGTGTGGGAGGTACCCGAAGGAGTGGACCGATATGGCTTATCTTCGAACATAAACTATGTTTGGACAAAATATTACTAAGGCCAAATTTTGGACCTAATCGGCAGATCCGTTCGAGAGTAATCTTCAGGCTATTTTCTCAGGAAGTATGGACTTGCCCCCGATGAAACTTGTACCGTCGTATAGGGGGTAGTGAATACAAGTTTCTACAACAAAAATTAAAGCGATTGGGGAACATGTCCTAAACTGAACTTTTCCGAAATTATGTGTGGGAGGTACCCGAAGGAGTGGAGTGATTGAGTCCATATTGGAACCTCATCTAAATCTGGTTGACATTTTACGATGTGCGAAATATGGACCAAATCGGTTACTCCCTTCAAGAGTTATCGTGCGCACAAATTTCCCGAACATTTTCGAACTTTTGTGTGGGAGGTTCCTGAAGGAGTGGACCGATATGACCCATCTTCAACACTTTTCCTCCAAACATACTTGGGGTCTAAAACCATTATTTCGATGAGGCACATTTTGCCCGTATGAAAGTGTATATACCTTCGTTAGCATAAATGCTGAGGGTATAAAAATCAAATGTCGTTCCTTGGTAATGGCATCAGTTGAGAACGACTGGACCGATTTCTATAATTCTTTCTTTGAAATGTTCGTCATAGGTTAGGATGGTCGTAGAGAAAATCTGATTAGACAGAAACTCGTTTTATCAAAAAACAAAATGAACTAGGCCCAGAATTGTTTGCATATCGTGCATATTTTTAGATATTTGCATAAAATAAGCATATGCAAAAATATATACAAGGATTTGTAGTCTAGCTCGCAATTTTTAAGATAGAGAGTCAATATTTGGTACAGAAGTTTTTATTACTTGCGGTCCACGTTTTGATATAGCCCCCATAGAACGGTACCCCCGATTTTCGGTATTTTTAAGGTTTTAGCTTCATTATCCTACCAAAATGGTTGAAATTTGGTACGTAGTCTTCTTTAGGGGTACAAAACTTTCCCCCAGAATTTTGTCGGTATCGGTCCACGCCTTCACATAGCCCCCATAGAACGGTACCTCCTGATTTTCGGTATTTTGAACGTTGTGGCCTCAATATTCCACCGAAATGGCTGAAATTTGGTATTTAGACTTCGTTGGGGGTACTCAAACTTCCCCTTTAAATTTGTCGGTATAGGTCCACGCCTTCATATAGCCCCCATGGAAAGGTACCTCAGATATTCCGTATTTTGAAGGTTGTGGCTTCAATATTCCACCAAAATTGCTGAAATTTGGTATTTAATCTTCAATGTGATATAAAACTGTTCGCCAGAAATTTGTCTGTACTGGTCCACGCTTTCATGTTGCCCAATTTCCTACTAAAATTCGTCGGTATAGGTCCACGTTTCGATATAGCGCCCTTAGAACGGTACCTCCCGATTTTCGTAATACTGAAGATTGTGACGTTAATATCCCACCGAAATGGCTGAAATTCGTTATTTAGTCTTCCAAGAGTTATAAAATATTCCAGAAGAGTATTTTCAGTATACGTCCACGTCTTCCTATATCCCCATAGAAGCGTACTTCTTGATTTTCGGTATTTTTTTAAATTTGGTATTTAGTCTTCTTTGAGTCTAAACACTTTTCGTCAGAAATTTGTCGGTATAGATCGACGTTTTGAAATAGTCCCCATAGAACGGTGCCTCACATTGTTTTACCGAAATTGCTGAAATTTAGTATTAAGTCTTCTTCATACACGAAAGGAAACTAATTATTCCATTTTACTTCAATACAATTTGTGGTGGAGGGTATAACAAGTTCGGCCCGACCGAACTTAACACCGTTCTTACTTGTTAAAATATCTCCAATATCTCCAATACTACTGAACCAATTTCCCTGAAATTTGCAGCAGAAGCTCAAGGTTTGCCGTTGTTATGTACAACTTATGAATTTCGGAGGAGGTGGGGTACCTTTCACACTCCATTCTTTTAAACGCTATATCTATAGAATAGTAACAGATAATGTCTCCAAATTTTGGATGTGTGAAGGAATTTGGTCTAGAAATAAATTTTCCAAATTATATTGAAATCTTTTGAGATTTGGATATAGCTACCATATATTTTTTTTTGGCCGATTTCATTTATTTTTTGCACTAAACATGCTATGTATGTCCAATTTCAATGAAATTTGGAATGTGTGACGGAATTGGGCCTAGAAATAAACTTGCCAAATTTTATTGAAATCGGATCAGATTTGGATATAGCTCCCATATATGTATTTTCGTCAGATTTCATGTATTTGATGCACCAAACACGCTATATATACCCAATTTTAATGAAAGTCGGAATGTGTGACGAAAATTGGCCTAAAATAAATGTATCAAAACATGGTAGAACAAGAAAAGGTAGCAGCAATACCCAGCTGACTGAACCTGGCTGTAGTGCTAGTGTCAAATTCCGTATGACATTTTATACATTTATTTCTATTTCGATGTACATTTAAGGACATATATTTTTTGAGAAAAAAATATATCATTCGGAAAAAACCATTTCCCATAAAGACTCCTTCACATCATTGACATGTAACCTCCTCCAGGTCCGAACGACATGCCGCACACTAAAACACCGCTTATAGAGGCGGTACTATATTTGTTAATATGTGTGGTATTTTGTTAAACTTGAAAAGAATAAAGCCCTAATAAACATATGCTTTTTTGTTTTCAAAAGCAAACGATTGAAACAGCTTCTCTTTTTTCAATTAATTACCAGCAACCCCAAACATTTCTGCAAGAATTCTACTTTCTGCGAAAAATTATGCATTTAGTGGAATGATATGGAAACATTCATGTTGAAAATCTATCGAGTTTTCATTCATGCTTTTCAAAATATTCAATCAAATGTTAAAAATTATTAGTTTTTTAAATTCCAGTAATTTATAGACATTTCCTTATTTTGTTTACATGTACGATGACACTAACGTTTACAAACAAAAACAAATTTCTATGTGGTTGTTGTTGAGTTGTATTTGTTGTAGTATTTACTTTACCTGGTTTGTTCTACCATGGCATCAAAATATATTTTACCTTATTCGGGTTAGCGAAGCGCACCGGGTTCAGCTAGTATGTTATATATTTAAAACTAATGACCACGCCCACTATTTTCAATACATTATTTTTTTAAAACTACTGAACCTAAATTGATGCAATTTTCAGAAAATGTTCAGTAATGCCCCGTGGTCCAAAATGCCCTTTATTTATAGACGAATTTCCGGGGCTTTTTTAATCGCTATATTTGCTAAACTTATGAGTGCATCGTGGGTGCTACCGTGGTGCAATGGTATGCACACCCGCCTTGCACGCTAAAGGTCGAGGGTTCGATTCCTAGGCCAGGCAACATCAAATTTTCAACGGTGGCAAAATACCCCTCAGTGATGTTGGCTACATTTCCTGATTATGTCAGCCTTGTAAAACCTCTCTACGAGTGGTGTCTTAGGACACGCCGTTTGGACTCGACAATAAACAGTAGGTCCCATATCATTGAGCTAATATGAATCGGGGTGCACTCATTCATATGAGAGAAGTCTCCCTTGTCCCATCTGGGATATTTGTGGAACAATTATTATTATATGAGTGCATCGGCTTGTGAATTAATTTTCGCCTCCGACCAAGGAAAACGCTATATTAACAAATTTCCATAAATGGTGAGGTTCAACGGTCTATCAGTTATGAAAAACTAAAACATATAAGTCTAAATAAGCGGGAGAATTCGACTTTACCAATTTTTAACTTTTATAATAAGATCGATTAAGGATAAAGACATGGGGACATGGACGATAATAAATCCTAAACAGCATCGATGGGCGAAAAATCCGTAAGAGAAAGGAAAAGTTACAGACAAATCAGTTAATAAATTTAAAATACTCCTCGGTTTGATAATGGACCGAAGAAATAAGGTAGAAAATACCTATTTTTGAATTGTCAAGCATAAAATTCATAAAATGCTGCCATTAAAACTCATTTCGACGGGCCAGCAATGCGGACCGGGGTCTACTACTAGTATAAAATATAAAGTATAAAAGTATAAAAATAAAAACTTTACGTTTTACGTTTTAGCTGGCCCATTACAGAACATTTGTTCTATAGGCCGAACTAAGAAGAGATCTCCATTCCTCTCTATTTGTTGCTTTGCACACTGGAATACCGCGCCTTGTCATCTCATCATCCACTTGTTTGCGCCATCTATTCCTTGGCCTGCCAATTCTGCGTGCACCGCCATGTGGCATGTATTCATACGCCTTTTTAGCGGGTTCATCATCGCTCATTCTTATGATATGGCCTAGCCAACGCAATCGCTGCATCTCGATACGTTTAACAATATTGATGTCGTTGTATAGCAGATACAGCTCGTGGTTCATGCGACGTCGATATTCACCGTCAACGCAGATTGGTCCGTAGATCTTTCGAAGAATTTTTCTCTCAAACACACCAAGCACTGCCATGTCTGCTTGCGCAAGTACCCAGGCTTCGGAGCCATACATCAGCACGGGTAGTATCAGTGTTTTGTAGAGCGTTATTTTTGTTTGACGAGATGTGGCTTTGTTTTTAAACTGCTTACTTAATCCAAAGTAGCATCTGTTGGCCAATACAATTCTTCTTTTTATTTCACAACTGATGTCGTTTGTTGTGTTGACGGAGGTGCCGAGGTAGACGAAGTCTTTTACTACCTCAATATTATAGGAACCAACTTCCACAGTCGGTCCGAGCTCAATGGACGCATTGCGCGTCGACACCATCAACTTGGTCTTCTCACCGTTTACCGCCAGACCCACTTTAGCAGATTCTCCTTCGACCTTTATAAAGGTATCAGTTACTTCTTTTACTGATCGACCCATGATGTCTATATCATCAGCATAAGCAAGTAACATGTGACTGTTGGTGTAGATTGTGCCACTTCTTTTGACGTTTGCCTCTCGTATAACCTTTTCTAGCAGGATGTTGAAGAGGTCACACGAAAGGCTGTCTCCTTGTCTGAAACCTCTTTTGGTAACAAACTCTTCGGAGAGGTTCTTTCCTATTTTAACTGAGGACCTCGTGTCAGTTAAAGTCATTTTACAAAGCTGGATGAGCTTTGCGGGAATACCAAATTCAGACATGGCTTGGAATACCTTTGAGCGCAGCGGACTGTCGAAGGCTGCTTTATAATCGACAAAAAGGTGGTAGGTGTCGATCTGCATCTCTTGGGTCTTCTCCAGGATTTGCCGCAGGGTAAATATCTGGTCAATGGTGGACTTGCCAGGTCTAAATCCGCATTGGTATGGTCCAATAATCTCGTTGACCATTGGCTTTAGTCGTTCGCACAATATCCCTGACACGATCTTGTGGACGGGGCACAGGATACTCAGGTTCCAATCGTCGGGTACTCGTTCTTCCTGCCAGATGGTGCTAACTAGCTGATGAATACACCTTATCAGCGTGTCGCCTCCGGTTTTGAACAGCTCGGCTGGTAAGCCATCGGCCCCTGCTGCCTTATTATTCTTCAGCCGATTTATTGCTGTCTTTACCTCATCTTGGCTGGGCGGTATACATTCAATACCATCTTCTGGGATTGGGACTGTGGTATCTTCGTCGTCTTCGCTGCTATTGGATACCAACAGATTTGAAAAATGTTCTTTCCATATCCTGAGTACACTATCTGTATCAGTTACCAAATTACCTTGCTGGTCTCTACAGGAGGATGTGCCTGTACCAAAGCCATCAGTTTGATGCTTGACTCTTTGGTAGAATTTTCGGACTTCATTCTGGCTCCTGTACATCTCGATTTTTTCACACTCCCGCTTTTCCATCTCTCTCTTTTTCCTGCGGAAAAGACGTTTCTCCTCTCTCCTTTTCTCCCTGTATCTCTCTCGTGCGCTACGCGTTGCTACGGATTGTAAAGTAGCCTTATATGCCGCATTTTTCTCTTCGGTGGCAGCACGACACTCCTCATCATACCATGGATTCCTTGGTGGAGGTGTCTGGTATCCAAGTATGGATTTTGCGGCTGTTTGCATGGAGTGGGCAATGCTTTGCCATTGCGCTGATATGTTATCGGGATGAGGAGGGCTTTGATTAAGCAATTGGGCTAGTTGAGTGGAATATGCTGTGGCTATCTGTTGTGATTGCAGCTTACCGATGTCTAACTTTCGTGTTGTGTCTGTTCGTACTTTGTTTGCTACGTTTAAGCGGGTGCGTACCTTTGCTGCAACAAGGTAGTGGTCCGAATCAATGTTTGCGCCTCGGAACGATCGTACATCCAACACGCTCGATGAATGTCTTCCATCTATCACAACATGATCAATTTGGTTTCTTGTTTTCTGATCTGGAGACAGCCAGGTGCCCTTATGAATATCGAGATGATTAAATCTGGTACTGCTAACTACCATGTTTTTTGCAGCTGCAAAGTCTATCAGTCTCATACCATTGTCAGATGTTTCACTGTGGAGACTGAATTTCCCGACTGTTGGGCCAAAGATATTCTCCTTTCCAATTTTGGCATTAAAATCGCCTAGAATGATTTTAATGTCATGGGCAGGGCAACGGTCATATGTTTCTTCTAAGCGCTCGTAAAATATATCTTTGGTCTGTTCATCCTTTTCTTCAGTGGGAGCATGAGCGCAGATAAAGCTGATGTTGAAGAATTTAGCTTTTATTCGAATTGCAGCAAGTCTTTCATTCACTGGAGTGAAGCTGGATACAAGATGTTTTAGTCTCCGACTAACTACGAATCCACAACCAAACTCATGCTTTACGTCATGGCAGCTATAATACAGTGCGTCACCTTTAGGTGTTGTTGTGACGCCTTTCCCAATCCATCGTATTTCCTGTATGGCAGTAATATCGGTCTTGTACTTTTCAAGTACGTCTGCCAATGCGAAGACTGCACCTTCTCTATAAAGAGTGCGAACATTCCAGGTGCAGATTCGCAGATCATGGTCCTTAAAACGTTTGCGGGGTTCGTCAACTTTAGAGGGGTTTGTTTTTTTTTTCTTTCGTTTTTTCATAGTAGGCTGTTTTTTCTAGGGGAGGGTTACTAACCCGACGCCCAAACCCAAGTTTTTAACGTTCTTATGGGTGAACGCGCGGCACATGTTAGCTCACTACCTTTAACGGGTGTTAAAGGCAGTTCCCCAGGTGACACCACGGGGAGGTCAGTGTCCACTTGGGATGAAAGAGGGACCAAGATAAATCCTGGGCTTTGCCATGTTAAAACCGGTCAGGACCGTTCCTTGGTATCTTCCATCCCCTACGTCACCCAAAAAAAATAAAAACTTTAGTCCGAGAAATATAAGGAGAAGTGGCCCTAAATATTGGGACAACTACCCGCTATAATTGCGCTATCGAATGTTGCTGCATGAAATAGGTGTCCGAAACAATGTTTTGCGACTTAATATCTTGTCCTATATGGGAATAAATATAACTTCATATTCTTGTTTTAGAGTTTACTCATTCGTTTGGTATTTTTATCAGCTATTTTCCAAGAGATTAGTAGTGTATCGCTTTCTTATGTTGCGGCAATGATGTCATAGGCATTATTTAGGGTACTGAGTATTGTTTTGCAACTCCATATGCCGCAAAATGTGACTAAATAAAAAATTCCTTTGATAAGAAAGAAGTTTTACCAGCAGAATATGCAACCGAATTTAGGAGATCACCCACACCCAAACGATTAAAAACATTATTTGCTTCACACATTTAAAATATGAACAAGTGCAAAGCAAGTTTATCCTTTAAAAATGCAAACGCTAAAACCTCATTGCGACTCAAAATCTAAAGCAAAGATCAATGAACGCTCCAAAAGAAAATGTCTATAATAAATTACCAATCAATCTCAATGAAATATACTCACCAACATTTTCTGTTAATAGAAATACTGCACTAATGATGCTGCATATCAATCCATAGAATATGACATAGAAATTTTCAAAAAGATATTTTCGCTTTTTATATTTTCTCAGACACCAACCAATCGATAGAATCAGACACAACGCAATGCCCGCAAGTGAGAACCAATGATTCCACAGATTATCATAGATATAGGTATATTTACAATAGTAACCATAATGGAAGCCACTGGCAAAGAGACAACCAAAAACTGCAAACAAAAAAAGGCAATTAGAGATTTCCAAAAAAGCAGAATTTCCAAATATAAATAAAAACTTACTTAAGAAATCACAGAAAAAATACATATCTGCTTTTTGAACGTTTCGCCACACACAATTCGATCCGAGAATTTTTTCCTTTCTCATTTGTGGTTAAAATCGTACTGAAACACCATTACTGAGTATAATTTTAATGGTGTTTTCTATTTTCATTAAAAATGGTATTGGCTTCCGAGACCATAGAAATAATTGAATCATCTTCAAGCGAGATAAAAAGACACACATACCGAGAACAATCAATGATTTACTACTGCAAAAAAGAGAATCAATTGCAGAGATTCTTCTTTTCTTAGGTTTTGAAGTAGGGTCTGAAAATATTTCGCTCAGAATTCTGTTCATTCATATCGATAAGATATAATATTTTGCCTTCCATACTACCGAACAAAAAAAAACAAAGAACATGCAAGTCAATAATTAAAATCTGATTCGATATCTAATTACAATCACACAGCACAGACGGAAGCAAGACGATACAGTAAGAACTCGTGAATTGATGCTAAAACAATGATTCACTTTAAGGGTTCTTTACATGACGTGATACGCCGCAAAAAAAAAAATAATAGTAATAATAAAAGTAGCCTAGTCTTTTGTAACGACATAAAGGGCTGAGATTTAGATGACTCACTTATGGACCCGACACAGAACATCTGTTCGATAAGATGAACTAATAATACATTTCCAACCGTGCCGCTATTTAAAGCTGTCTGAATACCATGTTCATGTTCAAAGATGTAAACTTCCTCAATTTTTTCCACATACATGGCATGTGTGCTATAAATTCTGGTCCAAGACGAACTGGGGGCTTTCAATAACCTGCAGCTTGAATCAATTCACAATGCTCTCAGCAACACAGGTATTTCCTCCATCCTTGTGGAATGGATTGATGAGATGCTGAAAAGTAGAATCATCAACTCATGCAAAGGAGAGAGTTCCGTGAGGAAATCTGTTAACAGAGGCACTCCGCAGGGAGGATTTCTCTCACTCCTGCTATGGCTTTTGGTAATAAATGAAACACTTGTGTGCTTCGACCGGCTGAAGATCACGGTGGTTGCCTATGCTGATGATGGGGTTGTACTGATAAGTGGCAAATTCCTGCCAGAGCTTGTACTATTCACTAAGAAACGCAAAACTCCCAATTTCGAGCCTCCAGTCCTGGACGGTGTGGCCCTGGAACTTTCTACGGCAGCTAAATACCTCGGCACTATTCTGGACCATCGCTTGTCATGGAAAAGAAATGTAGAGGAGCAAACGAAGAAGGGACTCATGGCACTCTACTCCTGTAAGAACCCCATGGGGAAAGCTGTATGTAACCGTGGTCCTGACCATACTTACCTATGGTGGACTGGTCTGGTGACAAGCTCTTGGGAACAAAGCGTTACTCTCCAAATTATCAAGTGTACAAAGAATCGCGTCACTGCTGATTACCGGATCCTAAATCTGCTTTAAACGTCATCCTGGATCTCCAACCTTTGGATATCCTAAACCAGTTTCAGGCAGCGAGAACTGCTTTTAGACTCCGGGAGTCAGGGTGTTGGCATGGTTCACACTTTGGACACTCGAATGTCCTAAAACTAATTGATAGTCGACTTGAGTTAGGTGACAATGGTTGCGTAAGCGATTATATGCCTACCTCATTCAAGTTTGACTCCTTAACCGGTATCTTCCCAAGCAGAGACGCATGGGATGAGTGCATATCTCCTCTGGACGGTCTGGCAATTTTGCACAGACGGGTCCAAGATGGAAGAAGGTACTGGCGCTGGCGTCTACTGCGAGAATCCCCTAATTAAAAACTCATATAAGCTCGACGATAACTGTAGTGTTTTTCAGGCGGATATTCTTGCTAGCAGGAAAGCAGGTGAATTGGTGAAAGGGCTTGAAGGCAGCCTTACAGGACCGGTGACTATATATGTCGATAGTTAAGCGGCCCTCAAGGCTCTCAAGTCATGGACCATAAATTCAAGAGCTATTCTTGATTGTAGGAGAGCTCTGCATGATATACACCATATCGTAAAGCTATGTTGGGTTTCGGGTCACAGCAACATTATGGGAAACGAGGTAGCAGATGAACTCGCTCTAGGTGGCTCTAGGTCTATCGTCTTATCAGTTGATGAAACCGTTCGGCCACCGATGTGCCACTACAACGGCAAACTTCAATGAGAGAGCACATAGAAGATGGCTATTGAAACCTGGTTGTAGGGCATCCAAGGCAATCTGGCCTGTGGTTTCTCGTCGAAGAACGGCTTCCCTCCTCCCACTTGATAAGTTAGGGATGAAAATCGCGGTGGGACTTATAACAGGTCAAAATGGGACCACAGTGGCATTGACTGCTGCAGACTATGTGAAGATGCGGAGGAGATAGAGACTGTCGAACATCTGCTTTGTAGGTGCCCCTTGTTGCAAACAAGGAGATACCGAACACTAAGTAGATATGACATAGACACTATGACCATCCTGTCTAACATAGATCCCATCGTCCTACTCAACTTTGCCAAACATATATCATGCCTTGGCAAAGGTCCTTAAAAACCAATAATAATCAGACTCTTTTCACTCTTCCAGAACATTCTCATCTATACCTTGGCATCAATCTCTACATCTCCATCCTGTCTGTGCTGCACCATCAACTCAACATCTCCTACACTCACCATCATCTCATCACCTCTACCCTATCATCCTCATCTCATAAAACTACATCAAGACTCTCTCATCTCTATCATCTTTAAATTATCAACAACACATCTCGTACATCATATTTAATTCTTCAGCAATAGCCTACACAGGATGAATACAATGGACCAACGGTCTCCGAGTGGAGCAGTCACCTATTCTACTAGATAGCTGCGCATCCTTAAACCTAACCTAACCTATCGTCTGTATCTTAATTTGGCTAAAACCACTCTTGTTTGCCTTGGCAACTGACGTTCTTCTGCTGTATTGGATGGGGGTGGTCCCCGAGTATGACATTCACACTGTGCCTTAGTACTGGCTGCGTAACTGTATCAGTGTAAATACTTTTCAGGCCTGTCTGATAGGCACGTTGATTTAAAGGTTCTGGCTTGTGCTTTTGGACCTCCCTCTAGATTATGTTAATTTATACTGAAGTGCCTGGGGCCACAAGATTGTGAAAGAGATGCTCACTGTGGTAATACCCAAGCAGGTACCGACACCGACAACACCTTGTTGCGCTGATGTACCGGTAAAAAGTTCGTCTCCTCCTTAATATGGTACACTGGTGCCTTGTTGCAGTCCTCAGCATTCTAGTCGGTTTGAACATTCTTCCACCGCACCACACTGGTGCCGCATAGCTTACCACACACCGCCCAAGTGCTTTATAAAATGTAGGCAAGGTTTATTCATCAGAATCCCAAGTGCTGCCGGCCAGCGACTTGAGCACCTTGTTCCTACTTCTGATACCTTGGCTTGCGACTTAAACATGCTATCGAACGTTACACACAATATCTTGGAATAGTTATTGGTCGGTATTAGGACATTATCGACCAATATGTTCAAGGCGAACCACATGTCAGCCTTCTGGTGGTGAACAGTGTGGCAGTGGATTTGACAGCGAATATTTTTTTATATTTCTCAGACATAATTTTACATATCACAATATCATCAACAATATGGCCTGACGCCATGATCATCCAATCATCCGCACACATTACAATGTTTATGCCGTCTGGTTATGTAATATCAGACGTCAACTGCTATGTTTTTGGTTTCCGGGTCATAGTAACATAATGGCAAACGAGGTAGCAGATGAACTAGCTCGAGGTGACTCTAAGTCTATCGACCTTTCGGTTGATGAAACTACACGGCCATCAATGTGCTATTACATTGCAATCTGGTTGCAAGGTATCTAAAGCAATCTGGCCTGTGGTTTCTCGTCGTAGAACGACCTCCCCCTCTCACTTGTTAAATTAAGGATAAAAATCGCGGTGGGACTTATAACAGGTCACTGCAGAGTGAGATCCCTAATTTCGAAATGGGATGACAGTGGCATTGACTACTGCAGACTTTGTGAAGATGCGGAGGAGATAGAGACTGTCGAACATTAACTCTGCAGATGTCCCATGTTGCAAACAAGGAGACACCGTAAACTGGATAGATATGGACTCTGACCTTCCGATCTAACATAGATTCCATTGTCCTACTCAACTTTGCCAAGCACCTATCTTGGCTTGGCAAGGTTCCTAACTAACATAATTCTATCCCAATTCTCTTCTTTCCACTTCCAGTTCATCAATTGGCCATCGATGCACATCTTCATCGCCACTCCCTAATCTTACCACACCATCAACCCCTACATATTCACCTGATACGCATCATAAACTCATCATTATCTCACCATATCATTATCTTCACATCCTTACACTACCTTCATCATCTGCAACCTACCTAGGATGAACAGAATGGACCAACGGATCCCGAGTAAAGCAGTCATCTATACTATTAGATGGCAGCGCATACTCAAACCTATCATATACCTAATATCAGAAAAGTACAGATTAAAAAGTTCCGGAGATATAACCCCGCCGTGGGGAAGTCCCAGTTTTACTCTACGGGTCGTCGACACACGTCCTTGATTATTCAACGTTTCAAACACGGATGGAGTGAGTTCTTCTATATGTTCTCGAAAAGGTTGTTTTTGCTGTTGCACCTGTATTTGATATGCTTGTTTTCCTCCTTTATCTGGATCTGGGTCTATCTACAGTTCTAGGAATGTGGCTGTTTTGATGGCATGTAGCCACAGATATACTGGAGTTAGTTGAGTTGGCTTAGCAGGGCAGTTGAAAAGTTGCAGTGTGTCGTGCGGGCCTGTGCCGCATACTTGGTAGATGTTTTCCGCGGTGCCACCTATGCTTACGCTATAGGAATTCGGACGTTGCGATATACGATAACACCCGACGATATACGGTACTGCGTCGAAAGCATGCCATTGTGTTGCTGAACTGGAAGATTCTTTGTCTTCTCATGTAGATGGGCCACTGAAGACATAAGAAGGCAAGATATTGCAGCTCAGGGCGGCGTTTTGACATGTTTGAATATTTTTCCACCGCTTTACACTTATATTCGCGCAGCAAACTGCCGCCGCATAGCTTACCACAGACCGACCTATCGCGTTTTATGTTGTCACAAGATTTCTTTATCTGCACCCCAAGTGCTGCCGGCTAGGTACTTGAGGACCGGCAAGTTCCTTCATCTCAGCTTGTCGCAGATAACTGTGGCATGTGCGTACGATATGAAAATGCTGTCGAATGTGACCCCAAGAATTATTGGGTTGTTTGTAGTCGGAATTATGCTACGTACCATCGACCATGACATTCAACTCAGTACTCACCTCTGCAGTCCATGTGGTGAAGATTTAGTGGCGGATATTTGAATATTCCTAGCGCTGAAAAAGGTGGTAAGATCAGTCAAATAGAAGTTCAGCCTTTCACAAATGACATCAGTAGTGGAATTCTGTAACTCATTTTTTGAGTTACCGACAAAAATCGGTAAAATTAAAACGCAACATTATGAATAAAAAGTATCAATAAATGTTGACAACACTGTTTCTATCGGTATGAGTTAGCGACAGCTTTATTTTAGTTGTTAACGTACCTATAAATTTCGTTAGTCCCACTTTACATTGGGCGAGTTTACTTGCGGCAATTGTTATTTTGTAGGAGAGAGAGGTGAGGCATATGGTAACCCTTTGCCTCTCAGCACCCTCTCTCACCTACAAACTGACAATTGCCGCAAGTAAACTCGCCTAATGTAAATTGGGACTTAATTTCCCAAATTAAAAGCTTTTTAATTTTACCGACATTTGTCGATAACTCGAAAAATTAGTTACAGAATTCCACTACAGGGAAGGTACCTGACTTCAATATCGTACAATCATCCGCATACGTTACGACCTCAATGTCGTCTGGAAGGGGCGAAATACAGGAGAGATGGAGGTTAAAGAGTTCTGGAGATATCGCCTTACCTTAGGGAACTCCCTGTTTTACGCTACGAGACTTGGACTTCTTGTTTCTGATTTCCACGTACGACTGGCGTCCACACATATAATTGATTATCCAACGTTTCAAACTTATCCGGAGGATTGTCGGCTCGATTTCCTTAAACAGCGTGGAATGCTTGAAAGTAGCAAAGGCTTTCGATAAATAAAGCGCCACCATCACTGTTCTATAACGCGGTTTACTCTTTGCTGCGGCGACAAAAGGAAATCGGTCAGTACGATTCACATTTGCCGGACTTCAGTAGCGGGACCACCCTGCCCATTTTCCAGACTTCGGGAACGATGTGTATGGCTAGCGAGAGGTTAAGAACAAGTGAGATAATCGACTCCCGGCACATCCAGCTGTTTAAGCATTAGATTCCATCAGGACCCAAAGCTTTGGATGATTTCGCCTTCCCAATGGCATTTGCAACATCACCCATTTGAAATTGTGCTGGTGCCTCCTCGGCAGATCAGTCAGCGTAACGTCGTGAATGAGGTCCTATCTCCCTTCTTACCAGGGTTCGAGAGTGACTTTACGGGCTTCGATGCAACAATTTCTAAGATGCTTTGGCCTGTTCCGCTTATTTTCACCGACCAACTGTTAAGTTCCAGTGTCAGCTCCCTGGCTCTGCTATTCCCGCCACAACAGCTGGGAAATTTCGTATAACTTCTGTTATTCGATCAGTAGGTATATGGCGTATGGCTGCAGCTGTGATTATGTCCCTCGACGTCATATCCGCTACCCGAACATCAGAAGGCTTGGACAGGTCTCTAAAGCGGCGATTGCTGAACTCTTTAAAACTAAGTCAATTAGCTTTCCCATAACGTGGATTTTTAAAGAATAACATTCACGTTTTTGAGGTCTTTGGTTGCTCCAAATTTTTTTTTAAAAAATCCACGTTTACTGAGGTGTTAGTTGCTCGAAAAAATATTTTTAACAATTCAGGTGAGGTCTTTGGTTGTTCCAAATATCTTTAAAAATCCACGTTTATTGAGGTCTTTGGTTGCTCCAAAAAATCTTTAAAAAATCCACGTTTATTGAGGTCTGTGCAAGCTCCAAAAAACCTTTAAAAATCCACGTTTATTGAGGTCTTTGGATGCTCCAAAAAACCTTTAAAAAATCCACGTTTATTGAGGTCTTTGGTTGCTCCAAAAAATCTGTAAAAAATCCACGTTTGTTGAGGTCTTTGGTTGCTCCAAAATTTTTTTAAAAAATCCACGTTTATTGAGGTCCAAAAAATCTTTAAAAAATCCTCGTTTATTGAGGTCCAACAAATCTTAAAAAAATCCACGTTCTTTGAGGTCCTTGGTTGCTCCAAAAAATCTTTTAAAAATCCACGTTTTTTGAGGTCCAAAAAATCTTTAAAAAAAAATCCACGTTTTTTGAGGTCCAAAAAATCTTTAAAAAATCCACGTTTTTTGAGGTCCAAAAAATCTTTAAAAAAATCCACGTTTTTTGAGGTCCAAAAAATCTTTAAAAATCCACGTTTTTTGAGGTCCAAAAAATCTTTAAAAAATCCACGTTTATTGAGGTGCAAAAAATCTTCAAAAAATCCACGTTTATTGAGGTGCAAAAAATCTTTAAAAAATCCACGTTTATTGAGGTGCAAAAAACCTTTAAAAAAATCCACGTTTATTGAGGTGCAAACAATCTTTAAAAAAACCACGTTTATTGAGGTGCAAAAAATCTTAAAAAAATCAACGTTTATTGAGGTGCAAAAAATCTTAAAAAAATCCACGTTTATTGAGGTGCAAAAAATCTTAAAAAAATCCACGTTTATTGAGGTCCAAAAAACCTTTAAAAAAAATCCACGTTTATTAAGGTGCAAAAAATCTTTAAAAAATCCACGTTTATTGAGGTGCAAAAAATCTTTAAAAAATCCATGTTTATTGAGGTGCAAAAAATCTTTAAAAAATCCACGTTTATTGAGGTGCAAAAAATCTTTAAAAATCCACGTTTATTGAGGTGCAAAAAATCTTTAAAAATCCACGTTTATTGAGGTGCAAAAAATCTTTAAAAAATCCAAGTTTATTGAGGTGCAAAAAATCTTTAAAAAAACCACGTTTATTGAGGTGCAAAAAATCTTTAAAAAATCCACGTTTATTGAGGTGCAAAAAATTTTTAAAAATCCACGTTTATTGAGGTGCAAAAAATCTTTAAAAATCCACGTTTATTGAGGTGCAAAAAATCTTTAAAAAAATCCAAGTTTATTGAGGTGCAAAAAATCTTTAAAAAATCCACGTTTATTGAGGTGCAAAAAATCTTTAAAAAATCCACGTTTATTGAGGTGCAAAAAATCTTTAAAAAATCCACGTTTATTGAGGTGCAAAAAATCTTTAAAAAATCCACGTTTATTGAGTTCCAAAAAATCTTTCAAAAATCTACGTTTATTGAGTTCCAAAAAATCTTTAAAAAATCTACGTTTATTGAGTTCCAAAAAATCATTAAAAAATCTACGTTTATTGAGTTCCAAAAAATCATTAAAAAATCCACGTTTATTGAGGTCCAAAAAATCATTAAAAAATCCACGTTTATTGAGGTCCAAAAAATCTTTAAAAAATCCACGTTTATTGAGGTCCAAAAATCTTTAAAAAATCCACGTTTATTGAGGTCCAAAAAATCTTTAAAAAATCCACGTTTATTGAGGTCCAAGAAATCTTTAAAAAATCCACGTTTATTGAGGTCCAAGAAATCTTTAAAAAATCCACGTTTATTGAGGTCCAAAAAATCTTTAAAAAATCCACATTTATTGAGGTCTAAAAAATCTTTAAAAAATCCACGTTTATTGAGGTCCAAAAAATCTTTAAAAAATCCACTTTTATTGAGGTCCAAAAAATCTTTAAAAAATCTACGTTTATGGAGGTCCAAAAAATCTTTAAAAAATCCACGTTTATTGAGGTCCAAAAAATCATTAAAAAATCCACGTTTATTGAGGTCCAAAAAATCTTTAAAAAATCCACGTTTATTGAGGTCCAAAAAATCTTTAAAAAATCCACATTTATTGAGGTCTAAAAAATCTTTAAAAAATCCACTTTTATTGAGGTCCAAAAAATCTTTAAAAAATCCACATTTATTGAGGTCTAAAAAATCGTTAAAAAATCCACGTTTATTGAGGTCCAAAAAATCTTTAAAAAATCCACTTTTATTGAGGTCCAAAAAATCTTTAAAAAATCTACGTTTATTGAGTTCCAAAAAATCTTTAAAAAATCTACGTTTATTGAGTTCCAAAAAATCATTAAAAAATCCACGTTTATTGAGGTCCAAAAAATCATTAAAAAATCCACGTTTATTGAGGTCCAAAAAATCTTTAAAAAATCCACGTTTATTGAGGTCCAAAAAATCATTAAAAAATCCACGTTTATTGAGGTCCAAAAAATCTTTAAAAAATCCACGTTTATTGAGGTCCAAAAAATCATTGAAAAATCCACGTTTATTGAGGTCCAAAAAATCTTTAAAAAATCCACGTTTATTGAGGTCCAAAAAATCTTTAAAAAATCCACGTTTATTGAGGTCCAAAAAATCTTTAAAAAATCCACGTTTATTGAGGTCCAAAAAATCTTTAAAAAATCCACATTTATTGAGGTCTAAAAAATCTTTAAAAAATCCACTTTTATTGAGGTCCAAAAAATCTTTAAAAAATCCACATTTATTGAGGTCTAAAAAATCGTTAAAAAATCCACGTTTATTGAGGTCCAAAAAATCTTTAAAAAATCCACTTTTATTGAGGTCCAAAAAATCTTTAAAAAATCTACGTTTATTGAGTTCCAAAAAATCTTTAAAAAATCTACGTTTATTGAGTTCCAAAAAATCATTAAAAAATCCACGTTTATTGAGGTCCAAAAAATCATTAAAAAATCCACGTTTATTGAGGTCCAAAAAATCTTTAAAAAATCCACATTTATTGAGGTCTAAAAAATCTTTAAAAAATCCACGTTTATTGAGGTCCAAAAAATCTTTAAAAAATCCACGTTTATTGAGGTCCAAAAAATCATTAAAAAATCCACGTTTATTGAGGTCCAAAAAATCTTTAAAAAATCCACGTTTATTGAGGTCCAAAAAATCTTTAAAAAATCCACATTTATTGAGGTCTAAAAAATCTTTAAAAAATCCACGTTTATTGAGGTCCAAAAAATCTTTAAAAAATCCACATTTATTGAGGTCTAAAAAATCTTTAAAAAATCCACGTTTATTGAGGTCCAAAAAATCTTTAAAAAATCCACTTTTATTGAGGTCCAAAAAATCTTTAAAAAATCCACGTTTATTGAGGTCGAAAAAATCTTTAAAAAAACCATGTTTATTGAGGTCTTTGGTTGCTCAAAAAATGTTTAAAAAATCCACGTTTATTGAGGTCGAAAAAATCTTTAAAAAAAACCATGTTTATTGAGGTCTTTGGTTGCTCAAAAAATGTTTAAAAAATCCACGTTTATTGAGGTCGAAAAAATCTTTAAAAAAACCATGTTTATTGAGGTCTTTGGTTGCTCAAAAAATGTTTAAAAAATCCACGTTTATTGAGGTCTTTGGTTGCTCCAAAAAATCTTTAAAAAATCCACATTTATTAAGGTCTTTTGTTGCTCAAAAAATCTTTAAGAAATCCACGTTTATTGGGGTCTTTGGTTGCTCCAAAAAATCTCTAAAAAATCCACGTTTATTGAGGTCTTTGGTTGCTCAAAAAATGTTTAAAAAATCCACGTTTATTGCGGTCTTTGTTTGCTCCAAAAAAATCTTTAAAAAAATCCACGTTTATTGAGGTCTTTGGTTCTTCCAAAAAATCTTTAAAAAATCCACGTTTATTGAAGTCATTGGTTGCTCCAAATAAATTACTCTCTCTCTCTCTCTCGATTCAAGGTTGATCCACTGTCCGATTCAAGGTTGATCTATTATGAGTATTTCTTTGCATATATTTTTTATAGAATTTGTCTTTTTCAAGGCGCGATATTTCTGAAACCTTTAGTCAAAAAAATCTGAAAATATACTGAAATGTTTTGCTGAGAATCAATTTCATTCATTTTTTGCTATGCTGATTTAAAAAAAAAATAAAGGAAAATACCACTTTTCATCCATCAAAAATCATCAACGGCACCCTGGAATACCCCGAACTTTTTATCCATAGAAAACGCAAACGTCAAAAACAAAAACATTATGAACATGACCCACATACCCTGTGTTTGGAATACCCCATCAAGATATCGATGAACCTAATGAGTAATTGCGGTATGGAAATAAAACGTTCTATAATAACTCAAATCAAAGCATACAACGCTTCTGAATACTCACTGCGTATCTTGCAGGCAGTTGGCTATAAGTTGGTAAAAAAAACAAAAGCACTCAAACGTTTGATAAGTGAGGGTGGTTGAAGGGTAGTTAAACGGATCGGTGGTGGTGGTATATAGCTGGCGTAATAAAGTCAATAATAATTTTTATCTTATCGGTACTTTTTTTCAAAACCCAATGAAAAATACGTTGCTTTATCTGCGGAGCACTGAAACAGCCATCCTAGCCAAAGAGCACGACAGTTACAGTTGACGTTTCTTGACATCGTCGTCTCTGTGTCAACAGAAAGTTGGGAAGGTTGGCCGGGCGAAATTCTTTTTTTTACCAAATTCCATTAACAATAACAATTGTTTAAACAAAAAAAGAAAAAAAACTCAGTAATAATAATAGTCGAGTAGAGTTAATAACGAAATACGAAGCGGAAAAATTTATACAAAATAATTACGCAAAATATTTAAAATTGCTTAAAAATTGGTTATTTTTCGTTCAAAGAAAAAAGTGATGTTTTAATGGATTTCAAATAAATTTGAAAACAAACCCTTTGGAAAAAAATGGCAAATTTAACAAATCTGTGGGAAAAATTCGTTTATAAATTCTTTCAATTTGCTCCCAGTATTGTAGGTGCGTTATTCGGTTTGTTGTTGTTGGTGTGGAATTTCCTCGTTATCTATGACTACGCAATGCTCGTACATTGTGTTTTAATTAGTATCATAAAAAAAATAATGAAAGAATATTTCTCTTCTTATACAAATTTAAGTGTGCATAAGTTTCCTACCATGTGGTCTGGTATTTGGTTATACGATATCTTCCTTTGTGGCCGAACGTAATGTTGATTCGGGTGTAATTGTCTACGGGCCCTTGATTTTGGGTGCCTGCTGGGGCTTTGTGGCTGCCTTGACAATGTTCGCTGTGAAATTTATGCGTTCCCGTTTTGTCTTCTGGCACATGTACATCCTGCTGGTGGCTGGAGTATTCCATTTGATATCGAGCTGTTTCTATTTTGCAGATGATTTGGGTAAGTATTGGAGTGGTAAAAATAAACATGATAAAAGTATTTTTAATTTGGTGGGTCAACAATGTGATGGTTGACCTACACCACTAGAATTACATCTGGGACATTCAGGGCCTATATAAATTTGTTTTGAAATAAGTAAATGTGGTGTGTAAATTAAATTAGCCAGAATCAAGTTTTCATGCCGTTTTCACTTCGGTCAAGCCAATACTATAAATTTTTCCCACGAAAATTACCGCTATTTTACATTATTTTACCGAACGTTCTTGTTTTGGGCATGCCGATATTCTAATTTTTCACCAATGAATAGCACTCTTTGTATCACTTGGACATGCCGCTAAGAGGCCCGCATTCTTATGCGTTCCTCGATGTCAGTCTGTACAGCTCGTAACGACACTAAAATCAACCGTTAGCACGTACATATATCAAAGAATTTTCCCTCAAAAACACTATCCTTCCGAACTATACATAATAGGGTGGGGCGATTTGTGTGGAAGCAAAAAAACCTTAATGAGCCCTTCGCGTTTCTGATTCCTGGGATTGAACTGAGCAAAAAAGTCCACTGGACCATATATCTACCGCGAAAATCGAGCCTCCCGATTTTGACTTTAAGTTTTTTATTGACGTTTTTTGGATATTTTGGCATATAACAGCCAAACCATTGGGATTTTCGATCCAACACAAAGACAAACATTGTAGCCAAGACAGTAATTGAAAACTCTCTAATACATCGCAAAAGCATTGGAACGCTCCTTCAGGCAGTTTTGGCCCTAAGAATGTGCAAACTTTTCGGAAAATGTCGATAAATGAAATTGTGCTACAAAATTTCACCCGAAAAATATTCAAGTGTTCTGATGCAAAATTATATCGTGTTGGGATCCATGGACAACGACAATGCCTTTATTTCGCTTGGGTCACTTCGTTTTATTTTTATATAACGGTAAAAGTAGTGTTAATCTGGGTTTCTTACATTTTCAAATTTAAACGGGCATATCTTATTTTTTCCACAACGGATTTCTTTTGATCCTTCTTCCTTTTAAAGGGGTGAATAATGTCTTTTGAATAAGCTATTATTGTTTTAAATCGGTTAACAAATGGCTAAGTTATAGTGGTTTATGTCTGAAAACCCCCACAAAAAACCTATAAAGGAATTTCTCATAATTTTCAAAAATATAATGTTTTTTGTTTTGTTCTATAATTATTTTGAAAATTATGAGAAATTCCTTTATAGGTTTTTCTGGGGGTTTTCAGACATAAACCACTATAACTTAGCCATTTGTTAACCGATTTAAAACAATAATAGCTTATTCAAAAGACATTATTCACCCCTTTAAAAGGAAGAAGGATCAAAAGAAATCCGTTGTGGAAAAAATAAGATATGCCCGTTTAAATTTGAAAATGTAAGAAAACCAGATTTACACTACTTTCACCGTTATATAAAAATAAAACGAAGTGATCCAAGCGAAATAAGGGCATTGTCGTTGTCCATGGATCCCAACACGATATAATTTTGCATCAGAACACTTGAATATTTTTCGGGTCAAATTTTGTAGCACAATTTCATTTATCGACATTTTCCGAAAAGTTTGCACATTCTTAGGGCCAAAACTGCCTGAAGGAGCGTTCCAATGCTTTTGCGATGTATTAGAGAGTTTTCAATTACTGTCTTGGCTACAATGTTTGTCTTTGTGTTGGATCGAAAATCCTAATGGTTTGGCTGTTATATGCCAAAATATCCAAAAAACGTCAATAAAAAACTTAAAGTCAAAATCGGGAGGCTCGATTTTCATCGTAGACATATGGTCCAGTAGACTTTTTTGCTCAGTTCAACCCCAGAAATCAGAAACGCGAAGGGCCCATTAAGGTTTTCAAATCGCCCCGGCCTAATACATAAGCAACAAAGAAATAGTTTTACACCCCATATATGTTAAGACCAAATCCGTTTCAGACAATTTGGAGTCGATGTAGTTATATCCGTCCTTTTGTCAGTCTTGCTTGCGACCCGTTAAGGCAACTTCTATTCTATAGACGTTCACTTAAGGCAAAATCTATTCCAGAGGCGAACCTCTAGGTTACTTTGATTAAAGCTACTTCTGTTTTATAGACGACTCATTCTATTCTATAGGTAAGTTACCTAAGGTAACCCGATAAGGCGTCTTCCATTTTAGTGGTGACCCGATAAGGCGGCTTATATACTATAGGCGATCCGTTAAGATCATTTATTTCTATAGGCGACCATTTAACCGACTTATATTCTATAGACGATGCTTTAAAGCAACTTCTATTCTTATTTTGACCTATTCCGACCCCTTAAGGCAAAATCGATTCTAAAGACCACCCTCTAAGGTTCGATGAGAAGAGTACTACGTAGCATCAGATCTCTTCCTACCGAGGATGAACCACCACAATTTACAATGGATGTTGCGAATGAAATCAGGAAAGATAAATCATCCAAAGCGTTCGGCCCTGATTGAATCTCCATGGTAATGCCGAAAGAGGTGGATATTCTGGGAGTTGAGTACCTTAATAAAGTTCTCAACCTGTAGCTTGCCACCCTCAAGTCTGGAAAATGGTCAGGGTGGTGCCGCGAATGAAGCCAAGCACGAATACCAGCAAAAATACATATGCATTAGCAGACCACCCGATTTCATTACCTCTGAACGCCGCACATTCGTCAATCATAAGAAAGCTGATTGGCAGGGTTTCAGATAGTTCACCAATCACCGCTTCAGAGAACTGTCCAATCCTTCTGATGTTCGGGTAGCGGAAAAGACGTTCCGAGACATCATCACAGCTGCAGCCGCTCGTCATATCCCTGCTGGTCGAATACCCGAAGTAAGACCAAAGTTCCCAGTAGAGGCGACGGGATTAGCAGATGAGCGTGATGAGCTTCGCCGAACCAACCCCAATGACCCCAGAGTCAGGGAGCTGACACTGGAAGATAACAGGCTGGTCGGCGAGCATAAGCGGAACAAGTGGTTAAATCATCTGAAGAGTTGCAACATTGGAGCCGGTACAGGTGAATTGTGGGCAACGGTTAAGTCACTCTCGAACCCTGGAAGAAGGGAAGATAGGACCTCAGTCACGTTTGGCGACGTTACGTTGACTGACGTTGAAGAGGTGCGCAGGTTATTTCAATCGACAGTTTGTCGAGCACCCCGAGAGTGACAGGGCGAAGAGAAGTGTATTACGTCGCAGATCTCTTCCTGCCGAGGATGAACCACTACAATTTACAATGGATGATGTCGCGAATGTCATCAGGAACGCTAAATCATCCAAAGCGTTGGGCCCTGAAGCAGCTGGATGAGCCGGGAGTGGAGTATCTCACTAAAGTTCTCAACTTGTCGCTATCCACCCTCATTGTTCCCGAAGTCTGGAAAATGGGCAGGGTGGTCCCACTACGGGAGCCCGGCAAGGATGACTGCAAAAGTGAATCGTACAGGCCGATTTCGCTTTTGTCCCCCGTAGCAAAGACCCTTGAGACCTTAGTCCCCCTCAACGTCAGAAATATCTATCTAGTTGCCGACAACAGTGTCGCACGCCATCTCCACACATATTTGCCGAGGACTCAACCCCAGTGTGATAAAATAGGTGGCGCTTGAGGTATCAAAAGTCTTTGATACAATCAGGCACTCCACGCTGTTTAAGAACATTGAGCAGACCACCCTCCGGCCATGCTTTAAACGTTGGATAGTTAATTGTCAATTGTGTGGACGCCAGTCGTATGTGGATTTCAGGAAAAGAAGTTCAAACCCAGTACAGAGAAACAGGGAGTTCCCCAAGTTGGGGTGATATCTCTGGAACTGTTTAACCTCTACCTCTCCTGTGTTCCAAGCCGTTTAGACGGCATCGAGATCGTAACGTATGCAGATGATTGCACGATCCTGGCGATCCTGGGAAGGTACTTGCCCTGATGACATCTGTGGGAGACTGAACTCCTATTTAACCGATCTTACCACCTTTTTCCACTATCGAGGAACATTCAAATATTCGCCACTAAATCTACGGTCACTCTGTTCACCACAGTGATGACACAGGTGGAAAGAGAAGATGAATGTCACGCTCGATGGTAGCAGAATTTCGACCACAAACTACCTTAAAATTCTAGGGGTCAAATTCGACAGTATGTTCTCGTCGCACGCGCTTTTTGCAGATATGTGCGACAAACTGAAATATGGGAACAAGGTCCTCAAGTCCCTAGCCAGCAGCAATTGGAGTGCAGATAAAGAAACCTTATTGATCAAATATACCCCAATAGGTCCGTTTGTGGTAAGCTATGCGGCGCCAGATCGGTCCGCAAATCTAAGTGCAACGCAATGGAAAAATATTCAAACTTGCAAAAATGCTGCCCTATGAACAGGAACTGGGTGCCTCCTCATGGCTCCAGTGGACCATGTACCATTATTGTAACCCTTTAAGGTTATTTGTCGCTCGGGCCTGCGTCGCTCGTATGCTGGGCGGATGGTTTACACGGTGTCACCAATCCTTGACCTATAGGAATTTAGGCGATTGCATCACCGAGTGTAGTTGTGCCAAAACTACTCTGATTTGTCGATGCAGCTAACACTCCTCACATCTACTTGGTAGGACGACCTATCGTGTTAGACATATTTATGTGACCAACAAGGTTTCTTTATCTACACCCCAATTGCTGCCTGATAGGGACTTGATGACATTACATTTCAGGTTGTCGCAGATAGTTACGGCATGAGCGAACGAAGATAATATGCTGTCGAATAGGACCCCTAGAATTTAGGGAATTATGCTACCATTGACCATAACATTCAACTCTCTTCTCATCTGCACCGTCCATGTGGCGAACAGAGTGGCCGCAGATTTAGTGGAGGATATTTGCCTATTCCTCGCGTGGAAACAAATGGTGAGATCAGCCAAATAGGAGTTCAAGAAGGGTTTCTGATGCCAAAATTGTACTATCATTCGCATGCTATCTGGAGGGGGTTGAATACAGGAGATGTAGATGTTAAACAGTTCCGGAGATATCACTCCACCTTGGGGAACTCCCTGTTTCACTCTACCGTGCTTGGACTTTTTGTTTCCGAATTCCACGTATGACAGGCGACCACACATAAAAATGATTATCCAACATTTCAAACATGTCCGGAGGATAGTCTTCTCAATGCCCTTAAACAAAGGCCTTTGAGAAATCAAAGGCCTTTGAGAAGTCAAGCGGCACCATCACTGTTCTGGTGGCTTTCTACTGGTTGAGAACTTTAGTGAGGTACTCCACTACCGGCACATCCAGCTGTTTCAGCATTCCATCAGAGCCCAACTCTTTGTGACATAGCGTTCTTGATGGCAATCGAACAGGTCTAATGCAATCTAGCTGTCGGTTAAAATAATTTGTGCACCTCCAAATTTTGGTGGTTCGTCCTCTGCAGGAAGATATCTAATGCGAGGTAATACTCTTCGCCGTGTCACTCCTCGACAAATTGTAGATTGAAATAACTTGCGTACCTCTTCGAATCAGTCTGCGTAACGTTCGCTTATTCTAGCTCCAATTTTGCAACTTTTCAGATGATTTATCCACTTGTTCCATTATGCTCACCGACCAACCTAAATAACTTCAGTGTCAGCTCATTGAGACTGGGGTCACTGGGGTGAGTGTGCAGCAGTGATGATGTCTTGGAATGTCCTTTGGTTGAGTCCTCGACTGATATGTGAAGTGATGGCATCCAGCGCTGTTGTCGTGCTGTGCTGATTACGGAAGACATGCTGATGATCGGCAACTAGATAGCCATTTCTGGCGCGTAAAGTCTGTACGATCTGGTCTGTACGATCTTTGCTGGGATCTTTTTCTGGCTTTAGTACTGGGGCCACCCTGCTCCACGAAGCTCACCATGCTTGATTGCTAACCCCATTCGCTTCTTTTTGGAAATTTTGTCTTACTGCGTGTATTCGACCAGCATGTATACATATATATATATAATGAGCGGCTGCAGTGTTATGATGTCAAGTGGCCACCATTCTGCTGCCCGAACATCACAGGAGTTGGGCAGATTTCTGAAGTGGTGATTAGTGACCTCTCTGAAAATATGTAAATTAGCATTCCCATGATTGATAAAATTGCGGCGTTCAAAAGTGATAAAATCTTACCAAACGACGGGTTGACAGGTGACGTTGTTTGTCTGACTAGGTGACACTATGCTTATATATGCCGAACGTTGAGCTATGAATCTGCTCAGCCAACACTCTACCACTCTATTCATTGCCTGGGACCGTATGCCGCAATCATGAGTTTGGAAATTAAAATCCCAAAAGACGGTCTATTGGGGTGACTGTAGAGGAGTCTCATCTTGTATTCTGAAGATGACTTACTGGGAGCTGTGTTCACGCAGCATGCAGCAACATAATCTCTGTCGTAGACCCTCACATATACAAGTCCAGAGAAACCCCTGAGATGCACCCACCTTCGGAAACTATTGTATCTTATCGAAGTTTAAGTGTGATGTGTGGCTCCAGGTCAATCCCGGTCATGGAATTGCATAACATTATGTGCAGTTTTAGCTATCGAACCAATGTTTTAACACTGAGTTCAATTCAGTTCCTTATTTCTAAAAATAGTATTTTAATGGCCTCGAAAACAAAACTACAAAAAAAACTAATCAATATGAATCATTGTCGTCTACAATACGGGAAACACTATTTAATATCTTATCAAAATAATAATTCAAATACTTGAAAACAACAAATAATATATTAAAACTACAGTAGGTCGGGTCTATTCACTATCAGACGAATAAATCGAAAATGCAAATTGAAGAAGAATTCTGTTAAAATTGCTAACCATTGTATATTATTTATGAAAAGTTGATCCCAGGTCAATCCGATAGATCTCATTTCGGCTTCTGTGGAACGTCTCCAGGTTTGTTTGGTCCTCCAACCCTTCTGTTCATTCTTGGATGAACGGATTCCATCGTAGAGCTTGTTTTGCGCGGCGTAGAACATGACTAATCCATTGCCATTGACGTTTTCGGATTTCTGATTCCAGATTAATCTAATTTTCTTGTAGTAGGAGCTCTACGTTCGCTATTACACGCGGCCAAAATATGCGTAGTAGAATCCGGCGAAGACATCGGTTAATAAAAACTTGTAGGCGTTTTTGTAACACCGTTGGTGACCTTTCACGCAGTACATCCATACAGTAAAACAGAATTTACATTGGATTCGAATATCCAAACTTTGTTCGTAGGTTTAACACTTATGTTGCTGCAGCTTTACAAATTTTTGCTTCTACATCTACTTCTGTGCCACCATCCGGGTCCACTAAGCATCCCAAATAACAGAATTGATCTATTGAGGCTTTGACCTCCTGTTCGTTGTTTGTCTTTATACTAATGTATTTGGTTTTCGTTAAATTTATCTGTAGGCGTGTGCCTCTCAAGTTATCTTGGAGGTTTAAGACGGATTGTGTTAAGTCCATGGATCTGTTTGACAGTAGACAAATATAATCTGCATAAGCCAAATAATTTAAAAATGTGCCATCAATTCGCCATTGTACATCTTTCCCCTCACTCACAACTTGAAAAGGTCGAGTCAATTTTCCTTTTTTCTTTTATGAGGTTTATAAGCATAGGCGGGAAACCTCTTTTCTGCAGTGAATTCTAAATGTAAGTATGGTTAATGATGTCGAAAGTCTTTTCAAAATCGATAAAATGTAAATGCAGTTTGAATTAAAATTAATTCAGCGGGTATACCATCAATACCGCCTGTTTTTCCATTTGTCCCAAACATATATTTGTTTGCAATCAGTCACAAACATATATGTTTGGGTGCAAACAAATTACATGTTTGGCTGCAAACAAATTATATGTTTGGGTGCAAACAAATATTTGTTTGGGTGCAAACAAATACAAACCCAAAAGCCACAAAAAAACAAACACATGCACCAGTGAGCGCTTTCTGAGAGCAAAGGAGCGTAACAATGTGAAACACATTGAAATGTATGTTCACTTGCTCTCAATAAGCGCTCACTGTCTATCTCAAACATATACACACATTTATAAATGGCGGTGGTTTTTTGAAAGGCATAGAAAAAAAGCAAAAACAACAACAGACACGTAGGTGTGAATATTGTGATTGGTAGCACTGATCTCTAAAAGACAACTACACATAAATCTATCACCTTATTATAGTACGTTTATATATAACCGAATTTAATAAAGCCACTTTTAAAGCTTTTAAATGTCAATTCCATTGTGTATACGTCAAATAAATCCTCATAAAGAAGGTTAACCCGAAAAAACTATAAACCTTTTAATAAACATCTTAAAACTATAAAATGATCTTCGTCAAATAAATCCTCATAAAGAAAAAAACTTATAAACCCATTAATTAACCTCTTAAAACTATAAAATGATCTTCGCCCTAATAAGCAAAAATTTCAAAAAAATAAAATCAGCTGAACCAGGCTGAGGTTTGAACCCTAGTCCCTCACGGCGTGTTAGCGTTCAAAGCCAAACTCACTACTTTCAAAGGCAGCGCTAGGCGTTTGTCATGAAAGCACAACTAAATGGGTTGTAAAAAAAAAACAAAAAAAAATGCATTTGAAAGAAGAAAAGTTCGATGACAGAAAAGCCGCTCCACGGCCGATATGTCTGAAGAGCCTCTACCAATGGCGAAACATGCGTGTCACAAAGTTCTGGTTGGAGAGCTCCGATTTGGTCGTTTTTATTCGCGAGTGAAAAGTACTCGCGAGTACTAGAGTACTGCGAGCAAAATGTCCGATTTGCTCGTTTTTACTCGTGAGTGAAAAGTACCTGTGAGTGGGAGTACTCGAAGAGTACGAGTTTTAAAAGAAGTTTACTCTACACTCCTTTGATTTATTTGGGAGCACTCGCGAGTACTCGGTGTTTAAAAAAAGAGTGGGAGTGAAAATACTCGAAATACAGTACGAGTTTACTCGAAGAGTATAATCGAGTAGGAAAATTTTATTTCTTTTTTGACCGCTTTTTGTGTGTGGTGGCGAACAGGTTTTGATGTTGCTGTGGACTGAATGTGGAAAGGGCGAGTTCTTCGGAACCTCCACCATCCTCCTCCGAACTTCCGAACCTCCGAACAACTCGCCCTTTCCACCTTCAGTCCACAGCAACATCAAAACCTGTTCGCTACCTCGATTTTGCTCTTTGAGTAAAATGGTACCCTATTTCGAGCATTTTCACTCCCACTCGTTTATTCTTGAAAACTCGTACTCGCAAACACTTTTCACTCGCGAGGAAAATCGAGCAAGTCTGAAATATGCATCGCGAGTGACAAGTAAAAATAGAGTATACTCGATTTATTTTTCCTACTAGCGCGAGTACTTCCGCTCGAACTCGCTCGAATTTCACTCGCGAGTAGAATTTGAGCGAGTATTTCGAAGCTCTGGGTGGTTGTGTGGGTTCGAATCTTCGGCTTTCCTTTTTCACTTGCAAAAATAAAGGTCATTAAGCTCGATTCCAACGAGAAATTAATTAAAAATTAATATTAAAAATGATCTTCGCCTTAATTTTTTCCAAGCAAATTACCAGACTTTTTTAACATATATTTTTTCATGATGAAAGGCACATTTTGATCTTCCTTGGGCAATTTTTTGTTGAAAAATGTTGCATAGTTTAGTGGCGTCTTGCGGTGTCCGCTCTATCTCGAAAACGACTTGACAGATCATCACATATTTTCCATTGGCTAACAATCTTGTCTTTAGACGAGGAAATTTAAAAGTTATTAATTTAAAAAAATGGTGTACTTTTAAAATTCAAACTTTGTTGAAAAATGGGTAGTCTTTTTTTGGCCAAAAAACGTTCAAAATTTAAAAAAGCTCTGCTTTAAAGAAAAGATTTTTATGTGCTTAATAATATAGTATAATTATTCCACAAACATCCCAGAAGCGGCAAGTGAGGGTTGGGGTTGCGTCCTTCTCGACCTATAGTGAACACCGTTTTTTAACAGTATTTCGTAGGGGCTCATTTGTCACAAAACTGCTTTGTTTTATGAATTGGTAATTGTTTTCTTTTCTTTACTTAACATTTTATTTTTATCTTATATAGTAATAATTTGAACTGAAATACAAGTGATTGTATTTTTGCCGATTTGACGATTTTGACTCCCGACAATTTACGATTTTCGACAAAACTTATCTGGTATCACGGTCTGCGTTTCCTATTACACCATACACTCACCTTACCGTTTTTACCCAACGATAGTATTTCGAAAACTGGAGAGAAAAAAGAACAACATAATGCATACCATTTTTTCTTTTCCTCTTCGCTTGCTACGTTGGTTAACAACAACAAAACACGAAAGATACATGTTTTAACGCATACACACCACCAAAAACCAAACTTTTTTACCCTCCTCTCTTCGCTTCTGCGTCTTCTACCACACCATACACACAGCTCTTTGTTATAAAACAGCATTCCGCAGCCGAGAGAGCCCTGTTGTTACTCTCTTTGACAAAAATCCTCTCTCCACATATAAACAAGTAAAAAAGCATTAAGTTCGGCCGTGCCGAACTTTTCATACCCTCCACCATAAAATATTCTGAACTAAAATGAAATAATTAGTTTTCATTCCTGTTCCCAACTTTAAGTGGGTACGTTAAAATGTCAGATAATGTGCATAAAATGCTTCATTCGGGAGACCCTTTTTTATGGTGCCTATATCTAACTATGTATGTTGACAATTTTTGGTGGGCTAGAAATTGGGAGGTACCGTTATATAGGTGTTACAATAAAACATGGGCCTATGTTGACAGTTTTTGAGCCTTTAATGTCAAAAAACTCCTAATTCGGTTAAAAATTTTAGCTAGAATCCTCAAAATACCGAAAATCGGTAATATTATAACTAATTCGGTCTAGAAATGTGACTTAAAACGTCAAAATACCTGAAATCGGGCGGTAACGTTATATGGGGGCTATTCCAAAACATGGACCTATGTCCACTAGTTATATAAGTTTATTGACACTTAAGAACCCTAAATGTCAATTTATAGCTAAATCGGTCTGAAAATGTAGATAAAAACGTCGAAATACCGTAAATCGGGGGTACCGTTCTATGGGGGCTATACCAAAACGTGGACCTATCTCCACAACTTTTGTTATATAAGTTTATTGATACTTTAGAACCCTAAATGTCAAATTATAGCTAAATCGGTCTGAAAATGTAACTAAAAACGTCAAAATACCATTAATCAGCGGGCACCGTTATATGGGGGCTATACCAAAACGTGGACCTATGTCCACAACTTTTGTTATATAAGTTTATTGATACTTAAGAACCCTAAATGTCAAATTATAGCTACATCGGTCTGAAAATGTAGCTAAAAACGTCAAAATACCGTAAATCGGGGGGTACCGTTATATGGGGGCTATACCAAAACGTGGACCTATGTCCACAAGTTTTGTCATATAAGTTTATTGACATTTAAGAGCTTTAAATGTCAAATTATAGCTACATCGGTCTGAAAATGTAGCTAAAAAAGTCCAAATACCGTAAATCGGGGGTTTTATGGGGGCTATACCAAAACGTGGACCTATGTCCACAACTTTTGTTATATAAGTTTATTGATACTTAAGAACCCTAAATGTCAAATTATAGCTAAATCGGTCTGAAAATGTAGCTAAAACCTTCAAAATACCGTAAATCGGGGGGTAGCGTTATATGGGGGCTATACCAAAACGTGGACCTATGTCCACAAGTTTTGTCATATAAGTTTATTAACATCTAAGAACCCTAACTATCAAATTATAGCTACATCGGTCTGAAAATGTAGCTAAAAACGTCAAAATACCGCAAATCGGGGGGTACCGTTATATGGGGGCTATACCAAAACTTGGACCGATATAGCCCATCTTCGAACTTGATCTTCCGACGGCTAAAAAAATGGTATTCCCCAATTTTCAGCGAAATCGGTCAACAAATGCGACCTGTATGTTGCGAACGGACGGACGGGCGGACGGACGGACGGACATGCATAAATCGACTCAGAAAGTGATTCTATGTATATCCCTAGAAGGAACTATGGGTCTATCTCGCTTCCTTTTGTATGTTACATACAAATGCACTAACACATAATACCCCTTACCACATAGTGGTGTAGGGTATAAAAATATGTTCTAACATAAAAAATATGCTGGTACCCAAACAAATAAAATTGAGATATGTTACAAAATGTTGCAAACATATATTTGTTTGGATCCAAACATATTTCTAACATATATTTTTCTGCGTGTAGTTGCTTGATGGCAGCAAAGACTTCACTTAAGCTTGGTGTTGTATCCTTGAATTAACATCGCAGATGGTGGGATCAAAATCAATATGATGTTGTTCAGAATTATTTTCCCCATTCCAAATAAATCATCATATCGGAGATTAACCCTTAGCTTATAGAACATTGTACGCCAAAAACCCGCATTTTTTAAATGTTTTATCTTTTGCAAATACTTCAACACATGTGTAATTTGCTAATCCGTGAATATTTGTGCTTATTACTTTACTGTTTCATCATTCAACAAATGTAAGACCATTTTGCAAGGAGAGAAAATTATTTACAATTGCAATTTTTTCATTACTTAACATAAAAGTGACCATTAGTCACGAAACGACAACCATTTGGTTTTTTAATAATATATTTAATCCACAAAGTTAAGTTTATAAAGTTTATATTTGTTCTATTTTATGTTTATATTTACATTCCAATAATCAAATTTTTGAGTGGGAAGGTACTTTTGTTACAATATCTGTATATAACTTCTATTACACTTCGTTTAATTTTTCTTAAAATATTGTTATCGTTCTAAGCAAAAAACGAAAGAAATAGAATACAATTATAAATAAATGAAAGAAGCTTCCCAAAAATATTGGCAAATAACTGTTTTTACGCGCATTTTTGTACCCTTTTAAAATACCACAAAATAGCACCACAATAGCAATTAACTACCGTTTGTTTAAATGTCAAATATTTATGGCAACATTTTTAATAATTGTCGTGAAGCAATTCGAATTTTTGTACTCCGTACAAAATGACGACAACCACAGACGTAATTAAGATAACAAATGTTTTAAAATGACTAAAATACGCACTAAGACCAATGAAATTGTTAAGACTTTGTTGGCTAAAATAAAAGTTGTCAAATAGCGAGACGGTGTTATAAATTGCACAGTATCATGTATGGGTATAGTGGGGGGACTGTGATGGATTAGGAATGTGTCGGCACAGAACACAGTAGAGAACGATATGAAAGATAATGTGAGTAATATTAATTAAATAAATAATTTCATAAGAGTACCATTTATTTTACACCATAGTATTTGGAATATATGCAAAATTTTATTAAAGGAAAAATAATCCTTACCAAGAAAAAGATAACCAATTTATAATTTGAAACCTCCTGGAATTATACCCGCTAACAGTTAGGACCAGAATTTGAAAAACCTGGAAAGAAATGATATTCGAACTGTGGGAACAACTGCTTATGAGCATAGTTTCAAGATGTTCCAAATTTGTCAATATAGAAAATGGATTTTGAATATCGTCTACTCCGTCGGAAAAGGTCGTAAGTCCCTCTCAATAAATTTTTCAGGAGGAAGAAAAAACATTCCAGCGCTTAATGTATTAAAGATTTTATTATGGTGGTAAAGGCAGTATTTTTCGTTTATTTATTCCGCTTCAATACCTGTACATTGTTTGATAAAAATCCATCGCGTTTGGGAGATAATTGGATGTCTTTGGACTTACGACCTTTTCCTTGTACAGTTTTGTATTTTTGTACGGACTTACGACCTTTTCCTACAATTTACAATATTTATACTTTACAAAACAATGTGCAAAGGGTATTATAAGTTTGTTTTGTCCAATATTCGTGTAACATCGCGAAGTATTCGTCGTAGACCCCCTCTCCTTGCCATTTTTTTCATATCTTGACTAGATAAAGCGATCTAGCTATGTGTGTCCGTCCATCCATTAACAATTGTAATAAAACTCCAGGCCTCAAATTTGGAACGATCGTCACGAAATTTTTGTGGAGAGGTCGGGTTCCGACCAGAAGTGACCCCATTAAATGTTGGTTATGATCGAGAGGTGTGAAATGGACGAAACTTACAATTTTTACCCGACTGTCCCGTAGATCGCAGTAATATTCCAATCGGAGCGAAATTTTAAGAATGATTTGAGTTTAAGACAAAGAATAAGCTTAAAATTTAACATGGTGATGAGATAATTATTAGCGGGTTTAATGGACCCAAACTTTTGTATGAAATCTTATATATAAAAGACAATGTGTGTATGTTCCGCATTGACTCAAAAACGGCTGAACCGATTTTTTTTGAAAATTTCAGAGAATATACAAGGATCATCCGAGGTAAAAATAGGCTTTATATTTTTGAATTTCGGAGTGGATGGGGGCAGGCCCTATTTGTTAAAAAACGCATTTTGCAAAAGTTATGAAAGTATCGGTCAAAAAATTAATTTGCGAGGCAACGGTTGTTGAATCTCCGACCCTAAGTACTTATTCCATGTAGTTGTCAGATTATGCACAGGGATGTCCCTTGGTGGAAGTAGGCTATATATTTTGTTGAATTTCCGAGGACGGGTTACAACTCTGCCCTATTTTTGTAAATGCTTTATATAAAACTTACAAACGATTCCGTTTTCCCAATCCTGGGTACATATTTTAGCAATAAGACCCGACCAGAGTAAAATTCTTAGTCGGTATAACCATGACCGTCTGTCCGTCTTTTGAAATTAAGATACAGTTCGCAATTTTTAAGATAGATCTTCGTGATTTGGTATAGAAGTTTCTATTACTTCTAGGATGTTTGGTATTGACGCCTTCATATAGCCCCCATAGAACGGTACCTCCCGATTTCCGGTATTTTGTAGGTGTGGACTCAATATTCCTCTAAACTGGCTGAAATTTGGTATTTATTTTTCGTTTCGGGTATAAAACTTTCTCCCATAAATTTGTCTATATAGGTCCACGCCTTCATATAGCCCCATTTAACAAGTTCGGCCTGGCCGAATTTAACGACGTTCTTACTTGTTATTGATATTCACTTGCATATCCCAACTAATTTGCGATGCAATAAAAATTAATTGACATAAGAAAAGGTAACATAAACTGTTTCAAGGGCCAGCAACGTGGACCGGTTCGGCAAATATTTAATATAAAACATGACACGTTGTACTTACGACCTTGTATTTCTGCCTTACGACCCTTTCCTTCAATTAAATTTCATGATTAATTCCGTTAATGTACGTGGTTTCTTAGCTACATTGTAATCCCAAATAGTGTCCTTTTTTGTCTTCCCAAGTATTTCTGCCCCAACTCACTGCATCTTTTGTTTTTGTCTGCAAACCATGTAGAATCTTCAGCATGTAATGTTTTCCTGCGTTTAGGAAGTTTAGCATCAGAGCTTTCAGAATCACCGTGAAAACCATAGATAACTAGACCCATGACACCATCGTCTAATTCCATTCCAAATTCATACTGCTCTTTGTTAGCAAAAACCATGATGTCTTCTTAGTTTAATAACATTTCAGTCAATTATTGTTTTAGAACCATTTACCCGTCCTTTAGAAGCTATTACTTTATTGAATTTAGAATACAAACTAATCTCGTTATGTGAATAAATGTCCCTAGAGAAACCACAAATTACCAGTTGATAAAGTTAAGTAAGACAGTAAAAACAGTAAAAATTTTGATTTTTTTAAAAAATTTTCAATGTATTTGAACACATACAGCATCCCAACTTGTATCAATGAAAAGGCCAGAAGTCCATATTTCATAGGGGAAAATAGATTTCAAATGTAAATTTTCGTTGCAATATAGAAATTATCACATTTTTGTTCAAAAGTTTGGTCCACAGGCTCCACCAAATATCATCCGATTATCATCCAAAGGTGTAGGCTAGTTCTTTACATTGTACCCCAACCATGGATGACGTTAAACATTATATCTGAACTACATTAGCTGTAGTATTCTTTTAATGTTACATTTTCCTGTGGACTTACGACCTTTTTGAACTCAAATTTGTACGTTTTGTGGACTTACGACCTTTTCCGACAAGGGCAAAACATATAGAAAAACGCGACATACTACCATTTTCTTTGTATCATACGACGTGTTTTGACTTGTACTATCATCCTGTAACAAAAACGCGATTTCCAAAAAAGTGGACTTACGACCTTTTCCGACGGAGCAGACGATATGATCTTTATATATTTCTTGAGCTGCTTGAGATATCTTTCATGTTCATCTTGTTCTCAAGTTTTACACATACTGTACACCATATGGCGATTAGCATGGCTCTCACGGTAACACACGAGCAAGTAGTGTAACGAAAGGATGCCATTGAAAATAGTCCACAGAAGACATGAGGATATATCCTATTGCAGCACTCAGGGCGGCATTCTGACAGGTTTGAATATTTGTCCATCGCGTTCCACTTATATTTACGGACCACACTGGCGCCGCATAGCTTACTACAGATCGACCTATCGCGTTATATGTGGTCAACAAGGTTTCTTTGTCGCAGATAGCTATTCCATGCGCGGGCGTCATGAACATGCTGTCGAATGTGACCCCTAGAATATTGTGGTCAGAATTCTACTATCATCGACCATGACATTGACCTCTGCCGTCCCTGTCGTGAACAGAGTGGCCGTAGATTTCGTGGCGGATATTTGTATATTCTTCGCGGGGAAAATGTTTTAAAATCTGTCAAATAGGAGATCAGCCTTTCACAAATGACATCTGGGGAGGTAGCTGATGCCAGGATAGTGCAATCATCCGTATATGTTACGATCTCTATGCCGTCTGGAGGGGCGGAATACAGAAGAGGTAGGGGTTAAACATTTCCAGAGATATCACAACACTTTGGGAACTCCCAGGGGGGAACTCTCTCTAGGGGTCTTGGACTTCTCGTTCCTGAATCCCACGTACGACTGGCGTCCACTCATATAATTTCTATCTTGGGCGGAGGATAGTGTTTCCGACGTCCTTATACATACGTGGAGAACTTGGCAGTACCAGTTGTTGTTGTAGCAACGCAAATGTGTTCGTTCGTGTATTAAATTCAGTTATCAGGTTCCTCTGTATCCATAAAATCGTGACAGGGATGCTCACTGCGATAACACCCAAGCAGATACTGCTTCGACAACATCTTATTGTGTTGACGCACCGGTAAAATATTCGTCTCCTCATGAAGATGGTCCACTGGTGTCATGAGGAGGCAACCTGTTGCACCTTGTTCCTACTTCTGATCTTATCGCATGCGCGGACGACTTAAACATGCTATCGAACGTTACACCCTCTATTTTGGGGTAGTTAGTGGTCAGAATCAGTACACCATCGACCAATATGTTCAGTGGGGGCCTCATTTCAGACGTCCATGTGGTAAACAGTGTGGCAGTGGATTTAGGCGGATATTTTCATATTCCTCAGATGGAAGAACTGCACTAGGTCAGCTATGTAGACATTTAACCTATAACATATGTCATCGACGATGGGACCCGACGCCAAGATTGTACAATCATCCGCATACATCACGATCTCTATGCCGTCTGGCGGCGGTAGAATTTCCGAAAGGTAGAGGTTAAACAGTTCCGGAGATATCGCCCCTCCTTGGGGAACTCCCTGTTTCACACTACTGGGTTTGGACTTCTTGTTTCTGAATTTTACAAACAACTGGCGTCCGCACATATAGTTGATTACCCAACGTTGCAAACAGGGCTGGAGAATAGTCTTCTCTTTATCCTCGAACAGCTTGGCCACCATGACTGGTCGGTCACACGACCTTTTCTGGTTCAGTCCTCTACTGATATGTGTGGATGTGGCATCTAATGCTGTTGTGGTACTATGCATTTTCCGAAATCCATGTTGATTTTGGGGAGGATTTGGGGAGGAGCCTATAGGATCTTTGCTACTGGCGACAAGGGCGAAATCGGCCTTTTCGATTCACCTCTGCTGGCATCCTTGACAGGCTTCAGTAACGGGACCACCCATCGATATTCGGTGTGGGCCCAACGCTTTAGATGATTTTGCGTTTCGGATGGCATCTGCAACATCGTAAATTGTGGTGGTACCTCCTCGGCTGAAAGGGCTCTTCATATACGGCGTAGCACACTTCTCTTCACCCTACCACTCTATGTACTGCCGGTTAAAATAACACGCGCACGTCTTTGGGTCAGTTACTGTCACGCCGTTGAAAGTAACTGCTGTTCTGTAATCCTTCTTTCCCGTATTCAATAGTGATTTAACCGTTGCCCACAATTTTCTTAATCCTGCACCAATGTTGCATTGCTTCAGGTGGTCTAGCCACTTCTCCCGCTTATGTTCGCCTACTAACCTCTTGACTTCAAGAGTAAGCTCTCTAGCTCTTGGGTCTTCAGGGTTCGTACGACAAAGCTCATCACGCTCTTTTGCTAGTCCCGTCGCCTCTGCTGGGAAATTTGGTCTTATTTCGGGTATTTGACCAGCAGGTATGTAGCGAGCGGCTGCTGCAGTGATGATGTCCCGGAAAGTTTTCTCAGCTATCCGAGTATCTGAGGGAGTGGGCAATTTTCTGAAGCGGTGATTGGTAAATTCTCTGAAACCTTGCCAATCAGCTTTCCCATGACTCAAAATGACGGATTGCCAGGATACGTCATTTATCAGACCTGGTGCCACAATGGTAATATCTGGCGAGCCGTGGCAGTCTCCTCTAATCCTCGTAGGAGCGTCTTCATTCACCGTGCAAAACGTGGAGCTATCAATTTGCTCTGCCAGCGCTGTATCCCACTGGTCATTACCTAGGACGGAATGCCAAAGCTCGTGATGAGCATAGAAGTCCCCTAGCATCAAATGGTTATTGCCCCCTAAAAGCGAACTAATATAGGGCATAGTACCACACTTTACTGCTACCTTCATACATTCCATGTATGGGTCACTAGAGACAAGCTTAAGCGAGGTAGGTCTGTACTGGACAGAAGGCTAGTCCTCCTCCTCCACTTTTTGTGCGATCCTTCCGCAAAACGTTGTAACCATGTAACTATCACAACGCAAGCTACAGGTGGCGGTGAGCTTTGTTTCTTGGATCGCGGCGACAATTATGTTTTTCCGATCTTATTGCGGAGACCGTTGCAATTGAATTGGTGGATGCTGATCTGGCAAACGGGACAGATCCATACTGGCCCGAGGTTCATCTCTATCCCGGCACGGACCAGAAGAACTCGGAGCAGGCATTCTGGGATAAATTGCCGTTGCCATAGTGAAAAAATACACTAACACAAACACATAATTGTTGAGGTGACGGCCACTGGTCGAACCTTCCTCCGAGTCAATCCAGTGCATAGAACCGGCCGCCGTGGGATTGGACAGTATCAGTATTTCTGATAAGCCGAACGCCACCCACATTGTCCTAGCGCCACCTATGTCCTTGCTCTGGTTGAGTCCTCCTGTGGACATGGTGTGCAACGCTGTTGTCGTTCATGTGCTTCATGCTGAACCCATGCTGATGATCTGCAGCTGGAATGCTTTTTCTGACGCTGGAGAGGAGTACAGCCTCATGAGTCTTTGCTACTGACGACAAAAGCACAATCGGTTTGTATGGTCTGCACATTTGCTGGCATCCTTGCCTGGCTTTAGTTTCTGGATCATCCTGCCATTTTATAGCGACAGCAGCAGTATGAAACCTACGTTGAAGGATAGGTTTAATGCTGGGTTGGCAGCCGCTGTAGTATACTATGGTCCCGCGTCAATCCGGTTCGAATAAACCCGCTGCCGTGGGATTGGCATCGACTGGTTGGGAACTTTGGTGAGATACTCGACTCTCAGTTCACTCAACTTCTTCTCCTCGTCCTATCACTTCCAGCGTGCTCGACAAACTGTCGCACAGAGGGGAAATTTGTGTTAAAATTTGATCAAAAGCCCTAGAATATAATATTTTGCACAAAGCATATCTTCTGTACAAGGTTTAATCCTATAGAAAATAATGAAAATCGGTCCAGATTTGGATGCAGCTTCCATATATATTCGCATCTGATATGAGATAAAAATGCACCAAAATCACTGAAATTTGACACATGCAACCTGAACCAGCCTAAAAAACATTGAGCCAATTTTCAAACAAATCGGTACAGATGTATGTATAGTCCAATATACATATATTTCATTACAAATTTTATTTTTTGAAACTTACTTAAATTAAATTTTTCTCAATTCACATGAGAAAAGCTGTGAATATTTCTGAATAATGCAAACATATTTCATAGGTGTTGGTTTAGTATGATAAATAAGAGTCCCGGTTGTAAGGCAGAACAAAATTTAGTGTGAGTAAACCTTGCAATTCCATATAAAAATATTTCATATTTTAGTTGAGAAAAATTAGATTTTTTTCGGAATGGCGCAAATATGCGCAATTTTTTATGATTGAATCTGATATTTGAGACTCAAACGCATAAAACATTAGAAGAAACTATGGTCGGGAAACGACGGGGAAATAGACTTTTTCACTATTGAAATTGTAGTAATCTTAAAAAAAAAAATAATTAAAATGTTCATAAAGAGGATATGTATCACCATTATTAAAGAGCAAAGATGTAAAATCAATCTGAAAATTTTAAATGCTAATCTTGTTCAGAGACTGCACAAAAACAATAAATCTTGAAAAATATAATTTTTCGCGAAAATAATGTCATTTTAATGTTCACCTAATTTCTTGGTTTTCGAAAATTTACTTTTTGTTTTCAGTATGGCTGTGTTCAATCGACTGCTGCATCGGATTGGTTAACCCTTTCGGTGCTTCTTTTTTGTTTTTGATCTGAAAAATATATTTTTCCAATTTTATATATACTTAAGCCCACTAAATGAATAATCAAAACTAATTTTTTAACATTTTGTTTGGAAAAATGGTTTTTGGACACTATGCCATATGGCATAGAATGTATTTAAAGGAAAAAAAAACAAAACTAAAATATTCAAGTTTTTAATTAAATTTCATCTTATAGAAGACCAGGAGGCCTTATAGAAGAGGAAGAGGTCTTCTTATAGAAGAGCAGGACGTCTTCTAATAAAAGAGCAGAAGGTCCTCTCATAGAAGGGCAGGATGTCTTCTCCTGGAAGAGCAAAAGGTCGTCTCATAGAAGGACAGGATGTTTTCACATAGACGAGCAGGACGTTTGCATATAGAAGGGCAGGAGGCCTTCTTATAGAAGAGCAGGAGGTCTTCTTATAGTAGAGCAAGAGGTCTTCTTATAGAAGAGCAGGAGGTACTCTCCTTGAAGAACAGTAGGTCCTCTTCTTGCAGAGCAGGACGTCTTTTCATAGAAGAGCAGGACGTTTGCATATAGAAGGGCAGGACGTCTTCTGATAGAAGAGCAGGACGTATTTTCATATAAGAGCAGGACGTTTGCATATAGAAGGGCAGGAGGTCTTCTTATAGAAGAGAAGGAGGACTTCTTATACAAGAGCAGGAGGTCTGCTCATAGAAGAGCAGGGCGTCTTCTCGTAGAAGAGAAGGACGTTGCATATAGAAGGGCAGGAGGTATTCTTATAGAAGAGAAGGAGGTCTTCTTATATAAAAGCAGGAGGTCTGCTCATAGAAGAGCAGGAGGTCTTTTCATAGAAGAGCAGGACGTTTGCATATATAAGGCCGGAGGTATTCTTATAGAAGAGAAGGAGGTCTTCTTATACAAGAGCAGGAGGTCTGCTCATAGAAGAGCAGGACGTCTTCTCATAGAAGAGCAGGAGACCTTCTTATAAAAAACCAGATGGTCTTCTCATAGAAGAGCAGGGGCCCTTCTTATAGAAAAGCATAAGATATTCTCATTGAAGACCAGGAGGTCTACTTATACAAGACATGAAGGTTTTTCATAGAATATCTGGAGGTCTACTATTAGAAGATTTTGGGGTCTTCACATAGAAGGTCTTATTATAGAATATCTTTTAGAACATTTAAAGCCTCTTATAGAAGACCTAGGGTCTTCTTATAGAAAACCTAAGGTCTTCTTATAGAAAAGCTAGGGTCTTCTTATAGAAGATTTGAGGCCTTCTTATAGAAAAACTGGAGGACTTCTTATAGAAGACCTGCATGTCTTCATATACAAAATCTGAAGGACTTCTTATAGAACACTTGAATGTCATCCTATAGAAGGGCTGGAGGTCAGCTTGTAGAAGACGTGGGGCCATCTTATATAATATCTGAAGGAGTTATTTTAGAAATCTGCAAGAATTGTTATACATCATCTGGAGGTTTTCCTATGGTGGATGTGGAGGTTTCCTTATAGAAGACCTGGAAGTCTTCGTATAGAAGACCTGGAGGTCTACTTATACAAGATCTGGAGGTCTTATTATAGAAGACCTGGAGGTCTATTTATACAAGATCAGGAGGTCTTCTTATAGAAGATCTAGGGGTTTTACAATAGGAGATCTGGGAGTCAAACAAAGTGAAACATTTCCGTTGGGAAAAATCTATGCCATATGGCATAGTATGAAATATAAAAAATCTGGCAGCTCCATTGAACTATATTTCCGATCTTTTTTTCGTTTTAATTATTAAGGCAATGATTATCTACTAAATTAAATACAAAAAGTTAACAAAAACAATATTTTTGTTAATAAAATATATAAAATTATAATATGGTATTTTCATGCAAATTTTAAATCGAACGAGGAGCGCTTGCTCTTTGAGACATAACAATGTATAGGGTTCACCAATCAAAAATTTTTGTCGAATTATTTTTAGATAACACTTCAGGGAAAAATACAAAAGTATTAAAAGAAGGGTATCCATAAATATTTTGCCTTAAATCGGGCTTCAAAAACTGGCTATGCCATATGGCATAGAATCACCGAAAGGGTTAATCTAACAAAGTCGAGTATGGTTATAGCAAATGTAGAAAAGAGTCTGGTTGCCGTTTATCAACATTTTTTCATAAAAAAACGATTTTTATATTTTGAGTTTTGAGCAACTTTAGGCCTATGTTTCCTCTCTGTGTGTCGCACCTCTTCGGATCAGTCGCAAAACGTGACTGAGGTCCTATCTTCCTTCTTTCCAGGGATAGAGAGTAACTTACCCATTACCCACAATTCAATTATTTCGGCTCCAATGTTGCAACTCTTCACATGTTTTAACCACATGTTCCGTTTATGTCACCGAACAACCTGTTAACTTCCAGTGTCACTTTGTCTGTCACTCTGACTCTAGGCTCGCTGAGGTTGGCACGACGAAGCTCATCACGCTGATTTCTAATTACCCATACATGGAATGTATGGGGATAGCAGTCAGGTATGGATCTGCTGAGGTAGAGTTGCCGATAAATAGCTGTATCTCAGGTTACTAGTCTGACATTAGCCCGCTCTTGGAAGGTCATAACCGTCTGGTTTTGGGGGACTTTAATGCGCATCATGTGATGTGGCATTCGGTCCTCAGAAATGACCAGAGGTGTACAGCACTGGCTGAGCAGATTGATAGCTCCACGTTTTGCTCGGTCAATGAGGACGTCGCTACAAGAATTAGAGGAGAGTGTTACAGTTCGCCAGATATAACCATCGTGTCACATTCTCTGACAAATGACGTAATTTCTCTTAGATCAGACCATCTTCCTATAATTGTCTCCACCGACCGATTTCATCAACTGTAGACGCCACACATTCGCCAATCGTGTGAAGCTGATTTGCCGAGTTTCAGAGAGTTCAACAATCACCGCTTCCGAGAACTGTCCAATCCTTCTGATATTCGGGTAGCGGAAAGGACGTTTCGAGACATCATCACTGCCGCAGCCACTAGCCATATACCTGCTGGTCGAATACCCGACGTAAGACCAAACTTCCAGGCAGAGGCGACGGGATTAGAAATTGAGCGTGTTGCGCTTCGCGGAGACAACCCCAATGACCCCAGAGTCAGGGAGCTGGCACTAGGAGTTAACAGGATGGTCGGCGAGCATAAGCAGAACAAGTAGTTAAATCATCACCTGATCGGGCGATGAGAAGAGTATTAAGTCGCATCAGATCTCTTCCTGCCGAGCATGGACCATCACAGTTTACAATGGATGATGTTGCGAATACCATCAAGAACGCTAAATCACCCAAAGCGTTGGGTCCTGAACGAATTTCCTGGTTATGCTGAAACAGCTGGATGAGCCGGAAGTGGAGTATCTCGCTAGCCACCCTCATTGTTCCCAAAGTCTGAAAAATGGGCAGGGTGGCCTCGCTTTTGAAGCCAGGCAAGGATGTCAGGGAGTTCCCCAAGATGGGGCGATATTTCCGGAACTTTTTAACCTCTCCTGTATTCCGCCCTCTCCAGATCGTAATGTATGCCAATGATTGTACGATCTTGGCGTCAGTTACCTACCTAGATGACATCTGCGAGAGACTGAACTTCTATTTAACCGATCTTACCAGCTTTTTCCACGCGAGAAATATGCAGATATCCACCATTAAATCTGTTCACCACATGGATGGCGTAGTTTGGAAGAGCGTTGAATGTCGTCGTCGATGGTAGCAGAATTCCAACCACAAACTGCCCCAAAATTCTAGGGGTCACATACGTCCAAGTCTTGTGCGCATGACACAGCTATCTGTGACAAACTGAAAAACAGAAATAAGGTCCTCAAGCAGATAAAGAAACCTTGTAGATCACATATAACGCGATAGGTCGGTCTGTGATGAGCTATACGGCTCCAGTTTGGTCCCCGAGATTATGTGGTACGAATTGGAAAAAGATACAAACCTATCTGAATGCCACCTTGAGAACAGCAAAAGGATGCCCCCTCATGTCATAAGTTGACAATTGAAACGAATCGCCTGATCCTGTCGAGAGTTATCACGCGCTCCATCCAGCAAGACAGACGGACGCATATGGCTAAATCGACTACAATTTGTCTGAAACGGATTTCGTCCAATCATAATTGGGGTCTAAAACAATTATTACCTCTTTTGTCTAAAGGTTAGGGGTATAAAAGAAAATTTCTTGTGGGTTTGATATTTTCCCCGTTTCAACTTAAAAGAAGAAACTGAGAAAAGTCAAGGGGAATTTACGATCCGAATAACCCCCTATTATTGGTTCGTTTACTTTGTTTTCTTCTTAGCTCCAATAGTCCTACAAAAATAGTTCTAAAAATCAAGGACTTTATATCAGCTTAATTGCTAAATAAAAATATAAATTTATAAAACCATTAAGCCATTAAAAAAGATTTTCGAAAGATTTCCCATTACTAAGTATTAACTCCAACACATTTACATATATGTACTCGTATTTATAATTATAGCCAATATATTTTTAGCTTAGTCATCCAATTAATTACTCAAACATTTATATATATTTTTTTTTTTCTTTCAGATAATATTGGTGCCTTCATCTCATATCTGGGACACAGTTTAACATTTTTGGCCGGTCTCAGCTTCCTGCACACAATTCTAAGCAAAGGTTGCCGTGCTTTGTTTATGGCACTGGCCTTTAGTTTTTATATACTCGGCATGGCTTCGGCGGTCAGTTTAATTGGAACATCCTACACTAAAAATACAATGGAAATTAGTAATGGAACTCCCGAAGAGTTGACTCATGGAATTTATGTCGATTTTGCCGGGGTATATTTATCAATGTCGGTTGTGGTACTGGCTCTGCTAATAGGCATTGTGGTGTTGAACTATTTCGGTACCACCGATTGTGAGAATAGTATGGACAATGAATTACGCATTGCCAATTCGAATGGTTCCATCTTTGACAAACGCGATGAGATTATAAAACGTATTGAATTCTTTTATGTTACCAAAAATCAGCAGTGGAATGTAACGCTGTTGCTCATCTTTACCGAGGCCATACAGTATTCTCTTTTTATTTACTTCGCATTTTGGTTTTCGCTAAACTCAGCCATGCGTGTCACTGATATTATGAATATTGATTTAATGTTTTGGGTAGTTTATGCAGGTAGTGCCCTGGTCTTGATACCATTGATTTTTGTTTCGGTTAAAATCACCTTTGTTGCCAATCAGCTGTGTTTAATTGTCCTAACCATTTTGAGCATGATTATTTGCAATTCCGTCAAGACCACTGTGCCCTTCTGGTTGGTATTGTTTTTCTTTGGCATGTCATATTCAAACTTACAAATACTCCTTGTAGAGGTGGCCCATTTCCGTTATTTGGAATTGTTAATATATTTCTCATATCTGTTGAAATTACTTTCCACCTCAGTGGTGTATTATTATTTTGTAGCCAATGCCAAAAATTCGTATTTCTATTCCACGGATATTAGCACCTTAATGTCTCAGGGTTTTGTTTTCATTATAATCGGAAGTTTATTGGCCTTGGTGGTGGGCATGAAAGTACCACGTACACATCGTACATCATTGTTTGAAATCCAATATGGTCTACTGGGCATTATTTTCCAAAAACATCAAATTGAACAATTGAATGTTAGATGTTTGAATGACGGGACAATACCAACAATTAGCCGGGAGGAATATTAGAAGAGAATTTGTTTATGCTCTGGAAAGAGTGTTAGGGACGACGATGTTATTATTTTTCTATTCTTAAGTATTTATTTGAATATATTTTGTGCCAATTTTTAATAAATATAAAAAAAAAACAGAAATTTGAAGAAGTTGTTGTTTTAATGGACTTTTAAAGAGGTAAGGTAATTATGTAATATGCTTACAACACAGAGAGTGGTAGCGGGGTTGAGACTCATATCCTCTCAAAATCAAATGTCAACCTATGGCCGTTCTTGATCTAGAAGAATAAGAAATTCCACCAATTTCCCAATTTCGGTAACCCCAAATTCGTCAATCCCATCGCGGTTGGTTCTTCGATACCTGATTGACCCGGGACCACACAAAACCCGTTTTCCTGTCAGCGGCTGCGATTTCAGTGTACACATCTTTATATTTGTATAATTTTTGTTCTGTGTTGGGAGCAGCATATCTCGACATGCCTGCTCCGAGTTAATTTTGTCCTTGTCGGGACAGAGGAAAATCCAGGATCAATATCGATGTGCTCTGTTTGTCACGGCCCCATCCTCCATACTGAAACTGCGGTAAGATTATGCAATTGATGCCGGGAAAGGGTGCATCTCAGAGGTCTATGTTGTGCATGCTGCGTGATCACAGCCCCCAGTGAGTCGTCGTTTTCATCAGAATATGAGACTCATTTACCTTGTATCAGATCATCTCCCCATAATTGTCTCCAGCAGGGAAAACTAATTCGTCAAGTTTCAGAGAGTTCACTAATCACAGCTTCAGAAGAGATCTGTCCAACCCTTCCGATGTTTGGGTAGCAGAAGAACGCCCCGAGACATCATCACTGCTGCAGCCGCTTGCCATATAACCGCTGGTCGAATACCCGAAGAAGGACAACATTTTTCATTAGAGGCGCCGGGATTAGCAAATGAACGCGATGGGCTTCGTCGTTCCAACCCCAGTGACCTCAGAGTCAGGGAGCTGACAATGAAAATTAACAGGGTGGTTGGTGAGCATAAACGGAACATGTGGCTAAATCATCTGAAGAGTTACAACAGTGGAGCCGGAATAAGTGAATTGTAGGCAACGGTAAAGTACCACTCGAACCCTGAAAAGAAGGAAGATAGGAAATCTCTGACACTTGGCGCCGTTACGCTGACTGATCCGAAGATATCTCAATAGACAGTTTGTCGAGCTGAAGTGATAGGCGAAGAGAAGTGTAATATGTCGCATTAGATATCTTCCTGCCGAGGAGGAACCGCCACAATTTATAATGGATGATGTTGAGAATGTCATCAACCGGATGAGCTGGGAGTCGAATATCTCACCAAAGTTCTCAACCTGTCGCTAGCCACCCACATCGTTCCTGAAGTTTGGAAAATGGGCATACTGGCCCTGCAGATGCAGATCTCGCTTTTGTCCCGAGTAGCAAAGAACTATAAGACTGTTGTCCTCCCTAGCGTCAGAAAAATCAATCCAGCACAACAACAGCTCTCCACGTCATCTCCACACATATGAATGTAGTCCATGCCCCGTAGAGTGAAACATGGAGTTCCCCGAGGTAGGATGATATCTCCGGAACTGTTTAACATCTACTTCTCCTGTATTCCACCCCTCCAGACGGTATTGTAATCGTAACTTATGCGAATGACTGTACGATATTGGCGACAGGTGCATTCCCGGATGTCATTTATGAAGGGAGGAACTCCTATTTGACTGATCTTAACACCTTTATCCACGCAAGGAATATGCAAATACTCTCCACTAAATCTACGTCCACTCTGTTCACCACATGGACGACAGAGATGAGAACTGAGTTGAATGTCATGGTCGATGGAAGCAGAATTCCGACCACTAACTACTCCAAGTCATATTCGACAGCATGTTGACGTCGTTTGAGCATCAAGAAGTTGACCTATGTTTGGCTTCAAGTACCAACAAATTTTGGTAATCACTTGGTAATTAGATGCAGGTAATAAAACGTCATAAATTGGATAAATTGTTTAAAAGGTTAAGAATCATAATTAAAATAAGCCAGAGGTTTGTATTAAAATTTCAATATTCGTTAAATACATATATGTATGTTGTAATTTAATTCCACTAAAAATTCATAACCGTTCTTATGTGGCTTTACTTAAAAATAACAAAATTTTCATAAATACCTGGATTATAGGGGATTTTCTTCCTGCAAAAATAAAGGCATTAGTAGACATTTGATGTTTGTATCTGAAATAAACTTACCTTTCAACATTTGGATTTCATGCTGTTAATTTGTCCAGCTGAATTGCAATGCTCGAACAATAAATTATCCAAGAGGAAAATATTTGTTTTCTGTTGAGAATATCACTATGCTTTTAATATGGTAGTAAATATCAAATCAACATTAACATTCAAATTTTAGCACCCTATCAAAAATATCTTCGGCAGACCGTTTAAGACTATCACTTATGGACAGAATCCAACACGCGATAAAATCTCATATACTGTCTTTTTTGTCTTTAAAAAGTATGGACTTCCGCAACAAAAAATATATCTCTGTAATTGAGGCACCAATCTATCAATCGATGGAGACTTGTTAAAGGAATCCGTTAGTGGAGGAAGAGATTACAAATTACAACAGACGTGATTATGCACACAAATTTTTCATTTTTGTCCGTTTTTAAAACTAAACACATACAATTTACAGGATTTAGGAATTAAATCAGAAATTTCAGTTTTTTTTTGAAATCTAAACGATTCCCTAACTATTAGGGAAGTACATGGCGATCCTCAGGATACAAAAAGGCCAGGTTAACTAACCAAAATTTCAAACAGTTAAATTATTTAATTTGAACAATTGAATTTCGCGACACGAAGAAGAAAGGCGTTTTATGCGGTAAATCAGAATAGAATTGAGAACACTAAAGCTTCTCGTAAAAGAAAGAAAGAGAGAAAAATTGTCACAAAAAATTTTTTTCAAAAAGTTCGGGAACGGAAAAATGGAAAATACGTCAAAAAAACTGGAAGAAATGTCAAAGTCGGCGTATCAGCCAATCAGACGCCGGCAACCATGTTACTATAGCTGTGTTCCAGAACTAAAAAGTTTTTACAATTTTTACGACTTTTACACATTTTACTCGAAAAAGCGTTCCCGTACACAAAAAAGTTGTAAAATGTTCACTTCTCTTTAAACAAAAATGGCGCTGAATGACGCTCTCTTTAAAAACTTTTTACACGACAAATTTGGGCGAGTAAAAAAATAGTAACATGGTTGCCGGCGTCTGATTGGCTGATACGCCGACTTTGACATTTGTTCCAGTGTTTTTGACGTATTTTCCATTTTTCCGTTCCCGTTCCGTGTGAAAACAAATTTTTTGCAGTTCTCTCTTTTACGAGTTTTAGTATTTAAAAGTACGGGAACGAAGCTTATTTTTTTACTCGCCCAAATTTATCGTGTAAAAAGTTTTTAAAGAGAGCTTCATTCAGCGCCATTTTTGTTTGAAGAGAAGTGAACATTTTACAACTTTTTTGTGTACGAGAACGCTTTTTCGAGTAAAATGTGTAAAAGTCGTAAAAATTGTAAAAACTTTTTAGTTCTGGAACACAGCTTAAATTTTTTAACAGGGCGTTTTGGTTTTTTTTTTCTTTCGCAACAGGGATGCCAAGTTGGTGGTTTTCCCGATACATGTGGTGATTTTTAACGTACAAAAACCACTGCTTTATGGGTATTTTACAAGGTATGTTTTTTACATATGAGTTGTCACTTTGCATATACATTTTGTATGGGAGAAGTGACAACTCATATAACTCATAACTCGTGTAAAGTACCCATAAGCAGGAATGTCAACTGTTTCAAGGTAAAAATCGCTACAAACCTCAGAACAGTTGGCATCCCTGTTTTGCAACCAGTTCTTGGTACAGGGTGATACTAGATCATCGTCGTTAAAATAAAGCAAACCAACGGCGAATATTTGAAATTTTTAAAATATTGCATATAAAAGCTTTGTTCCTTTACGTGCAAGAGTCTTCAAATTTTACCACTTTTTACTCGAAAAGCGTTCCTTTACTTCAGACACCATACAATTCATATGGCAGCACTTTACAACTTTCGCTACTTTTGCCGGTTTTGTCATTTTTAAAAGTAAAGGAATAGACCAAAGGATTCCATCAATATCTATTTAGGCCCGTTATTATATGTGACCGATAGTTAAAGAAATTATGTTATCGGACAGATAAACCAGTTTTGGTTATTACGAGTTCCATTTACCTATGAACTGTCCGATAAGCAAAAGGTTAGACCATCTACCTTATAACTTTTAAAGTTGAGTTTACTCAATTCATGTTGCCATATTTTATATAAATAATATGGCAATAACAGCAAAATATATTCAAATAAAAAATGGAAAATACAAATCGTTTGTTTTATATTGAAGAACTGGATGATATTTACGAAAATATTCAGCCAAAAAGAAGGGCAGCAAAAACATTCCGTCAACAAGTGGACTATCTTAAATTTTATGATGAAAAGGAGTTTGTAAAAAGGTTCAGAATTTCAAAAAGTACGTTTCAATTTCTATTACAAAAAATCGGCTGTTCCATACAGGCAAAAGTGTTAAAGTATGTACAAAATAATTTATAAATCGCTGAATCACTAATCGATTTTATTTCAGACCATATGCCGTGTCACCTCAAACGAAGCTACTGATTACATTAAGGTTTTATGCCAGTGGAAGCTTCCTAATTACAGTTGGTGACTTTTGTGGCGTTAGTGTCACTACAGCAAGTCGTGTAGTTAAAGAAACGTCGAGTGCTTTGGCCTCAATGTCAAAGGATTATATTAAATTTCCCTCTGATGTGAACGGAATGCAAAAGATATCGTCAGATTTCTTTTCTATTGCAAAATTTCCAAAAGTTATTGGAGCCATTGATTGTACCCACGTCCGTATTCAATCCCCAGGAGGAAATGACGGAGAAATATTTCGTAATCGAAAAGGATACTTTTCATTCAATGTTCAAGCCGTGTGTAATGCTAATCTTATGTTTCAAGACTTGGTAGCTAGATGGCCAGGATCTTCACATGACAGCAATATTTTCCAAAATAGTCGTTTAAAATTTCGATTCGAAGAGGGTCATTTTCAAAATTATGTTCTTCTCGGAGATTCTGGATATAAACAATGTAAATATATGATGACTCCATTGCTAAATCCAAGCACTAGAGCAGAAGCACTTTATAATGAATCTCAAATTCGTACACGCAATACGATTGAGAGATGCTTTGGTGTTTGGAAGAGGCGTTTTCCTGTATTATCAACAGGTCTGCGTTTGGCTACTGCAACGAAAATGGCAGTTATCGTGGCATGTGCAGTTCTTCACAATATAGCCATAATAGAGAAGGACCCACTTCCGCCAACTGAGACTGAACTAATACCTGATGAAGATTTTCCAGATTATATGGAGGACACTCAAGTTATAAATCAAGCCAATTCATTTGCAAGAACGATTTTGATTGAAAATTATTTTACAAGGTATATTCAAAAGTTTAGGTTGCCAACTAATTTTTTTATGATAAAACTGTGTGCTATAGTTTTCCTGGCACTGGCTTGGTATTTTTCTTATTGCGACGTTCTTCTATCCGTTTCTCGATTACTGTTTAGATTTTGGTACGAACTTCCTAAAAGATCTTCCAAATTTAAACGTAGCATGGAGATAGAATATTTTCGTTCGCAGCATATCCGACGAATATTTCGAAGTGTTACAAACAGAATGGCAAAGATATTTATACCCTCCTCTTATAGTGGAAGATGTAAAAACTATTAGTTTGCTGTACTGTAACAATTACAGTACGAGACTGATTTAATATATTCGCGGTGCACACTAGGAGTAATTTCACAGAAATTTTGACATGAAATTAAAAACAAATGTAAAATAAAACGGACTGTTTGTTTCATACGAACAGTAACACAAAGCAAATTTGACGAACGCATGAAAGCATGTTTTTCCAAAAAAAGCAAAATTTCATGTAAAAATTTCATTGAAATTACTCTATTGTGAGCCGGAACATTCATATCTGCGGCTTTGAAAATATCACAGTACGACCACACACACACACAGTATAGCCATACAAAGAAAACTATTGCTGTTTTTGCTTTACACTACGTTTACATTTACGAAATCCAGGGGATCTCAAATCCATTACTTATGCGAAAATTAAATTCACTGGATTTCAGATATGTTTTTATGTGACTTATGCCAATGGAATTGACAGTTGAAATCCACCTGATTTCGTAATGAAAACCTATTAGCTATTACTCTGTTAATATACTTTAGTTTTAAACAAGTTATGGCCAACACTATTTCTGTTCCAGTACTGCGAGAATCTACTAATTTTTTACTATTTCTCCGATACCATAAATAACAAATGTTATCGTAGTTAAAATTAGTAGCTTTTTGTACGTTCTGGAATAGAAATTGTATTTGTACTTCAGTTAATACTTCAGTATTTGAAATCTACTTTCAGCCTTTTAACGAATGCCGATTAACTAAAACTCCGCTTTAAAACTTTTTTCGACCAACTGTATTTGTACTTCAGTTTTTATTTCAATGTTTATATTCAGTCTTTTAAAGAAGGTACAATGTTAATTATTTATAATTCTAAACTATGTAACAAAAAATACAATGAATTTAAAAAAGGAGATAAATAAAGCAAAAAAATGAATTACACTAAAAATTTTAATTTCTTTTCCTCCAACTCTAGCTGCAGAATTTCATTTTTTAGCTTCAAAGAGGACATCTCTTGTTCATGTTTCTCTTGAGCACGCATGTTTTCCTGTTCATGCTTCTCCTGAGCACGAAGGTTTTCATTCTTGTAAAAGCTCTGCTGTAAAGGAACAAGTTCAATCTTTTCTTCTTCTAAATTACGTTTCCTTTTGCCACCGGTAACAAGCACCTTTGATTTAGGCTTTTTTAAAGACTGCGGGCCAAAGTCGGTCGACCAGTCGTTTCTTTCTATGGTAATATTCATGTTGTTGTTCTAAAAATATATAAAAATGTAAAGTTAAATAAAACAAGTCACCCTAAAGTTAAAATGTTGGTTTGGGACCCACTGTGGAACTTACATTTTCCTTATTGCTTTCCGCAATAAATTCATTGGAGGTATCTAGCTCACAGTAATCAGTGACATCAGGTTCAACAACTACAACGAAAATATACAAATTTCACACATTTGTTAAACGCTTCATTTGCTCTTATGGACTTACTAAAATCGCTGTCATAAGTATTTTCAAAGCCTGTTGCCGAATCTCCAGCATGGACGCAATTTTCTCCGAAACAGTAGACACTTTACAGGTCGCCGATCCACCACCCGTACGATAAGTCTGTAACTTTTGTTCTGCAATTTCACTCTTTGACCGACGTTTCATAACGTCATATTTATCACGTAGTGTCCTCCAAGGTCGACGTGTTCCAATATTGGCTGCAAAGTCGTCCTCAATTTTCTTCCAGGCTTCTTCTTTTTGCTTCCAAACAACGGAATCTGATTTTTTGTTTTCGATAACATTTCTTTGTTCCTCTACTAAATCTACAAGAAGGAGCTCTTCCTCCTTTGTAAAACTTTTTGCCCGTTTTCTTTGACAGGTTTCCATTGTGGCTTAAGATAGTTTTTGCAAGAATAAATAATTTTTTCTTTCACAAAATAATTTACAAATTTGTTTTGTTTTCTTTTAACTAAAATGAAGATGCCACTATGATAAAAAAACATTTAATACCAATTACATCTGCAAAAAGTAACCATTTTGTTGCCACATGTCTGAAAAAGTGACATTTACTTTAAAGGGAAGTTGTAATAATGAAAACCGGTTAAAGTCTACTTTTTACCAAACTTTATTTAAAGTACGGTATAACTAAAGTTTCCTTAAAAGACAAGATGTAATAACGGGCCTTAATTTTAATTTAATTGTGCCTAGATCTATTTACCAGGTCACGTAATGGGTACTTCACACGATATGTTATTTTACATATGTGCTGTCACTTTGCATACACATTTTGTATATGAAAAGTGACCACCCATATGTAAAAAACATATAGTGTAAAGTACCCATAAGTAGCACAACACAACTCAATTTTGCCAGAAAATTCTTCAAGATGTCAAAATATTTCTTTGCTTTTATACTATGTTTACATTTACGAAATCCACTCGATTTCAACTGTAAATTCCATTGCTCAAACGTCAAATGAAATCGAACCGATTTCAGATGAGTTTTCATTTGACGCAAGATCTATTTAACAGGTCACGTAAGTAGCACAACACCAACTCTATTTTGGCCGAAAATTCTTCAATATGTCAAAATGTTTGTTTATGTTTTCATACAATTTATTCACAATAACAAAATATTTGACAGATTGAAACCAATCAGCTGGCCGTTTTACGCCACTTTATAATTTCATCATGATTTGACGTATACGCAAAGGAATTGACAGTTGAAATCGAGTGGATTTCGTAAATGTAAACATAGTATTACATACAATTTATTCATACAATACAATTTACAAAATCCACTCGTTTTCATCTGTCAATTCCATTGCTTATAGTACGATTACATTAGAGTTTTTTGCTGTGTCATATTCTATCATAAGCTCCGTTCCAGTACTTTTTTATTGGTAAAATGTGCAAAAGAGAGAACCGTCAAAAAACGAGGTCAACGCACATATTTTTCCAAAATCTACGGGAACGGAAAAATTGCAGAAACACCAAAAAACTGGAACAAATGTCAAAGTCTGCGTGTCAGCTAATCGGAAGCCGGCAAACATGTTGCACATTTTTGCTCGCTCAAATTTGTCGTGTAAAAAGTTTCTATAGAGAGAGCCATTCAGCGCCATTTTTGTTCAAAGAGAAGTGAACATTTTGCAACTTTTTTTGTACGGGAACGCATTTCGGGGAAAAATGTTCAAAATGTGTTAAATGTGTAAAAACTTCATAGTTCTGGAACGAAGCTATATTGTTCACAATATGATAGAATATGACACAGACAACCTCGACGCATGCAATCGAGTGCTTCGGATGCATTTAAAAAAATGAAAAATTTCAAATTTCAGATAAGAACCTTGATGTTTTGGTCAATAAAATGACATTTCCGCTAAGTCCCGGGCCACACTACAGTAATTTCACTGAAATTTTGATATCAAATTATGCGTCTCTAGATCGACGTCCATAGTAGAATAAAATCATAAAATTGCTGTAGTGGGGAGTTCGATTTAAGAACACCTAATTTCATGAAATTGTTTAATGAAATTCACGCTAGTGTGGACCGGGACTAACAAGTCTGCGTTTCAAGGTTTGGAAATATCACATTCATAGGAAAGAAAATAATCTGATATGAAAACAACCGCAATTTTAATACACTGAAGGAAATCGTAGCACATCTTAACAGCAATATAGAAATCTAAAAACTCAATGTCTATGACTGTGTTTTTCCGCGAAAACAGGACTTACATATGTGAGTTCATTAAAAAAAACTACTATATTCGTAAAGTCCGGTATGAAGAGCTTGAGTTGGTCCAATTATATTAGAAAGTTGCACAGTTAAGAACAGTCGCGGGGACCGAAATAAGAAAACAAATAAAATTCAAAGCCCAGAGGGTGTGTTCAATTTAGGAAATGTGCTAAGATTTCCCACAGTGTCCATAGTGTATGAAAATAGCGGATGTTTCCATATCAGATCACCTTGCTCTGAATGTGGAGCACATTTCCAAACCGTTAAAAGGAAGATTTGTACGCGTTAAAGTTCTTTTTTGAACAAAACATCAAGGTTTTTATAAGAAATATTGACGTTTTATATAATTTCTTGAAAGCAAGCGATGATTGCTTCTGTTATGGCCTTAAAACATTTTGAATTACCAGCGACCCCAAACATTTTTGCAAGAATTCTACTTCCTGCGAGAAATTTTGCATTTAGAGGAATGATAAGGAAACATACAAATTGAAAATCTAACGAGTTTTCATTCATGTTTTTCAAAATATTCAATCAATTGTAAAAAATATTAGATTTATAAATTCCAATAATTTATAGACATTTCCTTGTTTTGGTTACATGTACCGTTGACACTAACATTACAAAAAATTATATGTGGTTGTTGTTGAATTGTATTTGTTATAGTATTTAATTTGCCTTGCTCGTTCTACCATGGTCTAAAGCCCTAAACACATCCAATGTTGAGTATAGTTTTGTGTCATTTCTGGTGTTATTTCATCTACTAGAAATGACACAAAACTTTACTCAAACGCTGAATGTATTTACAGCTTAAGTCAAGTTTTGCGTCGTTTAGACGTTGCTGTAGTCGCATGGCGCCGAAAATTTCAAATTCATTTGAAATATATTCCGGCAAACAGATAAGCCGAAAACACATACAACGTTTGTTTTGAAGTTTCGTGTCGTTCGTCGTCGTCGACTTGGGTTGGGCGTTGGTAACACACATAAAACGTTTGATAACGCCGTCGAAAGCCATATGTTTTATGTAAACAAACAATAACATATGTTTGGCGCTCAACATTTTAGAAATATAAGCTGTGTTCCAGAACTAAAAAGTTTTTACAATTTTTACGACTTTTACACATTTTACTCGAAAAAGCGTTCCCGTACACAAAAAAGTTGTAAAATGTTCACTTCTCTTTAAACAAAAATGGCGCTGAATGACGCTCTCTTTAAAAACTTTTTACACGACAAATTTGGGCGAGTAAAAAAATAGTAACATGGTTGCCGGCGTCTGATTGGCTGATACGCCGACTTTGACATTTGTTCCAGTTTTTTTGACGTATTTTCCATTTTTCCGTTCCCGAACTATTTCAAAAAACTTGTGTGTGAGAACAAAATTTTTGCAGTTCTCTCTTTTACGAGTTTTACCATTAAAAAGTACGGGAACGAAGCTATAATTTAAAAGTGTCGTGTTCTAAACATAGATAAAATGAAATATTTGGATATATTAGTCTCGGTCCACACTAGCGTGAATTTCATTAAAAAATCTCATGAAATTAGGCGTTCTTAACTCGAATTCCCCATTATAGCTATTTTATGATTTTACTCCACTAATAGACCGTTTCCACGGTACGTCGTTCGTTCTCTATTCGTTGTTCGACCCATAACTACGAATAAATAACTTATTTCCCCACACAAAATTCTATGAACGAACGACGATTTTTCTACGTTGTTCGATTAGAAATACCCTCTGAACGACGAATAAGTATGTCCCATCCCTAACAAATGAGAGAATTTATCGAAAAAATAGTTATGACATGTCTAAATTCAAAATTGAAAAATTTGTTGAAAACACAAAAATTTTTAGAAAAAAGGAAAACTATGAATGAAAATTAATGAACTAAACATTTTAAACATATTGTTACGAATGTAAGTCCCAATTTACATTAGGCGAGTTTACTTGCGGCAATTGTCAGTTTGTAGGTGAGAGAGGGTGCTGAGAGGCAAAGGGTTACCATATGCCTCACCTCTCTCTCCTACAAAATGACAATTGCCGCAAGTAAACTCGCCCAATGTAAATTGGGACTAACTGATAGGTTTAAGTTAGTTTAGTTTAATTTCCGTTAATTTAAAAATTTGAATTGTAACGTAAAGTTTTTATTACGCAGTTACTTTATTTAAGCAACAACAACTACCATGTAGAACTCTCTTCATCATTCTAGTCGTTACATTACCTTTTGTTAATGTTCTTTTGTTTGTTTTGCCATAATAATGTAATTATCGTTTAGTTCCTACTTCTTGTATTTCGTGTAGTTGTTTGTTGTTGTAATTACGTCATTACTGTGCTTGTCTACTTGTATGTATGTGAGTATGGTTGTTCGCTTAGTGCGAATGTGCGTCTGTGTGTTCGCTGCACAGATTCGAGAGGTTGCCATATGTTCTAGATATTTCTAGACCAAGGAGATTTTGGGTATAAATAGAGTTACGAATGGCAACATTGAGTTGAGTCGTGTTTTAAGCGTTGAACTGAACAGATCGGTTAAATAAGAGCTGCGTGCTAACTAGAGACTTGCTGTGTGCTTTGTAATTAAAGTCGGTTCTGAATAAGTGTAATAAAGTAAATAAAGCATTGTAGAAACGTAATCTAAAACGAACCCTGTTTTATTCGGTACAAATCGTATCGGGGAATAAAACAACGTCTACACGGAGATTAGTTAAATCTAATTCCGTAACAATAGTAAAAAAATAGTAGATTCTTCTGTAGTGCGATTCTGTAACTTTTTTTAATAACGAACCGACATCGGTAGTTAACGAAAATATTCGGTTGAGTTAACGAATGTCCTATTCTGTAACTTTATGTTACCGATTGTAGAAATCGTTAACTCATACCGACGAATATCGATTGGAAGGAAATGTCAAATATTATATTTTAATATTAATTAAATTAATTAATATTGAAGCTGAAAACATTATTTCGTCGCGAATACAAAACATGAAGCGTTTAAGAAGGAAACAATTCAGACTTTTGAAGGAATGTGGCTCAAATGTGTGTCTTTTGGATGGCTACGGATGCCAGTAATGAAGCATTTCTTAAGATGTTTTTATTGTGTGTGTGATTTAAAAGTAATAAAAGTGATAAAACCACCATTAATCTTTTTAAAAGCGCAGTTGTATTTTTTATTTAAAAGTTGGGATCATATTTTGGGTTGTGGCGCTCTGTATCAAAATTCAGCTGTGATATTTGACATGACTTAAGCCCCTTCAGTGATCGTGGATCCACGTTACCGTCATTTGAGTTTATATATTCACATATTCAATTCACGCCCCATTAAAAGAAATTTCTCATAGCGAAGAGTATGAAAAGTTCGAAAATCCAAGCTTATACGCCATGTTTAGCATTCTGATTGTTAGTGATGCTGGGTTTAAATCTATGAGATTATCACAGAACAAAGTAGGTTATAGTAATACTCTTCACGTGTCACGTACTATTTTATTCACGTCACGCGCCTCCTAGAAAGATAGTGTTAAGGACATTGGTATAGGTCTTACATAGCAGTACCACACTTGAGTTCTTTTGAAGCATTAGCTAACGTTTTTCCTCTTTAATAAGTAAAACAAAGGTTAGCGCAGTCTTCATACGTAGGGTAGTAGCATGGGGCAGCTTCGCCAATGTTGCGCCTTCGTCAGCGCCGATTTAATTGATGCTACATGTAGATCTTCCAAGGGAAAGTTATGAGTTAATCGAAGATCTACAACTTTCTCTTTGGTGATCTTTATGCAGCTTCAATAAAATCGGCGCCGGCGAAAGCACAACAGCGGCGAAGCTTCCCCCTGTTATCCTACATAGTTAACCCTTATGTAAACGCCTTAAAAAGATTTTTCTCAATAAGGCGGAATTTACCTTGTGTACCGTCATTATTGACGTAGCATATGTTCATATAAAACGCCGTTGTTAAAAGAATTCAGCAAAATATTGCAATAATTTACTGTCGTTAAGACTTAACAACTACTTTTTTTTGGTTGTTAACTTAACAATAATTTTCGGTAATTAACGACAAAATTTACCGACAAAAATTGTTAAAATTGGTTACAGAATAGCACTTACCGAAAATTATCGTTAACTACCGACATTCGTCGTTAATTCTGTCGTTAAGGAGTTACAGAATCGCACTACTGGTGTTCTTTTACAAAATTTAACGCACTATCCGTTTCATCATAAACGGCGTTTGCATTAGCGTTTTTTGCCGGGTAAACTTTTTTATGAGGATTTATTTGACGTTTGCACTGCGGAATTGAGATTTGAAACCCGGTGGATTTATTAAATCCGGTTAAAGGGCTGTTTACACCATCTATCAATGTCATATGAGCTGCCATTTCTTTCACCCATTCGACATTCTCTATGTTTGTCAAAATTGACGTCATCCATACAACTTTCAATTTGTGCGTTCATACCTGCAAGTGTTATTTTCGTATGACATAACCTAAAAATATAAAAACAGCTGTTTTTGTCATTATTTACATTTATTGTTGAGTTGCAATTTTGCGCAAATTTTAATTTTGGTTGAAGGAAACTGAATTGGTAGAATTGGTGTTTGGAGTTATAGAGGCATTCATGTTTTTGCCACCAAACAATCATTTCAAAGACTGCTTCTTTCGACCAATCGGTCTGAAAATAACATTATAAACGCCATTTATTTACTTTACTGAATATTTAAATATACATACCTTTCCATTTTCTTTTTTAAAAGATTTTGTTTTTCATTTTTTGTTTGAGAATGTCAGAAAACAGCTGATAAATTTATGTTTACATACGAGAATGCCGTATCAAATAGAGCGCTCCCTAAATTAAAAATTTACATATGAGTTGCCAAATCATTTTGATAGATGAAAATTTTCATAGTGGTCACACTATGTGTACAACATTCGCAGGTAGAAAATTTGGCATCTCATACGACATTGATAGATGGTGTAAACAACCCTTAAGTGCAAAAGCGGAGATACAGTGCAAAATAAAAAGCTATGAAAAAAAAATAAATGCCGCGATACGATGCAGTTTTGATATCGCAATACTCTAGACAGACGATCGTGTTTTTGCTGGCATCTGATTGGCTGGCCCGTTGATTTTAACATTTCGGCCAGATTGTTGGCAAGTTTTGCAATTTTCAATCCCGTACATTTTGAATAAATTTCTATGGTAAAGAAAATTTTAACAGTTTTCTGGCTTATAGTACATTTATATGTCAATTCCATTGCTTATATTTCAAATAAATCTTCACAAAGAAGGTTAATACCCCGGTTACACTTAAGCGCATTAACCCAGTGGGTTTGGATTTCAAATGTCAATTTCATAGCGCAAACGTCAAATAAATCCTCTCGAAGTGGGTTAACCCGGCAAAAAACTCTAGTGTAACCGTACTATAACCCTGCAAATGGCTATAATATAAACATGGTCTAACTATTACAAAAAGTGCGGGAACAATGCATATATTCGAATTATATAAATAACGGCGTTTCTTCTTGTTCGTATTGGCTTCGATTAAAAAAATTATTCAACGGTTCGGTGGAGATTACTTGTAAAGTCGCTAAAATTTATTGTTTTCTAACAGATATTGTGAAAAATATAAAATTTAGCCATTCTGTTTCTATTCAGCAAGTTGTTTTTAACAAGGAATCTATACAAATTAAATACGATTTTTGTATTTTTTGTGAAGCGAATCATAGAAAAAACTTCAAAGTGCCGGAAAATATATGACATTTAAATAAATTGAAGAAGAAAACTTTTATAACGTCGTGAGATATTAACCGGAAGCATATCTTAGTATAAAAACTGCGGGAGAATGTTAGGCACTTCACTTGACTAAAAGAAGAAAACCTGTGGCTTAAGATGAGTTTAAGCATTAAGCTCGGATCGGGACCAATTTTTTTTTTCACAGGATAACGAGACCTACCCTGATCACAAATATGTATAACATTTTTTGCTCCAAACCTATTTATGCGATGCTGGAAAATCATTACGTCGGAAATTGTGATAATCAAAGTGTGGTGTTGCAGAAATGACGGAAATTGATTCCAATAAGAAAATTATTTGCTTTTGAACTTTACACTTATTAGAGTTATAATTAAGGATGTGAATCGCAACTCCATGTTGATGCAGATTGAACGTCGAAGACCATTCAAATGTTGGGTAGAAGACAGCATGTAACGACTTTTAAAAACTTGCCTTTTTCAGATCGGAAGGGTGTTAATAAATCATAAATTCGAGAGTTGCTCAGTTTACTAAATGTAAAAAAGTATGGTATTAAGGATAATGTGAAAGCGCGGGATATAGGGGAAATTGAGGAAATGTGAAGTGGAACTCAAACTGAGCTGTGAACATAATTCGTTCACATGTGGGTTATACAATTACTTCTTGAGGAAGTACACATATAAAATTGTTATGGTTAAAATAAACGTATATTGCGTGAGTTTCATCTTGTTGCCGATTTTATGGATAGATCGCGTACGCATTCCCTCGTTAAAGGGAGGTCGCCCGGTCGTCCGTATGGGGTGTGTGGCGCGGGGACCGTTCGAAATGATGAAGCCTTAACTAATTCCAATTAAAACTATCGTACTATTGGATTCGGGAATCGAAAATGTGTGGACAATAATTGAGGTATAATTATTATCATACAACAACTTCATTTTATTTAAATATTTTTTTTATTTATTTATTTTCTTAGGTGGAATTACCGGAAAATCTCATTCAGGTATGTTAAGATAATTTTTAGATACTATATAGTGTTCCACTTCGCCTCTTTTGTACAGTTCCCGTTTCGCTTACACCAACCACATCACATTTTATATGAGAGTTATTCACCACATTTAATACTTTTGCAAATTTTCCTATTTAACCCACTGGTCGTTTAAACGCCAGTAAAAAATGTGCACAAAAATGCAGGTAAAAACAGTAATGGGTACTTTACACGATATGTTTTTTACATATGAGTTGTCACTTTGCATATCGTCACCTGAAATGCGCAAAGGGCATATTTGTAAAAAACGCCAATTACCCATACAAATTTACGGTAGTGGATTTTGCCACTGTCCGTTTTAACGGCACCCGATTCCGAAACATTTTAATTTTTCCAAAAAAAAAAAAAAAATCTGGGGCTAAGTGGGTTAATTATGTATAGGGAAAAGCCATACATGGTGTACGTTCTTATTTACATAGGTGTTGTTATTATCAATACATTCCTGTACACAAAACACAACTCCTAGTTTAAATGTTTACAGTTTGCGCAGAAGGGATCACATTTCTGCTCATGCGCACAATTTCTTAGGAGTACCTTTTAAAGTTTTTATCCAACAACGTGTTGTGTCTATTCTTTATAAATCGATATGTGCTTGGATCTGCCAGTATTACTTCGGGAGCTACTTTCGTTTTCAAGATCTAATTTTTTATATATTACTAGCGGACCCGGCGAACTCCGTCTCGCTAATAATGAATAAAATTTCATACAAAAACTCAGTTTTCGATTTTTCCAATTTCCGACTTTTCCAGAGAGATTTTCCAAAAATTTCTTCCGTAAAGACCTTCTCCTCGAAAATACGAATAACTGACAAAAAATTTTACAGAAATCGGCCTAGCCGTTCTCCTTTTATGAATTACTATACATTTTTTACACCATTTTTATATATATAGATTGACAAAATATGAATATAAACATGGTATAAGTAAAGAGGTAGATTTAAATGAAAAAAATCTATAGAACCCTTGTTTTTCTTGAATTCCTAAAACTTCAAAATAAAAGCAACAAGTCATTCGTGTGTCAACCTCCGAAAGGGAAAGAACGTAGAAAAGCGAACAACCGATAGCGTCTAAAAATTTTCTAGAAGCGTCACATAAAGTAATTTGATTTTCAGATTACTTTGGCAGGGGAAATTGCCTTAAACGCCGTTTTTTTGGATTTTTGGAGTTGGTCCATCATTTTTCATCTAAACTTCAACACTTTTGTCATCTATAATTGCTGAATTTCATCTTTCATCAAAACATCAAAAATTTTCCATCATCAATAACCTCAAATTCATCTTTCATCAAACTTCAATTGGTTTTCATCTATAATTACTAAACAACACCATCTCAAAAACAAGAAAAAGCTTTCTGGCTAATTTGGAGATTCCTAATTTGGATTGAAGTCTACAGTGGATTTTTTGTGAAAAATGCCGGGGGATCCAGGAGATCCTCCACCTACAAGGGACAAAGGTGGGGGAAAGAACATTAGTGCGGTGAAAGTGTCAGTTAAGAGAGGTTCGGGTCGTGAGAGAACGTCGGGCAAGTCAAAAGAATTAAAATTGGATGCTGAGTCTGGATTAGTCAAGGACATGGTAGGTGAGAATAGTGCAAATAATAGCATATTTAATGCAATGCTGCAAGCTAATAATAATCGTGAAAGTAATATTGAAATGAATAACAATAATAATGAATCGATAGCTAGTAATGCATTTCCCGATGGAAATGCAACTACTGATGCTACCCCGGTATCTGAAGTTAAAAAAGATAAATTATACTATGACGACTCGCATGGCGGTCCATATATGGTGTATGTAGATACTTTGCTTAAAAATAACGTTAGACAACCGTTAAATCTTGTCGATTTATCGCGTCATGTCACTTTCCTAGAGATTAAAGATGTAATATGCGTTACTAAGATTGGTTTTGGAAGAGGAAAAATTGTCTTCAAAAATGCTACGGCGGCTAATGTGTTTGTTGACGATGCTAGAATAGCCTCGGCCGGCTATGAACCAAAGATCTTGCCACACTTTTTATCAAAGTGGGGACTAGTATATCCTGTAGATGCAAATATCTCTACAGAAGAATTTGAACAATTTATATTTAGTCCAGTGGACATTTTAAAAATTGAAAGGGTTATGAGAAAAGAAGGTGATGATCTCATTAAAACTAAACGTATAAAAATCCTATTTAAAGGACTGAATATACCTACTGAAATCTCTGTATATAATTTTGCCAAATTAAATGTGCATCCTTTCATACCTTTCTCCCAATGCTACAGATGTTATAGATATAACCACTTTGCGAAACACTGTAAGCAAAAAACGCCTACATGTTCAACGTGTTTCACCAAACATGAGGCAGAGGTACAGTGCAGTGAGGACAAAATTATTTGTTCAAACTGCCATAGTGACCATGTGCCAACATCTAGAAACTGCCCAGCTAGGACTAAAGCATTTAATATCAAAAGAATTATGACATTGGAAAATCTTTCCATTAGTGAAACCAAAAATAAATATCCAGCTATTTTTAGTAACAGATTCTATCTATTAGACCAAGATATCGACCAGGGTTTCCCAGTACTTAAGACAAATAAAGTCACTGAGAAAACCAATAAATCAGCACCTATAAATGCTAACGAATCTGCTAGATTCATCCATAACATACAATCATATGCGAAAATGACTAAAAATAATAAAAACAGAATAAGAGAAGAGGAAAATTCAAAGAAATTGCAACAGCTTCATCGTGAAGCGCTGGCAGAAGGGGATTATTATGAATCACCTAACGGCACAGCATTGCAAAATCTTGAGAAAAATAAGATCTCAGAGTTTGAAAAAGTTATGAATAACATAACACAAACTATAAACAGTTTTATGGCCACTGCCACCAAAGTAGATAGAGAAGAAGTTAATTTTATTAACAAATTAAGAGATGAAATAAATATCGGTAGAAATCAGTTAGATTTAGAAAATATAAAGAAAGGAATAACAGATAATAATAATACTTATATTAATAATAACAAATCATAATAAATAATAATGAAGTTGCTACAATATAATATCCAAAGCGTTTGTAATCAAAATAATAAGAATCTTTTAGAGTTGTATTTACAACATAATTCAATTGATGTAGCTTTAATAACCGAAACATGGCTTCGGGATAATTCGACGTCAAACGTCTGTAACTATAATTTTGCTTTTAAAAATCGCCCGGATGGATATGGAGGAGTGGGCATCTATGTTAGAAGAGGAATTCAATTTACTTTATTAAAAATTGATATCGATATGGAAGTTGTGGGAATAAAAACACTTAACTTAAGGAATAATTACATTTTTGTTGTGGTATATATTCCACCTAATACTCCAAGAGACCGTTTTAACACTATAGTGAATAACCTTTTTAGTTTTTTTGAAAATGTAACAATGCCAATATTAATAGTCGGTGACTTTAATGCTAGGTCGACATCATGGGGGGATTCGGTGACTGATTCACATGGCACAGCCCTTGGTGAAGCAGCTACTGAAAGCAATTTTTTTGTGTTAATAATGGCCAACCAACTTTTCAGATACAGGATAGACATTCATCAGTACTCGATCTTACTTTTGCGAAGAATTTGGAGGCAATGCCTTTGTGGAAGGTTAGTTCCACAAAACTTACAAATAGTAATCATTTACCTATAATCATTGATCTACAAACAGACCCACAACCACCAAAGGGATCTAAAATAATTCGAAGAAAAGCTGTATTCGAGGAAATAAGAAATATGGATGTGGGCACATCCATTCAAGATTTCAATAGTAAAATCCATAGCATTGTTAATAACAACACAATAACAATTGACTCCAGAAATAGATATGTACCTAAAAGATGGTGGAATGAAGAAGTCCAGAAACTGTTCAGATTAAGACAAGCAACAAAAGCAAAGTATTTTAAAACTAGAACCCTTGAAGACCTTCGGGAATACCAAAAAGCTGTAGATACTCTGAGCGCCAAAATTAAAGAACTTAAAGAGTCAAACTTTTCCAATACACTAGAGGAACTATCCTCTAGTCCTTCTCCCAAAACTTTCTGGAAATCAATGAGAAATATAAGAAAGTATAAACAACCCAAGAGCGTGAACCACTCCTGGGATGAAGAACAAAAAAGGGAGTACCTGGAATTCGTTGCTTCTTCATCGAATTCTAATGAACAGGATCACGGGACGACTTTCTCGGAAGAAAATAGCTCCACAATGACACCATCTGAAGTTTCCTTGGATGAGTCAGATGATCAAATATTGCAAGAGGTAGAAGATCAGATACAAAACATATCAATTTTTGACGTGGAAGAGGTTCAAGAGTCTACAGACTCACCTCTTACTCAGATAACAGTGTTACCGCAATCACCGTCTTCTGTACAACATAACGGAGGGAATACTTTAATAACTAAGCCTGTTTTTTCATTTGAATATTTCAAAAGATTTCTTCAATCAAGGAGCTCAGCTTCAGCCCCCGGACTGGATATGATTTCCTATGATTATATCAAAAATTTAATATTCTTTAATATTATACATGAAATATGGAAAAAGGGAGAAATCCCGGATGATTGGAGAGACGTTAAAGTGTCTCCAATACCAAAACCTGGTAAAGATCTGACAAGAGTCGAGAACTATAGACCTATCTCGCTTTTGTCTGTACCTTTAAAGTGTTTAGAGGCTATGCTAAAAGATATAATTCAAAAGCATATGGAGTGTAAAAACCTGTTTCCGGAAAGATCTTATGCCTTCCGCCCAGGCCGCTCAACCTCTATGTGTATAAATGATCTAATCAATAACATACATGCGTTAAAATCTAGAGGAAATCATGTTTTAGGTCTATGTGTTGATGTGGAAAAGGCGTACGATTGTGTACAAGTTGCCTTTTTGAGGAATCAAATGGAAAAACTTGAAGTAGACAGATCGGTGGTTTCATGGGTAACGGATTTCCTCCACAGGAGGAATCTCGTCCTGGGAACCCACAAAGTATCCATAAGTGGCGGATTGGCTCAGGGGAGCGCCCTGAGTCCCATTCTTTTTAATACATATACGATTCCCTTACATGACATAGTTTCAGCAAACTGTTTATTATATCAATTTGCTGATGATTTTTTCCTGGTAATATATCATCCTGATTTTATAACAGCAAAAGCTATATTGCAAGATAAAGTCTCTGAGTTCTCAAATCGATGCAGAAATTTGAATTTAAAATTTAACCTAAATAAGACCACAGTGGTTCATTTTAATAGAAGGCCAAGACAAATAAATCTGACGTATGACAATATAGAAATCCAACAAGTAAGTAATATTAAATATTTAGGGTTTTATGTCGCATCTAACAATTCGGCTAAAGACCATGTACAGAACACCTTAAAAGAAGTGGAAAAAAGAAACAAATTTATAAATATTTTGGGAGGTTGTAGTTACGGGTTAAACCCAGAAAAATCACTGTTACTGTTCAGGACTTGCATCAGGTCTAAAATCGAGTATGCATCGGCTGCTTTGGCTAATGCAGACAAAGGGTCTATCAACAAGATCAAAACGTATGTAAACTCTTGCCTAAGAAAATCTTTGGGAACGATAAGATCTACACCAGTTGAATGTTTATATCACTTAGCTTCTGAGCTCCCACCTAAGCACAGGTTATACTTATCAGCTGCGAAGGAGATTGTCAAGGCTTGTGCCTACAAACTTCCCATAATGAATACGTTTAGAAATCTGACTCGGCCCATTAACACTGGCATGTATAAGACTTATATTAGATTCAAAAATGTGATCGATGCTGTTGGTCATACATCTCCAATAAGTCCAAATAATCATAACATTTTAATCTGTGAAAATTTTTTTAAGGGTATAACCTCAAAAAAGGCGAATGTGCCAGTATCAATTATAAAACAACTCTTCGAAGAAAAAATAACCACACTTAGAAACAAACAATTTGAAATTATTTTTACAGACGGTTCCGTGTCCCCAGGTTTTACGGGGTCGGCTTTCATACACGAAAGTCAAGGGACAGTTTTTTCCTATTATTGTTATAAAGATATGAGTTCAATGTCGGCCGAGTTAATAGCTTTGGTAAAGGCTTTGGAATATGCGATTAATAATGATTTACGCAAAGTAGCAATTTTGACAGATAGTTTGAGCGGGCTTTTGGCTATTAAAAATAACAAGAAAGGTAATTATTTGGTAGATAAGATCGTACGGTTGTCTAACGAATTTACGGGAGAGATTGAATTTCATTTCATCCCAGGACATGCGGGAATAAGGCTTAATGAAACAGTTGATCAGGCGGCTAAGAGAGCCAGTGAATTCGGTACTCAACTCGAAATGCCCTTGACTATATCTGACGCAGTTATTCAAATTACACAAGAATTATGGTCCGCTTGGTCAGCAGAATATACAGACCGTGGCGAGTCCAGTTCGTCTCACTACTTTGCTATCTTTCCTGATACCTTGAAACGCCCATGGTTCCACAATACCTCAGCCAGTCCGACAGAGATTAAACAAATCAACAGAATCCTGACAAACCATGCTTTTTGTAAAGCTACACTTGAAAGAATGAAAGCAGCCCCTTCAGCATTATGCGAAGAATGTAATTTGGAAGAAAATGTTGATCATATACTATTTCAATGTCAGAAGTTTTCACAAGAAAGGAGCTTACATCCGATCATTCAAAATTCAAGATCCACAGTGGAGTTCATTAGCAGATATGGAATTGAAAAAACCCCTGTTTTAACAAAGTTCCTGAATAAGATTGAATTTAAACTTTAAATAGTTTTTTTGCTTGTTGTGGCGATATAGCGGCCAAAAAACACCAAAGGAGTATTCACTCCTTCGCAGGGTGACAACTTTAAACTCAAAAAAAAAAAAAAAAAAAAAAAGCAACAAGTGGGTTTGTTTACAATGCATTTTTTGAGCATTTTATAAAAAACGCGAAAAATGAATGAAGAGTTAAGTTTTCTCCACATAATCGAGTTGTGAATATGATAAACTGATTGTTTCAATGCAAATCTCGCCAATTTCTTCCATACAAATGGTCTAAAAACAATTTTAAAAATCATTGAATTCGATTGTTTTTAAAATTGTTTGGCATATTATTCAAACACCACACACACATACACAGTTTGTTTATATTGTTTTGAAGTTTTAGGCATACTCGAATGAAAAAATTTAAATTGCCATAAAGCTTTGGCTAACCTTTCTTATTAAACCATGAATATAAATAAATATCTGTTTCTTGCGACACTTGTTAAATTTTCTGCATTTCGAAATTCCGTCCATTGTTGAATATTTTGAAGCCAGGACATCTCTTGTCTTCCTCTGCTGCGTTTACCTTTTATTTTGGCTTGTAGAATTCTTTGCAGGATACGGTATTTTGGGTTTCGCATTATGTGTGATATGAAATTTTTCTCCTTTTTATGTGATCGAAGAGTTCTCTTGTTTTGTTTAATCTTCGTAGAACTTCGTCATTTGATATGTGAGCTATCCACGGTATTTTAAGAATTCTTCGATATATCCACATTTCGAAGGCTTCTAAGCGCTTGACATCTATTGCTTTTAAAGTGCCTACTTCCATAATAATAATAAATAAATGAATAAATAAATAAATACATAAATAAAATACAATTGGAACAATATACAATAGACGTTTACTTATAACCAATTCTTACATATAAAGCAATTATGTATTAGGACACTCAGCCCACAGATGACATACAGAATTAATTTTTCGTAGATGAGTTCCATATATCATTAAGGATTCCTCATTTAAAAATCAGCGCTCTACAGTTGCGCTAAAGCGAGTAAATCGATCTACAAAATTTGACAATTCGTGTGAGAAGAATAAAAATTTTTACAAAAACTGGGGGTAAATTGAATTCTAACTCATGTCTTTCTAAGATCAGGGGTTTAATTCTGTTTCTATGAAAATGTGAAATGAAAACTTTTATAAAGGAGAAAACTGTCAAATGAAAAAAATTATAAAGGAAGTATTTTCATTAATTTTCTCGTTTAGAGTTAAGCTTGATGATCGGAAACTATTTGCAAGTGAAAAAGGAAAGCCAAGTTCTCGAACTTACAAATTCACTGATGGTAAAGCAGATCTTCAGACGTATCGACTATGTAATGTCTTCTCTGTCCTAGAACTTTTCGTTTTTCAAATGCAAATGTGTTTTATACATTTACGCGGATATTTGGCCGCTGAAATGTATTTTCTTCACGACAAACGCTTTTTTATTTCAAATTTTCATAAAACAAGAATACAACCCCTGGTCAATGAGACTTACCCCCTGTTTTTGTAGCAAATTTTTTTTCGTTCGTGTGTAGTCCCTGTCCACACTAGCGTGAATTTCATTAAAAAATGTCGTAAAATTAGGCGTTCTTAATTCGAATTCCCCACTACAGCAATTTTATGATTTTACTCTACTATGGGAGTCGATCTAGAGACTCATAATTTCAAGCAATTTTTTCAATGAAATCACTCTAGTATGGATCGGGACATATTCGTAATAATTTAGGTATCTATAGCTCAGCGTCACATTTATTTTTGAGCTCGAGTCGTCATAAAATGGGGAAGAGTTCTTTGTTTCAATACAAAGAACTAAGGCAACTGATTAGTCCAAGTGGCGATGGACGAAAGTAGTCTTCTCTGCTCTTCCATAACTAAAGTAAATTTTAACTACACCAACTCATGGCACCAACTTTAATAACTTGTTGTTTTTAAAATTTGAAAACAACAAATCTGTGAAGAAAGTCCCAATTTACATTGGGCGAGTTTACTTGCGGCAATTGTCAATTTGTAGGAGAAAGAGGTGAGGCATATGGTAACCCTTTGCCTCTCAGCACCCTCTCTCACCTACAAACTGACAATTGCCGCAAGTAAACTCGCCTAATGTAAATTGGGACAAATTGAAGAAATTTTCTTCCAGTTGGAACATCGGCCTACTCCTTCTCGTACCTTCGCTTTGAAAATACAAAAAAAAACTACTCTTTAAGTATAGTTCTCGCTTCGCTTTAAAAATTTCCCACAGGCATTTTATTATTACAATGATTTTTTTGTTTAATTTCGGCTGTCTAAAGGACGCAAATGTTCCCAAAAGCACTACAGCTACTAAAGGTTTTTATCTGCTCACTAAATGCTTGTATTCGATTTCCAGCCTAGACATAAGGTATGTCTGGTTACTTTCCCAGCAAGGATTGTCAGCAAGAACTTTCTCAGAGAGTAAGGAATTTTTATTCTCTTTTGCTAGAAATCTGTAAATTTTTTTTTTTACTTAAGTAAACAGACACCTTCCCAGCAAGCAATCAGCTGACTTGCCAAAACAGAACAATTTGTCCGCCAATGAGGAAATCAAAGGAAGCAAAAATTTTGTATTTTATTAAAAGTTAAAAAAAGAAAATGACCCAAAAAAGGATTTGTCCCACTTTGTAATTTTGTTCTCCAAAAAAGTAATACAATTAGGCTTGCTATTTCCACAATAAAATTGTTTTTAATTTTCACAAACATAAATCAACGAAAAAATAAAAACAGATGTTTGATTGTTTTTAAGAAGAAGAGTTGCTAGAAGAAATTTGTCCAGCAAGAATTTGCAAAGAACTAAGAACTGTCATGTCTCTCTCGAATCGCTCTCTTTTGCTGACTTTTTGTGTTAATAGACGACTTCCAGCAACAATTGGTACAAATTGTTACAAATTTTAGGATAACCAGACAGACTTATTATCTGATTGAGGTCTTGTCGTGTCAGATCGTATTTTATTAGATGCTGCTTTGTTCCTCGGATCTATAGGTAACTTCTAAAACGTTCGTTTCTTGCCTACGTCGTCGTTGGAGTCGAGCTTAATGACCGATGATATTTTGCAAGTGAAAAAGGGAATCCGAATATTTTAATCCACACAAACACCATTATGTGACCGGTTTCGCCGTTGGTAGCGGCTCTTCAGACATATCGGTTGTGGAGTGCCTTCTTTTGCAAATGCGATTCGTTTTTACAGTTGTGGATATTTTTCCACTCAACCTGTATGGCTTCCAACACTTAGCACAGCCTTTGGAATTTATAGTTACTGTAATTTATTTCGAAGAACCTCATTACAGTTGTCTACAATTTAACCTTGTTTGTATCGGATCTGATTTTGATATAAATACCCAAAATCTTCCAAATATGCATAATGGAGTTATATCAAAATCCGATAAGATTTTCACAAATTATTCTGGGATTCGTTTTTAACCACAAAAACCAAGTGGCCTTTAGAGGGCATAAATTGAATACTCTCCCAGTAATCTGAAACTTTTACCACTGTCTAAATAAAGAACTAATTCCTAATTTCTTAATTTTTTAGTGTTTATTAATAGCTTAATTTGAGATAATTTTTAACATAAAACAGAAAAGCTCTATATTTTTTTGCATCATTTACAAAATTTTTTGTTGAGCAATCACCTGGACATCTACCTTGAATATTGTATTATGTTCTTCGGTTTATGAATATATACGCCGCCGATGTAGTTTTTTTAACGAAGTAAACAAACGCACTATGCATCGCATCGGTTTATCAACTATTGTGAATAATTCATATGATGCAAGGTTGCTTGCTTTGTGTTGTGTATACTCATGGAAATACTGCTTTGTTTGGTAGCGTTGCAGTAATTTTTTCCTATTTTCACTAATTAATCGCAATGCTGTTAGAAATGGTAAAATTACCGTGAGTTCTATTAAATATTTGTAAATTTACAATTATTTTATTATTTATATCTTTCATAGTAAAAACAAATGGACTGAAGAGCAAAAGAAACTGGTAATAGATATTCGTTTAAGGTATCATAAGGAATTCGCTGCAAAGAAGCTGTCGAGAAACGCATTATGGAAACGTATAATGCAGGAGATCAAAGAAATCGATGATACCTTTCCATTTTCCAGCACTGAAAGTAGAAACTGTTTTCGAAAACTATTGTTCTATTACAAGCAATTAAAAACACAGAAGAACTCTTCAGATTGGGAGTTTTTTGAAACATTTGATGGAATCCTTGGTGACGAGTTTATAGATTTGGATAACGATGATGCATTGATTACACCTGATACATGTCCTACGATGGGTACTATGGGAAAAATAAAACAAGAACCGCCGGAAAACGATGAATTTGTGATGATTGATGATACCGTGGATTTGGATGATAAATATAAAAAATGGACTAGGGAAAGAAGAATGTTAGTCATTCAAACTCGCATAAAATGTCAGCCAAATTTACATGCAAAGAAAGTCGGAAATCTTCAAACATGGGAACATATACTATTGGAAATCAAGAAAACTGATCATAACTTTCCATTTTCTAAAGAAGAAATTTCAAAATTCTTTAACAACATATTGGTTACATATAGACGCATCAAAAGCCGGCAAAATTCTGGTCGTCGATTCAAAACAAGATGGGAATATTTCGATATGATTGATAATGCTTTTGGCAATCGTCATAATGATAGTGTCATGGATGCGACCTGTATTCAACAGCCATCAGTGGAATATTCAATTGATGAATCGGCAAGTTCAAGTGATGAATCTACATCCAATGTTTTGGATATAATAAAGACAGAGCCTGAAGAATATGTACAACATAAACCATTGGAAAAATATACGACGAGAAATAAACGAGAAGAAACTGCAGCGTTTGCAGAAAATCTAGAAGCGCAGACAAAGAAAACACGGAATCGTGATGAAAACGAGTTTAAAGATTTGGACAACGATTCCTGTGAAACTTCAATGGACGAATCAAACGATTCAATCGATGCATTATTAGAACATTTGAGAAATGCAGATTCTGATAAATGTCCTCCGGAAAGAAAAATTAAACAAGAGTGGGCGGAAAACGATGAAATTTTGAGGGAAGATACTTCGTATATGGATGATAAAAAATGGAGTTATGAAAGAAAAAAGTTAGTCATTGAAACTCGCTTAAAGTATCAGCCAGAAATAGAGGCAAAGTTAATAAGTAGTCATAAAACGTGGGATTACATACTACTGGACATTAAACAAATTGACAGTGGTTTTCCGTTTTCCAAAAGACAAATTGCAAGATTTTTTTACAACATACTGGTTACGTATAAACGCATCAAAAACCGGAAAAATACTCTTGGTCAAGTCAAAACAAACTGGGAATTCTTTGATATGATGGATCATGTTTTTGGCGATCGTCATGATAATGACTTGGACGCAAATTCTATTTTGCAGGAATCGTTGGAATATCCATGTGATGAATCTGCAGGTTCAGATGATGAATCTGAGTCCTATGGTTTAGATATAAAAAAGGCAGAGCCTAAAGAATCTGTACAACACTTAGTCTTGCAAAAATCCAAATTGGAGAAAGAAACCAATGAATCATTTGTAGAAAATCCAGCAGTGCAGTCAGAGAAGAAATGGAATCATGAACGAAAAATGCTGGTCTTAAAAGTTCGTTTAAAATATCAGCCACAATTTGTTGCCAAGAAATTGGCAGGAGGCACACTATGGAAACAAATAATGCAGGATATCAAGCAAATCGACAAATCGTTCCCTTTTGGTATATATGAAGTTGAAAGATGTTTTTGTAACATGATGATGTCATACAAGAGAATAAAAAAACGTCAACAACAAACTGGAAATGTGACTACAGCATGGCTATATTTTGGTATGATGGATAAGGTGTTTGGCAGGAAAAGTAGTAATGTTTCGGAGCAGTCCAATGAAAATTCAAGTGAAGATGAATCTGAGGCGGGGAAGGAATCTAATGGTTCATTATATATAGAAAGAGAAGCTCAAGCGAATGAAGAAGAAAATGATGTTGAATCTAATTTTTCCGACCATATAAAGAGAGAGCCCAATACAAATGTAGAAAATGACACAGCAAAAACAGATAAAAAATGGACACCAGAGCAAAAAATGCTATTGCTTAAAGTTCGTTTAAGACATCAGACAAATTGGGTTGACGGAAAAAAAACCAAGGAGGTCAGCTGTTGGCAACAGATAATGAATGAAATCAAGGAAATCGACGAGTCTTTTCCTTTCGACAAATATGAAATTGAAAGATGTTTTATAAATTTAATGATAACATATAGACGAATAAAAAAATCTGGTAGAGAGGCCATCACATCATGGGAATATTTCGATGTGATAGATGAGATTTTTGGCCATGAAGATTATATAACGCAACCTAAAAGCGGCGGTGGGGAAGACGACGAAGATGATGGCGATCATGATGATCAAAGTTCAACACACGAAGAGCAAACCAAAGGGGAATTTGAGGCCTACTATTTCAACGAAGAAGAAAAAGAGAAGCGGTGGACCCATCAAAGAAAAAAACTATTCCTAGATGCTCGATTGAGGCATCAACCAGATTTTTTGAAAAACAAGAGAACTGGCAAAATCTGGGATAAGATTTTACAGGAAATCAAAGAGGTGGATGAGGATTTTCCATTTAACAAAGCTGATTGCAAACAACTTTACTTTAAAATGATATCCACATATCGACGTATAAAAACACGTTACGGAACAAATGCTGGAGCCACTACCAAATGGGAATTCTTCAATGCAATCGATAAGGTTTACGGTGGGCGCTATAAGACTCTGCCGGCCAATGATAATACAAATGATGGTTCCCTGATGTCAGATAATGATACCACACAAATATCAGAGTTTGGTAATAATCCAGCTGAAGAAGAAAATAGTAACAAGTGGACCCACGAAAGAAGGCAGCTAGTCTTACAGGCTCGATTAAAGCATCATACAATTTCGAGGTCAAAGTTAAAAAAACATATGATGTGGATGAATATAATGGCAGAAATCAAAAGTAGCGATCCGAAATTTCCGTTTTGTATGGAGGAAGTTAAAAAATGTTTCAATAATTTGTTGACAACATACAGACGAACCAAACAGCGACACAAAGAATCTGGTGAGGTTAAATCAAGTTGGGAATTTTTCGACGAAATGGATGAGGTCCTGGGTAGTGGCAGTAACACGCCATGTCACAGGTTTGAAAATGGTGAGGAAACCATTGGAGAAGATATTTTAAATTATGACACATTAATGTGTGAGACCATAATGGATGTAGAAGATGAAGACGATGATTTTTCTTCTCATTTTGAAAATACTACCAACAAAACAAGCAAAAGAAAACAAAACACTTTTCTGGGCTTTTTGAAGGAGGAGGAGAACCAATTCCCGGAATCAAACAGCAAAAGAATGAAGGAAGATAATGAGCTAGGAAATTTGGCGGGGGATGAGGAGCCGGAGCAATCAAACGAGGAGGAAGAAAATTCAGTAGATGAAGCAGAAGAAAAGCTAGAATCAAAACCATTTGAAACATTACTTAAAATTGAAACAGAAAGGTTAGCCGTGGAAAAAGCCAAATTGGTAGAATTGCAAAAAATCAGTAACTTTTTGGAAAAACTTGTTGAAAAAACATAATGAGAAATGTTTAACATTTATGTAAATAAATTTTTACTACTGTTTTAGAAATAGTTGATGAAAATAAAAAAAAACTGTTATTAAATCTAATATCTCAGGGTATAAAATTAGTTGGCTGTTTCTATAATGGGCTTTATCAGAACTTCTAGCTGATTAACCTACTTCATGTTTTTATAACAATGTTTCTTTTATTTTATTATAGTAATGTTTCTTTTATCTTATCATTTATTTAAAAATATTATTTATAATTATCGCTCATTTTCAGGGACTATAAGACAGCGTGGATTTTTTAAAGAATATTTTTTCAGGGACTAGGTATGAGACAGCGTGGATTTTTTAAAGAATATTTTTTCAGGGACTAGGTATGTGACAGCGTGCATTTTTTAATGAATATTTTTTCTGGGACTATGGGACAGCGTGGACTTTTAAAGAATATTTTTTCAGGCACTATGGGACAGCATGGATTCTTTTAAGAATATATTTTTAGGGACTATAAGACAACGTGGATTTTTTAAAGAATATTTTTAGGGACTATAAGACAGCGTAGATTTTTTAAAGAATATTTTTAGGGACTATAAGACAGCGTGGATTTTTTAAAGAATATTTTTAGGGACTATAAAACAGCGTGGATTTTTTAAAGAATATTTTTAGGGACTATAAGACAGTGTGGATTTTTTAAAGAATATTTTTAGGGACTATAAGACAGCGTGGATTTTTTAAAGAATATTTTTAGGGACTATAAGACAGCGTAGATTTTTTAAAGAATATTTTTAGGGACTATAAGACAGTGTGGATTTTTTAAAGAATATTTTTAGGGACTATAAAACAGCGTGGATTTTTTAAAGAATATTTTTAGGGACTATAAGACAGCGTGGATTTTTTAAAGAATATTTTTAGGGACTATAAGACAGCGTGGATTTTTTAAAGAATATTTTTAGGGACTATAAGACAGCGTGGATTTTTTAAAGAATATTTTTAGGGACTATAAGACAGCGTGGATTTTTTAAAGAATATTTTTAGGGACTATAAGACAGCGTGGATTTTTTAAAGAATATTTTTAGGGACTATAAGACAGCGTGGATTTTTTAAAGAATATTTTTAGGGACTATAAGACAGCGTGGATTTTTTAAAGAATATTTTTAGGGACTATAAAACAGCGTGGATTTTTTAAAGAATATTTTTAGGGACTATAAGACAGTGTGGATTTTTTAAAGAATATTTTTAGGGACTATAAGACAGCGTGGATTTTTTAAAGAATATTTTTAGGGACTATAAAACAGCGTGGATTTTTTAAAGAATATTTTTAGGGACTATAAGACAGCGTGGATTTTTTAAAGAATATTTTTAGGGACTATAAGACAACGTGGATTTTTTAAAGAATATTTTTAGGGACTATACAGCGTAGATTTTTTAAAGAATATTTTTAGGGACTATAAGACAGCGTGGATTTTTTAAAGAATATTTTTAGGGACTATAAAACAGCGTGGATTTTTTAAAGAATATTTTTAGGGACTATAAGACAGTGTGGATTTTTTAAAGAATATTTTTAGGGACTATAAGACAGCGTGGATTTTTTAAAGAATATTTTTAGGGACTATAAGACAGCGTAGATTTTTTAAAGAATATTTTTAGGGACTATAAGACAGTGTGGATTTTTTAAAGAATATTTTTAGGGACTATAAAACAGCGTGGATTTTTTAAAGAATATTTTTAGGGACTATAAGACAGCGTGGATTTTTTAAAGAATATTTTTAGGGACTATAAGACAGCGTGGATTTTTTAAAGAATATTTTTAGGGACTATAAGACAGCGTGGATTTTTTAAAGAATATTTTTAGGGACTATAAGACAGCGTGGATTTTTTAAAGAATATTTTTAGGGACTATAAGACAGCGTGGATTTTTTAAAGAATATTTTTAGGGACTATAAGACAGCGTGGATTTTTTAAAGAATATTTTTAGGGAATATAAGACAGCGTGGATTTTTTAAAGAATATTTTTAGGGACTATAAGACAGCGTGGATTTTTTAAAGAATATTTTTAGGGACTATAAGACAGCGTGGATTTTTTAAAGAATATTTTTAGGGACTATAAGACAGCGTGGATTTTTTAAAGAATATTTTTAGGGACTATAAGACAGCGTGGATTTTTTAAAGAATATTTTTAGGGACTATAAGACAGCGTGGATTTTTTAAAGAATATTTTTAGGGACTATAAGACAGCGTGGATTTTTTAAAGAATATTTTTAGGGACTATAAGACAGCGTGGATTTTTTAAAGAATATTTTTAGGGACTATAAGACAGCGTGGATTTTTTAAAGAATATTTTTTTAATGAGGGATAGCGTGGATTTTTTAAAGAATATTTTTCAGGGACTATTAGACAGCGTAGATTTTTTAAAGAATATTTTTCAGTGACTATTAGTCAGCGTGGTTTTTTTAAAAAATATTTTTAGGGACTATAAGACAGCGTGGATTTTTTAAAAAATATTTTTAGGGACTATAAGACAGCGTGGATTTTTTAAAAAATATTTTTAGGGACTATAAGACAGCGTGGATTTTTTAAAAAATATTTTTAGGGACTATAAGACAGCGTGGATTTTTTAAAAAATATTTTTAGGGACTATAAGACAGCGTGGATTTTTTAAAAAATATTTTTAGGGACTATAAGAAAGCGTGGATTTTTTAAAAAATATTTTTAGGGACTATAAGACAGCGTGGATTTTTTAAAAAATATTTTTAGGGACTATAAGAAAGCGTGGATGTTTTAAAAAATATTTTTTGGGACTATAAGACAGCGTGGATTTTTTAAAAAATATTTTTAGGGACTATAAGACAGCGTGGATTTTTTAAAAAATATTTTTAGGGACTATAAGACAGCGTGGATTTTTTAAAAAATATTTTTAGGGACTATAAGACAGCGTGGATTTTTTAAAAAATATTTTTAGGGACTATAAGACAGCGTGGATTTTTTAAAAAATATTTTTAGGGACTATAAGACAGCGTGGATTTTTTAAAAAAATATTTTTAGGGACTATAAGACAGCGTGGATTTTTTAAAAAATATTTTTAGGGACTATAAGACAGCGTGGATTTTTTAAAAAATATTTTTAGGGACTATAAGACAGCGTGGATTTTTTAAAAAAAATATTTTTAGGGACTATAAGACAGCGTGGATTTTTTAAAAAATATTTTTAGGGACTATAAGACAGCGTGGATTTTTTAAAAAACATTTTTAGGGACTATAAGACAGCGTGGATTTTTTAAAAAATATTTTTAGGGACTATAAGACAGCGTGGATTTTTTAAAAAAAATATTTTTAGGGACTATAAGGCAGCGTGGATTTTTTAAAAAAAATATTTTTAGGGACTATTAGACAGCGTGGATTTTTTAAAGAATATTTTTCAGGGACTATTAGACAGCGTGGATTTTTTAAAGAATATTTTTCAGGGACTATTAGACAGCGTGGATTTTTTAAAGAATATTTTTCAGGGACTATTAGACAGCGTGGATTTTTTAAAGAATATTTTTCAGGGACTATTAGACAGCGTGGATTTTTTAAAGAATATTTTTCAGGGACTATTAGACAGCGTGGATTTTTTAAAGAATATTTTTCAGGGACTATTAGACAGCGTGGATTTTTTAAAGAATATTTTTCAGGGACTATTAGACAGCTTGGATTTTTTAAAAAATATTTTTAGGGACTATAAGACAGCGTGGATTTTTTAAAAAATATTTTTAGGGACTATAAGACAGCGTGGATTTTTTAAAAAATATTTTTAGGGACTATAAGACAGCGTGGATTTTTTAAAAAATATTTTTAGGGACTATAAGACAGCGTGGATTTTTTAAAAAATATTTTTAGGGACTATAAGACAGCGTGGATTTTTTAAAAAATATTTTAGGGACTATAAGACAGCGTGGATTTTTTAAAAAATATTTTTAGGGACTATAAGACAGCGTGGATTTTTTAAAAAATATTTTTAGGGACTATAAGACAGCGTGGATTTTTTAAAAAATATTTTTAGGGACTATAAGACAGCGTGGATTTTTTAAAAAATATTTTTAGGGACTATAAGAAAGCGTGGATTTTTTAAAAAATATTTTTAGGGACTATAAGACAGCGTGGATTTTTTAAAAAATATTTTTAGGGACTATAAGACAGCGTGGATTTTTTAAAAAATATTTTTAGGGACTATAAGACAACGTGGATTTTTTAAAAAATATTTTTAGGGACTATAAGACAGCGTGGATTTTTTAAAAAATATTTTTAGGGACTATAAGACAACGCGGATTTTTTAAAAAATATTTTTAGGGACTATAAGACAGCGTGGATTTTTTAAAAAATATTTTTAGGGACTATAAGACAGCGTGGATTTTTTAAAAAATATTTTTAGGGACTATAAGACAGCGTGGATTTTTTAAAAAATATTTTTAGGGACTATAAGACAGCGTGGATTTTTTAAAAATTATTTTTAGGGACTATAAGACAGCATGGATTTTTTAAAAAAATATTTTTAGGGACTATAAGACAGCGTGGATTTTTTAAAAAATATTTTTAGGGACTATAAGACAGCGTGGATTTTTTAAAAAAATATTTTTAGGGACTATAAGACAGCGTGGATTTTTTAAAAAATATTTTTTGGGACTATAAGACAGCGTGGATTTTTTAAAAAATATTTTTTGGGACTATAAGACAGCGTGGATTTTTTAAAAAATATTTTTAGCGACTATAAGACAGCGTGGATTTTTTAAAAAATATTTTTAGCGACTATAAAACAGCGTGGATTTTTTAAAAAATATTTTTAGCGACTATAAGACAGCGTGGATTTTTTAAAAAATATTTTTAGCGACTATAAGACAGCGTGGATTTTTTAAAAAATATTTTTAGGGACTATAAGACAGCGTGGATTTTTTAAAAAATATTTTTAGGGACTATAAGACAGCGTGGATTTTTTAAAAAATATTTTTAGGGACTATAAGACAGCGTGGATTTTTTAAAGAATATTTTTCAGGGACTATTAGACAGCGTGGTTTTTTTAAAGAATATTTTTCATGGACTATTAGACATCGTGGATTTTTTAAAGAATATTTTTCAGGGACTATTAGACAGCGTGGATTTTTTAAAGAATATTTTTCAGGGACTATTAGACAGCGTGGATTTTTAAAGAATATTTTTCAGGGACTGTTAGACAGCGAGGATTTTTTAAAGAATATTTTTCAGGGACTATTAGACAGCGTGGATTTTTTAAAGAATATTTTTCAGGGACTATTAGACAGCGAGGATTTTTTAAAGAATATTTTTCAGGGACTATTAGACAGCGAGGATTTTTTAAAGAATATTTTTCAGGGACTATTAGGCAGCGTGGATTTTTTAAAGAATATTTTTCAGGGACTATTAGGCAGCGTGGATTTTTTAAAGAATATTTTTCGGGACTATGAGACAGCGTTGATTTTTAAAGAATATTTTTCGGGACTATGAGACAGCGTTGATTTTTAAAGAATATTTTTAAGGGGCTATGAGACAGCGTTGATTTTTAAAGAATATTTTTAAGGGGCTAGGTATAAGACAGCGTGGATTTTTTAAAGAATATTTTTAAGGGGCTAGGTATAAGACAGCGTGGATTTTTTAAAGAATATTATTTTAGGGACTATAAGACAGCGTGGATTTTTTAAAGAATATTATTTTAGGGACTATAAGACAGCGTGGATTTTTTAAAGAATATTATTTTAGGGACTATAAGACAGCGTGGATTTTTTAAAGAATATTATTTTAGGGACTATAAGACAGCGTGGATTTTTTAAAGAATATTATTTTAGGGACTATAAGACAGCGTGGATTTTTTAAAGAATATTATTTTAGGGACTATAAGACAGCGTGGATTTTTTAAAGAATATTATTTTAGGGACTATGAGAAAGCGTGGATTTCTTAAAGAAAAATTTTTCAGGGACTATGAAACAGCGTAGATTTTTTAAAGAATATTTTTCTAGGGAGTATGAGACAGTGTGGATTTTTAAAGAATATTTTTTCAGGGAATATGAGACAGCGTGAAATTTTACAGAATATTTTTTCAGGGACTATGAGAGAACGCGGATTTTTTAAAGAATATTTTTTTCAGGGACTGTGAACCAGTGTCGATTATTTAAAGAATATTTTTTCTGGGACTATGTGACAGCGAGGATTTTCTAAAGAATATAGAATCGCAGTCGCTGGCCGGTGTTGTTTGATTCTGGATCAAGTCGGTATCGATTTTATGACTAATTGCAATAAAGAATAGAATTGAAAACAACTGGATTTACTAAATCAACTACAATGTAAATTTACTATAATACGATTCAAAACCAAAATAGTTTCGTACACTTTTCAAAAAAAAAAAAAAAAAAAAAAAACTATGTATTTTGAATAATTATTTACATATATTATGAATTTTAATAATCTCCACATGGCTCTCATCTTGTTATTTTCAATATTCTAACAGGTGTTGTACGATCCCAATATAAATAGCTTTTCTCCAAAGGCACTATGGGTTCTTCAGATACAACGAAATGCAAAGAGTCTGAAATAAAACGAATTATTCTAAACAAAACTCCACTAACATTTCCACAATTTTCTCACTCACCCAGTTTCTTGAGGAAACCATTTAAAGTATGTTCATTTCGTACAGTTGCTGCCAAATACATTTCCACCTGATTATTTCTGAGTTTAAACGCAAAATCTATGGCAAATGAGAGGTCATCGAAACAGCTATCATCATAAACAACATCGGCAGCTAACAAAATTTCCGGACATAAATCCACAACTTCTTCGCATTCATTTATACAATTCCAAGATATTACAGAACATTGAAGTATTTGTTCATTCCATGAATATTTTCCATTAGAATTCAGAAGGTGGGCATCAGGAAAATTGCGTTCAACACTTTCACACATTAACTCCACACATTGAGGGCTCCCATCACTTATCATCAGCTGCTGAGGTTGGCACATTTTAAATAAAATAAATCCACATAGACCAGTACCAGCTCCCAACTCTAAAATCCTTCTATTCCTTACTATGTCTGGATGACGGAGTATAAAATCAGACAATGCCAATGATGCCTGCCAACTGCAGAGTCCAGTGGTACCTTCAGCCACAAAACTTTTCGATTCTCGTAATGTGAAATGAGTCTGCTCATCCAATAGATAATGTTTGAAGGCATATTTTTGGGTACTATCTTCAGCTACACGCAGTTGGACATCACAGTAACTTTCATAGACTGCATCGTGGACCTCAGAGGTAGTTTGTTCTAAAAATGCAATAAGTTTTTTGAGGAAATTTAATTGGTAGGCAATTTTTATGGGTAGTTTTTGATTTAGAGGTGAATTGTAGGTGGCGTCTATTAAGTCCTTTTGTTCATCCCATGTCATATCTTTAGGAAAGGTCTGGAAATTGAAATAAACTTGCGATTTTAATCATATTTGAAAATTGACGATTTCCATTCCAAATCTTACCTCCCATACTATGCAATGCAAGGGATAACAGCATAGATATTGCTTTTGTATGCTCCTGAGAAAGGTTTCAAAATCTGTGGAATTATGTTCGGACATTTCTTTTTATATAAAATAGATTAATAGTTTTCTAAATTATTGTAAATAAAAGCCAAGTTTAGAAAGTAAACAAATGGCCCAACACATGTAACCAAAAAGAAAACAAAAAACATATGATAGCTGCTTCTTCTTTCTTGTCTTGAATGAGATGAAGGCCGTATTGCACTACATTCACAATAGCATAAGAACAGTTTTCAAAATGGTATGACTTTAAATATAAATTAAATAAAATTAATTTAATATAGACTAAAATTAACCAGAAATAACCTGGGAACAACTTTAATTTAGTAAACACTTACCGATTGTTCCGGAGGTATGGTGATCACGGTTATATCACCCGGTTCTGCTGAACCGATTATTACAAAGTGGATATAGTTGGAAAGCTTATGGAAATACCTATCCATAGAGGTGGATCTGCCGTTGTAGTGTTTTTTTTACCTCTCCAGCTTCAAACTTCCAAGCAGAAGCGACGGGATTAGCAAATGAGCGTGATGAGCTTCATCGAACAAACTTATTTACTTATTTATTTATTTACTTATTTATCGGAAGAGTTGTAACACTGAAGCCGGGAAAATTCAATTATGGGCAATGGTTCAGTCACTCTCAAACCCTGGGAAGATGAAAGTTAGAACCTCTATCACGTTTCGGCACGTTGCACCGGCGGAATCGAAGAGACAGTGTGCAGAGCATCCTGGAAGTGGCAGTGCGAGAAGACGAGTACTACGTCACATTGGGTCTGTTCCGTCGCAGGGGATTAACACAATTTACAGTGGATGAAGTAGCAAATGTCATTAGGAACTCTAAATCATCCATTCACATCGCCCCGAAGTCTGAAAATGGACCGATGGTGAATCGAGCAGACTGATTTCGCCTTTGTCGCCCGAAGCAAAGACTCATAAGCCCAGCTTTCAGTTGCCTATCATGGATTTCGTTCGTAGGAAGCACAGATCAACAAAAGCGCTGCACGCCACAACCACACATATTATTCGATGACTCAACCAGAACAAGTCGTGCGATAGGACAGTGTTGGTGGCGCACGACTTATCTAAAGTCTTTGATACTGTCAAGAACTCCACGCTGTTTGAGGACATTGAGCAGACTACCCACCGGTCAATTTTTAAACGTTGGGTAATTAGTTATATATGTGGATGCCAGTCGTAGAAACAACAAGACCAAAGCCCGCAGATTGAAACAGGGAGTTCCCCGTGGTGGGTTACATCTCCGAAACGGTTTAACCTCTTCCTCTTCTGTATTCCACCCATCTCGACGGCGGATGATTTATTGTCGTCTTGACGTCTGGTGTTTTCCCTGATGTCAATTGTGAAAGGTTAAACTCCAATTGGAAATATCCGCCACCACATGGACTGCGGAGGTGGGCGGTGAGCTGAGTGGTAGCAGAATTCCGACCAAGAATTACCGCAAGATTGTAAGGGTCACATTCGACAGCATGTCCATGTCGTCCGCGCTTGCCGCAGCAATCTGCGAGAGATTGAGATGTAGGCACAAGACCCTCAAATCCCTATCCAGCAGCACTTGAGCGAAAAAGCCTTGTTGACCACATATAACGTGATGGGTCGGTGTATGGTAAGCCATGCGGCGCCAATGTGGTCCGCGAATATGTGCAAGTGCGCAGCGATGGAAAAATATTCAAACGTGTCCTAAGAACTGCAACAGGATGCCTCTTAATGTCTTCAGTGGACCATCTACATGAGGAGACAACGATTTTTCCGCTACAGCAACACAATGGCATGATCTCGTTGCAGTACTTGATCGGGTGTTAGCGTGAGAGCCATCCTAATTACATCTTACAACTATAGTGTGAATTGGTTTCTCAGAGAACATATCGTCGGTGTCATGCTTAAGTGTTCCATACGCCATTTTTGACATTTTGAGATAAAGGTACCTTACAAAGTTTTGAACCATGCCCTTTTTGATTTTTTGGTCGGTTTTTCTCTATCTCTTATAGTTTCTGAGATATTCAGATGCCAGTATGTTCCATATCCGCTTTGTGACCCAAAAAATCTTGTCGTTTTGTTCCATATCCGTAAAGCCTGGCGTATGGAACAAAACAACTTTGAACATTTTAGTTCCATATCCATGTCGTTTGGCGTATGGAACAAAAAGAGACAAAAACGAATTGTTCCGCAACAAAAATGATGGCGTTTGGAACAAAAAATTGCCCATTTTGCCAAAGTAACGGAAAAGTGTGGAGTATGGAACAAATTGTTTTAAAGGACTTGGTTTAAAAACTGAAGAATAATAGTTTCTAAATCCAAATATTTTTGAATATAGTATTGTTACATGAAAACGAAAATTTGTCAATCGTTTAAGCAAAAAATCCCTAGTTTAAAGACAAAATTTAGATGTAAGTACACAAAAATATACGCAAAAACGTTCATTCGACTTGAAGCTAACCGACTACAAAAATGGTATTATAAGAAAATCGCGTTTAAATGTTTTATGTTACTTAGAAATGCAAAATATCAATCCGTTTTGTCCGATCGAAATTTTTACCACAAAAAAAGTAGTGATAAGTGGAGGCAATCGCTTAAATAAGTCTTAAGGAAACCTTTAATTATGGTCCTTATTGTATTTATATGAGAAAAATAAATGTTTCATTTAAAGTCCTGATTTTTAAACTCCACAGTAGCACTTCATATAAGGGAGGTGGAACACGATTGATAAAAAGTGTTTTGGTTGAAATGTGACAAAATGTGTTCTATATGACACAAACTGCCAAAAACATGAAAAAAAGATTCCATGGAACAATTCAGCAACTTTTTGCAATTATAAAAATTGGCCATAACTTCTAGACTATCACAGATATCTAACTAAAATAAACTACTGATATATTCTATGAGTTTAGTTAAGTAGAACTGAGCTCTTAATGTATTGGATTATTGCACCATTTGTATCCTATATGGCCTTAAACATTAACTTGAGTTTTTCTCGAATCAGGCAAATGGCGTATGGAACACTTAAGCATGACACCGACGATATGTCGCCGATGAGGAGTATCATTTACCACGACAAACAAAAGTAGTTTTGGTTCCTATAGGGCAATGAATGCGATTCGGGGAGGACATCCCCCATCAATCGCTGCTGAGCAGCGTCAGCTACCACAACAAAAAAGATTACTTTTGTCTCAACTACCCTCGGGATAGTACAGCCGTCTATATTCCTATAGGGCAAATATCGATGACACCGTGCAAAACAGATGCCAAGCATACACACTGCACCTTTCCAACTGTCCTGCCAAACCTACTCAACAACCCATTGGAAGTAGCCACATTCCTAGGAGGTAGAGCCAAAACCAGATTAAGCAGAACAAGCATGAAAGGCATAAAGTTAAGGCCTTTAGGCCGCGCCAAACTTTTTATATCCTACGCCAAGAGCAGTGTTAAAGTAAAATGAAACAAGTAAGAAAGTGTCAGTCGTCTTTGCCGACAGAGATATACCCTCAGCCCATGTGAATTGAAACACTCTTTGGGCATTAGAACTTGCCGACAAAAACCGACATAGTCGATTATCGAAGTGGATCTTATATTAGGAGTCATATCTTTTCGATAGATATCGCGCTCACTAGTCATTTCAGTGGGTCATCGTATAACTTTTGGACCAGTATGCCAGGAAGCATGGACTTGTCCACGGAAAATATAATTTGGATGTAAACAGGACCGCAAAGAACATCATCGGTATGCATTTCCAAAGGATTTTCGAACAGACCCTAACTGCACTTTGTCACAAATGTTGAACTTTTGTGAGGGAGGTATCCTAAGGAAAGGATACCTAACTAAATTTGGACAAAATGTTAGGGGATCCAAAGTTTGGATCACATTAGTTGCCCATTTTAGTGGCATTTTTTAAATATTGGAGGGAAGTACCGGAAGCTGTGGCCCGTATTGCCCATCTTCGAATTGAAACTGAAGTTTGGACAAAATATGACGAGAGAGTTATCGTGCTCTCCAGCCACTACATATGGTGCCATAGGTGTTTTAACACATTTTTATTTTTATTTTTTTATTTTATTTCATTTCATACTACAAGGCCTTAAAGACCATATATACATATTACTTAGTCCTCAAAAAAACCTGAGTTATAAAACTAAACTTATTTATTCCATAAAAATTACCAAACTCCTGTTTTCTCAAGAAGTAAACACTTGCCACTAAAAACCTTTGCAAGGTCTTAAAGTGAACTTATCCGAAATTTTGTGTGATAGGTACCCGAAGGAGTGGACAAATAAAGTCCATATTCTGATCTACGTCTGGTATTTGATATATTTGGATGTCTAAGCATGGACCAAATCGGTCACTGCCTTCAAGAGTTATCGTGCGCACAATTTTTCCGTCGTATGGGGGGCAGTGAATATAAGTTGTTGCAACAAAAATCAAAGCGATTCGAGAGCAGCTCCTAATCTGAACATATCCGAAATTTTGTGTGGGAGGTACCGGGAGTGGACCGGTATAACCCATCATCGATCTTATACTAAGTTTAGACAAAATAATAGGAAATCCAAATTTTGGACCGAATCGGTTGATCTATTCGAGAGTTACCGTGCGCTCCAGCCAGCCAGACAGACGGATGGACATGGCTAAATCGAATCCAAATTGTCTGAAACGGATATCGTGCAAATATATTTGGGGTCTAAAGTCATTATTTCGAGAAGGCACATTTTGCCCGTATGAAAGTGTATATACCCTCGTTAGCATAAATGCTGAGGGTATAAATATATTAGTTTCCTATAGTTTGCGAAAGTACTAAGCTCTTCTGCGAATCTAGGAAAAGTGGAAAATACTAACCTTCAAAATAAGGAAAATCGGAAGGCAGGTCGTATTGGGGGCTATATTAAAACAATTTTCAGCAGGAGTATTAAATATTCTCTAAGAAGACTATATACGAAATTTTACCCATTTCTGTAAGACAGTGCGGCTATGGGGGTTATATCAAAATTCCCGAAAATCGGGAGGTATTGTTCTAGGGGAAGTTCTGGAAGTTCTATCAAAACGTGGATCTGTAATGAAAAAAATCTGGGTTTTGTAGCCCCGAGGAAGACTAAATACCGAATTTAAGCCATATCGGTGTGATATGATGCTAAAACTTTCAAAATACCGAAAATCGGGCGGTACTGTTTTATGGAGGCTATATCAAAACGTGGACCTATACTGATTAGTTTTTGGGTGAAAGTTTTGTAGTCCCAAGAAGACTAAATATCAAATTTAAGCAATTTCGGTGTGATAATGAGGCTAAAATCTTCGAAATGCCGAAAATCGGGAGGTACATTATCTATATATATAAAAGAGCTCAGTGAGTGAGTGACTGACATATCATCGCCCAGACGAAACCGCTGAAGCTAGAAAGCTGAAATTTTGACTGTGGGTTGCTGTCGGTGTTTAGGGGTGAGATAAGGCTGGGTTTTTGGAAATTCGACCTAGGAGGGTATGAAAAGTACTAAAAGTTACTAAATATGGTACCCTTTGAATTAGGCAAACGGGAAGAGCTAGAATTCTGAAATTTGGAATGAGGGTAACTGATGGAGAGTTAGAAAGATGTACAAAAGGGTTTTTGGAAATTGTTGTATCCCTATTTATAATTAATGCACAATGGTAACTCTAATCAATAATGTAAATTATAATACAGTGGCAACACTATAATTCAAATGTCATTGTATTCCTTTTTCTACTTCATAGTTTGTAAGTTTCTAGCAAAGAGAGTAATGAATTCCTAATAAACTAATTAAAAATTAAACGCGTGCCAAGCCTTTCAATTATTCAACATATATAGTCCACTCTGACGACCATTCCAGACACAACAAAATTGGCGACGAGTAAAAACAATAGGAATAAAATGGATGCAGCACAATTCGAACAATTATTGCAAGTTTTCAATCGGAGTCAGCAGGAGTTGTTAAATAGAATTGCAGAAAGTTCTAGCAACGCACAGACACGGCAACAACAACAAAGTGTGCAACAAATACACACAATTATTCCGCCATTTGAGCACTTCGATTCCACCAAGGAAAGTTTCAAGTTGTACATGCAAAGATTCGAAAACTACTTGTTGATGTGTGATGCTTTAAAAGACAAAAAACTGTGTCATCAAATGTTAATTAATTCAATAGGCTCCACAAATTTCAAATTGATGGTGTCCCTAGTGTCTCCTAAGAAATTACCAGAAGTGAGTTACGATGAATTGGTACAAAAACTAGAAGCACATTTGTGCCCCAAAAAGAACATTTTGGTTTTGCAACATCGATTTCTATGCACATATAAAAGCGAGGAACAATCAATAGCCGAATATGTAGCTTTATTACGCAGGGATCTGAACGATTGCCAATTTGTATCATCGTGTAAGTGTAGAGCCGACATTTCAATCATCTTTCTTCGTGCGCAGTTTATACGAGGCCTTAAAGACTCATACATACGCGAGCAGCTCCTTCAGTCAACAGAATCGGATTTCGACAAAATTATGGAAAAGGCACTGTCGTTGGAGGCATCAAAGATTGACAGCCAAGAACTAAATTCAAAGCAGCACATAACTTCGAATGACGTCAATAAAATTCAACCAACTTTTTCAAGCCGCCGAAGAAGCCGATCATCAAGAAGATCATCTGATAGACACCGTTCAAAATCAAAAATAAATTTTTCACAATTGGGTATCGACCATTTATGTATTCGCTGCGGAAGGAACAACCATAAGGTTAAAGATTGTCGCACCAACCCAAGGAAGCTCAAGTGCAAATCATGCAACAAGACGGGTCACGTTAAGCAGGTGTGTATCAAAACATTAATGTCAACTCAAAATAACAACAATGTGGCATCAAATGACGACTACGATGAGTCTATACACAAACTTCATAACATAAACAAAATTGTTGATATCCATCACAACCGGCCCAACAACAAGAATGATGATGACAAATACATGGTCACGGTTAACATCAATGGCCGACGTCAGAATTTTGAAGTGGACTCTGGAGTAAAATATACATTAATCAACAAAAGTGCGTTCGATCGTCTCAACGTCAAGTCACAATTACAGCGTTCGTCGATAGCGTTTCGCTCCTACACCAGAAATATTTTAATTCCTTATGGAAAGGTAAGCGTAGAAGTTGAATTCAATAAAAATAAATCGAAACAAGAAATGTATGTAGTACCCGATGATTATGAACCACTGCTAGGACGAATTTGGATACGTAATCTTCAAATAAATCTTCAAGAAATTGATCATAAACAAATAACACCAATTCAATCTGTTCGAATTAATCAAACATATTCACTAAATGAGATCATTAATGAATTTCAAGAACTTTTTGATGAGAAAATTGGATGTGTTCCTAATTTTAAAGTTAAATTACAATTACGAGAAAATTCAACCCCTAAATTTTTTAAAGAACGTGAAGTTCCATTTGCACTACGCCAGCGGGTGGAAAAAGAACTTGATGAATTAGAATCATCAGGCATCATATCGAAAGTTGAAAGGAGTGACTGGGGTTCTCCATTAGTAATTATCCCGAAATCAGATGGTGGGGTTCGACTCTGTGTCGATTATAAAATTGGAGTAAACCCACAGTTAGTCTCAGCCAACTATCCAATTCGCCGGATTGATGAAATTTTAAATAGTCTTAAAGGAGCCAAGTACTTTTGCCGTTTAGATTTGTTTAAAGCGTAATTACATCTTCAAGTCGACGAGGAATCCAGTCAAATTCAAACAATATCAACCCATAGAGGGACTTATAAATTCAATCGGTTGTCCTTTGGAATAAAGACAGCGCCATCTGAAATCAATCGCATAATAGAACAAATTCTGTCTGGTTTGAAAAACACAATGTCATATTTCGACGATATAGTAGTTTATGGCGCTACAGAAAATGAATGTTTACACAATTTACATCAATGTCTTCAACGTCTAAAACAGTACGATTTACATTTGAATTTGGGGAAATGCTCATTCATGAAACTTAAAATCGAATATTTAGGACATGTAATTCAACATAACAAAATTTCAAAATCGCCTTCAAAAGTTCAAGCAATAGTAAATATACCAAGACCATCAAGCGTAGATGACATAAGAAGATTCTTAGGTATGGTTACGTACTATTCAAGATTTATTCCGGATTTGTCTTCAACAACTGCACCCTTACGGTTGCTACTACAAAAGAATAAAAAGTTTTTCTGGTCAACAAGTTGTGAAACAGCATTTTTAAAACTCAAAAACATTATAGCTAGTGACCAAGTACTCATGCCATTCGATCCAGACTTGCCAGTTGTGGTAGCATGCGACGCTAGTCCCACAGGGATAGCAGGGGTATTGTCACATATTGTTAATGGTCAAGAACATCCAGTAGCTTTTGCTTCAAGATCGTTGACAGCTGCTGAGAAAAATTATAGCAAACTGGACCGCGAAGCATTAGCAATAATTTTTACAATAAACTATTTCTTCATGTACTTGTATGGTCGAAAATTTAAACTGAATACCGACAATCGTCCCTTATGTCGAATATTTCACCAGAATAATAAATTGACAGCAATAACATCAGCCAGATTACTACGTTACGCAGAATTTTTATCAAACTTCGATTACGAAATAATTTTCAAAAAAGGAACTGACAATTCAAACGCTGATTGCCTCTCAAGAGCAACACAAATGTTGAATCAGACAACAACAGATCAATTTATCAATGAAGAAGTTAATCAGCTTTGTGTTCAATCAATTTTCAACATTTCAAATGAAATTATCAACGCCGAATTAATAGCGAAAGAAACAGCTAATGATCAATATTTATCCAGCCTTCTTGAGCAACTACGCAACGGCACTGATGTAAGCGAGGTGTATACGGTGAATGACAATATTATATTCAAGGGTCAACGAGTGGTAATTCCCAAAAATATCCAGCCCTAAATATTAAAGGAACTGCACCACACACATTCGGGCATAACAAAAATGAAGCAGCTCGCCAGAAGATATTGCACATGGAAAGGTATAGATCGCGATATAGAACGAATGGTGCGAGCATGTGAGTATTGTGTTCAAATTCAATCAAAACCGGTAAAAGCTCCTTTACATCACTGGGAGGAACCAGCACAAAACTGGGATCGAATACACATCGATTATGCAGGTCCGTTCCAGAACCATCATTTCTTAATTGTAGTTGATGCGAAATCAAGATGGGCTGAAGTAAAAATTACGCGTGACGCACCCACAACCGAAATTACATTGAAATTGTTGGCAGACATTTTTGCGAGTCATGGATTTCCCATTACAATGGTATCGGACAATGCAAGCATTTTCAAAAGCGATGAATTCAAAGCTTATTGCAAAACAAATGGAATTTTTCAAAAACTAATAGCTCCTGGACATCCAAGTACCAACGGCTTAGCAGAGAGGAATGTACAGACCCTCAAGCGGAAATTAAAGGCAATGTCAACTGAACGTGGTACATTACACAGCAAGGTAAACGAAATTTTGCAAAGATATAGAGCAACGCCTCTTTTATGTGGAAAAAGTCCAGCTGAATTGTATTTCAACCGTCGTATTCGAATTAAATTGGATGCAATATTGCCTACAATAAAATTTCAACATACAAAACCAATACCTGGTGTTCGTAAACTAAGCGTGGGAGAAAGAGTGATAGTTCAACATATGCATAACAACAAGTTAATATGGAAAAACGGTACAATTTTAGAAAAGTATGGACAGTTACACTATTTAGTGAAACTCGACGATGGATATGTGCTTAAACGCCATATAGACCAATTAAAAGCCTCAAGGGTTCAAGAAAAGAAAGTTCGTTTCGAGTCAGCAATTCAAAGTCAGCCATCGCGACAGCAATATAGTCAATATCAGAATTATACTCTCCAACCAGCACCTCAAGGTCAAATCCAATCAAGTACTCCAGAAACTTCAAATTCAGCAATGCAATCATCTCCAGGAAATACGCAGCAGACTCAAGATTTTCAACCGGTACAACAAGGCAATAATCCAGACATTCCAATTTCTACAGTTCCAGATTCAAATGTACTCAGTCAACATCGTCCAACAACCCAGCAGGTCAGTCGTCAACCAAATCTTCCACCTTCAACTAATCAACAACATCCAGAACCTCAACAGCAATTCTTAAGAAGATCTCAACGTCCTCGAAACAAGCCATCGTATCTTAGAGATTACGTAGATGAAATAGATTAGTAAAAATGTATTCAAGATCTCAATTAAGCGTGGGAGACTGTTGTATCCCTATTTATAATTAATGCACAATGGTAACTCTAATCAATAATGTAAATTATAATACAGTGGCAACACTATAATTCAAATGTCATTGTATTCCTTTTTCTACTTCATAGTTTGTAAGTTTCTAGCAAAGAGAGTAATGAATTCCTAATAAACTAATTAAAAATTAAACGCGTGCCAAGCCTTTCAATTATTCAACATATATAGTCCACTCTGACGACCATTCCAGACACAACAGAAATTTTACCTATAAGTGTACGAAAAGTTACTAAATTTGGTACCAATTGTATATTTTGAGCGGATATAGCTACAATCTTCATATTTGGTATGGTAATCAAGGTTGGGAAGTGGTGTTGATATAAGGAAATGATTTCGGATGAAATGATGAAGGAGTTGCCAGATCGAAACAAAATTTAACATGTGTTCATGTTTATACCGCGCTTTTTGTGCTAGGCTAAGAAGTTTCCGAACTGCCCTCGTAAGTGCGTGAAAAGTACAAAATTGCAATAAATTTGGTATTTGGCTAAAGAATAGAGGTGAAATTCTGATGTAGTATTGTTGTTGTAGCAGCATTTAAACCTACGTAGAAGCGTAAGTTCAAAGCTGGGTTGGCAGCCGCTGGCCGAAACACTATAGTCCCGGGTCAATTCGGTACGAAAGAACCCGCTGCCGTGGGATTGATTTGTCAGGTTCATTGTTAGAGGTGTCGTACAATAAGTATACTAGAAGTATTACATAATACTAAATATTGAAGCACTGGTATTGGGTGAATCAATAATGAAATCTGTTATGAGAATAACTGTTGAGATTGGATCAGAATGTTTACATAAATCCGCCTTTAAATGTATGAAAGGTTTCTACATGTAATACCATTGACATTGGGTGAACAAGTAGAGCTAAAACTTTAACATTTGAGCTTAGATACTGGATTTTAAAAATTGTACTGAATAATGTACTATTGCTTCTAGGTTAACACGAATTCGGTTTCTAAATAATGTACTGAAATCAAAAAGTCAAACGTACCTTTTCAAAAAAATTGTTTTTATCTTTGTTGTCTATTCTAAACGTTATAGTAAGTTCATTTGAAAAGGTAGATCTATGCGGCTAATGTTTTACAAGAAGGTTTTTACATCCTGAGAAAAAAAAGGCCTAAAATAAAATGTCTCAAAAATTAACTGTAATATAGGGTAACAACTTCTGAATAATGGTTTTCTACATTTTGATATAACAAATTCGAAAATTCGGTTGGAAAATGTGGATAACATTTTCAAAATAACCATACCGTTCTAATAAAACATGGACTGGAATTTAAAATGTAGGCCGCTATTGAAGTGTAAAGGTCTTTTTTTGAAATTCGAACAAAGCGTATACGACGAACAGTACTTGAAAGAAATTAAATATCAATTCAAATAGGCATTAGTACATCAAAATTTGCTGTTTTTTTATTTGTATATTATTCCTTTTCCGCTTACGAAGTAGCGGGCATTTTGCTAGTTACTAAATAAATTTTTAATAACAGTTGTAGATACTTTTTTAAAACTAGGTACAAAATCGCACTTTGAAATTTCAAAACTTTAACGTTTTCAGCTAACCGTACCCCAGATTGATGTGTTGCCAAAGAACTTTATATTATTAGATACAACTCTGCGCAATCATTTGAGAAACACGACTGCAGAGCATTCGTTATTGTGAATGGTTGTTTGTTATTTATCTTAATATTTTATAGATTCGCGCAAATTTATTAAAAAAGGATTTAATTTAATAATTTTTTGCGAATTCCGAACGAATTTATTGCTATTACAATGCCTTTATGTACATATTTTTTATAAGTAGTCGGCTATAATGTTACCAAAACAACAAAAATTACGTCTGGAAATATTTGCATATTCTGCATAATTTATGCAAATTGCATATGTTGTGAATATGACTATGAAAGAGGGAGACAAAACGATTTTTTGCAGATTTTGTTTGTATTCTTGTATAAACAGACACACAAAACCATTAATATTTAATATTGACAAACAATTTAAAGAAATTTAAGATCTAAGTTGGACACAATGCCAAAAATGCCTAAAAATGAAAACATCAAAATAAAGTGGATTCGTGATGTGGACAATAGAATATTTAAACTAGATGGAGATGAAATATTTTGTACAATTTGCAACAAACAGGTAAGGGTGTAAGACATATGTATACAAAAATGTTTCGTTTTCATGGTTTTGTATTTTCCTTTTCAGATTGTTTGTTATCGCAAATCCCAACTGCATCAACATATGGCCACAAAAACCCATACGAAATTAGCTGCCGAACTTTTGGGAATCGCCACCAGTGTTGCAGAGTATGAAGGCGACTTCAATAGTGATCTTTGTCAAACACTAATTGAAGGCAACATTCCATGGAATGTTGTGAATGATCCATCTTTTAGAACATTCTTGGAAAAATACACAAAAAACACAATGCCAGATGAAAGTTGCCTACGAATGATATACTTGAGGAATTTCTATTATCGAAAATTGAATCAAATGCAGGGTGAATTAAATAATCATCACATTTGGATATGTGTGGATTTGACGACGAATATGACTGGTTGTAATATTGCAAATTTCATTGTGGGTAAATTGGAAAACAACGATATGTCCAATCCATCATCACCTCCATATTTATTTGCTGCCAAAGAATTAACTAATGTTAATGGATCCTCCATAACACAATTTGTGAATGAATCGATTTCTTTATTGGGCTCTCAACATGAAAAAATACTTTTACTAGTAACAAATGGAGCTCCATATATGCTGGAAGCAGGCATAGACCTTAAAATGCAGTATCCAGATTTGTTGCACATAACTTGTTTGGCAGATAAACTAAACCATTTAGCAGAACCCATAAGCTTTGCCTTTCCGCTTGTAAATGATTTTATAAATTGTGTACAACAACTACTTACCAAAGCACCATATCGTGTGGGATATTATAAAAGTACCCTAAACCTAGAACTGCCACCAGAACCCGTTATCAACAAAACTTCTTCATGGATAAAGACGGCAGTTTTTCATGTCGATAACTTTGAGAGTATCAAGAAGGTAAGCATCTATCCCATACTACCATTTTTCCACATTCATTCACACCAAGTATACTTCTTTACTTTTTCCAGGTAATTCAAGCCTTCAACCCCGAGGACTGTGACGCAATAAAACATGCCCAGCAATTAATGGAAAATGATCAATTATTTTATGATCTCTTATATATAAAATCAAATTTTGAACAACTTTATCTGATAATAGAGCGATTAGAAGATAATCCCTCATCTTTAAAAGAATCCATAAAACTTTTCAATGATGCAGAGCAAATTGTACGCGATATTGCCGGTGATTTGGGCAACTCTATGCGTGATAAATTGGGTGAAATATTACAACGAAACAGCGATTTGATGACCCTAATGAATCTCAATAATATTCTCAATTATAATCATATCGGTAATTGTGATGTCGGAAATGTAAAAAGGAAAAATATCATAAAATATAAATTTGCTCCAATGACTTTGTTCGATGTGGAAAAATCTTTTCCTGGGTATAAAAAGGTCATTGTTGAAAATTCGCCAAATATGCCTATATATGATTTAGAAAAAATCCTTATTACATATTGTAATGATAATTATAGTCTGTAGCTTTAAACAAATGTGTAAAATAAACCATTTTTTTAAGAATTTAGAATTGAATTATATTTATTCTTTAGTTTCAAGATACTTTCTGGAGTAGTTTATGTTAAGTTGTGTAACTTTAAGGGCCTATAATAGGCTTTGTTATGAAATAAATTAAATTAAGTTCCCAAAGAGAGAAGATGACCGATGGACTGCTAAGGTTATGAAAACACCTCCCCAAACCGTTGGTATCCCACGGTTAACTGCAGAGGCGATACAGTCATGGAATGTGCGTAACAGTTAGTTAGCAACACCTGGAAAGGGGAAGAGTGGCATCTTCAATTGGAGACCTTTAACCCATTGTGTTTATCCTGAATAGAGTTGATAAAGTGAAAAGATTTATTGGCAATTTCTTGATGTGTTTGAGGGTGAACAAGTTTACTCATTATTGCTTATTAATAAAGGACCAGTCAGCTTTGCCGAGAGCTAAGACTACAAAAAAGCGACGGCCGCGTCCATGTACCGGATTGACCCGAGGAAACATCTTCTCGGCTAGGGGCCGTCACCCCAGCAACTACATGTCCGTCTTTATTTTTTTTCGTGCGATATGTCCTGGAATGCCTGTTCCGCATTCTTTTGGTCCGTACATGGATAAAAAGTAACCCTGGGCAATGGTTTTGCCAGCGTCTCATCCACCATAGGTCTGTGTCGCTAAGATGAAACGGGTGCCGTGGATGGATGCATTTCAGGAACTGTTCAGGCCTGACCTTCCTGAGGGAGTATTACGATAGGGATTATATTGCTTCGAGCTGCGCCAACGTGATCCCCAGTGAGTCTTCGCCATCGTCGTCGGATTATTAAACTTCCCGCAATCTGCCCAGCAGCAGTACCAGCGGCAGCCTTTAACAACGCGTATTGCTGTTACAGTTTCTGATAATGGGACATTCCTGCACTTTAATTGCTATAGTCTTCGTGGCATGATCAATGAGATCGTGCATTTTATGAGTGGAACAACAACTGCAGTCTTCGGAGTTGTGATGGATACATTTTTTGTTTGGATGGTACGAGAAGTGGGGGTGGTAGACTTGCATTCTTCCTTGAGCTCGGCTCTATGACCCATACTTGAAGTGTATGGGGGTAGCGGTGAATTGTGTAACCACCGACATAGAACTGCTGAATGTACATATCCCACCGATTAATAGCTGTGCCCCACGTTATTCGCCTGACATCAGCCCTCTGTTGGAAGGTGATAATCGGCTGGTCCTAGGGGATTTCAATGCGCATCATGAACTGTGGCATTTAATCCAAGGGAATGACCAGAGAGGCATAGAGTTGGCTAAGCAAACCGATAGCTCCACATTCTTTACTGTGAACAAGGACGCGCCCACCAGGATTCGTGACACCTGTTCTGACGAATGAGGTGACTTGGCAACCCGTCATATCCCTTGGGTCGGACCATCTCCCTATCCTCATCTCCATCTTCCTATCCTCATATCCATCAATTGACCACCCGACTTCATAACTTCTGAACATCGTACTTTCATTAACCATGGGAAAGCTAATTGGCAAGTATGCAGGGAATTCACTAATCAACCCTTCAGATAACTGCCCAAACCCTCTGATGTTCGGGTAGCAGAGACGAATTTCCGAGACATCATCACTGTTGCAGCCGCTCGCCATATTCCTGCTGGTCGAATACCTGAACCGTAGTCACCCCAGGGTCAGAGAACTGACAGGAAGTCAATAGATTATTCAGTGAACACAAGCGGAAAAAATGGCTGGCTCTGAAGTGCTGCAACATTAGGAACCGATTGTAGTAAATTGTGGACAATTGTGGATGATCGGATATCTGTTATGTTTAACGGCGTGGCTAAGACAGATCTGAAGAGGTGTGCGGGATATTTTTGCCGACAATTTATCGAGCACCCAGATAGCGACCGGGCGAAGAGATGTGTTTTATGTCGTTTGCGATGGGTGATATTGCCAATGTTTTTCGCGGCGCAAAATCATCTAAACCGCTTGGATCTGACGGAATTTCAATGATGATGCTAAAACAGCTGTAGTCGAGTATTTAAGTAAGGTCCTCAACCTATCGCTAGCCACCATAAGAGTTTCCGAAGCCTGGAAGATGGGCAGGGTGGTCCCGCTGCTGAAACCTGGCAAGGATGACATCAAAGGTAAATTGATTTCACTTCTATCGCCAGTAGCAAAAATACTGGCGGCGTTACTCCTCCCCAGCATTAGCGCGTGTAATGATAATCAACACGGCTTCCGGAAGCAGCATAGTTTCACAACAACACTGCACGCCATTTCCATATATATTGACCGAAGATTTAACCAGGAAAAACCACGCCATAGAACAGTGAAGGTAGCATGGGATCTGAACAAAGCGTTTGATACGGTTAACCATACTAGGATGTTCGAGGATATCAAGAATACTACCCTCCGGCCTTGCATGAAACGCCACATCATACGTGGAATTAAGCGACAGGAAGTCCAAACTCCGTAGGGTGAAGCAGTTCCCCAAGAAGGGGTGATATCTCAGGAACTGTTTAACCTTTCTGCAATTCCACGCTCTCCCGACGGCATTGAGTTAATTATGTACTCGGATGATTGTACACTGGCCCCACCATTGATAGCATTTGTGACAGTTCTTTGTAGCTTTCTTTCACACAAGGAATATGAAAATATCCACCACTAAGTCAACATCGACACTGTTCACCATATAAACGGCGCAAATGAGGCTCAAACTGAATGTGCGGGTCGACGTTCAGAGGTGATGAAATCGGGTGGTCAGCTAATGGGGATAATTATTGGGAGCTGGTCTGATCCAAGGGAAATGCCAGGTTGCCAGGTTGCAATAAAATTGAAGAAAGGATGCATTTTCTGGGACTGGAAAAACAACGGCTGGTGCGGTTGCTTTTGAGGGGACTGCGGGGTAGTTTCGTAATCTTACGTAGTCCCTCGCGTGAAAATGTCTAGAGCAACCCCTTAGATGCACGCAATCCTGACATACATATATTGCATCTCACCGAAGATTGTATATGGGTGAAGATGCGGATGTGACAAACCGAGCATAAATATGTATATTGGTCCTGGGGTTTCCTCTGTCCTGGCACGGACCAAAAGAATCCGGAGCAGGCATTCCGGGATATGCTGCTCGCAACACAGAAAAACAAAAAAATACAAACACATGTATAAGTCGTCCGAGCATACTGTAGCTATCTGCGATAAGTTGAGCAACAAACAAGGTCCTCAAGAAACCTTGATAACCTCATACTATACGGTGCCACCGTGTTTTGCTAACGTAAGTGATACGCAATGGGATAACTTGCAAATCTACCAAAATGCAGTCCTGAGAACAGCAATTGGGTCCCATGAGACCAAGATCTTGTCGGTGCGTCGACATAACAGGATGTTGATGATGCAATACTTGCTTGAATGTTATAGGCAAGACCATCAAAATCACCAACTGATGGATATGTCCGACCCTCACAGGCGAATCAAGGACGATTTTCGTGATCTGGAAAGGAAGGTCCAGATATACAAAAAGAACGCCTAGATCAACGTTCTTATCAGACAGGTTTGAGAGATTTTCATACTGTTGCAGTCGCTGAGGCAGCCACCATCCGTGGCAGCGGAAGAACAACAGCTACCAAGGCAAACGAGAGTCGTGTTGGTGCAACTAAGATCTGGTTGGTACAGCCGCCTATGCCTTTTTACTAGGCCAAGATCGATGTGGCGGTCCTAAATCTATTCCGAATGGCTTTATGTACTTTCACAGTATACATATTATGAATATGGGAAATAAGGAAATTGAATTTTATGGTTTTATAAGTGGGAAAAAATGAGTAACATCCTATGATGTGACACATAACTTAATCATAACCTTTTTACTTTATTTGTCACCACTTGATAACCTTGATAAACTGAATTGATTCCTTTAATTGTTCCCATTATTATGTACATATTTGCATATCTTTTCAAATGTTAATCTCACTCCCTCATGTAACAACAATAGAATTGCATTGTCTGTCAAAAGTATAAAACTATTTAACCACTACCTTTTCAGATAAATTCCTGCCTGCCTACTTTGTTCGTTCTTTTCATTTGTGATTTCCTTTCAACATCATTTCCTTATCCGAACAATAATCGATTGGCGTCATTACTCCCCAAAAAAATAAAAAGAAACGTGATCGATCGTTTTGCCTCACAATCTGTTGGCAATTGCAGACAATAAGCCACCTTTTTGTAACCCACAAATCTAAAGCCGAAAACTGAAAATATTTTTTGGAAAGAATTAAAAACGCATTTAATTGTGCAACAAAGTAAATAAGGCACAGCACAAAATACAAAAATAAATAAACGAAAATAAAACAAAATAAGAAAAACAATCATAATTTAAATATAATGGGTCAAATGAAATCCATAGATACTTACATACGTTGGTAACGAAGGGTGGGGAAATAATGAAAAGTAAACTGTTAGCAAATTTTGTAGATCACAAACATGGTGTTTTTTAAGATATTTCAAACGTGGAGTTTTTAACGATTTCAATTAGATTCTAAATGTTGAGTTTTGAACGATTTTTAGGAGAACCCAAACTTGAAGTTTTTAAGGTAGCGATTTTTCAAACGTTGAGTTTTTAACGATTTTTAGGAAATCCCAAACTTTGAGCTTTTAACGATTTTAAAAATGTGGGCTTTTAACGATACCAATGAGTTTTTTTTTAGGAAATCCCAAACGTTGAGCTTTTAACGATTTTAAAAATGTGGGGTTTTAACGATACTACACAGAAAAAAATAATTACTGCATTTCAGGAATAGTGTTCATAAAGTCTTGCCAAAGTTCAAATTTCTGCATTTCATGAGCACCTTTCATAAAGCAAATAAAAATATTGTTTTTTTCTGAGAGATTGAAAAAAAATTTGACGAGTTGTTGTTTTTGTTGTTGTTGGGCTACCACTCACCACCAACCAAAACAGAGACAAATTTCGCTACTTTTATTAATTCTTTTATTTTGTATTATTGTAACTTACCGTTTCTTCTAATGATTTTCACTGTAGTTATCGTCTTGTGAACATAACAGAACAATACGAACTATATGTACATACATGTTGAGTCTATCAGCACTAGGTTGAGATATTAGATGTTGCCTTTATATTAAAGAAATTAAAAAAATGTAGTTGCGAACTATACAGCCCCAAACACTTTGCTTTTTCGACACCAAACGCACTGTAGTTAATTGGTTTGTCAGTTAACTAACAACAAAATGGTTGCTACGTAGTGTAGGTATGTTGTTGTGGTGGGTATGTGTGTGGTGTGGTTTGTTGATATAGTCTCAATGTGATGGTAAGACGATGGTGGGGGTTGTGTTGTGGTTTGTTGATACATTGTCAATACGATGGTGAGACGACGAGACCATTCAAAAGAAAACGAGAACAAAATTGTGAGCAAGAGAGGGAATATGAGAGAAAATAGTGGAATATAGGGAAAAATAAGAAAATGGTTTTGTATCTCATGAAAATCTTACATATTTTTGAAAAAAATAGTGGCTTTTGGATGGAAATAAGAAATTGCACATGTATCTTATGTGAGGTACCTGTACAGCAGCGACGACCACAGAAATACAGCCAAAGCGAAGACATGTATGAACGTATGAGTGAAAAAAGCAACAACCACATTATGCTTTTGTTTGTTTTCATTCATTTACACTGTACGTGAAAGAGAGAAGCAAATGCAAAAACAACTCAGTGGGCGCCCTCACTATACGGTCTAAGCAAAGAAGCTCGACCCTGCTGTACAGTATGAAAAAACTACATCACGAACGAAAATATGTAAAAATTCTTGAAATATTTTTTTCTGTGTAATGAGTTTTTATCTAGGAAATCCCAAACGTGGACTTTTTTAAAACATTTAGAAGCTCCAAGAGCATATTTTTTTGGAAAATTCGAAACGTGAAGTGATTTTTAAAATGTCGAAAGTTGTTTTTTTTTTGAAGAAAACTTCTTTGCAATTGCAAAATCAAAATTATATTTTTTAAATTATGTTTATGGTATCCCAGTATTTTATTTTTTTTTTTTGAAATTTCAAACGTGGTATTTTATTAATGTTTTATATTATCCTAAATTGCCAATTTTTAATACATACATTTATTTCTAAAGGTCTTATCCTATAGAGAAAACATTAACACCATTCAGATATTAATCTTCCAACATTTTTATACCAACCCCATATTCATTCAACTTTGTAAACAAATCTTAAGCTAACAAAAATTTTAATTGAAAACAACAAAATAGCAGAGATATTTATCGGTTGGTCTAACACAATCGATCGACAATTGTTTTTCAATATCACTGAACAATTGGAAATGGAATTGATATACATAAATGAAACGATTTATGAACGTATCTAGTTAAAAATGCATTTCCAATAAAATAGCTGAAAAGATATACAACAGTAACAAAAATCACAACAAAAAGTATACTGGTGGTAAGAAAAAATTGTTGTGAATTCGACATGGGTTGTCTATTAAAAATTAATTAAAGCCAATGCATCGCTTTCGGTTTGCTAACAGATTGATACAACCATGATTGTATTTAGATTTTCCGGAAAATGTATGGGCCAAAACTAAAGCACACCATACTACATTTTTTTAAAATGGTATTTTTTTTTGAAAACAAAGTTATAAATTTTGTTTTGTATTTTTCCTTTTATTTATTTATGTATATCTTTTTTATTGGAAAATACAAACATAAGGAATTCGGAATGTGATAAACAAAAGTTAAAATTCAAAAAACATTTTAGGTCGAGGTACAACAAAAACTATTGAAAACAATATTTCGTTGCGTCTTTTTTATTCTGGATGACACACGCACATCTTGTAGGCATACAGGGTATTAAATTATAATTTATTTCAGGCGAAATAATTAATTTTCGGAAAATTTAGCTTAAATCCTCCATATTTGGGCTATACCCAAACGTGGACTAAGGTCCACAATTTTTGGTGGAACTGTTTAGTGACCACTATGAACCCTAAGCACCGAACTACAGCTAATTTAGTTGAAAAATATGTCTTAAATCCTCAAAATACCGATAATCGGAAGGTACCGCTATAAGGGCGCTATACCAAAACATTACCCGATATTGTTCATATTCATCCAAAAATGATGCTACAACATCTTCTGGTCAAATACAAAGTCGCTTAGATTTAAAAATGATCAAAATAACGATATACAGAAGAGCGGTAGAGGCCGGTTTATTCAGTCGACGACCAGCAAATAAAAACCATTCATATCGTCAAAAATGAAAAAGCCAGACTTAAATTCGCCAATACCCATTGAACGGGAATACCAAAATATGGAGGTTTTCTGATGAATCTAAGTTGATTTTAAAGGATTCGGGTGGCATAAGGCGTAGATCCAATGGGCAGCGGTTAAATCCTAAATATTGTAAGGGCACTGTAAAACATGGAGGCGGAACATAATGGTCTGGAATTTTTTTTCGGTGCAAGGGATTGGACCACTTCGTAAAATTAATTGAATTATGCATCGTTTCAAGTATCGTAATGTACTATAAGCCACTTAGATGAACCTTCCAGGAAGATAACGAGCCAAATCATGTATCGGAAGTGGTTAGGGAGTGATTCCAAAACAATTCGACAGAAGTTCTCCATTGGCCCGATCAATCACCTGATCTTAGCTCTCGATTGGGCTTGCGGGAGATCGTTAACTTAAAAATCAACCGCAAAAATAGCCTGGGAAGCAATATCGATTGCAATGATTAATAACACTGTGCAACATTTTGAAGGTGATCTTGTGCAAACAATTCGAACTGAGGATTTTTTGAAAGTACAGACCCTAACGACAAGAAACCCTAGTTGGGGTTTGTTGTGCCAGATCCAGCTCGGATTTTATGGCCCCATCTAAACATGGTTAAATATTGAGTTTTTAAAGAAATTCGAGGCTATATCTCTGAAACCAATGCGAATCTTCTTCTGACCTCTGAAGCAAATTTGTAGATAAGGACAAGAATAAAATATTTGGAGAAATAATAAACTCGAAAAACTACATTTATTGCCTCAAATTTCAAAATATATGCAAAAATTCCACAATTTTTATACATATCTCCAAAACCATTAATTTTTTCTGAATATTTTCTTTTGGAAAAGTATTCCCTGGAATGTAATACACAACTCTTCAGAACATGTCGTTGTTGTAAAATGCCTCTATGTCGTTGTCTTCAGTACATTTTCGATTTAATGTCAATAATGTAGTGAAATCCGAAATGCGAGAATGAACAGTTGGTGTGAACTGTGTTTGAAATACGTGTTGTAAAAGATATGATGCAAAATGCCGCTGAAACAACATGAAGTAAGCATTTTAGAGTTTCAGAATGTTCTAAAGAATTGTTAAGAACTTTATTTGGACGATTTTTGCAAAAGGTTACTTGGTTCAATTCCCAATAGTTTAGCCAATACTGACCAGAATTTCGGGAATTATGTAAAATTTTCTATATTTTATAGATTTTGATGCTCTAGATGAAGTGTTTCTTATGTGGTTTTTTCAAAAGATAAGTTCTACTAGTTTAGGGCTACAATATTGCTAAAGACAACAAGGCCAAATTCCTATTCGTTTCTGAGATAAAGGCCTGATAAATGCAAAAAAGTGTAGATTTAGCCCGGTTTAGATGAGGCAATAAAATCCGAACTGGATCTGACAGTCTAAATATGTACTTTTAAAAAAATGCATACTAGAAGTTGTTTGCATTTTCAGTGCTGCATAGTGTAATTCAATATCCTCTATGCCTAAAAGATGTACTTGTGTCATCCAGAATAAAGGATACGCAACGAAATATTGATTTCAATAGTTTTTGTTGTACCTCGAATTTGGGGTTGGAGTTTAAAATACCACGAGTTGGGGTTTAAAATACCACGAGTTGGGGTTTAAAATTCCACGAGTTCGGGTTTAAATTTTCACGAGTTGGGGTTTAAATTTCCACCAGTTGGGGTTTAAATTTCCAAGAGTTGGGGTTTAAAATTCCACGAGTTGGTGTTTAAAATTCCACGAGTTGGGGTTTAAAATTTCAGGAGTTGAGTTTAAATTTCCACCAGTTGGGGTTTAAAATTCTACGAGTTGGTGTTTAAAATTCCACGAGTTGGGGTTTAATTCAACAAGTTAGGGTTTAAAATTCCAGGAGTTGGGTTTTAAAATTCCACGAGTTGGGGTTTAAAATTCCATGAGTTGGAGTTTAAAATTCCATGAGTTGGGGTTTAAAATTCCATGAGTTGGTGTTTAAATTTCCACGAGTTGGGTTTTAAAATTCCACGAGTTGGTGTTTAAATTACCACGAGTTGTGGTTTAAAATTCTACGAGTTGGTGATTAAAATTCCACGAGTTGGGGTTTAAAATTCCAATAGTTGGGTTTAAATTCCACGATTTAGTGTTTAAAATTCCACGAGTTGGGGTTTAAAATTCCAATAGTTTGGTTTAAATTCCACGATTTAGGGTTTAAAATTCCACGAGTTGGGGTTTAAAATTGCACGAGTTGGGGTTTAAATTTCCACGAGTTGGGGTTTAAAATTCCACGAGTTGGTGTTTAAATTACCACGAGTTGTGGTTTAAAATTCTACGAGTTGGTGATTAAAATTCCACGATTTGGTGTTTAAAATTCCAATAGTTGGGTTTAAATTCCACGATTTAGTGTTTAAAATTCCACGAGTTGGGGTTTAAAATTCCAATAGTTTGGTTTAAATTCCACGATTTAGGGTTTAAAATTCCACGAGTTGGGGTTTAAAATTGCACGAGTTGGGGTTTAAATTTCCACGAGTTGGGGTTTAAAATTCCACGAGTTGGTGTTTAAATTACCACGAGTTGTGGTTTAAAATTCTACGAGTTGGTGATTAAAATTCCACGAGTTGGTGTTTAAAATTAAATTACAACGAGTTTTAGTTTAAAATTCTACGAGTTGGTGCCTAAAATTCCACGATTTAGGGTTTAAATTTCCACGAGTTGGGGTTTAAAATTCTACGAGTTAGGGTTTAAATTTCCACGAGTTGGGGTTTAAAATTCTACGAGTTAGGGTTTAAAATTCCACGAGTTGGGGTTTAAATTTCCACGAATTTTAAAACTCTACGGGAATTAAAATTCCACGGGTTTCGGTTTAAAATTCCACTAGTTGGGTGTAAAATTCTACAAGTTGGGGTTTAAATGTCAACCAGTTGGGGTTTAAAATTCCATGAGTTGGGGCTTAAAATTTCACGCGTTGAGGTTTAAAATTTCACAAGTTGGGGTTTAAATTTCCACGAGTTGGGGTTAAAAATTCCACGAGTTGGGGTTTAAAATTCCAATAAGCTTTAAAATAAGCATTAAAAAATTCCATGAGTTAGTGTTTAAAATATAATTTATATATTCTAGCTAATAGTACGGTTACACTAGAGTTTTTTGCCGGGTGAACCCACTTCGAGAGGATTTATTTGACGTTTGCGCTATGAAATTGATATTTGAAATCCAAAACCACTGGGTTAATCCGGTTAAGTGTAACCGGGGTATAAATCCAAATTTAACCGGTTTCAATAAAAATTGGGAAATTTATTTATAGATTAAATTCTGTCACAAATTCCACATTTAATTCACAAGACTTGAGGTATTTTGAAGGTTTTATCCGTACCTTCTGATCAAATTAGATATTGATTAAGTATTTAAAGTTCTTCGGAATTTTGAAGGATTCTCACAAAAAATCCAAGACATAGATGGGCGTTTTATATTACTCAATAATTTTTTATTCAGGTTGCAAGGATCCTCCCTTCTGATCCTATTCCTTCTAGACCAATGCTACTTGTTAATCTGGTCGTGCTCAGGGTTTAGTGGCGACTTTGTTTCGTAGATTTTCGGGAAGAATAGGGGCCCGATTTTCTCTCTGTATTTTTCCTATGCAAAGTCTTAAATTTTTGGTTGAAAGTCTTCTTCTATCAATAGAGTAAAGTTTCTCTAAAAATATAAGCAAAGGTATATTGTCGAAAATCTCTTTAACCAAAAAGTATCATAACGACAATAGCAATGTCACATGCAACAAAAAACTTCCAATCACTGCCGATTCACAATCAATATAACTTAAATCTTTTAAAGATAAGCGATAAAAATGTGCACCCAATGAAAAAATAAGAAACAAACAAACAAAAAAGATTGTTTATAGCAATTTAAAAGACAAATGGTTAATAGATTGATATGTAATGATAATTGTTAAACAATACGGCTGCCGTATGCCGTGTAACATTCTCATTCTTCGATTGGTTCCAATAGATTCGAATATAAATTATTACAATAGCATTAATGTACGTATGTATATATGAATGTTGAATGTTTGGAATATGTGGCCGTATCGTATATACGCGGTGACTGCCAGCATGCAATTATTATGAAATTTAATATTTGGGTGCTGCTGCTGTGTAACTGCAATGCAACCAACCAACATTGGCTTATTTATGGCGATTAGATTTTCGAAAATTAATAAATTACAAAACTAATTGTTAGGAAAACAAAACAAAAAAGAAAAAAAAAATATTTGTTTGTCTTTTCAATTAAATTTGATTTTTCAAGGTTCGAAGGTTAATTGATTTTTAGTTGAAAACTAGCATTTGAATGCTATATTTATCCAACTCTACTACAAAGCGAAAGCATAGCTCTTTTAGTGCCAGCATATAGAAGCTCTTTGATACTATAACGCTCTAAGGGATTTATTTGGTCTAAACTTTGCCACTAGTAATATTTTGTCTAAACTCACATCAAGTTCCAATATGGAGCCACAGCGGTTTATGTTATACCTACCCCACAAAAGTTCAAAATAGTTCTATGAAATTGTGACCACAATAACTCTCGAAGAGAGTAACCGATATAGTCCATACATTGCACATTAGGGTTATGACTTTTTTACAACTTCATATCCCTGTATCATAGCACGATGAGCTTCTATATAAGATTACATAAAATCTTAATTATAAAGTGATTCTTTAAAATTATGCTTCCGCTTAAAAAGCTTTTAAAGTTTTTATTTTTCAGAACTTTTAACCATTTTTTGAAGTCACTATAAGCAGATATTTAACTGAAAACAAGGTATAGGGGCACACATAACCGAAATGATATGACAGTTGGGTTCTCACTATTTTATATATATATCATTTTATATTATAAATAAAATTATTTCATATATCATAAAAATTAAAAGTGGTTTGTGGGGGACTTTTTTCAATATTTATGTGAAATAAAAGTTACTTTTGTCATAACAGCAAAAGGTCATTCATTCGTGCAAAAGGAAATAATTTTTTGAGAAAAAATTTTTTCATTTCATAGTATTTTTTAAATTTTTTTTTTGCAGAGTGGTTTGTGCGGAACCTTTTTTATAATGAAATGGAATGAATGTTATATTAGGCATTTTTGAGAAAAAATGTCAAAATCAAAACCCTATTGCATATAGTAACATTCCAACCGCACATCAATTAGGTTCAAAATTTGTACTATATCGATCAACACTATTCAGTTTTCGAACCATGCGTTAGCATGAATAGTGTCAGTGTGTAAAGTGTTATTTTTTGTTATTGTTTTCTTTTTATTTTAGAACTGATGTTGGTTGTTATATTTATGATGACGCCGAGGTAGACGATGTCTTAAAATACGCGTTCGCAATAATTGAGCTAGAGCGCTAAATTTTTACACCCGAGTGTCTTGTTCACATAGGCTGGTGAAGTTCGAAGATGGGTTATATATATTTTGTTATAGCCCCCATATATCGGTACCTCCCGATTTTCGGTATTTTTTGTTTTTAAGCTAAATTTTTTGACCGAACTGCCTGTAATTTTGCAGTTGAAGTTCCTAGTAGTCACAAAATATCTTCACCAACAATTTTCAAAATAGGTTCATCTATTGGTATAGCCCCCATATAGCGGTACCTCCCGATTTTCGGTATTTTGAGGATTTTAGCAACAATTTTACACCGAACTGCCTGTAATTTGACAGTTGAGGTGGTCACAAAATATCTCCACCAAAAATTGTCAACATTTGTCCATGGCTTGGTATAGCCCCCATATAGCGGTACCTCCAGATTTTCGGTATTTTGAAGAGTTTAGCTAAAATTTTACACCGAACTGCCTGTAATTTGACAGTTAAGGTTCCTAGTGGTCACAAAACATCTCCACCAAAAACTGTCAACATAGGTGCATGTTTTGGTATTGCCCCCATATAGAGGTAACTCCTGATTTTCAGTATTTTGACGATTTCAGAAAAATTTTTACACCGAACTGCCTGTAATTTGACAGTTGAGGTTCCTAGTAGTCACAAAACATCTCCACCAAAAACTGTCAACATAGGTGCATGTTTTGGTATAGCCCCCATATAGCGGTACCTCCCGATTTTCGGTTTTTGAGGATTTTAGCAAAAATTGTACACCGGACTGCCTGTAATTTGACAGTTAAGGTTCCTAGTGGTAACAAAACATCTCCACCAAAAACTGTCAACATAGGTGCATGTTTTAGCAAAAATTTTACACCGGACTCCCTGTAATTTGACAGTTAAGGTTCCTAGTGGTCACAAAACATCTCCACCAAAAACTGTCAACATAGGTGCATGTTTTGGTATTGCCCCCATATAGAGGTAACTCCTGATTTTCAGTATTTTGACGATTTCAGAAAAATTTTTACACCGAACTGCCTGTAATTTGACAGTTGAGGTTCCTAGTAGTCACAAAACATCTCCACCAAAAACTGTCAACATAGGTGCATGTTTTGGTATTGCCCCCATATAGCGGCAACTCCCGATTTTCTGCATTTTGGGGATCGCAGCTAATTTTTTTGACCGAACTACCTGTAATTTGACAGTTGAGGTTCCTAGTAGTCACAAAACATCTCCACCAAAAACTGTCAACATAGGTGCATGTTTTGGTATAGCCCCCATATAGCGGTACCTCCCGATTTTCGGTTTTTGAGGATTTTAGCAAAAATTTTACACCGAACTGCCTGTAATTTGACAGTTGAGGTGGTCACAAAATATCTCCACCAAAAATTGTCAACATTTGTCCATGGCTTGGTATAGCCCCCATATAGCGGTACCTCCAGATTTTCGGTATTTTGAAGAGTTTAGCTAAAATTTTACACCGAACTGCCTGTAATTTGACAGTTAAGGTTCCTAGTGGTCACAAAACATCTCCACCAAAAACTGTCAACATAGGTGCATGTTTTGGTATTGCCCCCATATAGAGGTAACTCCTGATTTTCAGTATTTTGACGATTTCAGAAAAATTTTTACACCGAACTGCCTGTAATTTGACAGTTGAGGTTCCTAGTAGTCACAAAACATCTCCACCAAAAACTGTCAACATAGGTGCATGTTTTGGTATAGCCCCCATATAGCGGTACCTCCCGATTTTCGGTTTTTGAGGATTTTAGCAAAAATTGTACACCGGACTGCCTGTAATTTGACAGTTAAGGTTCCTAGTGGTAACAAAACATCTCCACCAAAAACTGTCAACATAGGTGCATGTTTTAGCAAAAATTTTACACCGGACTCCCTGTAATTTGACAGTTAAGGTTCCTAGTGGTCACAAAACATCTCCACCAAAAACTGTCAACATAGGTGCATGTTTTGGTATTGCCCCCATATAGAGGTAACTCCTGATTTTCAGTATTTTGACGATTTCAGAAAAATTTTTACACCGAACTGCCTGTAATTTGACAGTTGAGGTTCCTAGTAGTCACAAAACATCTCCACCAAAAACTGTCAACATAGGTGCATGTTTTGGTATTGCCCCCATATAGCGGCAACTCCCGATTTTCTGCATTTTGGGGATCGCAGCTAAATTTTTTGACCGAACTACCTGCAATTTAACATTTGAGGTTCCCAGTAATCACAAAACATCTCCACCAAAAACTGTCAATATAGGTTCATGTTTTTAAATAGCCGTCAACATAGGTCCTTCTTTTGGTATAGCCCCCATATAACGGTACCTCCCGATTTTCGGTATTTTGAAGATTTTAGCTACAATTTCACTATGCAACACTGAAAATGCAAACAACTTCTCTTATGCATTTTTTGGAAGTACATATTTACACTATAAAAACCATAGTAGGGTTTTGTCCTGTCAGATCCAGTTCGGATTTTATGGTCTCATCTAAACCGTGCTAAATCTACACTTTTTTGCATTTATCAGGCCTTTATCTCAGAAACGAATAGGAATTTGGCCTTGCTGCCTTTAGCAATATTGTAGCCCTAAACTAGTAGAACTTATCTTTTGAGAAAGCCACATAGGAAAAACTCCATCTAGGGCATCAAAATCTATAAAATATAGAAAAATTTACATAATTGCTGAAATTCTGGTCAGTATCGGCTAAACTATTGGGAGTTGAACCAAGTAACCTTTTGCAAAAATCTTCCAAATAAAGTTCTCAACAATTCTTTAGAACATTCTGAAACTCTAAAATGCTTACTTCATGTTGTTTCAGCGGTATTTAGCATCATATCTTTTACAACACGTATTTCAAACACAGTTCACATCAACAGTTTTTGCTCGCATTTCGGATTTCACTACATTATTGGCATTTTTATTAAATCGTCGTTGAAAAATGTACTGAAAACAACAGCATAGAGGCATTTTACAACAATGACATGTTCTGAAGAGTTGTGTATAACATTCCAGGGAATATTTTTCCAAAAGAAAATATTCAGAAAAAATTAACGGTTTTGGAGATACGGTGCGAAATGCATAAAAATTGTGTATTTTTTGCATATATTTTGAAAATTGAGGCAATAAATGTAGTTTTTCGAGTTTATTATATCTCCAAATATTTTATTCTTGTCCTTATCTACAAATTTGCTTCAGAGGTCAGAAGAAGATTCGCATTGGTTTCAGAGATATAGCCCCGAATTTCTTTAAAAACTCAATATTTAACCACGTTTAGATGGGGCCATAAAATCCGAGCTGGATCTGACACAACAAAACCAAACTAGGGTTTCTTGTCGTTTGGGTCTGTACTTTCAAAAAATCCTGAGTTCGAATTGTTTGCACAAGAACACCTTAAAAATGTTGCACAGTGTTTTTGATCCAAGTATCTGCAATTCGACATTTGAGTTTCCCAGTGGTCGAAAACTTCTCCTCCAAAACCATAGGTCCATACTCTGATTTAGCCTCATAAAAGTTTCCCGAACGATTGAATAATTTTTTTACCTTATTTAGGTATAAGTGGTCACGGAATATCTCCTCCTAAAATTGTGGACAGGAAAGAAAATAATTATTCCGTTTTACTTCAGAATATTTTATGGTGGCCGAACTTAACACGTTTTTACTTATTTTTTTCAGTTTTCCGACACATCAAAAGCCGCTCTAGCGTTTGCGGAGGATTACAAGGTCATTTGAACTTTTGTATCAATATATAAGTGTTTTTTAATTTTTTCATTTCTTCTAACTATTTAAATAAGGTAAAGCCCCAATAAACGAACCATAAAACAAACTTTAGAAAATTATAGAAAAATTACAAAAAAATGGACATTTTTTAAAAAATGTTTGAAACATTTTTTTTTTTTAAATTTATGTTTTTTCAGAATTGAAAAAAATAATCCACTGATTAAAAAACGCTATGTAATTTATTAAAAACCTATCTACATGAAAAAAATGAACACAATATCTGACATAGTTTCTGAGAAATAGCTGCTTTTCTGGAGAAGGAAATTTGCAAAAATTACGTATCTTCCAAAATTGGGATACATTTTTCGTCTTTAGGAGCACGCCACTCCCACATCTGCCAATATTTTGATCTATTATGTTGCTTTCCTTAGGTTCAACAGATTTACTACCTAATCCCATATAACAACAATCCCATTTTGAACAGATTGGATGGTAAGCCGTCGGCTCCTGCTGCCGGTTTATTGCTGTCTTTACCACATCTTGGTCGAGCGGCATAAATTCAATACCATCTATTGGTATTAGAACTGAGGTATCTAATTATAGAACTATTTGATAAAGAAAATATAAAATGACGTTTGATATTTGCATATATGTATGTATGTGGCTCAATCGATTGATAATGACATAAATTACCAGATATTTTTTATAAGTTCACGATGTTGAAAGACTACTGTTTATAAGACTGTCATAAAAACTCATAACAATTTGTTTAGTCATCTTCTCTCTAGCAACCGATAGAATATCTTCTAGCCATCGCTAACAATCACACCATTAACTTTTTAAAAAAGCAAACAAAGATGCTGTCACATTCTATGTTAATTAAAACATCAAATGAAATGTGACGGTAAAGCCGTTGTTTACACCTGCGTACCACATGGGCACACCTAGAGTTATGTACTTGAAAATTCGCAATTAGTTGGACATCATAATTAGCCAATTTTGCTAGAATGCAAAAAGATTACAACATGTATGGAGCGTATTGTAGTCATTAATTTAGAATTATTTAAAAATTCCGGCATTGCCAACACCATAAGTAACATAGAATTGTGGAACCTAACGAACTAGGAACACATAAAAGATCTGATTAAACGTAGGAAAATGAGATAGATTGGACACACCTTAAGAAAAGATGTTCATAGCATATCCAGAATGGCGCTTGAATCTCCAAGGGTCACGAAATCGATGTCGACCTAAGAATAAGACAAGACAAAATAACCTTACATGGGAAGATGCAAAAACAACGACAACCAATCGAGTGAGATGGTGATGCTTTGTGGAAACCCTACGCTCCCAAGAGGAGTAACAACCGAAATCCCTTTCCTCAATAATTACGTATAAGAAGGATTTCAGGTTTTTTGGCCCTTTTTGGACGTATGAACTAGCGGACAAAAATATATTTAGATTAAAGCTCAAAAGTGTTACGGGGGAGAGACATAAAGACACGTATTTCTTTTTTGATAGAAAGCGGCCCTCCAGTCATTTATTTCCTTCAAATTTTGGACCACTAGAAGTAATGTCAGCATATATATCCAAAGTATTTTCGAACAGATCCTAAACTGCACTCATAAATGTTGAAGTTTTGTGGGAAACTTTATCTAAGATTCGCAGAAATATTCCGGTTACTGCCTTCGAGAGTTGTCGTGCGCACCTATTTACACAGCTGGTTTTTTCAGAACATTTGTTCCATAAGCCGAACTAAGAAAAGATCTGCAATCCTCTCTGTTTGCTGCTGTATTTTCCCAATTTGGGATATGTAGCTTTCTGATGTCTCGATTGACTTGTTCACTCCAACGAACCTTTGGCCTCCCAGATCTGCGTGAACCTCAATACGGTCCGTATTTATACGTCTTTTTAGCTGGTTCATCATCCATCATTCTTATAACATGGTCTAGCCATCGCAATCGTTGTATTTCGATTCGTTCAACTATATTGATGTCGTTGTACAGTTGATACAGCTTCTTGTGCATACGACGTCGATATTCGCCGTCAACGCAGATTGGCCCGTAAATCTTTCGTATCATTTTGCTCTCGAACACACCAAGCACTGCCTTATCTGCTTGCGCAAGTACCCATGCGGAACCATAAAATAGCACGAGGAGTATCAGCGTTTTGTAAAGTGCTAGTTTTGTTTGACGAGATGTGGTTTTATTCTTAAAGTGCTTACTTAGCTCAAATTTGCATCTATCGGCCAACACTATTTTTCTTCGTATTTTACAACTGGTGTTGTTTGTTTTGTGTTTATGGCGGTGCAGAGGTTGACGAAGTCCTTTACTACCTCAAAATGGTAGATACCAACATTCACAGATGGTGCGAGATCTGTGGACATATTACGTGTCGATACCATCAACTTGGTTTTATCGCCGTTTACTGCCAGACCGACTTTAGCAGATTCCCTTGTGACTTTTGCAAAGGTGTCAGTTACTTCCTTTACCGATCGACCCATGATGTAAAAGTCTTTCGCATTAGCAAGTAACATGTCCTCCTTCTTTTGACATTCGTGTCTCGTATGACCTTTTCCAGCAGGATGTTGAAGAGATCACGCGACAGGCCGTCTCCTTGTCTGAAACCTCTGTTGGTAATAAACTTCGGAGAGGTTCTTTCCTTCGGAGAGGTTCTTTCCTATTTTAACTGAGCACCGAATATCAGTTAATGTCATTTTAAAAAGCCGAATGAGACATTGCTTGTAACCCCTTTGAACGAATATGGCTGCCAAAGGCTGTTTTATAATCGACAAAAGATGGAAGGTGTCGATCTGCATTTCTTGGGTCTTTTCCAGGATTTGTCTCAAGTTAAAAATCTGATCAATGGTGAAATTGCCCGATCTAAAGGCGCACTGATAGGGTGCAATTATTTAATTGACAATAGGCTCACACAATATGCCTGATACTATCGTTTATGCAATAGGGAGCATTGGATGCTCGCGTTGCAATCGTCCTGTACACGTTCTTCCTGCCAAATGGTGCTAACTACCTGATGCATACACCTTATCAGCGTGTAGCCTCCGGATTTGAACAGCTCGGCTGGAAAGCCACGGGCTGCTACAGCCTTATTATTCTTCAGCCGGTTTATGGCTGTCTTTATCTCATGTTGGCCGGGCGGTATACATTCAATACCGTCTTCTGGGACTGGATATGTGGTATCTTCGATGTCTTCGTTGGTATTGGATACCAGTAGTTGGAAGAATGTCCCTTCTATATCCTGAGCACACTTTCTGTATCAGTTACCAAATTACCTTGCTGGTCTCTACAGGAGGATGCGCCTGTACCAAAGCCATCAATTTGATGCTTCATTCTTTGGTAGAATTTTCGGACTTCATTCTGACTCCTGTACATCTTGAGTTTTTCACACTCCTGCTTTTCCAATTCTCTCTTTTTTCTGCGGAAAAGACGTTCTTCCTCTCTCCTTTTCTCCCTATACCTCTCTTGAGGGCTACGAGTTGCTACTGATTGTAGAGTAGCCCTATATGCCGCATTTTTCTCTTCGGTAGTTGCACGACACTCCTGATCATACCATGTGTTCCTTGGTGGAGGCATCGGTAAGCTGCCTCCACCAACTTCAGTTTTGTGTCTGTTCCTGCTTTATTTGCTACGTTTAGATGGGTACGTACTAGAGTTGGGCAATCAAGTTCCCGGAGCGGATTGATCTTTCCTTTTCTTAAAAGGAACTAGTTCTTTAAAGTAGTTCCATAGTTCCGAGATCGATATAGTTCAACGAATCTTTCTCGTTCATCGTTCTTTTCATTCCAAATAGTTCCGAGACCGAAATAGTTCAACGAATCGTTCTCTTTCGCCGCTCTTTGTTTTTTTTTTCGTTCTGAATTCCGAGACCGATATGTTTTCATTGTTTGGTGGATAAATTGGCATAAAAATAAATTGCAGCGAACAAACAGCAAAAAGAAAGAAAAAAAGATCGACGTAGGCGTTAAATTGAGGGAACGAGAAAAAACGAAAGGAACTATATGAACTATATAAACGCAAGAGCTGGATATAATTCCAATAGTTCCTTGTCCGGAATAGTTTCTTGGAACTAGTTCGTTACGGAACTACACAACTTTAGTACGTACCTTTGTTGTAACAAGATAGTGGTCCGAGTCTATGGTTGCTCCTCGGAACGATCGTACATCCAACACGCTCGATGAATGTCTTCCATCTATCACAACGTCATCAATTTGATTTCTTGTTCTTTGATCTGGCGACAGCCAGGTGCCCTTGTAAATATCGAGATGCTTAAATCAGGTACTGCTAACTACCATGTTTTTTGCAGCTGCAAAGTCTATCAGCCTCATACCATTGTCAGATGTTTCACTGTGGAGACTGAATTTCCCGACCGTTGGGCCAAAGATATTCTCCTTTCCAATTTTGGCATTAAAATCATATAGAATAATTTTAACGTCATGGGCAGGACAACGGTCATAAGTTTCTTCTATGCGCTCGTAAAATATATGTTTGGTCTGTCCGTCCTTGTCTTCGGTTGGATCATGAGCGCAGATAAAGCTAATGTTGAAGAATTTTGCTTTTAATCGAATTGCAGCGAGTCTTTCATTCACTGGGGTGAGGCTGGAGACCAGATGTTTTCAACTCCGACTAACTACAAATCCGCAACCAAAATGCTTTGCTTTGTGTCATGGCAGCTATAATACAGTGCGTCACCTTTGTGTGTCGTTGTGACGTTTTCCTCAATCCATCATAGTTCCTGTATGGCAGTTATATCGACCTTGTACTTTTCAAGTACCCCTGCCAGTGCGTAAACTGCACCTTCTTTATAAAGAGTGCGAACATTCCAGGTGTAGATTGGCATATCATGGTCCTTAAAACGTTTGCGGGTTCGTCAACTTTAGAGGGGTTTGTTTTTCTTTTCTTTCGTTTTTCATAGTAGACTGTTTTTTTTTCTAGGGGAGGGTTACTAACCCGACGCCCGAACCCAAGTTTATAACGTTCTTATGGGTGAAAGTGCGGCACATGTTAGCTTACTACTTTTAACGGGTGTTAAAGACAGTTTCCCAGGTGACGCCACGGGGAGGTCAGTGAATGGACTAAATATGAATGCCAAATCGGTTCATCCGTTCGAGAGTTATCGTGCACTACAGCCACTGCATATTGTGCCATAGAGGTTTTTAACAACTTTTGGGCTATTTTCTCAGGAAGTATGGACTTGCCCCTAAAAAAACTTGTACCGTCGTAATGGGGTGACACAGAATACAAGTTGTTACAGCAAAAATCAAAGCGATTCGAGGGCAGGTTTTAAACTAAACTTATCCGAAATTTTGTGCGGGAGGCTCCAGAAGGATTGGACCAATCAATGCCTTATTATTTCATTACCATATTAGTTCACATCATATTAGTTCAATGATATGGGAGCTACTGTTTGTCATCGTTTCCGAACCGTGTGTCTAATACCCTAGACAGACGGCAGAGTTAATTTGCATTATAAATGTCCTAATTTGAATTAATTTTTCACCATGACAGACGATAGTATCTGCATTTATGAAACAGCTGTTTGTGTTGTTTGTTTGTACCCAGCAGACCATTTCATAAAGCTTTACAAAAGTTCGCCAAAATATGCGAAACAAATACACTTTCTATCTCTGATCTTTTTTCACCACGGTGAAGGAAAAATAAATTATTATTCGCGATATTTTTGAGTCTTTTTAATATTATAAAAATATTGCAAAACTTTAAAAAACATTCGAGGAAGATATAATTTTCGATAGAATTGGTATGGTGGGTAATGAAATTTTTTGTGAAAATAAAAATTCGAAAAAGAGATTTGTTAGAAGGCGTGAAAAACGATTAGCTGCTATTCTATTCGCGAAAGACCACTACTTATTTTGAAGAAACGCGAAAATTGCAGATTTGCTTTCCCTTTTTTATTTTTTAAACATGGAAATTTGACAAAAGACAATTGATTTTCAACAGCATTGCCATATCGAAATTGCTAAATTCAGTTTAAATTTCCTTTGATTTTGTGCATTAAGAATGTGGATAATGCACGAATTAATTTGAATTAGGGCAGTTAATTCAAATTAACGCTGCCGTCTGTCTAGGGTATTACGACACGTAGAGAAGTTTTACATGGCTGAAATACACAGGAAATGTCGCGAACATTACAAAGAGGGGTATGTTGCCACGGTTGAAAATTTGATGTTGCCTGTCCTGGGATCGCACCGCAGATCTTTTGCGTGCAAGGCGGATGTTCATCAAAAATTATTTCCTACTTGCTAACTTTTATTCCATTCAAACCCCGAAAAAGTTTCCGCACAAACCACTTCTAATTGATATGATATATAAAATAAAATTATATAACAAACAATTATATATAGTCGAAGCTCGATTTTCCGGGAATCTATAACAGCTTCAATCTTTTAAACTTCAAATTAAAATCATAATTGCTCCTCCCTCAGCATTTATGCTAACGGTAGTATATACACTTTCATACGGGCAAAATGTGCCTCATCGAAATTATGGTTTTAGACCCAAAGTATGTTTGGACGAAATCCGTTTCAGACAATTTGGAGTCGATTTAGCAATGTCCGTCCGTCTGTCTAGCTGGCTGGTGCGCACTATAACTCCCGAAGGGATGAACCGATTTGGTCCAAAAATTGGCTTGTTTAGTATTTTGTCCAAACTTTAGTTAAAGTTCGAAGATGGGTTGTATCGGTTCACTCCTTCCGGTGCCTCCTCCACAAAAATTCGGAAATGTTCGGAAAATTTGTGCGCACTATAACTCTTGAAAAGGAGTAACCGATTTGGTCCACACTTTGCACATCATGAAAATTCTACCAGATTTAGACGAGTTTCCAATATGGACTCAATCGGTCCACTCCTTCGGATACCTCCCACACAAAATTTCGGAAAAGTTCAATTTAGGACCTGTTCTCGAATTTCTTTGATTTTTATTGTAGAAACTTGTATTCACTGCCCTGCGGACGACGGTACATGTCTCATAAGGGGCAAGTCTATACTTCCTGAGAAAATAACGTGAAAAATGGAAAAAGCCCTATGACACCGTGTGTAGTGGCTGGAGCGCAAGATAACACTCAAACGGATCAACCGATTTGGTCCAAAATTTGGCCTTCGTAATATATTGTCCAAACATAGTTTAATTTCGAAGATAAGCCATATCCGTCCACTCCTTCAGATACATCCCCCAACAAAAGTTCAAAAATGTTCGGAAAAACAAGTAAGAACGGCGTTAAGTTCGGCCTGGCCGAACTTTTTATACCCTCCACCACGAGTTGTATTGAAGTAAAATGGAACAATTAGTTTCCTTTCGTTTATGAAGAAGACATTTTGGTGGGATAATGAAGCTAAAACCTTCAAAATACCGAATATCGGGTGGTACCGTTCTATGGAGACTATATTAAGGCGTGGACCTATACCAACAAATTTTAGGTGGAACGTTTTATATCCTCAACGAAGACTAATTACCAGTCGCGGACAGCTCAGCGCAGCTGGGGGGAGAGTCTCGGAGTAAATGTCCGAGTGCCAAAGATCCCTGGTTTGACGAGGCGAGAATTTGGCGCCCCTAAAATAACCAATACAACGCATATAGGGACATTAGTTTCCTGCGAGCGGGCGTCTGCTTGTATCAAACGGCTCGCTATATAAACGTGTATACATATAGCCGGGATGGTGGCTACGAACTGGCAGCCCCAGTACCATCATATGATGGACCAATCACTCATCTATCTGAAACATAAACCGATTACTGAAACTAATGCAAGAGAAACAGAAACTAAATCAACCGGAACGATGACGACCTTTAGCAAACGAAATCGGATAAGAGTAGGACAATGGAACGTTCGCACATTAAGGGAACCTTCAAGGATTGCCCAACTAGAGGAGCAGATAAAAAAATACAACATTGCCGTATTGCTTGTAAGCGAAATGCGATGGCCTGGAAAGGGCGAGATAATCTCCGCAAATGAAAACCATATATAGTTCAGTGGGCATGAAACAAGGAGCGAATACGGTGTTGGCTTTATAATAAGCAAAGATTTGCGTAAAACTCTTTATTCATGGAGCCCAATTTCCGAACGTATCATAATGGCCCGTTTCTACAGTGATGTCAAAAAATATGTTACGATTGTGCAATGTTATGCACCTACTGAGGACACCGAAAAAGAAATCAAGGACCAATTTTACAATCAGTTAACTGCCACTATCCATAAGGTAGCAAAGCGTGACATCCTTCTACTGACAGGGGACTTTAATGCAAAAATTGGCAGTAACAATCATGGCATATCCGAAATCATGGGAAAACACGGCTTGGGAATAAAAAACAACAATGGGGAACGATTTATTGAATTTTGTCAAACATTTCAGCTGGTTATAGGCGGTTCGTTATTTCCACACAGGGATATCCATAAATATACATGGACGTCACCAAATGCTTACACAAAAAATCAAATTGACCACATTTGTATAGGCCGTAAATGGAGAGGGTCGTTAATGGACGTGCGCACCAACAGAGGTGCTGATATTGACAGCGACCATGAGCTAGTGGTTGCGACTATGAAAATAAAGCTGAGGAGAATATATAAGAAGAGTCAGAACAAAATACCAAAACGCTTTAATGTATCAAAATTGAAAATCAGCCAGAAGAGAGATGATGTCGGAAACGCGCTTAGAGATTGCGTACCGCAAACAAACATAACATGGGATGACACGTATAAAGCAATTGTAAATATAGCGAAGAATAAAATTGATTACAATGAGAAAACAGAAAGAAAAGTGTGGATATCAGAAAACACGTGGAACTTAATCAAAGAGCGTAATAATATGAAAATTCAAAAAAATACCAACCCCATTTTTCCAACAAGATATTCCAATCTAGCGAAAAAAGTCAAAAGAGCTGCGAGAAAGGACAAAAGGTATTCGTCGACTTCAAAAAAGCATTGGATTCTGTACGGCGAAGTGCAATTTGGTTGGCATTGAAGAAAAAGGGAGTACCCCAGAAAATAATAAATCTAATGAAAGCTATGTATTCAAACACAAAACTACATGTGCGCCACAACGGAACAACCAGCGATTTATTTGAAACAAATACAGGAGTTAAACAGAGGTGTCCTCTATCCCCGCTCCTATTTGCCATCACGTTGGATCAAATAACGCTACAACTCGAATCCAAGAAAAGAGGAATTGTTTGGAATATATAGCGGAAACTAGAGGACCTTGACTTCGCAATGCTTACTATCCCATAAATTTACCGATATGCAAGAAAAACTCAACGAGCTCGTCGAATTGGCCAAAAAACGGGCTTAGAAGTAAGCATAGAAAAGACAAAAGCAATGCGGATAAACAACACTACAAATATGCACATACATATAGAGAATTAACAGATAGAATACGTATCGTCCTTTTGCTACCTGGGTAGCGTAATATTAGAAGATGGAGGAATCGATAATGATGTTAATAACCGACTCAGTAAAGCACGCGCAGCTTTCGGCCGACTGAATAAAATATGGCGAGGCACACAAATTTCACTGAAGACGAAACTACGAATCTTCAACGCTTGTGTAAAATCCACCCTACTTTATGGTAGCGAAACTTGGAAAACTACGACAAATGTGATCCATAGACTACAGGCATTCGTGAACAAATGCCTCCGTATATGTCGTATATTTTGGCCAAACCGAATCACAAATTCTGATCTGTGGATAATGACAAGTGAAGAACCCATAATCCGCCAAATAACAAGAAGGAAGTGGAAATGGATAGGCCAATACAGCATAGTATTGCTAGAATGGCCCTAGAATGGAACCCTCAAGGTAGCAGACGTCCTGGACGACCAGGAAGCACATGGCGAAGAACGATATTGCATGAAATGGAAAAGCAAAACACAAACTTTGAAAATTTAAAAAAATATTTGTTACGATAAAGTAAGATGAATTCTGTTGTAGAAGCCCTATGTTCCCAAGCGGAATAAATGAAGCTAAAACCTTCAAAATACCGAATATCGGGAGGTACCGTTCTATGGGGGCTATATGAAGGCGTGAACCTATGCCAACAAATTTCAGGTGGAAAGTTCTATACACCCAACGATAACTAAATACCAAATTTCAGCCATTTTGGTAGGATAATAAAGCTAAAACCTTAAAAATACCGAAAATCGGGAGGTACCGTTCTATTGGGGCTATATCAAAACGAGATATATCCCATTTTCAATATCAACCATCCTACAAGTAATAAAAACTTCTGTACCAAATATTGACTCTTTATCTTTAAAATTGCAAGCTGTATCTTGATTTCAACAGACAGACGGACATGGTTAAATCGACATAGAATTTTATGCTGATCAATAATATATATACTTTATAGGATCTCTGACGAATATTTCGATGTGTTACAAACGGAATGACAAATTTAATTATACCCTCCATATGGTGGAGGGCATAAAAAATTATTCGCACGATACATCTTGAAGGGAGTGACCGATTTGGTCCTAATCCTAATATATCTAACAGATATAAATCATGTTCGAATATGGACTATGCAGACAAATTCACTTTAAGACCTGCTCTCGAATCACTTTGATTTTTATTGAAGTAACTTGCATTCGCTGCCTCGCAGGGGCAAGTCCATACTGCATGAGAAAACAGCCCGAAAGTTGTAAAAACCCCCTACACGCAGAGAAGAGATAATGTAGGAGCAATCATATTCTAAGAACAATATAGTGTATTGTAAAAACTGAAAATATACATATATTGATGGCCCAACAATATATTTTGCGCCAATATGGTTCCTAACACGAAATTTATGGTTGATACAACAATATATATTTTCAGATTTTTAAAATACACTATTTTGTTCTTAGAATATGATTTGGTTCAAAATTTTACCTTCGTCATATTTAGTCCAAACTTCGAAGTTCCAGTTCGAAGATGGACAATACTGGTCCACAGCTTCCGGTACTATTCCACTATTTAAAAATGTGACCAAAATGTTATGCACGATATCTCTTGAACGGGGCAACGAATTTGGTCCAAACTTTGGATCTCCTAATATTTTGTCCAAATTTAGTTTAATTTCGAAAATGGCCCTCTTTTTAGGGTACCTCCCGCAAAAAAGTTCAACATTTGTGTCTAAGTGCAGTTTAGGGTCCGTTCGGAGACCCTTTGGACATATGTACCGATGTTGTTCGTTGTGGTCCTTTTACGTAGACAAGTCCTTGCTTACTGGCATACTGGTCCAAAAGTTATACGATGACTATGTCTGTTCATTCCTTTAAGTACCTCTTCCGCAACACTTTTAAACTTTAAACCTAATCCACATTTTTGTCGGCAAGTTCAATTGTCCTAAAAGGGCCACATCATTCTAAATACTTTCGATCTGTCGTTAGATGAAAGCTGCAATTCACACAGGCTGAGGGTATATCTCTGTCGGCAAAGCCGACTGATACTTTTTACTTGTTAATTGTGATCTTTATCATCAATCTATAAAATTTATGCAGTGGCTAATGATTTCTAAAAATCAAATCCAATGAAGTGGAACTTAAGCATTAACTACAGGAAGCGATTATTGACTTTTCTTTTTTCATCAGCTATTTGTGACCGGCAGCCATCCAAAAAAACAGATTATGCTGTTCTAATGATTGATTGAACATTTGATCAATCGAACACATTGGCTAAATGGCAGCAAAACTCCATAATAATTTCGTTTTTTTCTGGCTAACGGGTTGTTTTGCTTTTTTTGTTGGTGGACGGACGGACCACTTGTCTGGAATCACCGACATACTTATCCGTCAAACTTGACCCACTTTTATTTAATGATTATTTATTCGAAGAAGAAGAGGAGAAGTAGGAGTTGATTGTTTTTATTTTGTTGTAATTTATTTCGAAAATAGCAACAATTAAGAGTTTTGTGTTTTTTTATTTTCTTTTCCAAGTGTTCGAATTGTTTTGTTAGGGTTACTCCCCACTTCATTCAGCTATTGTTCTTTTAACAACATAAATCACTAATTGTTTTCTTTTTTTCATAATTTTTTATTTATTTATTTTTTGTGTTGGATGTGATCTGCAATCATTTAAAAATTCGATAAAAGCACCGCATAATGATTGAAATTTGACATAGTTTTTTCGCCAATATCCACCTCCACGTAAATGTTTGTTATTCCTCCTGCTCCTCCTCGCCATTCTTCAAATGTAAAGATACAGAAGTACTTCACCATTTCTTCACATGTGCGGAACTAATGGTAGAATGTGAAGACGAAGAAGCAAAAAAAAAAAAAAACTAAATTAAGTGAAGGAAAAGTTATTAAACATAATTTGGACATGGCGAACAAATTTGTTATGCTAATTGTTGTGGGTAGCGCTGTTATGGCTGCATGCCTGGGTAGCTGTGAATGATGAACTGCCCGGCTAGCAACGCCTCACAAGTACTGTTTATTTTGCCTCCAGCTAAATCGCTTGACCGGCTATCTTAAAAGTGTACACAATTTTAGGGTGTGTGGGTGTTGTTGTTGTCGTTCATAATTTAGGTTATTGCCATTGCCAAAATTAAAGATTGTACATCTATGTATCTGTACAGCCACTTCGAAGAGCGTTTCTGTCATCAAAAAATGAGATGAACATTTAAGATATGTCCAAGTTGTCATAATATAAGTAATAAATAATATTTGGAATTTGTTTGTTTGATGAGATATGTACATATGTATATTGGCAAGCTATTATATGATGGTTGTTTGAGTAATAAAAACTACAACCGTCTCGTTGGGTTGTAAATATCGCTCGATTTTCCTCTCCTTGCAAAAAATAGCCTAAGAGCTGCCAGAAACGCCTCAGTTGTAAGTTCGCTCACTGCCTCCAAATGAACTGCTTTTGTCACCATGCAGACAAAAACAGCTACATAGCCTTTCATCGATTTCGTTCCTCTAGTTTTGGAGCACCTCAGCTGAATCGGAGCCGCATAATCAATCCCACAATGTTGAAATAGCTGACTTATATTGACTCTGCATGCTGGAAGTTCACCCATCTGCTGATTTCTTACTTCACCTCGATGGCGTATACATTTTGGGCAGCATCTTATACACAGTTTTATTCTGCTCTTCGCACCGATAATCCAGTACTTCCTTCTTATCATGTTTTCCATTACCCGAATTCCTCCATGCAATGTTTCGACATGGGTATGTCGGATGATGTTTCCTGCTAACCTCGACTTCTGGATAATATTGAAGTCTTCCTCCGACTCTCATTACTCCATATCTGTCTAACTGCGGGTGTAATGAAGCTAATTTGCTTCGATGGTCTACGGCTCCTGATGATTCCAATTGTCTCATTTCAGCCGGCCATTCCATTTCCTGGTGCAGTTTAATTATTTTCATTTCCGCCTCTTGTAACTCGTCCGCAGTTAAATTATCTATTTCGTCCTTAGTTCCTCGCAATCTTTTAATGAATCGTAGCACGTAAGCCATTACCCTTTGTTGCTTCTTGAATGATGAAAATTGCATAGTTTTCTCATACACGCTATTTTTTCCCGCTGCAATTCTTGTCGCTGCTGACACCGCTGACTTTGCGTGTATTTTGGACCATTCGTGCTCATCTTTCGCTAACCATTCAGGTCCATTCCACCATATCTCGCTAGTTACAACTATCTCGGGGGAAACGCCTCTTGACCCTAAGTCTGCCGGGTTTTCTTTTGACCTCACATATCCCCACTCCGCCTCAGGGACTCGTTCCAAGATATCCACAACTCTATTTCTTATGAATTTGTCCTTATTCTTTGAGTTGTTGATCCATGCTAGTGTTATCATGGAATCACTCCATGCATAGGTTGCTGCATCCGTTGTCAATACCCCTTTAATCTTTTGCAATAGTTTTGCCAAAAGATGCGCTGCACAAAGCTCCAGTTTCGGCAGAGTCTTTCTGTTTTTTATTGGATTCACCTTGTTCTTTGCCGCCACTATTGTAATTTTCGACCCGACCTTAAGGTAAACCACTGCTGCGTATGCTTTTTCGGATGCATCTGCAAATCCATGTAGCTGAACCATACTCGCTGGTAATATCTCCAACCATCTTGGTATTTTCGTGTCCTTAAGCACCTTCAGACTGTTCATAAATCGCTTCCACTCTCCATTCAATTGCTCGTCCAAAGGCTGATCCCATTCCATTGGTTGTGTCCATAGGCGATGTATGAGTATTTTTGATGTTACCGTCACGGGGGTTAACCAACCCAAAGGGTCAAAAATTTTTGCCAGGTTTGACAAAGCCAATCGTTTGGTTACCTTATCTTCGTTGTTAATCTCCATGTTGAACGTAAAACAATCTGTTGTTGGATTCCATTGTAGCCCCAGCGTTTTCAAACATTCATCTTCTTGAATGTACAGAACCTCATTTTCCTCAGATGAACAGTTGCAGTTAGCATTCAATACGTCTGGTGAGTTTGCAATCCATTTTCTTAAATGGAACCCGTAAGCCTCTAGTTGTTGTGATATTTTCTCCTGGATATTTCTGCACTCCTTTTTTGAATTTGCTCCTGTTAGAAGGTCGTCCATATAGAAATCTTCCCTGATTCTATCCGCAATTCCTTGATCTTGGCATCTGTTTCCAGTTTCTATTAATGTCCTTACTGCCAGAAATGGTGCTGAAGCGGTTCCATATGTTACCGTGGTGAGTTTGTATTGTTGCACCGGCTGATCCTGATCTTCTTCTGCTATGTTTATCTGTCTAAACATTTTTTCAACATCGGCTGAAATGACGAATCTCCATGATCTCCATTTAGTAATAATGTCGAATATGTCTCTCTGTAGTCTTGGGCCCGTAAGAAGGATATCATTCAAGGACTTTCCGTTTGATGTTTTTGATGATGCGTCAAAAACCACTCTAACCTTTGTAGTAAGACTAGTTTGTCGTATTACTGCTTGATGGGGCATATAATATTTCGCTTGTTTTGTCGGATCTGCCATTACCATACGTCCCATTGATACAAGTTCATTAATAGTTCTTACATATTCCTCTCTCAACTCAGCACATTCTTCCAGTCTTTTCTCCAGTCTTAAAAATCTCGCCATTGCTTTTTTATGCGATTCTCCCAACTCCTTATTTTCAGTAAAGGGTAATCTGACGACAAATCTTCCTGAACTGTGTACCCGAGTTGTTTCCTCATAAAGTATCAACCAATGCTTTTTCATCCTCTACCCCCTCAATTTCCCAAAACCGTTCAATCGTTGTTGTAGCGGCAGACCTCACGTTGCTATTCCAAGGCTTCATTTGTATCGTTCCAGACAGAATCCAACCCAACTTTGTGTTCTGTCCCACAATCGTTCCTTCGTGACGAACTCCTTCTTCCAATATTTGCGGGAATAGGTCAGCACCAATCACTAGGTCGATCCTTTCTGACCTATTTAAATTGGGATCTGCCAGGCTGATGTTTTTCCACTTTTCCACATTGTATTGGAAGTTAGCATCCGGATGAGCTGACGCTAACTTCGGCAAAACAAGTGCTTCTACTCTGATTTTAGTATTGATGAAAAATCTTGGTCTTATTTCCAGCAATATTTTTGATTTTGCTACTCCCACCATGGTCTCTCCGAGACCTCGTAGCCTCTCGTCCGCCTTCCTCTTTGGTAGTTGTAGTAGCTGTGCTGCGTCTTCAGATACCGATGTTATTTGCGATCCTTGGTCCAGTAACGCCCTTAATGTGATATATTCTCCATGCAGGGATTTAACGCGGACTTGGGCAGTAGCCAGAAGCACATTTGTTGTTGTATATGTGGCACTGGTATGCGACTGCATTTGACTGTGGAAATATTCTAAAAATCCTACGTTTGTAGGACTTGCCGGCGGGAACATTTCCGAAAAGTTCTTCTACTTCGTTTGTAGAGAAGACTTTTTTAAATATAGTTTTGGGACGTACGTCCTCTTTTGTGTTTGTTTTTATAATGGGACTCATGTCCTCTTTTCAAATTTCTTTTGTATTTTTTTTAAATGTTTGCCTTCGCGGCTTTTTCTATTTTTTGCCTCTTTGGGTTGGGTCTTTTTTGCCTCATTGGGCCTTTTCTTTACTTGGTCTCATTGGGTCTTTTCAAGTTGTTGCCTCTCTGGGTCTTTTTCTATGTATGCCTCATTGGGTCTTTTCTTTACTTTGCCTCATTGGGTCTTTTTCAAAATTGCCTCCTTGGGTCTTTTCTCAACTGTTTGCCTCTTTGGGTCTTTTTTAAATCTTGCCTTCGCGGCTTTTAAATTTTTACCTTCGCGGTTTTTATATTCTTGCCTTCGCGGCTCTTAAATTTGCCTTCGCGGCTATTTCATTTTTGCCTTTGCAGCTCTTAATTTCGCCTTCGCGGCGTTTCCATTTTTGCCTTCACGGCTCTTAATTTCGCCTTCGCGGCGTTTCCATTTTTGCCTTCACGGCTCTTAAATTTGCCTTTGCGGCGTTTTCATTTTGCCTACACGGCTTTTAAATTTGCCTCTGCCTTTGCTCCATCATTATTCTTTGTCCTTCAAAAAATGCATCCATGCTAAGCCGCATCATCTCAAACCGTGTGTTAATATGTGTCTCCATGGTTGACTTCTTTTTTTTTGTACTTTATATATTTTTATTTGGGGCTTTTTCCCTTTTTCCACTTTTTTTTTTGTTTGGGACTCTTATAGTCCTCTTTTCAAAAGGTAATTTTTAGCGGGACTTTATGTCCTCTTTTCCAATTTATTTTCTTAGGTTTATTTTTTAAGTTGGGACTACCATATGTCCTCTCTTCCAATTTATATTTTGTGTGCCCTTTTGCGTCTGTCTCCTTTTTATCTTTAAATGTGTACTTCAATTTCACGTTTTTAATTTGTTTTATATTATGCTTTTGTTTTATTTTGTTTTTCTCTTATTAGGATCACTGTAGTCCTTTTTTAATTTTTTTATATATTTATATGCCCTGTGGGTCTTTTTTGTGCTTAGTTCTTCACTTCCTTTTTAGAGAAGAACCGCTTCGTTTTTCCTTTTTTTATATTTTTCCAATATTTTATTCTTTTTAATTATGTTGCCACTGATTCTAATTTTCTCGAAGGATCATGTGTCTATATTTTATTTTTAATCCGGCTCGAAGGACCACTGTAAAAAGAAGAGACACGAGTTCTGTTCTTAGTGAGTGCTCTTACAACACTGATATTTATTGAATAAAATACTACTTATAAACTACTTACGAAAATGTAACTTAACCTAATGCAACTACAATCACTCTTATCTTTTCTAATAATAAACAGAGAATATTGGAAAGCCGCAGTGCGCTGCTTGCTTATCATTCAAGTGGTCTTTTCTACCCTTTGAGCACAGCGACATGTGAGTGTGTTTGTGTGTGGTCATGACCTTTATTATGACACAGCCGCATGCACAAGAGTACGAGATCACTGATAGTTTAATACATTTCTTGCCTGCTGGAGAGCTGATAAATTCCCAAAATCTATTTTTATAAGTGGATTTTCCAGCGGCCAAATCTCAACTAAAAGCATGTACAACATTTGTTTGTACAATGGTCTTTGGGCAGTTAGGGATGCAAGTTGCTAAAGCAACACTTTTTCACACCCATATTCTCCACAACCGGGTAAAGTGTTCCCACAATCCTTAATAAATGTTTGATGTGATCATATATATTGTAAAAGAGTTCATGACCTACTTGGTCCATATCGTTGTATTGTCGAAGTGTCATATTCAACCTTAAAGGAACGAATGATCCTATGCTTCAAATTGTCGTAGTCATAATACATACATATTTGACGAATGGATCAATAAAATATTATTACTTTATATATTTTATTTATGACGTCTTATATGACATTTCTTCGCACAGTTTCCTTAAAAAGAGCTTAAAATGTGATTACGCAATTAATTAACATTTTCTCTAGACTTCCTTATTGCAAAAATGTTTGAATGAATAGCTAGCCGTCAGTAGGAGAGTGACTGTCTACACTTTGGCTATGTAGTTGTTGGAAAATGCTTAACAATGCAATTTTCAACTAAAAAGCTGTTATCGTCACGCAATTTTCCATTATGTCAGCCACGCCATACACGCGCTTGAAATGTAATTATGTAATTACTTTATCGTTTATACAGATATATACTTACGTAGGTGATGAAAAATTTTAGCTAATAACTTATAAACATAAATATTACATTGTATTTTGACAATAAAATAAGACAAAATGTTTGATCAATTCCACGGCAGCGGGTTCACTCGTACCGGATTGACCCGGAACCACACAACATCAGCGTTCCGGCCAGCGGCTGACAGCGGCTTACTCGCGAGCAAGCAAAGAGAGCTTCTCTCTCAACTCTTACTTACTACTTACTTACTTAGCTGGCCGATTACAGAACATTTGTTCCATAGACCGAACTAAGAAAAGATCTCCATTTCTCTCTGTCTATTGATTCGCTTTCTGGAATACCGCACCTTGTCATCTCTTCATCCACTTGCTTGCGCCATCTATTTTTTGGCCTGCCAATTCTGCATGCACCGCCATGTGGCATGTATTTATACGCCTTTTTAGCGAGTTCATCATCGCTCATTCTTATGATATGGCCTAGCCAACGCAATCGCTGCATCTCCATACGTTTATCTATACTGATGTCGTTGTATAGCTGATACAGCTCATGGTTCATGCGACGTCGATATTCACCGTTAACGCAGATTGGTCCGTAGATCTTTCGAAGAATTTTTCTCTCAAACACGCCAAGCACTGCCTTATCTGCGCAAGTACCCAGGCTTCCGTGCTTACTTAAGCCAAAGTAGCATCTGTTGACCAATACAATTCTTCTTTTTATTTCACAACTGATGTCGTTTGTTGTGTTTACGGCGGTGCCGAGGTATACGAAGTTATTTTCTACCTCAAAATTATAGGACCCAACTTCAACTTCCGATCTCAATGGACGCATTGCGCGTCGACACCATCAACTTGGTCTTCTCACCGTTTACCGCCAGACCCACTTTATCAGATTCTCCTTCGACCTTCATAAAGGTATCGGTTACTTATTTTACTGATCGTCCCATGATGTCTATCTCATCAGCATAAGCAAGTAAAATGTGGCTATTGGTGTAGATTGTGCCACTTCTTTTGACGTTTGGCTCTCGTATAACCATTTCAAGCAGGATGTTGAAAAAATCACACGAAAGGCTGTCTCCTTGTCTGAAACCTCTTTTGGTACCAAACTCTTCGGAGAGGTTCTTTCCTATTTTAACTGAGGACCTCGTGTCAGTTAAAGTCATTTTACAAAGACGAATGAGCTTTGCGGGGATACCAAATTCAGACATGGCTTGGAATACCTTTGAACTTAGCGGACTGTCGAAGGCTGCTTTATAATCGACAAAAAAGTGATAGATGTCGATCTGCATCTCTTGGGTCTTCTCCAGGATTTACCGCAGAGTAAATATCTGGTCGATGGTGGACTTGCCAGGTCTAAAGCCGCATTATTATGGTCCAATTATTTCATTGACCATGGGGTTTAGTCGTTCGCATAGTATCCCAGACACTATATTGTAGGCGATAGTGAGAAGACTTATGCCCCTATAGTTGGAGCACAAAGTCTTATCTCCTTTCTTATGGACGGGACACAGGATGCTCAGGTTCCAATCGTCGGGTACGCGTTCTTCCTGCCAGATGGAGCTAACTAGCTGATGCATACAGCTCGACTGGTAGGCCATCAGCTCCTGCTGCCTTATTATTCTTCAGCCGGTTAATTGCTGTCTTTACCTCATCTTGGCCGGGTGGTATACATTCAATACCATCTTCTAGGATTGGATCTGTGGTATCATCGTCTTCGCTACTATTGGATACCAACGGTTTGGAAAAATGATCTTTCCATATCCTTAGCACATTATCTGTATCAGTTACCATATTGCCATTCTGGTCGCTACAGGAGGATGTGCCAGTGCCATAGCCATCAGTTTGATGTTTCACTCTTTGGTAGAATTTTCGGACTTCATTCTGTCTCCTGTACATCTCGATTTGTTCACACTCCCGCTTTTCTGTCTCCCTCGTTTTTCTGCGGAAAAGACGTTTCTCCTCTCTCCTTTTATCCCGATACCTCTCTCGTGCGCTACGCGTTGACACTGATTGTAAAGTAGCCCTATATGCCGCATTTTTCTCTTCGGTAGCAGCACGACACTCCTGGACATACCATGAATTCCTTGGTGGAAATCTCTGGAATCCAAGTATTGATTTTGCGGCTGTTTGCATGGAGTGGGCAATGGTTTGCCATTGTGCCGATATGTTGTCGGGACGAGGAGTGCTTTGATTAAGCAATTGGGCCAGTTGAGTGGAATATGCTGTGGCTATCTGTTGTAATTGCAGCTTACCGATGTCCAACTTCCGTGTTGTGTCCGTTCGCAATTTATTTGCAACGTTTAGACGGGTACGTACCTTTGCTGTAACAAGGTAGTGGTCCGAATCTATCTGTGCTCCTCGGAACGATCGTACATCCAACACGCTCGATAAATGTCTTCCATCTATCACAACGTGATCAATTTGATTTCTTGTTCTTTGATCTGGCGACAGTCAGGTGCCCTTATTGATATCGAGATGCTTAAATCTGTTATCGCTAATTACCATGCTTTTTGTAGCTGCAAAGTTTATCAGCCTCATACCATTGTCAGATATTAAAATTTTCCAATTTTAGCATTAAAATCGCCTAATAATATTTTAATGTCATTCTAGGCGCTCGTAAAATATATCTTTGGCCTGTTCGTCCTTGTCTTCAGTGAGAGCATTAGCGCAAATAAAGCTGATGTTGAAGAATTTTGCTTTTAATAGAATTGTTGCAAGTCTTTCATTCACTGGAGTGAAGCTGGAGACCAGATGTTTTGTGACGACGTGTTTTCTCACATTGAAGCTGGGGTAGTTTCAGCGGGTGTCAGGGTCGTCACAAGAATTTATTTTGATATTGGACGTAAGGGAGTGAAACTCACACTGTTAATTTATTTTCTTTAATAAAACGTTATAAATATCTTTATTTACTAAAGCACTATCAACCAAAAACGAGTATCACGACTTTTGGTCGTTATAGTTTATACTTCCGACCAACTACAAATCCGCAACCAAACTCATGCTTTATGTCATGGCAGCTATAATACAGTGGGTCACCTTTAGGTGTTGTTGTGACGTATTTCCCAATCCATCGTATTTCCTGTATGGCAGTAATGTCGACCTTGTACTTTTGAAGTACATTAGCCAATGCGTAAACTGCACCTTCTATATAAAGAGTGCGAATATTCCAGGTGCAGATTCGCAGATCATGGTCCTTAAAACATTTGCGGGGTTCGTCAACTTTAGAGGGATTTGTTTTTCTTTTCTTTCGTTTGTTCATAGTAGGCTGCTTTTTTCTAGGGGAGGGTTACTAACCTGGCGCCCAAACCCAAGTTTTTAACGTTCTTAAAGGTGAACGAGCGGCACATTTTAGCTCACTACCTCTAACGGGTGTTAAGGGCAGCTACCCCAGGTGACACCACGGGGAGGTCAGTGCCCACTTGAGATGAGAGAGGAACCAAGATAAATCCTAGACTTTGTTAAAGCCGGTCGGGACCGTATCTTTCATCCTCTACGTCACCCTCTCTCTCAACTCACTAATTGAAAAACCATGCACTAACAACAGTGTTTGCTCAAATTGTTGTTGTTGTGTGCCGACAGCTGTTCCAATCCCAGAAAATGCATCCTTTTTACAATTCAATTGCAATGGACTATGAGGTAAGATCAATGAAATAGTGGAATTTATGAATCGGAAGAAGATAAGGAAACCAAGCTGAACGACAACTACAGCTTTCAACGTTGTGATGGTTACAACGTGCTAAGGAAGGATCGTACCAGAAGTGGAGGTGGGGGATTAGCTTTTCCATTGCACCAGTCTGCCCAATACAGACATATCTCGCTTGACCCTGTCTCTAATAACTCGTAGATGGAATGAACTTATACATTCCGCCGAAAAATAGTTGTATCTCAGATTATGAGCCTGACATTAGCCCGCTTTTGGAAGGTCATAATCGTTTGGTCCTGGGGGACTTTAATGCGCATCATGAGATGTGGCATTCGGCCCTCGGAAACGGCCAGAGGGGTAGAGCACTGACTGAGCAGATTAATAGCTCTAAGTTTTGCACTGTCAATGAGGACGCCCCTACCACAATTAGAGGAGAGTGTCACAGTTCGTCAGACATAACCATCGTGTCACCTGGTCTGACAAATAACGTTAACTGACAACCCGTCATTTGCCTTGGATCTGACCATATCTCCATACTTGTCTCCATTAGCAGACCACCCGATTTCATCACCTCTGAACGCCGTACGTTCGTCAATCATAGGAAAGCTAACTCACCGAGTTTCAGAGGGTTCATTAATCACCGCTTCAGAGAACTGATGTTCGGGTATTTAAAAAATGACGTTCCGAGACATATCCCTGCTGGTCGAATACCCGAAGTAAGACCAAACTTCCCAGCAGAGGCGATGGCCAATCCACATGACCCTAGAGTCAGGGAGCTGACACTGGAAGTTAACAGGCTGGTCGGCGAAAATAAACGGAACAAGTGGTTAAATCATCTGAATAGTTGACACATTGGAGCCGGTATAAGTAAATTGTGGGCAACGGTTAATTCACTCTCTAACTATGGAAGGATGGATGATAGGACCTCAGTTACATTTGGCGACGTTACGTTGACTGACCCGAAGAGGTGCGCACGTTTTTTTCAATCGACAGTTTGTCGAGGACCCCAAGAGTGACAGGGCGAAGAGGAGAGTATTACGTCGCATCAGATCTCTTTCTGCCGAGGATGATCCACCACAGTTTACAATGATGTTGCGAATGCCATTAGGCACGCCAAATCATCCAAACGTTGGGCCCTGATAGAATCTCCATGGTAATGTTGAAGCAGCTGGATGAGCCGGGAGTGGTGTATCTCACTAAAGTACGCTAGCCACCTTCATTGTTCCAGAAGTCTGGAAATGGGCAGGGTGGTCCCACTACGGAAGCCAGACAAGGTTGCCAGCAAAAGTGAATCGTACCGGCCGATTTCGCTTTTGTCGCCCGAAGCAAAGACCCTAGAGGCCTTAGTCCTCCCCAGTATCAGGAATAGCTTTGCCTATCATCAGCATGGATTCCGTAAGCAGCACATCATGACAACAGCGCTGCATCTCCATATATGTATATTTGCCATGGACTCGACCAGATACGGCCGTGTAATAGAACCGTGATGGTGGCACTTGACTTATCAAAAGCCTTTGATACAGTTAGGCTGGCACTCCCCGCTGTTTGAGGACATTGAGCAGACAACCCTCCGGCCAAGCCTGAAACGTTGGATAGTTAACTATATGTGTGGACGCCAGTCGTACGTGGAATTCAGGAACAAGAAATCCAAACCCCGTAGAGTGAAACAGGATGTTCTCCAAGGCGGGGTGATTCCTCCGGAACAGTTTAACCTCTACCTCTCCTGTATCTCTCCTGACGGCATCGTAACGTATGCGGATGATTTCACGATCCTGGCGTCAGGTACCTTCCCTGATGACATCTGTGAAAGTCTGAACTCCTATTTAACCGATCTTATTTCCACGCGAGGAATATGCAGATTTCCACCACAAAATCAACAGCCACTCTGTTCACCACATGGACAGCGCAGTTTGGAAGAGAATTGAATGTCGTGGTCGACGGTAGCAGAATTCCGACCACAAACTGTCCCAAAATTCGCACAAAATGCGCACACCCCACAGCTATCTGCGACAAACTAAAAAGTAGGAAAAAGGTCCTCAAGTGCCCAGCATGCAGGACTTGGGGTGCAGATAAAGACACATTGTTGACCACATATAACGCGATAGACCGGTCTGTGGTAAGCTATGCGGCTCCAGTTTGGTCCCCGGGGTTATGTGATATGAATTGGAATAAAGATTCAAATCTGCCAGAATGCCTCCCTGAGAACAGCAACTGAGTGCCTCCTCATTCTTCAGTGGACCGTCTACATGAGGAGGCAAATATTTTTCCAGTAAAGCAACACAATGATATGCTTTCGTTGCAGTACTTGCTTGGGAGTTACCATGGAACAATTAGTTTTCTTTCGTTTATGAAGAAGACTAAATATCGAAATTCGGGAGGTACCTTTTTATGGGGGCTATATTAAAACTTTGATCTATACCGGCAAATTTCTGGTGGAAAGTTTGTAGACTCAAAGAAGACTATATATCAAACTAAAACAAACCTTCAAAATTCCGAACATCAAGAATATGCTTCTATGGGGGATATATGAAGACGTGGACCTATACTGATAATTCTCTTCTGAAATATTGTATAACCCCATGGAGACTAAATAATAAATTTCAGTCATTACGGTGGGACATTGACGTCACAACCCTTAGAATTACGAAAATCGGAAGGTACCGTTCTATGGGGGCTATATCGAAACGTGGGCCTATACCGACGAATTTCAGACGGAATGGTTTTCACCTCCAACGTAGACTAAATATCAAATTTCAGAAATGTTGGTGGCTTATTTTCGGTGTTCTGAAGTTTGTGGCCACAAACCTTCAAAATACCGAAAATCGGGATGTACCGTTCTATAAGGGCAATATGAAGACGTGAACCTATACCTAAAAGTTTCAGGTGGAAAATTTTGTACCCCCAACGAAGACTAAATACCAAATGTCAGCCATTTCGGTTGATGATTGTGGTCACAACCTCCAAAATACCGGAAATCCGGAAGTAATGTTCTATGGGGGGCTACATGAAGGCGTGACCTATACCGACAAATTTCATATACCAAGTTTTGTACCCCAAACAAAGACTAAATACCAAATGTCAGCCATTTCTGTGGATTATTGTGGCCAAAAACTTCAAAATTCCGAATATCGGGAGGTACCGTTCTATGGGGGCTATATGAAGGCGTGGACCTATACCAACAAAGTTCTGGGGGAAAGTTTTATACCACCAACGAAGACTAAGTACGAAATTTCACCTATTTCGGAGGAATATTGAGGACACAACCTTCACACTACCGGAAATCCGGAGGTACCATTCTATGGGGGCTATATGAAGACGTGGACCTATACCGACAAATTTCATATGGAAAGTTTTATACCCCAAACAAAGACTAAATACCAAATTTCAGCCATTTCTGTGGATTATTGTGGCCACAAACTTCAAAATACCGAATATTGGGAGGTACCGTTCTATGGGGGCTATATGAAGCCGTGGACCTATACCGACAACAATCTGGGGGAAAGTTTTATACCCCTAACAAAGACTAAGTACCAAATTTCAGGCATTTCGGTGTGATAATGAAGCTAAAACGTTCAAAATACCGAAAATCGGGTGGTACCGTTCTATGGGGGCTATATCAAAACGTGGACCGATATAACCCATTTGCAATACCAAACATCTTAGGAGTAATAGAAACTGCTACACCAAATTACAATGCTCTATCTTAAAAATTGCGGGCTGTGTCTTGATTTCAACATTTGCTCTAATCCCATTTCGACAGGGCTTGCGGTTTCCGAGCAAAATCGTGAAAACATAATAAAGTCCCAAAATTTTTAACTTTGTCCGCGATTTATTGGAAAATCCCTCTGGCGATTTTTTTTATTTTTCTCATCTATGAACAATGTAGTAAGCACCTTTCATTAAATGTTAGTTAAGGCGCACCGTGCATAATAATAAACTCTGTTACAACAACAAAATGTTTGATAACACTGTGCAACACTGAAAATGCAAAGAAATTCTAGTGGGCATTTTCTGAAAGTACATATTAAGACTACAAAACACCTAGTTGGGTTTCGTGTTTTTAGATCGGGTTTGGATTTTATTGCCTCATCTATACCGGGCTAAAACGACCCTTTTTTCAATTGATCCGACTTATTACGAAAAACCGCATATAGCGCATCAAAATTGATAAAATATAGGAAAGATTACATCATTTCTGGAATTATGGTTACATACTGCCAAACTGGGTGACGTAGGGGATGAAAGATACCAAGGAATGGTCCTGACCGGCTTTAACATGGTTAAGTCCAGGATTTATCTTGGTCCCTCTCTCATCTCAAGTGGACACTGACCTCCCCGTGGTGTCACCTGGGGAGCTGCCTTTAACACCCGTTAAAGGTAGTGAGCTAACATGTGCCGCGCGTTCACCCATAGGAACGTTAAAAACTTGGGTTTGGTCGTCGGGCTAGGCATGACACAAAGCATGAGTTTGGTTACGGTTTTGTGGTTGGTCAGTGGTTAAAACATCTGATCTCCAGCTTCACTCCAGAGAATAAAAGATTTGCTACAATTCAATTAAAAGCAAAATTCTTCAATATCAGCTTTATCTGCGCTCATGCTCCAACCGAAGACAAGGACGAACAGACCAAAGATATATTTTACGAGCGCTTAGAAGAAACATATGACCGTTGCCCTACCCATGACATTAAAATTATACTAGGCGATTTTAGTGCCAAAATTTAAAAGGTGAATATTTTTGGCCCAACAGTCGGTAAATTCAGTCTGCACAGTGAAACATCTGACAATGGTATGAGCCTGATAGACTTGGCAGCTGCATGAAACATGGTAGTTAGCAGTACCAGATTTAAGCATCTCGATATTCATAAGGGCACTTGCCTGTCTCCAGACCAAAGAACAATAAATCAAACTGATCACGTTGTGATAGATGGAAGATATTCATCGAGTGTGTGGGATGTACGATCGTTCCGAGGAGCAAACATAAATTCGTTGGATAAGGCAGTGCTTGGTGTGTTCGAGAGAAAAATTATTCGAAAGATCTACGGGCGAATCTGTGTTGACGGCGAATATCGGCGTCGTATGAACAACGAGCTGTACCAACTATACAATGACATCAATGTAGTTAACGAATCGAGATACAACGATTGCGATGGCTAGGCCATGTTATAAGAATGAGTGATGATGAACCCGCTAAAAATGCGTATAAATAAATACGGGCAGCATGGAGGTTCTCGCAGATCTGGAAGGCCAAAGCTTCGTTGGAGCGAACAAGTGAAACGAGATATCAGAGAGCTTATAACGAGTGGTTTTGTCTAAGGCTGAGGTAAGCTCAGTCGTCTCCAGGGTCAACTCAAGGACCCACAAACCTTAAGTGATAACACGAGTTTTATAAGTTCAATTCTTTATTTAACTCTTGGGTGTTAATGTAATGAATAGTACGTTAGTGGAATTTCAGCTTTGGTTGGATATTTAAATGTTATTCAGATAGCTATATGATTATATATATGTAATTGGGCAAATCTGGTGGAAGATCGGACCCTCGGTTCCTCTGCTTTGGTATACGGGTACGTTGGGAGTCACACTGGGCCGTTGACTAGTCTGGTTCTGGTTTAATCTTCCATCTCTTCCAATGAGATGGTAACTGGTTACGAGCGCTGAATGGCGAGCGAGTAGCTGGCTACGAGCGTTGAGCGCTGCTGAGCGATGAGCTGGATGCGAGCAACGAGATGGCTACGGGCGAGTAGCTAGATACAAGCGTTGAGCGGGGAATTGGTCACGGGCGGGCTACGAGCGTTGACTGGTGAGCGAGTAGCTGACCGCAAGCGTTGACGGTGGATTAGTGACGAACAGGCTACGAGCGTTGACTGGTGAGCGAGTAGCTGGCTAAAAGCGTTGACCGGACGAAGCGGTGAGCTGGATGCGAGCGTTGGTCGGCGAGCGGGTAGTTGGCTACAAGCGTTGACGGTTCGAAGCGGTGAGCTGGGTGTGGGCGAGTAGCGGGCTTCGAGCGTTGGACGGTGAGCGGGTAGTTGGCTACAAGCGTTGACGAGGCGAAGCGGTGAGCTGGGTGTGGGCGAGTAGCGGGCTACGAGCGTTGGACGGTGAGCGGGTAGCTGGCTACAAGCGTTGACGGGGCAAAGCGATGAGCAGGGTGCGGGCGAGTAGCGGGCTACGAGCGTTGGACGGTGAGCGGGTAGCTGTCTACAAGCGTTGACGAGACGAAGCGGTGAGCTGGGTGCGGGCGAGTAGCGGGCTACTAGCGTTGAACGGTGAGTGGGTAGCTGGCTACAAGCGTTGACGGGGCGAAGCGATGAGCTGGGTGCGGGCGAGTAGCTGGCTACGAGCGCTGGACGGTGAGCGAGTAGCTGGCTACAAGCGTTGACGAGGCGAAGCGGTGAGCTGGACGCGAGCGAGTAGCGGGCTACGATCGTTGCACGGCGAGCGGGTAGCTGACTACAAGTGTTGACGTGGCGAAGCGGTGAGCTGGATGCGAGTAGCGGGCCACGAGCGGGTGAGCTGGCAAAGAGCGGTTGAGCTGGCAAAGAGCGGGTGAGCTGGCAAAGAGCGGTTGAGCTGGCAACGAGCGGGTGAGCTGGCAAAGAGCGGGGGAGCTGACAAAGAGCAGTTGAGCTGGCAAAGAGCAGTTGAGCTGGCAAAGAGCGGGGGAGCTGGCAAAGAGCAGGTAGCCGGCTACGGTTAGGTCAAGTACAGTCGTTACTTACAGGTTACTACGACTGCGGTCAAGCCACACATCACTTCACTTGTACTAACTCTGGTTCTCGACAAACTCAATGGTGAAATTCTGAACATCTTATATATATATGCGTTTGCAAAGTGAATGCGAAGCACATGTGGCGCGAGTTGTCAAAAAAATGCACCAGAATCAATGTTAACATGGTGGCTGCAGTATGAATGGTGATGCGAAATTAAAATGCGTTGTCAACAAGAGTGATGTGTGGTGTACGCATGTATGTTTGCCTTTGATGCCAAAAGTATGCTAGGGTGGGTAGTGTTGGCGAATAGGCAACTGCTTTATATTTGTTGTTGGTTGGCACCAGTGTGGTGTCTTGTGTGTAGTTTTGTGAGTTTTGTCCAGGTACCGGGGGTAAAACGTGTATTAGGATGGGTAGTGTTAATGAATATTTTTCAGTGAATTGGGGAAATAATTGATAGGGAAATGTAGGTAAAATGAAATAAAAGCAGCATTGGTTTTATTTTATTAATTATTATTGATAATAAGGGTTTGCGGTATAGGTAGGTGGAACGTTTGTAACGGTCACGTTACAAGCTACATATCCCAGATTGGGAAAATACAGCAGCAAACAGAGGGGATTGGAGATCTTTTCTTAGTTCGGCTTATGGAACAAATGTTCTGTAAAAGGCCAGCTAAGTAAGTAAGTAAAAGTAAGTACTGCCAAACTATTGAGAGTTGAACCAAGTAGCCTTTTGCAAAAAGTTTCCAAATAATATCCTCAGCAATTCTACAGAACACTCTGAAACTGTAAAACACCTATTTCATGTTGTTTAGGCGGTATTTCATATCATACTTTCTACAAAACATATTTCCAACAACGTTCACGCAGGCTGTTTATTCTCATAATTGAAATTTCAATGTATTGTTGATATATTATCAAATTGCAGTTGAAAAATATGATAGAAACAACGCGATAGAGGAATTTTACAACAATGATATGTTCTGAAGAGTTGTGTATTACATTCCAGCGATTATTTTCCCCAAATATAACTTTAAGAAAAATTTGACGGTTTTTGGAGATACGCTGCGAAATATATACAAATTACGGGAAGTTTAGATATATTATAAAATTTGAAGCAATACATGAGTTTATTCGTGTTCATTACGTTTCCAAATACATTCTTCTTATTCTTATCTACAAGTTTGTTGCGGATGTCAAAGATATAGCCCCGATTTTCATTAAAGAGTCAATATTTAGCCATGTTTATATAGGGCCATAAAATCCGAATCCGATCTAACAAAACAAAACCCAAAGAGGGTTTTTGTCTATTGCGTCTGTACTTTCATAAAAACCCCATTTGAAATTGTTTGCACAAAATTACCTTGAAAATGTTGCACAGTGTAATATAAATTTTATTTATTCATAGTTATTTTATATTTTTATAGTGTTTTATATTTTTGATAATTTATTTTTTTTTCTCTTCAGGTAAGGAATATTTTGTTTCAATGGATTGTAATATATTAATGTAAGTAAACATGTTTACATATTTTTCCCACTTTAATTCCTAGGCATAGACTTTTACTAATGTCTGTACTCATTGTGGGAATTTAGTTTTCAGTTACCATATAGCCACAAAAATATTTTTCAAGATATTTGCAGTGCAGAGAGTTAATAGCACTTCCTCATTAGGAGGATTGGGCCACAACAAAAAACAGCAACAGTAACAATGTGAGATGAGTAGCGTTGTTGCAACAATTTGAAACATGACTTTAATTATGTTAATTTGTATGGATGTACCAATTAACATAGACGAAAATGTTGACTGCCTAACTGAATAGCCTACAAACGATGCGAAAAGAAGGCCTAAATGCTTTGCATAAAATTTAGATAATTTTGTGAGTTGTTTCTTTTTTTTCGGTTAGACAATTAAAGCATTAACGCTAATTGATACATGCAAAACTTTGAATGTGAAAAATTAAAAACTTCTCTACAATAGATGAAGTTAATAGATGTTGTTCATGCAATGTTGCTATTAATTTTGGCTAAAGGTTTGTACGTACATATGCCGTGGCCGACAAAATATTTCTTCGCATAGGATTTCCTGGGATCAAAATTCTTTTTTTCGGGGAAGATCAACAATTTTTCTTTATTTGCTTTACATTTATAAAGCACAGAAATAATGTTTCAATTAAAAACAAAACGTTTTTACAAACTTTTGTCCAAATTTCGATTACTCAAATCACTTGCGGAAGGCGAAAGTCAAATTATTTCCTTGCAACAAATTGCACTTACAAGCTCCATTAGATTAACAAAATCATTAATTTCATTTTGAACAAGTTACCCTAACGAATCTTACGCACTGATGGCATTACTGCATCTATAGATGCATTTCAGCCACATCAAAATAAAACTAGTCAATTGAAAATCAACTGAAAATCAGTCTATTAGCAATTAAGTGTAACGCCATTAAACTGTCTCCAGTTTGGATTTTAATGGGATTTTTTTTCTATTTCAAAATGAAAAGCGAAAGTTTTTCATTTAAGTCGCAACAACACCACATGCTGTGATTGCTAAAAAAAATATTTCCGTCATTTTGCTAACAAGTTAAGTTTACATTTTGGTTCATACAAAACAAAGAAGAAAAAAATCAGAGGAGCTAGACGCACATTTATAGCCATAACAGCAGTAATCGCTAACACGTAAAAAGAGGAGTAAAATGCGTTACTGAAAACCTTGTAAGGAAAATATTTTTCCTCGAAATGAAATCAAGTCTACACCATTGAATGTTTTTCCAAACCTCTCTTGTGTTGATGTTAGCTTATGTGGCTTAGCTGTTGTCTGCTTGGCAGTGTTGTACTTACTCAGCCCGCCATCAAATCCTGCCTTTATTGATCGTGTGTCATTTAACAAATTTTCAATTTCTTTATTAAGCAACAGCAGATAGTCGGGTTTTTTTTCTGGAGCACAGTGTTACGATTAAGGTACTTGCTTTACTTTGACTACTGCAAACAAGAGTTGGTCTGAGAATTGAACAAGAACGGCGTTATGTTCGGCCAGGCCGAACTTGTTATACCCTCCACCACGAGTTGTATTGAAGTAAAATGGAACAATTAGTTTCCTTAAGGTTATGAACAACACTAAACACCAAATTTCAGCAAGTTCGGTAAAACAATGTGGCTAACATTCAAAATATCGAAATTTGGGAAGTACCGTTCCTTGGGACTACATCAATTGCAATTTATACCAATTTATACAAATTTGTGGCGGAATGTTTTTAGACTCAAAGTAGACTAAATACCAAATTTCCGATTTTCCGGTAACGCCTTTAAAATACCGAAAATCAATCAAGACCTATACTGATAATTCTCTTCTGGAATATTTGATAACCCCATGGAAGACTAAATAACAAATTTCAGTCTTACGGTCACAACCTTCAGAATTACGAAAACCGGGAGGTACCGTTCTGTGGGGGCTATACCGAGGCGTGGACCTATACCGACGAATTTCATTCAGAAAGGTTTTACCTGCAACAAAGGGTAAGTACCAAATATCAGGCATTTCGGTGGGTTGCTGCCGTCACAACCTTAAAAATACCGAAAATCGGATGTACCGTTCTATGGGGCTATACTAAGGTGAAGACCTATACCGACAAATTTCATATGGGAAGACCAAATGCCAAATTTCAGTCATTTCGGTGTAATATTGAGGCCACATCCTTTAAAATACCGAAAATAAGGAGGTACCGTTCTATGAGGGCTATACTAAGGTGTGGACCTGTACCGACAAATTTCTGGGAGAACGTTTTATACCCCCACAAAGACTAAGTACCAAATTTCAGCCTTTTCGGTGTGATAATGAGGCTAAAACCTTCAAAATACCGAAAATCGGATAGTACCGTTATATGGAGGTTATACTAAGGCGTGAACCTATATCGACAGATTTCATATGGAACCCTAAATGAAGACTAAATACCGAATTTCAGCAATTTTGGTGGAATATTGAGTCCACAACCTTCAAAATACCGGAAATAGGGAGGTATCGTTCTTTTGGGGCTGTAAGGCGTGGGCCTACCGACAAATTTCTGGGGGAAAGTTTTATACCCCCAACGAAAACTAAATACCAAATTTCAGCCATTTGTCAGGAATATTGAGACAACAACCGTGAAAACACCGAAAATCAGGAGGTACGTTCTGTGGCGGGCTATATGAAGGCGTGGACCTATACCGACAAATTTCATGTGGAAGGTGTAGTACCCCAAATGAAGGTTCACCCATTTCGGTGGATTATTGTGGCCTCAACCAAAGTGCCGAAAATCGGGAGGTATCGTTCTATGGGGGCTATATTAAGGCGTGGACCTATACCGACAAATTTCATGTGAGAGGTTTAGTACCCCGAAAGGAAGACCAGGTACCAATTTCAGCCATGTCGGTGGATTATTGTGCCCACAACCTCTAAAATATAGGTACCGTTCTATGGGGCCATACTAAAGCGAGGACCTATACCGACAAGTTTCTGGGGGAAAGTTTTATAACCACATGGAAGACTAAATACCCAATTTCAACCATTTCGGAGAAATACTGAGGCCACAACATTCAAAATACCGAAAATTGGGGGTACCGTTCTATGGGGGCTATATAGGCGTGGATCTATACCAACAAATTTCGGGGGGGGGGAAAGTATTATACCCCCCGATGAAGACTAAGTACCAAATGTTAGCAATTACGGTGTGATAATGAGGCTAAAACCTTCAAAAAACCGAAAATCGAGTGGTGCCGTTCTATGGGGGCTATATCAAAACGTGGACCGATATAGCCCATTTGCAATACCAAACATCATAGGAGTAATAGAAACTTCTATACCAAATAAAGCAAAGCTCTATCTTAAAAATTGCGAGCTGTATCTTGATTTCAACAGACGGACGGATAGACGGACTTGGTTATATCGACTTAGAATTTTACCCTGATCAAGAATATATACTTTATAGGGTGTCCGATGAATATTTCGATGTGTTACAAACGGAATGACAAATTTAATTATACCCTCCATATAATGGTGGAGGGTTAAAAAATAACAAATAAGGCGAATTCTATTTGCTTCTGTATTTGCTTGACGAAGCTAGTTGAATAGAACAGGAATTTATTACTGGTTGGAACTGGCGATGCCTGTCCGTTAGGGGTTTCTTCTTCTAAGTACTCCATCTTGATTTAGTATAATCATAGTTCTTCTGATTTATAATATCATATTAATTTTCCATTCTCAAACTTTTATTCCATATTAATACACACCCCACCTTAACGTGGGTGCCACCCTGGCGCAATGATATGTACACCCGCCTTGCACAAAGAAGGTCGTGGGTACGATGAATATGAATATATGAATATGAATCGGGGTGCACTCGTTGATATGAGAGAAGTCTCCCTTGTCCCGTCTGGGATGTTTGTGGAACAATTATTATATAATTATTACCTTAACGTACTACTGCAGTTCCCATTAAAAAAGTCCCCACCATCGTAGAATATCATATCTTCTTTAACATTCAATATAATAAAATTATATACGTCAATATTTGTATAAAGGAATTATTAGGTATCCTTTATACAAATATTTCAGTTCACTAGAAGAGGTGGAGCTGTAACTCCAGCACTCTTATTAACACTTCACCCTAAGTACTAGCTAGTTGACCTGTTTAGCTCGAACGAAGCCAAGGTCGTGGCTCGTCGATTTGTTCGCTTCAAGGTAGATACGGTCGTATCTTCTCGTTTTAGGCGGAATTATCGTCAACTCGACTAAACCAAGAAGAGTATCATCAACTGTACAAAGCCGAGTTACTTCAACCCGACTACACCAAGCGGAGTATCATAATAAACATGTTATCATAAAGAATTAATTTATTATCACTCGTGTTTTAACTTTTATGGTATATTGAGCTGACCCTGGCTGCGATTTAGCTTACCTCAGCCTCGTTATACCTTCATAAGTGCTTTAACATCAGAGTATAGAAAGGTATTTGCCAGACCTACGACAGTCAACGTACCCATTGTATCTTAATATGCCCAATTTCGACTCTGAAGTGTATGAAAGAGCTCTCCTAGGGTTCCCTGAAAAGAAACATTAATACTCTTAATGATAAAATGGCCAGGGATCAGTCACACCCATTTCAATCCCGATGAGGAGACCAAGGGGCAGCAATTTATTATGTGTGCATGCTAGGTTTCCGACGAATGTGGCTGTGGTGTCATCGATGCTTGACATGTCGGCAGACGTTCTACAACTTCGACAGATAAGGGATATTTGCGTTTTCTGTGTTGGGAACAGCATATCCCGGAATGCATGCTCCGAACTCTTTTGGTCCGTGCCGGGACGGAGGTAAACCCAGGAACAATATATTTGTGCTCGGTTTGCTACATCCGCATCTTCACCCACATCCAACCTTCGGTGAGATGCAATAGATGTCAGGAGTGGGTGCATCTAACGGGTTGCTCTGAACTTGTCCAGCGACTACGACAGGGACTATGTTGCTGCATGCTGCGTGAAACTCCCGAAACTCCCTCGTTGTCTGATTATGAGACTCCCCCGCAGTCCCCTCGATAACAACCGCACATGCAGCCTTTAACACAATCCGTTGTTGTCCCAATACCGGAAAATGCATCCTTTTTGCAATTTAATTGCAATGAACTCGAAGGTAAGATCGAGGAAATAGTAGATTTCATGAGTCGGAGGAGTATCAAGGTCGCAGCGGTGCAAGAAACCAAGCTCAACAACAACTATAGCTTTCAACGTTGTGATGGTTACAACGTGCTAAGGAAGGATCGCACCCGAAGTGGAGGTAGGGGATTAGATTTTCTATTGCACCAGTCTGTCCAATACAGACCTATCTAGCTTGAGCCTGTCCCTAATGACCCGTACATGGAATGTATGGGGGTAGCAGCCAGGTGTGGAACTGCCGAGATAGACTTGGTGCACGTATACATCCTGCAGAGAAATAGCTGTATGTCGGATTACGAGTCCGATATTAGCCCGCTTTTGGAAGGTCATAATCGTCTGGTCCTGGGGGACTTTAATGAACATCATGAGATGTGGCATTCGGCCCTCGGAAACGACCAGAGGGGTACAGCGCTGACTGAGCAGATTGATAGTTCTACGTTTTACACGGTCAATCAGGACGCCCCTACCAGAATTAGAGGAGAGTGTCACAGTTCGCCAGACATAACCATCGTGTCACCTGGTCTGACAAATGACGTTACCTGGCAACACGTAATTTCCCTTGAATCAGACCATCTCCCAATAATTGTCTCCATTAGCAAACCACCCGATTTCATCACCTCTGAACGCCGCACATTCGTCAATCATAAAAAAGCTGATTGGCCGAGTTACAGAGAATTCATCAATCGCCGCTTCAGAGAACTGCCCAATCCTTCTGATGTTCGGCTAGCGGAAAGGACGTTTCGAGACATCATCACAACAGCAGCCGCTCGCCATATACCTGCTGGTCGAATACCCGAAGACCAAACATCCCAGCAGAGGCGACGGGATTAGCAAATGAGCGTGATAAGCTTCGTCGAGCCAACCCCAATGACCCCAGTGTCAGGGAGCTGACACCGGAATTTTTACAGGCTGGTCCGCGAACATAAGCGGAACAAGTGGTTAAATCATCTGAAGCGTTGCAACATTGGAGCCGGTATAAGTGAATTGTGGGCAACGGCTAATTTACTCTCGAACCCTGGGAGGATGGAAGATAGGACATCAGTCACGTTTGGCGACGTTACGTTGACTGACCCGAAGAGGTGCGCAAGTTATTTCAATCGATAGTTTGTCGAGCACCCCGAGAGTGGCAGGGCGAAAAGGAGTGTATTACGTCGCATCAGATCTCTTCCTGCCGAGGATGAACAACTTACTTACTTAGCTGGCCCATTACAGAACATTTGTTCTATAGGCCGAACTAAGAAAAGATCTCCAATTCTCTCCATTTGTTGCTTCGCTTTCAGGAATACCGCGCCTTTTCATCTCATCATCCACTTGTTTGCGCCATCTATTCCTTGGCCTGCCAATTCTGCGTGCACCGCCAAGCGGTCCGTGTTTATACACCTTTTTAGCGGGGTCATTATCGCTCATTCTTATGATATGGCCTAGCCAACGCAATCGCTGCATCTCGATACGTTTAATAATATGGATGTCGTTGTACAGCAGATACAGCTCGTGGTTTATGCGACGTCGATATTCACCGTCAACGCAGATTGGTCCGTAGATCTTTCGAAGAATTTTTCTCTCAAACACACCAAGCACTGCCATGTCTGCTTGCGCAAGTACCCAGGCTTCAGAGCCATACATCAGCACGGGTACTATCAGTGTTTTGTAGAGCGTTATTTTTGTTTGACGAGATGTGGCTTTGTTTTTAAACTGCTTACTTAAACCAAAGTAGCATCTGTTGGCCAATACAATTCTTCTTTTTATTTCACAACTGATGTCGGTTGTTGTGTTTACGGAGGTGCCGAGGTAGACGAAGTCTTTTACTACCTCAATATTATAGGAACCAACTTCCACAGTCGGTCCGAGCTCAATGGACGCATTGCGCGTCGACACCATCAACTTGGTCTTTTCACCGTTTACCGCCAGACCCACTTTAGCAGATTCTCCTTCGACCTTCCTAAAGGTATCAGTTACTTCTTTTACTGATCGGCCTATGATGTCTATATCATCAGCATAAGCAAGTAACATGTGACTATTGGTGTATATTGTGCCACTTCTTTTGACGTTTGCCTCTCGTATAACCTTTTCCAGCAGGATGTTAAAGAGATCACACGAAAGGCTGTCTCCTTGTCTGAAAACTCTTTTGGTACCAAACTCTTCGGAGAGGTTCTTTCCTATTTTAACTGAGGACCTCGTGTCAGTTAAAGTCATTTTGCAAAGCCGGATGAGCTTTGCGGGGATACCAAATTCAGACATGGCTTGGAATACCTTTGAACGCAGCGGGCTGTCGAAGGCTGCTTTATAATCGACAAAAAGGTGGTAGGTGTCGATCTGCATCTCTTGGGTCTTCTCCAGGATTTGCCGCAGGGTAAATATCTGGTCAATGGTGGACTTGCCAGGTCTAAAGCCGCATTGGTATGGTCCAATTATCTCGTTGACCATTGGCTTTAGTCGTTCGCACAATATCCCTGACACGATCTTGTAGGCAATAGGGAGTAGACTTATGCCCCTATAGTTAGAGCATACAGTCTTATCTCCCTTCTTGTGGACGGGACACGGGATACTCAGGTTCCAATCGTCGGGTACTTGTTCTTCCTGCCAGATGGTGCTAACTAGCTGATGAATACACCTTATCAGCGTGTCGCCTCCGGTTTTGAACAGCTCGGCTGGTAAGCCATCGGCTCCTGCTGCCTTATTATTCTTCAGCCGATTTATTGCTGTCTTTACCTGATCTTGGCTGGGCGGTATACATACAATACCATCTTCTGGGATTGGGACTGTGGTATCTTCGTCGTCTTCGCTGCTATTGGATACCAACAGTTTTGAAAAATTTTCTTTCCATATCCTGAGTACACTATCTGTATCAGTTACCAAATTACCTTGCTGGTCTCTACAGGAGGATGTGCCTGTACCAAAGCCATCAGTTTGATGCTTGACTCTTTGGTAGAATTTTCGGACTTCATTCTGGCTCCTGTACATCTCGAGTTTTTCACACTCCCGCTTTTCCATCTCTCTCTTTTTCCTGCGGAAAAGACGTTTCTCCTCTCTCCTTTTCTCCCTGTATCTCTCTCGTGCGCTACGCGTTGCTACGGATTGTAAAGTAGCCCTATATGCCGCATTTTTCTCTTCGGTGGCAGCACGACACTCCTGATCATACCATGGATTCCTTGGTGGAGGCCTCTGGTATCCAAGTATGGATTTTGCGGCTGTTTGCATGGAGGATGAACAACCACATTTTGCAAATGTTGCGAATGTCATCAGGAACGCTAAATCATCCAAAGCGTTGACATCTTCATGGTAATGCTGAAACAACTGGGTGAGCCGGGTGTGAAGTATCTCCTGGCGTCAGGTACCTCCCAGGACACGCCCAGGCATATCAGGAAGGATATTCATGCTCTAGAGAGGGAAGTCCAACAATATAGGAGAGAACCCCTAGATCAACAGGCATGTCAAGCAGGTTTAAATAGTATTCACACGGATACAGTTGCTAAGGTCATAAGCATGGGCACTCACGACACAAACCTCCTTTTCAACTGCCCCGCCAAACCTACTCATCTAACTCCAGTGGATCTGTGGCTGCATCCCATCAAAGCTGCAATTTTCCTGGAACTGGAGATAGACCCAGAGCCAGATTGAACAGAAGAACGAACTTACAAACATAATAATAAACACTGTTACAACAACAACAGGGATTAAAAATCAGTGTATGCGACTGCATTCAAACATCTCCCTATATCATGAAAATCCCTCCTGACATGACTGGCTGTATGGTCCTATCCGCCATATGGTGATTAGGATAACTGTCGCGGTAGCATTCGATGATGATATGAGGAGTCACGCTGTTGCAGTTCTCAGGCCTGCACCCAGACATACATACATATATTCCCACAACATCCACAAAGGAATACGGGAGACTTTTCTCACCACGATTTATATAGGCTCAATGGTATGGTACCTACTATTTATTTATCGTCATGTCCGAAGGGCGTGTCTTACAACACCACGTATAGCGAAGTTTTTCATGGTCGTTGCGATTATATTCGTGGACAAGACTGGTGCCGCATAGCTTACCACAGAGCAACCTATCGCGATACATGTGATCAACAAGGTTCCTTTATGTGCACTCAAATTGCTGCCGGGTAGGAACTCTTGCGGACCTTGTTCCTGTATTACAACTTATCTCAACTCGGACGACGTGAACATGCTGTCGTATATTACCCTAGGATCTTGTGATAATTAGTGATCGAAATTCTTCGAAAAAGGCAATAAGATCAGTCGAATTAGTTCAGTCTTTCACAAATTACATCAGGGAAGGACCCTAAAGAACGATAGTAAAATCATCCGCATACCTTACGATCTTAATGCCGTCTGGAGGGGGTGGAATACAGAAAAAGCTTGAGGTTAATTGGAGGTATTGCCCCACCTTGGGGAACTCCGTGTTTCACTTTACAGGGTTTCGACTTCTTGTTTCTGAATTCCACATACGACTGGCGTCCAAACACATAATTGATTACATTGTGTGTCATGTTTTGTGTCATGGAATTTGGGATTACTCGTGGAGGCAAAGTTGTAGCTCTCGTCCTAAAGAATAATAATAAAATCCATTCGAGCTCATCTTCAAGGTCAAAACCATCAAGGTCCAATTTCCATTATGTTTTTTCTCGGATTTTAGTTTGTAGTTATCAAACCGATCAAAATTGAAGCAAATATCCAACTAGAAAAATGTTCGTTAGACCTCAATAAACAACTTTCTAGAACATACGAACTCAGTAGAAACGCATCTTAATGACCAAAATATCTAAACTATTGCGAATTTTATCCTCTTTTTTTGGTTTCCACTTCATAGATCTAAAAATTCAGCAAACAACTTTTTGGAACATTCGTAAAGTCTATGATTGGTACTTAAATGCAAAAATAGCCAAAAACTTTTGAAAATATTTGATTTTTATACTTTTTTCTCCTATTCTGGTCCACAGATACCGAACCGCCCAAACATTAAGGATATAGTCGACTACAAAATTGTACCTAAGATTTCAATAAACAACTTTCTACACCATTTTCAACTGTAATTCAGAAAATACCAGTTGTAATTCAGACATTTTATTTGAAATTCAGATGTTTTATTTGTAATTCAGACATTCTATTTGTAATTCAGATATTCCGTTTCAAATTCAGAATACTTCATTTGAATTTCAGATTTTCAATTTGAATTTCAGAAATTCCATTTGAAATTCAGAATAGGGCAATTGATATTCAGATATTCCATTTGAAATTCGGAATTTCCATTTGATATTCAGAATTTTTCTATTGATATTCCGAATTTCCATTTGAAATTCAGGAATTCCATTTAAAATTCAGATATTCCATTTTAAATTCAGAACACGTCAATTGAAATTCAGATTTTTCATTTGAAATTCAGAAATTCCATTTGAAATTCAGAATACATCAATTGAAATTCAGAAATTTTCAATTGAAATTCAGAAAATAATCTATTAAACATATTTTTAATAATATATTGAGTTTTATTTACATTAACAAGAAAAACAGCGACTAAAGTGATGTTAAGATTATAAATAAAGTGTCGGAAAATTAAGAATGCATAACAATGACAATACAACGCATATAATCAATATACTATGTAAATACATAGTGTTAACAGTTAAAAACAAATATAAAATAATCTATCGTCTCACCGGTATATCTTCCAGAGATAGGGCTTCTTCGCGGAATGTTGAGGAGTGTTGAATGGCTCGACTGCAGTCGCCGACACTAATAGTTAACAAAGCTTCGTCTATTGCAGATTCCAAATATTGCAGCCTCTGCTGACCGATGTTTGTTGGTGTCACGGTTGGAATGACCAAATTCCCTTTAACATAAGTTTATATTTTACCCCATATAATTTCGATTAGGTTTAATTGAGGAGAATAAGGCGCTAATCGTAAAAAAAACGCGGGGGATTGCAAAAATATTTCCTCCAATCTATTGTGACATGGAGCGTTAGCCACAGCAAGAACGAGTTCCGATAATTGGTTCCCCATTTCCACCCACTTGGACAAACCCGACTGGACCCACTCTTTTGCATCGTTTCCTCTGAATGCTCCACGGCGTCGATCGATTTTTATTATGCCGCACGCGCCTATTGCTCCAATGAGATGAACATTTGGACCTCTGGACGTTGGGAGAATTTGCACTGCCCTAGTACCAGTGCGAGACCATCCGTGGCTCCTTTTACAAAAAAGGTTAAAATTGGTTTCGTCCATAAAAATTACCTGCTTTCCCTCTCGTATATATTCATTTATGTAGTTTTCATTGACTTCTGCTCCTGATAGTATATTTGGTTTTTTACCACCACGTGGTTTTGGCTCTTCATACATTCGAAGACTAAAAATCCTATGGACACTATGTTCTTAGGAATTATGTGAAGTTAATTTTAATTTGTTATTAGCATTCTGAATTGTAAATGAAATGTTCTGAATTTCAATTGAAATATTCTGAATTTCAAATGGAATATCTGAATTTCAAATGGAAATTCTGAATTTCAATTGACGTGTTCTGAATTTAAAATGGATATTCTGAATTTCAACTGATATTTTCTGAATTTAAAGTGGAAACTCCGAATTTCAATTGATATTTTCTGAATTTAAAGTGGAAAATCTGAATTTCAAATGGAATTTATGAATAACAATTGAAATTTTCTGAAATTTAAATGAATTATCCGAATTTAAAATGGAATTTCTGAATTTAAATTGACGAGTTCCGAATTTCAAATACAATTTATGAATTTCAAATGGAATATCTGAATTCCAAATATAATGTCTGAATTACAAATAAAACATCTGAATTTCAAATAAAATGTCTGAATTACAACTGGTATTTTCTGAATTACAGTTGAAAATGGTGTAGAACATATACAGATATAATGGAAATTTTACCTTGACGATTTTGACCTTGAAAATGATGTTGAATGGATTTTATGTGTTCACAATTATTATTCTTAAGGACAGTTTCAGACAATTTGGAGTCAATTTAGCAATGTCCGTCCCTCTGTCTGTCTGGCTGGGGCGCACGATAACTCTCCAACGTATCACCCGATTCGAACCAATTGAAATTTCTACCAGGCCTAGATGAGGTTCTAATATGGACTCAATCGGTCCACTCCGTCAGGTACCAAAATTTCGGAAAAGTTCCGTTTAGGGCCTCCTCTCGAATCGCTTTGATTTTTGTTGTAACAGCTTGCATTCACTGCCACCCATACGACGGTACAAATTTCATCAGGGGCAAGTCCATACTTCCTGAGAAAATAGCCCGAAAGTTGCAAAAAAACCCTGTAATACCGTGTGTAGTGGTTGGAGCGCGGATCTGCCGATTCTTTCTAAAATTTGTCCTTCCTAATATTTTGTCCAAACTTAGTTTATGTTCGAAGAGAATCCATATCGGCCCAATCCATCAGGTGCATCCCCCACAAAAGTTGAAAAATGTTCGGGAAAATTGTGCGCCCTATAACTGTTGAAGATAGTGACCGATTCGGTACATACAATACACATCCTAATGTATCTACCAGATATAGATCAGGTTCGAATATGTGCTATATTTGTCCACTCCTTCAGGTACCTGCCACACAAAATTGCGGATAAGTTCACTTTAAGACATGCTCTCGAAGCACTTTGATTTTTGTTGAAACAACTTGCATTCGACGCCTCCATTACGACTGTAAAAGTATTTACATTCTTCGTGAGAAAACAGCCTAACAGGTGTAAAAAATCCCTAAGCCACAATATGTAGTGGCTGGAGGTACGATAACTCTCGAACAGATCAACCGATTTGGTTCCAAATTTAACTACCAAAATAAGATCCATTTCCATAATGGACTATGTCGGCACATTCCTTCAAGTTCCTCCTCCGCAACACTAAAACCTTATCCACATTTTTGTCGGCAAGTGCAAATGTCCAAAAAGGGCCACAAAATTCTGAAAAGATTCTAAATACATTTGATCTGTCCGAAGATGAAAGTTTCAATTCACATTGGCTGAGGTATATCTCTGTCGGCAAAGCCGACTGATACTTTTTTACTTGTTTTGTTTTAAAAGAACCTTCCCGGGCTCTTTCTTATTTTAACTGCTGACCTTGTGTCGGCCATTGTCCCTGCACGTTTTGCAGGAAAGCCAAACTCAGACATGGCTTGTAACATGTTTGATCTACTTGGACTGTCGAATGCGGCCTTGCAGTTCACGAGCAGGTGGTATGTGTCGTTCTGCCTTTCGTAGTTAATTTACTTGGTCTAAAACCGCATGACCCGATTATTATATTGACCATGGGTTTTAGACATTCACAAGTACGCTTGTATGTGATGCTAAGGTGCTAGACATTCAACGTCGTCGTTTGCTATTGGTTCTGGAGTATTTTCTTCTATTTTATTCGATAATAAGTGTTTTATGAAATGCCTACTAGATTCCTTCATCATCAGGAGAAGATGAATGCACCATACTCTTCAGTATGGTATTTTACACGCTAGTAAAATTTTCGGACTTCATTCTGACTCTTGAACATCTGGAGTTTCTCACGCTCTCGTTTTGTTGCAGTTTCTTCTGAAAATACGCTACTACTACTGAATTCAGTTTTGCTGTGTATGCCGCGCTCTTTTCTTCAGTCGCCTATGATACTCCTGATTGCAGCATGGATTTTTAGATGGTGGGTTTTGGTACCCAAGTATAGATTTTGTGTTAGTTTGAAGATAGTGGCCTGTTCTTTGCCTCTGCGCTTCAATATTATCGGGTCAGTGCCGCCTTTCAGCATGTGGATCAGTTGAGCGGAGTAGGCTTGTGCTTTCTGTTGGGTTCGCAGCTTCTCGACATCCAGCTTCGAACATAAAGACGACTGCATAACGTGGCTGCTAAAAGAAAATGGCCCGAATCGAAGTTTGCTACTCGCATTGATAGGACATCCAACAGTGTTCAAACTGCACTTTTTCTGTAGAGAGTCCTGACATTCCACGTGCACAATCCGCAGATTATGGAAAAGTTTTGAACTTTTCCGAATGTCGTTAACTTTAGAGGAGTTTTTTATGTTTTTCTTTTTTTCATAGTAAGCAATTTCTTGACGGGGTTCTTCTTATGGAGGAACCCGCCGAACATGTGAGCTCACTATCTTTAATAGGCGTTAAAGTTAGTTCCCCAGGTGACACCACGCGAAGGTCAGTGTCCACTAGAGATGAAGGAGGGGCCAAGATAAATCCTGGGCCATGTTAAAACCGGTCAGAACAGTTCTTGGTATCATTTCATCGCCTACGTTTTTCACTTATTTTAAAATATTACACCATGAAGGGGCCTGCATAGTTCTCTTCGCAATAGCCCAACACGACGAACATATATTTCAAGTACACCTGTATTTACAATCGACCTTTAATTTTTAGCACAGATTTTTAATTATTAGTAGCTTCATTTCAGGTATTTCCAGAATTTCCCACATGATCTCTTCATTGGCCAGCATACCCGACGTTGCCATCCCAAACAACGAAATTTCAAATATTTCGATGTGGCGATCATTTATCTAAAAATAAGCTCCTAAATCCAAACACTGTGCCACAATCCTACACTTACGTTGCCAAAAGCATCAAATGATGATAACAAACCAAACCACTCAAATTTACCAGTAATGGGAATTACATGCGTGCGAGAAGTGGAGCACAGTGGGGGAAATTTTATAGAGATGTAGGTTTTATTAAATTACACACGCCGTAGCTCAGAAATAACAAAGATCTGTATTTGCGAAGTCAAGTCGTCCGCCTGTTGTCCATATCAAATTTTTAATCATTCTAGAGGTCGCAATTTATTGGAAGACCGCCTCGTAATTAATAAGGCTCAGGATTTGTGGAGAGAACGACGCCTATTGAAAAAGGGGAATATCAAACAATATTGCCATTAGAAAAGTACATATGTACTGCAAAAATGTTTCCTTTTTTATTTGGACACCACACATTTTAATTGAACAAGATTTTATTTAGGTCGTATGGACATTTCAGCAAATTTCAACAAATAATAATGTCCTCTAAAGGAATTCCAAATAACACCTTTCGCATAGATTGTAGTCGTGCCGTTTAGATAGCTGCCATTCAAATTACTTTTAAGAAAAAGCCAAAAAGAAAACAATAATGTCAAATATTATTTATAAATTTCATTTTCCATGCCACTTACCTGCCATGACAATTTTTATACCACCAGGCACCTGTAGATAACTGGGCACAATTATTATTATGTGCATCATTATCCTGATCTTTTGTTGTGAAATTGCAACCCAAATGATACAACAATGAATCGCCAGCGGTACCACTATAATTACCCAAACTTTGAAGTTTATATTTTTCCGATTCACTGGCCACGACAAAATTGTCATATTTGGCAAAGCGGCGAACATTTTCAAAATCCTCTACGACTACCAACAGTTCGTAGGGTCGACTATTGGTCAGTTTGTGTAAACGCTCAAGACCAATAAAATATTCTCGGCTTTTATTGCCAAACCCCTGTTTATACTCTTGCCATGTGCGGTAAAAGTTCTCTGAGCCATCAATGCGGCGTTGTATAACAATTTCTCCATAAGCACGTTCTTGTTGTTCTTCTAATTTTCGGATGAGTGATTTATTTTCTTCATCCAACCGTTGTAGTTTTTCATCGAAATCATCTAATCTTTCATGTAAATGTTTGTTGGATTGTATAAATTTATAGACATCAGTGTACCATTGACTTATGCCATCCATATCTTCGGATTCACAGAAATCGGTAGATATCTGAAATAGAGAAGAAGATTTTATAAGAATATGCGAATAAAGATGCTTAATTTAGGCATAGAGACCAAACAAAAAGCATATATACAAAATCTCAATTTGCTGACAATTAATTTGACAAATATTATTAACACTTTAGAAATTTTTAAAATCTCGTGTACACTTTTCCGAAAAAAAGTGTGAAGAGCACTACTTACCAATTCCATTTTTATTTGATCCACAATATACAAAATAATTAGAATCATGTGAATCAGGTAAAATCTTCCAATTCCAGAATTCATTTTCAAGGCCTTAGTTTACCGTTGCTTTCCGAAACATTTACGCTAAATATTATTTGCCAACTGAAGTCAATAGTAGATGAGATTCTTTTGTTTATATTCTATGAAATATATTACACGAATGTTCGGGGAAATACCAACCGCAATCTAAAATGTATAGAGAAATGGGATTGTTATTATTATTATCAGCGTACTTGTTGTTCTCAATGCATCTTTATCAACTACTAGCTGATCCGTATGCACGTTATTGGACCTCATTTAAATTGTTCAATGGGGCGCCATTTAGTTGCTGCAGATTTTTGCATTTTATACCCTCAGCCTTTAGGCTAAAGAGGATAATAAAATTACTTAAAAATATTCCAAAAAATATAAATTCAGCAACTAAAAAAGGCACTTAAACTTTTGGTCATAACTGCCAAAACAGCAAATTTCCGCAAAAGGTCTATACAGTTTTAAAATCTACAGACGCTAGGCTTCAATTTGGTACTAGTGGCCATTTGTGCGAATTTTTGCAAAGTAACTTAAACTTTAAGGAAATTCATCCATCTATATTAAATATTTTTATTTTGACCGATATTATAACCAAAATATATGGTAACCCTTGCAATTCCTCTATATTTGCATAACTAGAAAAATGAAGCTAAGGCAATTAACTAAATGACTCAACTTAAGTTGAGGCATTAAAAATAGCACTTTGTTTAAAAAATTCGCTTAAAATATAAATTTTTTTTTTCAGTTTTAAATACAATTTTTTCTTCAAAATTAGTCATGCTTTTTCGGCTTTTTCTCCTTAAGAACCGCGAAAAATTGAAAGAATAAGTTGAGTTTCGAAACATTTGGAATGTTTTGAAGCGATTTTCATTTTTAAACTTTTAAAACGATGTCATGAAATTTTTTATTTTTGTCGTTGGGCGCATCCACTGTGCATTCCCGTCAGAGAGGCCACATTTCTGATTTTTTATACCCTCAGCCTTTAGGCTGAGGGGCCAAACATGTGCCCCATCGAAATAATGGCTTTAGACCCCAAGTATGTTTGTACGATATCCGTTTCAGACAATTTTGAGTAGATCTAGCAGTGTCCGTCCGTCTGTCTGTCTGGCTGGTGCGCACGACAACTCTCGAACGGATCAATCGATTCGGTTCAAATTTTGAGTATCGAAATATTTTGTCCAGATTTGATTTAAGTTCGAAAATGGGCCATATAGGTCCACTCCTTCAGGCACCTCCCCCCACATACGTTCAAAAATTGTCGCAAAAATTGTGCGCACGATAACTCTCGAAGGTAGTAAACGAATTGAACCAAACTTTGCATATGGTAATACTACCTCAAGGCATACATTAGGTTCGAATATGGATTATATCGGTCCATTTCTTCAGGTACCTCCCACACAAAATTTGAAATAAGTGCAGTTTAGTGACACCTCAAGAATCGTTATGAAATTTTTTGTAACAGGATGTTCGTGCGGCCCCTGTTACGTCATTGTAATTTTTTTCGAGGGCAAGTTCATAGTTCCCGTGATAATGGCGCATAACCTCAAAAAACGCTGCACTATGTCTCGAGTTCAAATAAAAGGTGGCCAAATATAAAAGGAGTTGGCGTTGTCAGATGAATTTTGGTATAAATACTTATAGTTCACTGACAATGTCGAGACTCAATCAGTCCACTCCTTCGGGTACTTCCCACACAAAATTTCGGTAAAGTTCAGTTAAGGGCCTGTTCAAGAATCGCTTTGATTCTTTTTAGCAACTTACATTCACTGCCCCCCATATAACGGTATAATCTTCATCAGGTCCACACTTCCTGAGAAACTAGCCTGAAAGGTACAAAAAAGACCTATGACACCGTGTGGAGCGCAAGATAACTCTCGAACGGATCTGTCGATTCGGTCCACAATTTGGTCTTTGTAATATTTTGTGCAAACTTACCCCCAGTTTATGTATTTCGGAACGAAAATGTGTGCGCATGAAACACACCCAAACTTTAAGGTAAGGTCACATTAGGCAAATATTTGCTCCAGCGACCGGCATTGTGCGCTTACTGAGATCAAGTGAGTTTTAATAATTCATGGAATTTATGCTAACTTGCTCTCAGTAAGCGCACACTGCCGGTCTCTGGAGCAAATATTTGCCTAATGTAACTCTACCTTTAGTTTTAGAAATTTTATTTCCTTTGCTTTTGCTTCACACTCAAATCTGGTAGTTTTTCTTGCGTATTCATTTTCTTTTCGACATACATAAACAGGCCCTTAGTTTAAGTTAGAAGATAAGTCATATCGTTTCACTCCTTCAGGTAGCTCCCCCACAAAAGTTCAAAAATGTTCGGAAAAATTTATGGGAGTGACCGATTTGGACCATACTTTACACATCCTAAAATATCTACCAGATATAGATCAGGTTCGAATATGACCTATATTTGTCCACCCCTTCTGATACCTCCCACATAAAATTTTGGATAAATTCACTTTAAGACCTGCACTCGAATCACTCTGATTTTTGTTGAAACAAATTGCATTCTCTGTGTCAATAATGGCAGTAAAAGTTTTTTCATGGGCAAGTTCATACTTCTTGAGAAAAGAGCCCGAAAGTTGTAAAAAACACCTATGGCACCATATGTAGTGCCTGGAAGGATCGAACCGAATATATTACCGAATATAGCTAAATTATGTTTTTCGCAGGCTAATGTGATAAAAAAGACCTATCTATCGATATTCCCGCAAATTTTTGAGCTTTAATCCTATCCATACTTTTGTCGGTGCATACGGCCAACATTTTGAAAACCACCCTAAATACATAAGTTTTTCTTTGAAAAAAAGTATTTCAATCCACACAGGCTGAGGGTATATCGGGTATATCTCTATCGGCAAAGCTGATATTTTTTACTTGTTATGAATGAAACAAACCATATGTGGGTGAATATTGCGAAAAGACTTGTTTATAACTATTTTTCGGCTTATAATTGGTGACGTATGGGATGGAAGATACCAAGGAACGGCCCTGACCGGCTTTAACATGGCAAAGCCCAGGATTTATCTTGGTCCCTCTTTCATCTCAAGTAGACACTGACCTCCCCGTGGTGTCATCTGGGGAACTGTCTTAAGCACCCGTTAAATGTAGTGAGCTAACATGTGCTGCGCGTTCGCCCATAAGAACGTTAAAAACTTCAATTTGGGCTTCGGGCTAGTAACCCTTCCCTAGAAAAAGCAGCCTACTATGAAAAAACGAAAGAAAAGAAAAACAACAAACCACTCTAAAGTTGACGAACCCCGCAAACGTTTTAAGGACCATCATCTGCGGATCTACACCTGGAATGTTCGAACTCTTTATATAGAAGGTGATGTTTTAAGCATTGGCAGAAGTACTTAAAAAGTACAAGGCCGACATTACTGCACTGTATTGTAGCTGCCATGACGTAAAGTATGAGTTTGGTTGCGGATTCGTAGTTAGTCGGAGACTAAAACATGTGGTATCCAGCTTCACCCCAGTAAATGAAAGACTTGCTGCAATTCGAATAAAAGCTAAATTCTTCAACATCAGCTTTATTTGCGCTCATGCTGCCACTGAAGAAAAGGACGAACAGACCAAAGATATATTTTACGAGCGCTTAGAAGAAACATATGACTGTTGCCCTGCCCATGACATTAAAATTATTCTAGACGATTTTAATGCCAAAATTGGAAACGAGAATATCTTTGGCCCAAAAGTCGGGAAATTCAGTCTCCACAGTGAAACATCTGACAATGGTATGAGGCTGATAGACTTTGCAGCTGCAAAAAACATGGTAGTTAGCTGTACCAGATTTAATCATCTCGATATTCATAAGGGCACCTGGCTGTCTCCAGATCAGAAAACAAGAAATCAAATTGTTGTTGTGATAGATGTTGTGATAGATGGAAGACATTCATCGAGCGTGTTGGATGTACGATCGTTCCGAGGCGCAAACATTGATTCGGAACACTACTTAGTTGCAGCAAAGGTACCCGGTTAAACGTAGCAAACAAAGTACGAACAGATACAAGACGAGAGTTAGACATCGGTAAGCTGCAAACACAACAGATAGCCACAGCATATTCCACTCAACTAGCCCAATTGCTTAATGAAAGCATTCCCCGTCCCGATAACATATCAGCGCAATGGCAAAGCATTGCCCACTCCATGCAAACAGCCGCCAAATCCATACTTGGATACCAAAGACCTCAACCAAAGAATCCATGGTATGATCAGGAGTGTCGTGCTGCTACCGAAGAGAAAACTGCGGCATATAGGGCTACTTTACAATCCGTAGCAACGCGTAGCGCACGAGAAAGGTATCGGGAGAAAAGGAGAGAGGAGAAACATATTTTCCGCAGGAAAAAGAGAGAGATGAAAAAATCGAGATGTACAGGAGACAGAATGAAGTCCGAAAATTCTACAAAAAAAGTGAAGCATCAAACTGTTGACTTTGGTACAGACGCATCCTCCTGTATAGACCAGCAAGGTAATTTGGTAACTGATGCAGATAGTGTATTCGAGATATGGAAAGAACATTTTTCCAAACTGTTGGTATCCCATACTAACGAAGACATCGAAGATACCTCAGATCCAATCCCAGAAGATGGTATTGAATGTATACCGCCCAGCCAGGATGAGGTAAAGGCAGCAATAAACCGGCTGAAGAATAATAAGGCAGCAGGAGCCGATGGCTTGCCAGCCGAGCTGTTCAAAACCGAAGGCGACGATTGGAACGTAAGCATCCTATGTCTAGTCCACAAGAAGGGATATAAGACTGTGTGCTCCGAATTACAGGGGCATAAGTCTGTTCCCTATTGCATATAAGATAGTATTTGGGCATATTGTGTGAGAGACTAAAGCCTATGATCAATGAAATTATTGGACCCTATCAGTGCGGCTTTAGACCGAGCAAATCCACCATTGAGCAGTTATTTACCTTGAGACAAATCCTGGAAGAGACCCAGATCGACACCTTCCATATTTTCCTCGATTACAAAGCAGCCTTCGACAGCCCTGTACGTTCAAAGGTGTTCAAAGCTATGTCTGATTTTGGTATTCCTGCAAAGCTTATTCGGCTTTGTAGCATGACGTTAACTGATACTTGGTCCTCGGTTAAAATGGGAAAGAACGTCTCCGAAGAGTTTATTACCAAAAGAGGTTTCAGACAAGGAGACGGCCTGTCGTATGATCTTTTCAACATACTGCTGGAGAAGGTCATACGAGACGCGAAGGCCAAAAGAAGTGGAACAATATACACGAACATCCATATGTTACTTGCTGATGCCGACGACATTGACAACATGGGTCGATCGGTAAGGGAAGTAACTGAAACCTTTGCAAAAGTCGAAAGGGAATCTGCTAAAGTGGGTCTGGAAGACCAAGTTGATGGTGTCGACGCGCAATGCGTCCATAGAGATCCAACTTTTGACGTTGGTTCCTATCATTTTGAGGTAGTAAAGAACTTCGTCTACCTCTGCACCGCCGTAAACACAACCAACAACATTAGTTGTGAAATACGAAGAAGAATAGTGTTGACCAACAGACGCTACTTCGGTATGAGTAAACAATTTAGGAATAAAGCCACATCTCCTCAAACAAAAACAACGCTTTACAAAACACTGAAACTACCCGTGCTGATGTGTAAGACAATTTTATGCATTAATTAGCGATGGGTAATTTTTTTGTCATTACCGTAGTTATAAAATAACCACGGTAATATGTGTCACGGTAATGATTATTCTTAGATTTAAATGTGGAAATCTTCAAAATTTGTTACAAAATATAATATAATTCAATGAAAGCTTAAGAAATGAATACACCATTACCATAAATTTGGAAATTGTAATATAAATTATGGACGAAATACTCCCCACGGGTATGATACATTTTCGGGAACATGCAAAAAACGCGTCAACAGTTCTCAAACAATTGATTATATTTTTCACTTCTGTCGATTATCTTTAAAACTAATGGTAATTGTCGTTATATTGACAGATTACATGTAAACAAAGAACTGGTTTAAAGCATGTTTTCTTAATAAACACATTGACACACGGGAATAACAAAACAATAGGACACAAAATTATATATTTGGAAATATTAATGAATATCTGTGTTTTTGAGCACAAAACGATTGTTTCTAAGAATTTAAAATTTTTCAATATTTTTAACCCTAAATGCGTCGGGACACAGAAACAAGACTTTTCGCAATGAAATCGAGTGGATTTCGTAAATGTAAACCAAGCATATCACGTGATCAAAGTTAGGGTAGTTCGCATTGAAAGATTTATCGTTAACTAATAACACTACAATATTGAACGTTCACATAATTTTACTTCGAAATGTTCTATATAATGTCAGAAAAAATATTAGTTTCAAGATCGGTAATAGGTACGTGTATTTATAGGTAGCATAGTATTGAGGTGGTCCCATATGTAATACATTTAAATTAAATTTCACAATATTTTAGGTGGTACCTATCTGAAAAATATTGTAAATGCATGTCATTTCTTTTAGATAGTTATGCATCCTCTGAGTAGCAAGGTGTTCAAAGATAAACAGTGACAACCTGAGTAAAATGATGAGTTTATGAGCCAAAAAAGTGGTATGTTCGGCCAATTAAAAGAAGGGCTACCTGAAACCACATTCAAAATAGTAAACGTTATGTTAACTCTCAGTAAAAGTTATTTACTACATTATTTTTCAGCCGCTTCTAATATTTAAAAAATCTTCACAGCTTCTATTTGCTTCATTTGGTGTCTTAATTTTTGTTTTTTTAAGGCCAATTAATAGAATTTGTAGTTTATGTTATTTTTTATTTTTCCAATATTTCGACTGTATTCTGCAGGGTTCTTGTATTTGTGACGGCCAGACCGCTGTGTTGTAAAAATTCACGTTCGCAATTTTTTTATTTCACATATGCCGCCAGGCAAAAAGGTAAACAACGATAATTAGCATCTATTAATTTGTTGCTCATAATTACCTTAGAACAAGCAATATGTAAATAAATTAATAATAACAAATTTAAGTAATAATAACAATTTTACCAAATTTAAAATTAAGTTACAAAAATTTTCCGTATGCCTGTCCACCAGATGTGTAATATTTTTGCCAAAAAGTTCCAAAAAAATATTTCTTAGGTTAAGTGTTATTGTATAATCGTTGTGTCTGTCCACCGGACGTAAAGTATTTTTGCCGAAAATGTTCAGAAAAGATTTCTAGGCATTTTATATTATTATGAATATGATCATGTACATATAGTAAAAAAACAAATTTCCTTTACAATTCCATTTGAAAAAAATTAAAAAATTTTTTTGCTAGCACATCTACGATTTTTGGAATAGAGGTTAAGGAGAAATTTCTGTATTTTAAAATTTTTTATTTGTTGTAGTATTTTATCACTAATATATATCAGTAACAGCATTTGACATCCATCCACCCTTAGATGCATATTAATAACTATATGGTTATTTTCTATACACTTGAAAAATATGCACATGAAATTCCCTATTCTGTGACCTATTACATTCCATTAACATTAAAAAATACAAAGATATAATGAATTTGGAAAATTTCAAGCATTTACTTTGTACAGGACAATTAATTTAAACATCGGACAATTTTCAACGTAATTTTTCCATTAGCACAATAAACAAATTTGTTTTGTTCGTTTTGTTTATGCATCAGCCACGGAACCATCTCGTTTTTTCCTTATTATTAGATTCGCTACTTCGTCAATTTACCTTCATCATGACAGCGTGTATCGCTATTTTCAATAGTAATTCTAGAAATTAATAGAAATACTATATTTCTTTATTTTTATTTGATATTTACACCGCAAATTTATTCCTTGAATGACGCTTTTTTGTTCACACTATCAAACCAGCAAACAACCAACACTTGACTGTGCAACATCCACAAACATTTTTGTTGTTGCCGAAAATGAACGGTCTTTTTGGTTTATTTAAAGTTATGTCTACGTCATTATTCCGGTGTTACGAGCTTTTGAACTAAAACAAGCTTTTTTGGCTTTTAACTCCTCCTTCAACCCTTAGATCACATCGCTACCACCATAAAGCCAAGAAAATGGTGCAAAATTAATGGTAAAGATCCACGTCAAAATGTGTAGTCTAACTACGTTTGTCTGCTATTTCCTTCGTTTAAATTCCTTCTTGCGTTGATGTCTCTGGTAAAATTCGGTAACAGGTTTAATGCCTATAGCCATTTGACATCAACGTGTTCCCCTTCTGCAAGGAACACGTTTATTTATCCGGAGGACGCCTTGGTTAATTCAATTAATTATCCTTCGCTGATGTCGTAGACCTTGTCTACATTACTCAATTGATCCGATTGGACTTATTTTATTAACGACTTTTCGTTGATTTATATGAAAATTTAGTTAAATTATTTAAAACGCATATAGTCATGCTGTGTTTGCAATTCTTCTTCTTGTTCAAGAAACCGTTATAATATAGCGGAATCTATCCTTGTTAACAAAAACGTGGTTTGTTTGACAAATGCTTATACGCCATTTGTAATTTCTACTTTTAAGGTTAGGTTCAATTAATCCGAATGGATTTTATTCATTTATTCTTTCGTTGATTAAAACGATAAAATTCAACAAAATCTTGTTAGGCACCCAGCCTATTAATAAGCACACAGCGATTTGGCACACAGCCTTTTCTTAAAAAATTTAGGAACATATCCTTTGTCAACAGAAATTCAGAAAAATCGTGTTAAGCACAAAGCCATTCGATAATTTTATGTTTAATTATTTTCACTTATTTAACCCGTAGGTGTTTATCACTGTCAGAGGACGTCTGCTCTGGAAGCCGCCCGAAGACGAACTTGTAAAACAAGCTTTGTTTGTTTCGAAAATGTCCACAAAGCGAACGAAGGAATTGTTTTTCTTCTTATTATGTGAAGTTCACAGAGGAAAAATAGCACGCCATTCACAATAGTATTGGTCCCGCGCTTTTTTTTCGTAAAAAAACGAGAGATTAATTTGATAGTGTATGAAATGCTATAATGTACAGTGAGTGTCAAACATATTCGGGTTTCAATTTTATCAATAATAAGACCTCAGTATTTTAGGAGCCCGTACTCAATAACCAAAAAAACCAAATACTTAAAAAATTTTGATTTTATTTTTTTTTTTTTTAACCTTAATTATTTTTGAAGATTTTGTCCTTTCAGCTGTTTCGCTTACTGCCTTCAATTTTGAATGTTAAATTCTTAATTTAAACACTTGGGGATTTTTTTAACCTTACTTTTTTATAAGGCCTTATTTTGCGCTTGCTGTCCATAATTTTGGAAGGTAAATTCTTACATGTAGTAGATTTGACAGGTTGCTTTAAATATTTATTGTCAATATTTTTAGTGCACGCTTTTCTAACGTACTCGGAAGGTCTTATATGTCGGTTCTTTTAAATTAAATTTTTGTAATATTGAAATAATTTTCCGCTCGGCTGTTTGCTCATTATCAATAAAATGACCTATTAAGTTTGTCCATAGGGGAACATATGGGGAACATCTTCTTAATAAAATATCAGCTAGTCCTTCTGAGTAATAACTATTGGGACAGTCGGTATTTTGTATATTTTTTCCACATCACAATAAATTTCTAACGGTTATAATATGGGCTTTTTTATATGTATGTTGTCCCAAATTTGTCATTGGTTTTTGACATCTTCTGTTGAAAGTCTTCATATTCCATACCACTTAGTACTGAACCTTGAAGATCTTCCAATGATGTTTCAACGTTCTTTATTGTTGCTGAATTTGGCAGTATAGTCAACATACATTGGAGCCAAGCAAAAAGATGTTTATGTTGGCTAATATTGATAGCCACATAAAAGGTGTGTCTACGTCATTATTATACGAACTTTTCAACTAAAACAAGCTTTGTTTGTTTAGAAAATGTCAACAAAGCGAACGAAGGAACTGTTTTGCTTCTTATTCTGTGACGTTCACAGGGAAATGATAGCACGTCATTCACAACAGTATTGGTCCCTCGCTTTTTTCCAATTTGACCACATAAATTGTAAAAAACGAGGGATTAATTTGATAGTGTATGAAATGCTATAATGTACAGTGAGTGTCAAGAATATTCGGGTTTTAATTTTATCAATAATAAGACCTCAGAAACCCGTACTCAATAACCAGAAAACCAAATACTTAAAAAAATGTTGGTCATGTGGCAATTAAATTAAGCGAGAATAATAAATAAAAGCTTGTTAATCCTTTTTTCTATGTTCACAAATTAATCGTTTGCTTTCCTGAACTTTATTTGGTACTTTTCCCCAAACCACCATTCAATTTCTTCTGTAATTATGTAGTCTTTAAGGTGCAATTTCTTTGTAGATTTTATTTGTTTTTTTTTTAACCTTAATTATTATTTTTTTTAACCTTAATTAATTTTGAATGTTAAATTCTTACTTTAAACACATGGGGATTTTTTTAACCTTAATTTTTCATAAGGCCTTTTTTTGCGCTTGCTGCCCATAATTTTGGAAGCTAAATTCTTACATGTAGTAGGTTTGACAGGTTGCTTTAAATATTTATTGTCAATATTCTTAGTGCACGCTTTTCTAACGTACTCGGAAGGTCTTATATGTCGGTTCTTTTAAATTAAATTTTTGTAATATTGAAATAATTTTCCGCTCGGCTGTTTGCTCATTGTCAATAAAATGACCTAATAAGTTTGTCCATAGGGGAACATATGGAGAACATCTTCTTAATAAAATATCAGCTAGTCCTTCTGAGTAATAACTATTGGGACAGCCGGTATTTTGTATATTTTTTCCACATCACAATAAATTTCTAACGGTTATAATATGGGCTTTTTATATGTATGTTGTCCCAAATTTGTCATTGGTTTTTGGCATCTTCTGTTGAAAGTCTTCATATTCCATACAACTTAGTACTGAACCTTGAAGATCTTCCAATGATGTTTCAACGTTCTTTATTGTTGCAGAATTTGGCAGTATAGTCAACATACATTGGAACCAAGCAAAAAGATGTTTATGTTGGCTAATATTGATAGCCACATAAAAGGTGTATCTACGTCATTATTATACGAACTTTTGAATTAAAACAAGCTTTGTTTGTTTAGAAAATGTCAACAAAGCGAACGAAGGAACTGTTTTTCTTCTTATTCTGTGACGTTCACAGGGAAATGATAGCACGTCATTCACAATAGTATTGGTCCCTCGCTTTTTTTCCAATTTGACCACATAAATTGTAAAAAACGAGGGATTAATTTGATAGTGTATGAAATGCTATAATGTACAGTGAGTGTCAAGAATATTCGGGTTTTAATTTTATCAATAATAAGACCTCAGAAACCCGTACTCAATAACCAGAAAACCAAATACTTAAAAAGTTTAGGTCATGTGGCAATTAAATTAAGCGAGAATAATAAAAGCTTGTTACCCTTTTTCCTATGTTTACAAATTATTCTTTTGCTTTCCTGAACTTTCTTTGTTACTTTTCCCCAAACCACCATTCAATTTCTTCTGTAATTATATAGAGTTTTAATTATAGAAGATTTTGTCCTTTCAGCTGTTTCGCTTACTGCCTTCAATTTTGGATGCTAAATTCTTACCTTGAACACATGGGCATTTTTTAACCTTAATTTTTTATAAGGCCTTATTTTGCGCTTGCTGCCCATAATTTTGGAATCTAAATTCTTACATGTAGTAGGTTTGACAGGTTGCTTTAAATATTTATTGTCAATATTTTTAGTGCACGCTTTTCTAACGTACTCGGAAGGTCTTATATGTCGGTTCTTTTAAATTAAATTTTTGTAATATTGAAATAATTTTCCGCTCGACTGTTTGCTCATTGCCAATAAAATGACCTATTAAGTTTGTCCATAGGGGAACATATGGGGAATAGCTTCTTAATAAAATATCAGCTAGCCCTTCTGAGTAATAACTATTGGCACAGCCCGTATTTTGTATATTTTTTCATATCACAATAAATTTCTAACGGTTACAATATGGGCTTTTTATATGTTGTCCCAAATTTCTCATTGGTTTTTGGCATCTTCGGTTGAAAGTCTTCATATTCCATACCACTTAGTACTGAACCTTGAAGATCTTCCAATGCTGTTTCAACGTTCTTTATTGTTGCAGAATTTAGCAGTATAGTCAACATACATTGGAGCCAAGCAAAAAGATGTTTATGTTGGCTAATATTGATAGCCACATAAAATTGTTATTTAAGAAATTCAATAACTTTTTCGTCTGTGTTAAACGCTCGTAATTCCTTCACAAAATTTTTCATGAAATGACCGCAACACAATTGCAAAGCAACATAGTTCGGTTTTTCATTGTTAGTAGAGCTTAGGAAGCATTTACTTAAATAATAGTCTATGTTACAAGAAAATGGTTCCGTTGAAGTGTTACAATAACTGAATTTATGGAAGCCCAACTTCAATCAGTATATACCCGTTTTGAAATGGGCCAAATTGGATGCTAAATTCTTACTTTGAACACATGGGGATGGGGAGGTTAAAAAAACCTTTATTTTTCTTAAGGCCTTATTTTTCTTATCTTTCCTTAGTTTGCGCTTGCTGTCCATAATTTTGAAAGCTAAATTCTTACATTTAGTATTTAGTAGGTTTGACAGGTTGCTTTTAATATTTATCTTCGATATCTCTTAGTGCACGCTTTTCTAACGTACTCGGAAGGTCTTATATGTCGGTTCTTTTAAATTAAATTTTTTGTAATATTGAAATAACTTTCCGCTCGACTGTTTGCTCATTTTCAATAAAATGCCCTATTAAGTTTGTCCATAGGGGAACATATGGGGAATATCTGCTTAATACAATATTATCTAGCCCTTCTGAGTAATAACTATTGGGACAGCCCGTATTTTGTATATTTTTTCACATCACAATAAATTTGTAACGATTATAATATGGACTTTTTATATGTTGTCCCAAATTTGTCATTGATTTCTGGCATCTTCTGTTGAAAATCTTCTTATTCCATATCTTCGTACTGAATCTTGATGATCTTCCAATGACATTTCAACGCTCTTTGTTGTTGTAAAATTTAGCAGTATAATGAACATACATTGGAGCCAAGCAAAAAGTTGTTTATGTTGGCTAATATTTATAGCCACATAAAATTGACATTTAAGAAATTGAATACATTTTTCGTCTGTGTTAAATACTCGTATCTCCTTCACAACATTTTTCATGAAATGACCGCAACACAATTGCAAAACCACATAGTTCGGTTTTTCATTTTTAGTAGAGCTTAGGTAGAATTTTCTTAAATAATAGTCTATGTTAGAAGAAGATGGTTCCTTTGAAAAGTTGCAATAACTGAATTTATGGAAGTCCAACTTCAATCAGTATATACCGGTTTTGAAATAGGCCACGGAATACCGCTTTTTTGTGGAAAGTTCCTAGGAAAAGAAAGAATCTTATAATATCTCCAGTATATTGACAGTTTAGTGATGCATCGGCTATATTGACAAGTAGACCGCGAATATCCCTTCTTTCAGCTACATGCATAACTAAGTTATAAAAATTGGCTTCTTTAGAGTCTTTATTTATTTATTTACATTGCAGTTGAAGCCAGTTTACAATTCTATGGCCAATTTAAATATAATTACAAAGAATCCACATGAATATCATAGCTACTCGAAAATATAATTAAGTAATTACATATATTTTAATAATCTTAATAAGTAATATACATTAATGATTTTAAAGAATTAAATTCAAATTTGTTTAAAATAACTAGCACAGCATTATTTCATAACTACTCGGCTATATAGCCTACTTATAGAAAGGAAGTATTATTTGTAATGTCTGAATAATTTTAATAAGTAATGTAGTTTTTGTTTGAAACGTCTATCATTACATTATTTCATAGCTACTCTTTAACTAAGTTGCGCAGAATACTTCCGGTTGCATCAAAGAATATTGTGTTTCCACCTAGGCTGGAAAGTCTTTTAGTTTTTGTGAGTCCTAAACTTTCCTTGGTGAACAAATATATGTCCTGCATCCGGGGGATGTACAACATCTAATTGGGATCAAAAACATGATATGTTCTCTTCCCACTTCTGTATCTACTGCGAATTTATATTTGCTGCATCCGTTATCATAATATTCGCATTTGGCATATAAATTTAACATGCCTTTTACGCTAAAATAGTATGTATAAAAGTTAGGAGGGCGGTAATTATTAATAGTACCAAATTTTTTACGAACTAGGTCCTCCAAATATTCCAAAATGATTTTGAAATCGTAATTTGGTAAATTTTCTATAGAACTGAATATATCTAGAGATTCCTTAAACACATAGGCTAGATGGTCTATCGATGCCCTTTCCCTCACCTTTGCTGAACGGGTGTCCCAAAATAATTACCTTTTAGCAGCTTTGGTCGTGGGTACATTTGTTAGATATTTACACGTGTATAAATATTTAAACATTTAAACAAATCTCATAAATAGAATTAAATTGTATACTAAATAAATATTCACACATTTCCTTAATTCAGTTAAATATTATTCACATATTATACAGAATTTATCAGTTTCATTCTTAAATTAAATCATTGTCATTGAATTCCTATTTCGCCTCAGCAATGCACCTTAACAGAGATCTGCTAATTCCTTAACAGTACTCTGTTGATGGTTCGCGTCTTTGCTAAAATTACATTTTCCAATTCATCTTCACACACGTTATCAGTAAATTTTATTTTAATTTCCGCGTATCCATCCCGTATGGGATGTTGTGGAACAATTTTTTTTATCATATTTATACATATATTATTTTCCTCGCAAAATTTTGCGTCGCTTCTACCTGCTTTTTTTTATTTCTTTTTCATTTTTGTTTTATTTCCTGTAAAATTAGTTGCAAATTAAGTTGTAGTTTTTTAATATTTAAAAAAACAGGCTGAGCCCGGCTGGGATTTGAACCCACGTCCTTGCAAACATATCAAAAAATGTTGTCACGGCGTGTTAGCGTTTTTTTCTCTGTTTATGTTGTGCCCACTGTCTTGTTCACTTTGTACTTTTCACTAGGTATTTGTGTACTATTTTCACTGTTGTATATTATACATTATTTGCAATGTTCACTTTGTATGTTCATTTTTTGTTATGTGTTGTTAAAACGATCTTGTACAAGTTCGTCTTCGGACGGCTTCCAGAGCAGAATTAAACATAAAATTATCAAATGGATTTAGATTTTTCTGAATTTCTGTTGACCAAGGATATGTTCCTAAATTTTCTAACAAAAGGCTGTGTGCCAAATCGCTGTGTGCTTATCAATTGGCTGGGTGCCAAACAAGATTTTGATGAATTTGATCGTTTTAATCAACGCAAACAATAAATGAATAAAATCCATTCGGATTAATTGAACCTAACCTTAACTTAAAAGTCCCAGCAAAATGTTCGATGCCAAAGATGACATTCAATCATGGGTGCAAGTGATCTAGCATGTCATCTTTTTAGCATCTTCATCGATGAATTTTATATGAGCGTGGACCCAAAAGATGACGATCTTTTCTGGATCCTAAGAATGTCATTTTAACCAATGCGTTGACATGTCATTTCCACCAATGCTTTGGCATGTCATTTCCACCAATGATTTGACATGCCATTTTCACTAATGCTTTGACACGTCATTTTCACCCACGCTTTGGCATGTAATTTTCACCAATCCCTTGTCATGAAATTTTCATGTCTTGTTTGGAAAATGGAAATGCTGTATTGAATATGGTTTTCATGAAAAACAAATCTCTTTATTAATTCAAACGATTTCATGAAATAGCTACAATTAATTTATCAGTATAGTTTTTCAAAAGTTTACATCCAAAATTGCAATGTAATCACCACCGCTGCAACGCAAAAGATTACTTCCTCCGTTCTCCGCAACTGATATTCTTTCATCTTACAAAAGGTTTTTTTCAATTATCTTCCCATCACCAGTTCAGATTTCAACATGGACTCCAAATGCACTCCTTTAAGTATTTTTATTTCGTTAATTACTTTTATTTTTTAATTTTGTTATTTTATAACAACATTTTGGTAATTTATACTCTTTTGTTTAGTGAAGAAAATATGTAGGGATCTACAACCCGGCTTGCTTTAGGGATCTCTAAGAACAAAATGTAACGAACGGGGTGGAGAGACTTTTTATGGAAAATACCATTTATTAATTAATTTATTTTTAATTGTTTCTTTCCAAAAGTAGTTTCTTCTTTATTTTCAGATTCTTGTTCCTTTTCGTTTCGGACTTTTTTTTCAAATTCCAAGAAGCGAGATTTGATTGATTTCATTCTATGTCAGATTTAGAACAGACAAGGGAACTTTTAAAATAGCAATGTGTGCAGTCCGATTCTATTTTTAGCTCGATGGTTGGGACTTCATATAATACCAATTGTTTAGAAATTTTAGTTGTTTGATATGCAGGAAATGTAAGACAACATCACGACGACAGTTCTAACAACTTTGGTCTGTTCCAGAAACTGCAAGAATCTACTTATTTTTACTACGATAACAATTTTTCTTTTATGTTATCGGAAAAAATAGTAAAAATTAGTAGATTTTTGCAGTACAGGAACATACCAAAATGAAAATAAGCAGGTGTGTAAATAAAAACACAAACATCATCTCTATTGGATCGATTGAATGGGTACAAATGCTGATGAAAAGATCGGATCTTTCACGACTTCCTTGGCATTGGTTCAAATCCTAATGAAAAGATCGGATCTTTCACGACTTCCTTTGAACCAATGCAAAAGATGACATAAAATCACGTCATCGCAAAGAACCACTTCCGTCAAATTTTGCTGGGTAAAAATTACAAATGCGTTTTAAATAATTTAACTATATTTTCATATTAAACAACGAAAAGTCGTAAATAAAATAAGTCCAATCGGATCAATCGAGTAATGTAGACAAGGTCTACAACATCAGCGAAGAATAATTAATTGAATTAACCAAGGCGTCGCCCGTTTAATAAACGTGTTCTTCGCAGAAGGGGAACACGTTGATGTCAAATGGCTATAGGCCTTAAACCTTTTACCGAATTTTACCAGAGAAATCAAAGCAAGAAGGAATTTAAACGAAGGAAATAGCAGACAAACGTAGTTAGACTACACATTTTGACGTGGATCTTTACCATTAATTTTGCACCATTTTCATGGCGGTGTGATCTAAGGGTTGAAGGAGTAGTTAAAAGCAAAAAAAAGAAAACGATGTATTTCTGTATGTACTTATCTTAACCACTCTTTTTATTTTCCACTATTTCCTACCGCTAAGTTGTTCTTATAGTTTTTGTCCTACCCACAATGTTTGGTTACTTCTAAGTTATATATAATTTCAGAAAAATTGTTAGTTCCCGATCGGTAATAGGTACGTGTATAAATAGGTAGCATGGAACCACATTAGTGTCTCATATGTAATAAATGAAAACACAATCAGAATATGATATTTTTACAGATTTCAGTTGCAAATCAAGATGCAATTTGCCGTACTGAAACATTTTGTATTTTTTGTCTTGTGAATAACTAGTTTTAAGTTTTACTTAGCCACGACATAAGTCTTACTACAAAAATACGATTTGTAAAATGTTACATATGGTCCGTTTTATTGTACTCTGCGGAAACATGGACTTTGAAAGCTGTAGATGAAAAAAGACTGAACTCGTTCGAAATATGGATATATCGTCGAATTTTAAAGATCCCATGGACCGAGCGCATTACAAACGACGAAGTGTTAGAACGCATGCAAGTCGAACGCCAATTAATAAAAATTATAAAAACACAAAAAACCGCATATCTTGGTCACATTATGAGGTATGAAAAATATAAGCTTCTGCCAACAATTATCCAAACAAAAATCGATGGGAGAAGACCGAGAGGGCGACGGGAAACATCATGGCTCAAAAACATTCAAGACTGGACTGGACACCATAATGAAAGAACTCTTCTGAATGCCGCCAAAAACAGAAACTTATATATAAATTAATAAACTGATTTGTTAAATATACCAAATTATCATTATGTAATTGTATGATGGCTAAAACCCGAATACGGAATGGCAAATAAAGAAGAAGAATAACTAGTTGTTCTTTAAATTTGCAAAATAACTTTTTGTTTTTTTTTTTCACTTTTTCTGTTATTTCCTTATTATGTGTTGTTAAAACGGTATTTTACTTGTGTATTACTTTTCTAAACCGCTTTTTTTTATTTTTTTGTTTTCCTCTATTTCGTACTGTTAAATTGTTCTTAAATTTTTTGTTCTACTCCCTTTTTTATTATCCTTGCTTGCTTAATTCTAACATTTAAAAATCTTCACTGCTTTTATGTTGAAACTCTTTTTTTGAAAAAAAAAAAAACTGAGAAGGAGCACGATTCAATGCGATAAGAAACGTAAGTCTATTTTTTTGGGGTGAATCTTTATGTTTAAACTGGAGCAACTTATCGATCATTGTCAGGTGACAACCATACAAAAAGCCTCGAGTACGGAAGGAATGACAGAGTAGTTCCCCGAAAATTACTCACCACGAAGATATTGATAAATGTAAAGGTTCATGCATTAAGGCCGAGCATCGTGTAAGACTCAAACATCGTATCCCGATTAAACAAAGATACATGCCATGTAATCCAGGTATACGCACTTCTGACCTAAGATCGGATTGTAGATTAAGAGAACTCTCTCAGACATATAAAAAGACAACGTAAAAGAAATATCTCGCCATGCTTTGGGGATTCAGAACACAGAGATTTTCTGGTTTATGGATTTAACGAAACTCATTCCTTGAAATGGTTTCATTCCTTGCAGAATCACACTGGGAAATTGAAATGCAGCAGTACGAATAAAGACTAATATTAGGTACGATTCTGCCCTTATGGGAAAGTTCGGAAATCGCAGGAGGTGGAAAGTCGTTGCCATAATAGACTATTTATCCTTTTCTCGTCCCAAGTCGTCGAGTCGACAAGTTCATTTCGTGCTGAGAAGAGCAGGAAAGCCGAGCAAGCATGTAAATTTGTTTACCGCAAGGGTTGTGACTGCGATGCCTGTAGCAGGAAGGTAAAGATCAAACTATGACCGCATGTAAATTTATAATTTTGAGATACTGAATTGGATTGATTATGAAGTTGAAATTATTTTTAGAAAAATATTCGATTAGTACGTACCTAGACGCCAGGCTGAAGAGGACGGATGTTATATCATGCAGGGTAATCCGAGAATTTTTTTCTGTCGAAGCAACCCCTACTTTATGTGGAACATTCGTTTCGTAATCGCGAGACGACAAAAGTGTTTATCCTGCAGATGGTGACCACAGCCATACAAACTTCCTACCCTCAGAAACTCGACAAAAACTATGATGGTTTACATCCCGAATTCCAAACCCTAGATGAATATATGTCTCCCACGGACGCACAGTGCGAAATATGAGCACTTTAGCGGAACTTTACTAATAACTTTTAAAGTAAAGGGCGTAGATTCCTAAAATTTTGCAAAAATGTTTCTTATATTAGTGGAAATTGTGGTGTTCAATTTGGCCCACATAGGCCCGCGGTTTCCCGTAGCGTTCATGTAACGGCGGTTGTCGTTTTTACGTTTTACATTAATTTTTTCAATCGATTTTGCTGCAAATTGGTATATTGAGTTTTCAGCGGATAGAAAACTTATGTACAAAATATTTTCAATATAGGTTCGCGATTTGGTATAGACCCCATTGAACGGTACCTTTCAATGGGATATATTTTAAATGTTACAGACACATTTTCCAACGTATTTGGTTGTATTTTGGCATTTTATGTTCTTCATAAATAGAAAACATCTGTGCGAAATATAAACATCGCAGGTACGCGTTTTTGGTATAGCCCCCATATGACGGCTTCCCTCATATTAGGTATTTTAAATGTTGAAGACAAAAATTGCAACAGATTTTGATGCAAATGTACATTTTAAGATGTTAGCGAATAAAAATCCTTCTCACATAAAAGCTGTCAACATAGGTTCACTTCTGGGTGAAGCCCCACAACCCTACACATCCATTAAGGAGTAAAATGTCAATAACTGTTTGTTTTCATTTGTATCTATAATGTTTATCGGTCTATTTAGCAGGTCTGTGCCATTAATTTTATTAATAATGTCTCGCAGATCAAGTTCAGGTTGGAACTGCATTACTATTTTTAACGTATATTGTTATTTGCACCACAGCATTCAAAAATGTTGTACTATATATAAATCACCAACATTTACAGGTCAAAACTATTAAAAATTGCGAGAGGATTCTTAATTTAACAGAAATCATCATTAGTTAATATCAGTGAGTCCATTTCTTCAAAACACAGTCAACAACGGCGTTCATCGCCGCGTTTACCTTCCAATTTCGAAAATGCAATTAAATGAAGTTTCCGAAGTCATTTAAAAAAAACTTGAATTTCTCCGGAGACCGCACGTTACCGCAGCTGTTTTATGGCTTTGCGAACAGAGGAGACCCCAATCTTTCAGATCATATATATCTTAAAACGTGAATGTACGGGAATCACTTTTGAAATATCCACGGAAAATAAAAAAAAATATTTTGAAAACTTCAAAAAAGCACTTCTTTCCGATTAAAATTGCACGAAAACAATAAGCGTTTTTTGCATTTTTTTAAGAGTAAAATATTATAATAGTTTTGTAAAATATTAAGAAAAATAAATCATGGCATACTGACTTACCATTTGTCCGCGCCACGCTATTTTTTTAATGAATCCAAATTATATTTTTTAGAAAAAAAAAATTATGAAACGAAAGTGCAACTTTATGTGCATTTTTAAGTCGTTTCGCGGAGTAAATCGCCAAACTGGGTATGGGTCATTAGCAGTGGAGTACTTAGCTAACGAATTCAATTAAAATTTAATTAATTTTATGTACTTTAAAAATTCCTTAAAGTTCCACTAAACTTCCCATATTTCGCAGTGTGGGACGTCTTTAAGCTGTTGAGGAGGGATGAAACCGAACCGACCACATACTTCCCACATTATCTCACATCCGAATGAGCTTCGCAATCGTACCATGTACTGCTGGCGATGTATGCAGAGGGGGCATACTCGATACCATTGTAGGAGGTTGGGTTTGTTCTGCTCATACGGTGATATTGACGATAAACTAACCTTGGAGTTTGTGTAACGTGTCGACATAATTGGACGAGTGTACATGTATTATTTAGCGACATATGATTCAATGTGAACTACTCTAATACTGATCACCTGTAGTTTTAAGGTTTTTTTTTGTTATGATTAAGAATAGATTAAGTAAACAAAATCTACGATAACGTAATGTTATGTTTAATATATAAGGACAATGAACAAATGAATTATGAAAATAAAGTCAGAAGTTATACAGAGCCTAAACCGGCTTTATCACTATCACTATCGGCTTTATCACCAAATCACGGAGCTTTTTAATTTGGCAATCTGGCAACCAGTTGTGCCTGCGAAAACTTAGAGCCAAGTAGCGTTTTTTAAATAGGCTGGTCCTTTCATTATTGGAAAGTACGCATTTATATGCCTCCCCAACAGCAACTACAGCTTTCTGGCCATCTCTTCGATCACGTATATAGACAGCACGGTGGAAAGTTTTTTTTCGAGATTAACGGAGTAGTGCCGCTTGGAAGATATAGCTTGCCAGCCAGCAAATTATTACATGTGGCAGGTTCAACCCGGTGAAAATTACCTTCTACGACCAGACAACCCCCAAAAACCAACACACCAGAAAATATAACTTTTTGTGGTGTGATAAAAAACGCGATTAAAAAAGAAAATATTTATTTATTATTATATTAACTTGTAGTAAATACAATGTTAATAAGACATAGCATTGGCTACAACGGCCATCAGCTAAAAAAAGAAAATATAATTTTTTGTGGTGCGACAAAAAACGTGATTAAAAACTCTTATTAATAAAAAATGGGAAGAAAACGTAGCGCTGGCGCTGTCTCATACTTTTCAAGAATATATTTCTTAAAGATTCAACATGAAAAATCTTTAAATTTATAAACATTTTAAATTTATAAACATTTTCTAAATGCACAAACAATTCAGAATTCTGTGCCTTTTTTGAAAAATTAAATAGTTTCAATAATTTAAATGGCAAAAAGAAATTGGCTAACAACGAGAAGCAAAGGAAACGAATTTATGCCTTCTTCAAATCTGCGGTAAGTACAAGTAATTCATTGTATTTATAAATGTTTGGTTATCGTTTATTTATGTAAATGTTCTCTTTGTAAAGTCAAAATTATCAACGATTTTGAAAGAAGCTGAAAACGATTTTTCTGAAACAAACAGTTCATTGATGTTTGAAAACAGCGAAGTGTCGGATTCAGTGGACAAAACCACAACTCGCTCGGAAGAGTATCAAATTCCATGCTAGGAGCTGCCAGAGAGACGCTATATATACGCTATCCATAATTTTGGGCGAACGGAAAGAGGCTACATTTATATCCTCCTAAGTCTTCAAAAGTGGATGTTAGCAGATACCCTCCGAAGAGTCGTCGTAACCCAGATTGAGAACTGTTCCAATGGAAAATGATGCAATTCGTGTTATATTTCGCACCAGCTACATTCGAACGAACCCTCGTCGTAATTATCGAACCTGATGTACACCGATTACTCATCGTGTATTTGATCAATATTATCATTCAATTATCATTATCATTCTAATATTTCCCGAACATCTAAGAACACTGAAGTAAGTGTTTCAAAGTGTGAAGGGGGCAGGGTAGAAAGTAAAGGCCTGGCTGGTACGTAAGCTACCTCGCCTGCTTGCCTTGCTTTGCTGCTTCATTTCTGACATAATAAACATAAAAGAATAAAGACGAAAAGGGCAACACAGTTTGAAATTTGCTCGGCCTTCTTTATTCTTTTATTTTTATTATGTCAAAAATGAAGCAGGAATGCAAGGCAACCGGGCGAGGCTGCTATGTACTTAGGCCTTAAACTTCGAGAAATATAACTTTGTCACCTAAGTCGTGGTACTTTATGTGAATACCTACTTTGCGGTCTACCTTATAGGTGAATACAATGCGTCTAACAATGCCCCCGCAAAAAGTGAACGAGTACCTATTCGCTCACACGTATTTGGACGCGCCTTGCTAGGGAGGGGAGGATATATACTCCTGCCTTTCTCTGGGTCATCCACCACTATGATCGTGCAACTCCACATTCGAGCCAAAGCTCTCCCCGCGATTTGGCTCTTAACCACATCCACCTCGATGTTCCCGTAAGGCGACGACACGGATCTGGGAGCACCTGACACCCGCGGTACCAGAATATAGATTCCATCTACGAACACTACCATTAGGACTCCAACAACCTCAGACTGGTGACCTCCAACAATTTAGCCAGCAGAAAAACATACAAAAACACAAACTATGAACATGCTGTCCTCACGGACTGCACAATGGGACCACCGGGACCGCGGCAACGGACAAAATAACAATTAACAAGGTCATCCTCGCGTCTGACTGGCACGACATACATACATAACGAACACGACGACACTCCAACAAGAAATCTCCTCCAACAGGCGCAACACTAACACCCCCATCTACCAAATTAGAATGCCCTAGCCAATCATCCTCAGACAGTTGCAAGCCACGCTTCTGCCTTTACAAAACAGCCCTACATCTCGCTTCCAAAGAGCAGGGCGCCGAGTAACACCTGCATTGCATCCGTAGGCAAAGTTCGAAAATGGGGAAGGAATGCCCCTGGGGAATCAGAAAATTGAGGTCTTATTTTGAGGGATATCGGTTTTCTGCATTACCGATCACCATTAAAATGGTCTCATTCCTTGCAGAATCCATCTGAAAGACTGGCAAGCTCGACATTGGAGGTGTATGATTTTGATATCGAATTTAGAAGTGCACGCAGAGAAAAAAATATGTTTGATCCAATAATATTCCAAGAGCAAAATATGTATTGTTAACATATTGTTGGATTCCTCATGTAGTATTGTAAATCCAAAAATAGTTTGTGTCAACTGGACAATATTTCTCTCTTTTCTTCGAAAATTTGTTTCTCTTCTCTCGCTATTCGATGCCGTGTTGAAAAAACAATTTTGGTGAGTTGTGGTGTGTTTGTACGACATGCTGCCTTTACCTTTGTTTTTGTGTGTATGTACTTGTGAGACTCTTGTTTTTATTTGTTTCTGTTTTGTTTCATTCTTTTTTCCTTTTCATGTTTGTTATGGTGTTTAATTATTCCTCATGTTGTGGTGGGTTCTTGTGGCTTTTTGTTTGTCTTTGTTGTCAGCTAATGCAGCAAACCATGTATTGTGTTCATCAAAGATTGCAATATTATACGCGACATTTATATCCAAGTTATGCGAAAAGTGTATATGAGAAGTATATGCACTCAAATCAAAAATTTCTGGGCTGGTTTTCTGTATTGACAATACTTTTTGTAAACAAAATTAGATTATGATAGTTCCTACAATCGGTATTGTTAACGATTTTAACAATATTGCGGAAATTCGAAAGTTGTTTTTGTTTTCTATGTTTGGAACAAAAGATGGTATTTTTGGATTTGGATTACAATGTTTGAACAAAACAAATACATTTTTGGAACCAAAACATATATTTTTGTTCCAACAAAAGCGAAAAATATTTTTTCTCTGCGTGTGAAGCCTAAATGACGTAGCCAATCGCCTTTGTTTGAGTCTCCTGTCATGACGGAAGTCAATAGGCTAATGACTATCAATGCAGTCGGGCTTGTATGACCGAATGAGAAGGAAAGTAGAAGGAAATTATAATTGGCCTGTCATGTTACAGGACATTATACGAGGAGCTGTGAAATATGTATTCGGTTTAAACCGAGGGGACAAATGGAAACAATTCAGGGCTATACACGAGTGGTTGTTGTCAGGGCTGACTATGTGGGGATCCCTACCAAGCTCGACTAGAGGGAATACAACCTCATAATATATGATTGATATGAGGTTAGTCACCTGTCAAGACGGAAGCCAATTGGCTAATGACTATCGAGACTATCTGTCCGTACTAGTCGAATGAAATAACCAGAATTTTATGCAATTAATGCAACGTAAAGCCCTTAAAACTCCCACACTCAGAGTGGGAGAAGAGACCCGGACAGAAGGGTCACGATGCTATCGAAGCTGGGGGTTCTTAAAAACGCTAAAATGAACGGAAGAAAGTTATTTTTGGACTGAATTGGCGCAGGACATTAGGGATATGGAATAAGTGTTCGGTTTAAACCGAGAGGGCAAATGGCAACAAAACAGTGCAACATACCATGGAATCTTGTTGTCTGCGCGGACTATGTGGGAGCCCTCCCCAAGTTCGACTAGAGGGATCATAACCTCACCATACATCATTGATATTAGAGAAAAAGAGAAGGTATGGCTAATGATTGCTTTTGCATCAGGTTTTTAAATATGTTATAGTCGTTGGTTTATGCATCTCCAAAAATTCTTTCACTGTGCAAACAAAATATTGCGTAGACATGAAATTTATGTTGTGCGTTATTTATAACGTTTTGGGAATTGCTTTATTTTCGTTATGGTTTTCCACTGAACTGGACCAGTTTTGATTGTGGCAAATAAGAAGAAACAAAAAAAAAAAAAAAACAACATCACAACAACCACAACCAAATCGGTGAGCAATTATTTCAAATGCTAGTCATATTGCCGTTGCTGACTGCTCCACAATGAATAGCGAGCATACCAAGCAAACATACCTACGGCAGCGGCATAGCGATAAACACTTCTGCAAAAAAAAAAAAACGCAAATGAAAAAAATGCGTGTCTGGACCAAAAGTTGTTAGATGTCAGTTAAAGTTGGTGTTGCTCCTACATATCGGAACATGTTTCAAGAAACATAAAAGTGAATGAAAAAAAAAAACAAACGAAACATTACCGGAGTTGGTTGAGGCTGATTTCCTTTTCGAAAGACAGCAACAACAACCGCCAGTCACACAGTGAAAAAAAGGAAAATGTCGTTCAACTTTCGCTTAAAGACCAAACCAACAAAATGCGCCCAGTCCCCGACAAAACGAAATCCATTTAGGCTTAAAAATTTTGTTATCGTTGTTGTAGTTGTGTTTTAATTTCAAAACAAATAAGGAAATGCCCATTTTGATGTTAGCTGGACATGATGTACAGATTTGGCGATTAGACTTTGAATTCACTTGAATTAAATTAAGGCGTTGTTTACAAAATTGCAAAATTGTTTTTTTTTTTACAGACAATACCTATCGGTTAAATAAGAGATGTCGCCCGTTATCCCTATAATGGTGAAAGTTGCAGTCAATTAAAATTAAATTGTATCAAAATGTTGTCAAAATTAGTTCAATGACTTTTTGTAATGGATAGACGTAATAATATTGACTTAATAGCTTTACATGATACGGAGGCAAGAAAATATTTTAAACATTATGGGAACATGTGCCATCCCATGATATTGGCTTATGTAATGTTGGCGTAGACATTTTATCGAACCTGTGTTTTGTAATAACCAATATTTTCCCAGGTGATTTTATATTTCAGCAGACGACAAAAACAAAACCGGAATGACTCTGCCCATGACGGATTGATACGAAATTTTTTCAATGAGACATACAAATCGGATTTGTTATTGAACCTACAACGAGTCTACGTTAGAGATATGACAATAAACGTACTTTACCTGCTTAGCTATGTGGTTCTAACTAAACTTCTATCTAAAAATAGAATTTATGTAAAACATCCAATAATCTTCTATTTCGGTTTGAACCTTCCATATTTCATGAACAGTGGAAGGAACGTGACTTTTAAACATTTTAACAAAGGATTTAAGTATATATGAGGCGCTCAGCGCCAAAACGGCCTAACCCACATGCCCAACAAATCAAACAGACTATAAAGATCTAACCAGGACCATTTAAAATAACTACTACAAAATTCCATATTGCATTGAGTAACACTAAGTAATATTACCTTCTAAAATAATGCAATATGGAATTTTTTTAGAATTCATTTCAAAGGGTTTCAGTTAAATCTTAACAGTGAGTTTGATTTTTTTGGGCATGTGGATTAGGCTATTTTGGCGCTGAGCGCCTCATATATTCCATTTAGAAGCACATTATTCACTTAAATGGGCACTAATCCGGTACCAGGAGTTCTAAATGATAGAAACATACCGAAAAAAATTTTCTATATGGGTTTATGAATTCTCTCTATATATGCCTACCTTTGAAACAAGGCAAAAGGAACAACATCTGGATCTTACGAACTCTTCGTCCAGCATCACGGCATGCACAACTTGAACAGCAAATGTCATCATTTAAGATCGACGTCTTGGGTATAAGTGACATGAGATGGAATAAAGGCGATGGACTTCCCACAGAAAACGGCAAATATATAATATAATGGTGGTGAAAGCGGAGTTGGGTTCATGATGTAGAAGAACGTTAAGAAGAAACCAAAATCTGACCGTCTGATAATGGCTCGATTCAAGCACAATGTAAGACAAGTCACCATGTGCTGTGTGCCCAGAGAAGATACTGAAGACCCTGTGAAAGAGTCATTCTACGGACAATTGACATTCACGCTTAGTGAAATTTTGAAAGGAGATATAATACTCATGGGTGACTTTAACGCAAAAATAGGGAGCGTCAACACCAATGCCCGCTCAACAATAGGAAAGCATGGATGTAAAAAAAAAACAATAACGCAGGGCGACTCATAGAACTGTGTCAAACATTCCAGCAAGTAATTGGTGGCTCCATCACCCCGCACAAGAAGATTCATAAATACACATGGCAATACTCGCAACCAGATAGATCATATATGCCTGAGTAGAAAATGGATAAGATCCCTGTCAGACGTCACAAATAAAAGAGGAGTTGACATAGACAGTGACCTTGCACTTATCATAGGCGAGATAAAAGTCAAATTGAAATGTCCAAGAAGAAACACCAGACACATAAGGCGAAAACAATTACGGAAAAACACACCACCAGAAACGCCCGCAACACCAGCCATGGGAATACATCATATCATCAAGTTGCGGAGGAAATGTTGTACGTAGTGACTTAACTTAAGATGCAGTTGAACAACAATATCACAAGAGAGCAGTATCAGCAAGAAAGCTGCAAGAAGAGACAAACGAAAGTTCCTAGAAGATCTGACAAAAAGAGCAGAGGAAGCAGCAAGGCAGAACAAGATGAGAAAGACAATAGATAGACTAACTGTTAGACTCTAACAAATCGAAGGTGTAGCAGGAGCCAAGCAGTACAGGTCGTAATGGTAGACTACTAATGAACAATCATGAACAAATACAAACATGAAGAGAATATTTCGAAGAAATTAGTAATGTCAGAAACACCACTAGAAAACACATTGAATATACCTCCCATCCTGAACGAAATAAAAGATACAATAGATCAACTAAAAAGTAGTATGAACATATGATTTACCGGCTGAAGTTCTACAGGCCGACTCCAGAACCGCAGCAGAGTTAGTTCCACCTCACATCATATCAGCTTAAGAGGAAAAAAGACATGAAAGAAATGCATCGTGTAAAGTAACCCAAAAATGGCGACTTGAAAGATTGTAACAACTGGAGTGGAATAACCCTGCTCAACTCCATATACTAGCAAAAACGAATTCAAATGCAAGTAGAAATAGTACGAGTACTGAGAGATGAAGGAGCTGACTTCAGATCAAATAGAAGCTGTGTAGATCAGCTCAATAATCGATGCGTCATAAAAGATCAATCTATAAAATGGTCACCCACGAATTCAAGAAAACTTACGACACCATCAGACGAACTGTCATATGGGAAGCATTCACCAAAACGGGAGTACCCCAGAAAATAATCCGAGTAATAATAGCGATGATCTGCGAATTTGTACCTGGAATGTTCGCACTCTTTATAGAGAAGGTGTAGTTTACGCACTGGCAGATGTACATGGAAAACACAAGGCCCATATTACTGATCAGGAGCAAACATAGACTCGGGTCACCACGTTGTTGCAGCAAAGGTACGTTCGCGTCTAAACGTAGCAAATAAAGTACAAACAGACAGAAGTTGGACATTCTTAAGCTGCAATCACAACAGATAGCCAACTGCTTAATCAAAGCACTCCTCGCGAAATCCATATTTGGATACCAGAGATCTCCACCAAGGAACACATGGTATGATCTGGAGTGTCGAGCTGTTACTGAATAGAGTGAAATCCGGCATATAGGGCTACTGTACAATTAGTAGCAACACGTAGCGCACAAGAGAAGTATCGTGCGAAAATGAGATTGGAGAAACGTCTTTTTCGCAGGAATAAAAGAGAAATGGTAAAGCGGGAGTGTGAAAAAATCGAAGGAGTCAGAATTAAGTCCGAAAATTCTAGCAAAGAGCGTAACATGAAACTAATGGGTTTTGGTACAGTCACATCCTCCTGTAGACACCAGCATGCTCAGGATATAGAAATAACATTTTTCCAAACTGTTGGTATCCGATAGTAGCGAAGACGGCGATGATACTACAGATCCAATGCAAGAAGATGGTATTGAATATACACAGCCCAGCCGAGATGAGGTAAAGGCAGCAATAAACCTGCTGAAGAATAATAAGGCAGCAGGAGCCGATGGCTTACCAGCCGAGCTGTTCAAACCCGGAGGCGACACGCTGATATATATATATCGATGATTGGATCCTAAGCATCGTGTACCCTGTCCAAAAGAAAGGAGATAAGACTGTATGCTCTAACTATAGGGACATAAGTCTACTCCCGATTGCCTACAAGATCGTGTCAGGGATATTGTGCGAACGACTAAAGCCTATTGGGCTATACCAATGCGGCTTTACACATGGCAAGTACGCCATTGAGTATATATTTACCCTGCTTCAAATCCTGGAGAAGACTTAAGACAGCTGCCTCCATTTTGTCGATTATAAAGCAGCTTTCGACAGTCCTTACGTTCATAGGTATTCCAAGTCATGTCTGAATTCAGTATTACTGCAAAGCTTACTCGGCTTTGTAAAATGACTTTAAAAGATACGATATCCTCAGTTAAAATAGTAAAGAACCTCTGCGAAGAGTTTTGTACCAAAAGAGGTTTCAGGCAAGGAGATAGACTTTCGTGTGATCTCTTCAACATCCTGCTGGAAAAGGTTATACGAGAGGCAAACGTCAAAAGAAGTGGCACAAACACAGCCACATCTCGTCAAACAAAAATAACGCTTCAAAAACACTGATACTACCCGTGCTTATGTATGGTTACGAAACCTGGGTATTTGCTCAAGCAGACAAGGCAGTCCTTGGTGTGTTTGAGAGAAAAATTCTTCGAAAGATCTACGGGCCAATCTGCATTGACGGAGAATATCGGCGTCGTATGAACAGCGAGCTGTATCAACTATACAATGACATCAATATAGTTGAACGAATCGAGATGCAACTATTGCGATGTCTAGGCCATATCATAAGAATGAGTGATGATGAACCCGCTAAAATGGCGAATAAATGCGTGGAGGTTCACGCAGATCTGAATGGTCAAAGCTTCGTTGGAGCGGACAAGTGGATGATGAGCTGAAAGGGCGCGGTATTCCGAAAGCGAAGCAACAAGCAGCGAGAAAACAAACAGAAGATCTTTTTTTAGTTTGGCTTATGGAAAAAATGTTCTGTAATGGGCCAGCTAAGTAAGTTTGGGGTTTGTTGATACAGTGTCAATGTGATGGTGAGACGATGAGACCATTCAAAAGAAAAAGAGAACAAAGTCGGGAGCATTTACTAAACAAGAGAGGAAATGTGACAGCAAATAATGGGAATGTAGGGAAAAATATGAAAGTGATTTTGCATCTCATGAAAATCTTACATGTTTTTGAAAAAAATAGTGACTTTCGGATGGATGTAAGAAACTGCTCATTAGGGATATAACTTTTTGCACTTTTTTGCAAATATCAAAAATACCACCACATAGCCGTGTAGAGCATGAAAAACTATTATGAAAAAAGGTGTAATTTTTTCTCTATCGGGAAAAAAGTTTCCGCACCAAATGCATTGAAGTTCAGTAATGCATTTTTTAATTTTAGCTGTTATGACAACATATTTGCTTTTAATTAAATTTTTTATTTTTTTGTAATCTAATTTAAAATCATTACCAAAGCGTTCTGGACCAATTCGTTCTCAAATCGCGCCATTTCGGAGCATTTTATGAATTTTTGACACTATTGCAATTTTTGTTTTTTCTTTATAAACTCGTCAATTTTATGTTTATATTATTTGTACCTATCGGACAAGAGAATATGGTGTCATTTGCAACAAATTCGCGAAAGTTACAGACAGTTTTTAATGACTTTGCCTGTGGGAATTGTATTTTTTTTCTATGAATATTTATTCAAACAAAGCAAATTTAAAATTATAAGTAGAAAAAATATCAAAAGGGTTTTAGTAATTACAGTCGGCGCGGAAACTTTTTTCACCGAATCGATCTTAGAAACGCGTTTTCATTATTAGGACAAAATTCCCCACGTGGTACTGGTGTTGTATTTTTGTAAAAAACATATACGATTCTCACAGGCAAAGTCAACAAAAACAGCCTGTAACTTTCGCGACTTCGTTGCAAATGACCCCATATTCTTTTGTCCGGTAGATACAAAAAATATAAACATAAAATTCACGAGTTTATAAAGAAAAAGCAAAAACTGCAATAGTGTCAAAAATTCATAAAATGCTCCGAAATGGCGCGATTTGAGAACAAATTGGTCCAGAACGCTTTGATAATGATTTTAAATTAGATTACAAAAAAATAAAAATTTTAATTAAAAGCATATATGTTGTCATAACAGCTAAAATTAAAAAATGCATTACTAAACTTCAATGCATTTGGTGCGGAAACTTTTTTCGCGATAGAGAAAAATTGACGCCGTATTTCATAATAGTTTTCCATGCTCTACACGGCTATGTGGTGGTATTTTTTTGGTTATAGCCCTACTGCTCATGTGTCATATGTGAGGTATCTATCTGTACAGTATGAAAACAATACAACACAAACGAAAATATGTGAAAATTCTTGAAATATTTTTTTCTGTGTATATTTTTGTCTGCAAGTTTATAGGTCCAAAATAATGTAACATAATAATAGTTCCACAAACATCCCATAAGGAACATGGGAGACTTCTCTCATATCAATGAGTGCACCCCGATTCATATTAACTCAATGATATGGGACCTACAGTCCGAGTCCGAACGGCGTGTCTAAGACACCACTTTTGTAGAGAAGTTTTACATGGCTGAAATACAGCGAGAAAACAAACAGAAGATCTTTTTTTAGTTTGGATTATAAAAAAATGTTCTGTAATGGGCCAGCTAAGTAAGTATGTCCTGGGGTTTGTTGATACAGTGTCAATGTGATGGTGAGACGATGAGACCATTCAAAAGAAAAAGAAAAAAAAGTCGGAAGCATTTACTAAACAAGAGAGGAAATGTGACAGCAAATAATGGGAATGTAGGGAAAAATAGGAAAGTTATTTTGCATCTCATGAAAATCTTGCATATTTTTGAAAAAAAATAGTGACTTTCGGATGGATGTAAGAAACTGCTCATGTATCTTATGTGAGGTATCTGTACAGTATGAAAACACTACAACACAAACGAAAATATATAAAAATTCTTGATATATTTTTTTCTGTGTATATTTTTGTCTGCAAGTTTATAGGTCCAAAATAATGTAACATAATAATTGTTCCACAAACATCCCATAAGGGATAAGGGAGACTTCTCTCATATCAATGAGTGCACCCCGATTCATATTAACTCAATGATATGGGACCTACAGCCCGAGTCCGAACGGCGTGTCTAAGACACCACTTTTGTAGAGAAGTTTTACATGGCTGAAATACTCAGGAAATGTCGCCAACATTACTGAGGGGTATTTTGCCACCGTTGAAAAGTGTTTTGATGTTGCCTGGCTGGGGAATCGAACCCACGACCTTATGTGTGCAAGGCAGGTGTGAATACCATTGCACCACGGTGGCACCAAAGTCCGATAAGGGCCATCAAATCAGAAACCCCCCTAAAAATAATTATTGAGGAACAGGATTTGGGTTGTGTAGACGGTATTAATTTATATATTATCAATAGATGAATGTTTTAATTCACACATGCTGAGTGTATATCTCTGTCGGCAAGGTCGACTGATACTTTTTTACATGTTTATACCCTCAGCCTTTAGGCTAAAGAGGGTATTTACACTTTGATACGACCAAACATGTGCCTCATCGAAATAATGGTTTTAGACCCCAAGTATGTTTGTACGATATCCGTTTCAGACAATTTTGAGTAGATCTAGCAATGTCCGTCCGTCTGTCTGTCTGTCTGGCAGGCTGGTGCGCACGATAACTCTCGAACGGATCAATCGATTCGGTTCAAATTTTGGGTATCGAAATATTTTGTCCAGATTCGATTTAAGTTCGAAGATGGGCCATATAGGTCCACTCCTTCAGGTACCTCCCCCACAAATGTTCAAAAATTGTCCCAAAACTTGTGCGCACGATAACTCTTGTATGGAATAACGGATTTGGTCCATACTTTGCACATCGTGTAATTTCTACCAAACTTAGATCAGGTTCCAATATGGACTCAATCGGTCCACTCCTTCGGGTACCTCCCACACAAAATTTCGGAAAAGTTCAGTTTAGGACCTGGTCTCGAATCGATTTGATTTTTGTTTACGCAAGTTGTATTCGCTGTCCTCTATACGACGATGTAAGTTTCATTAGGGGCAAGTCCATACTTCCTGAGAAAATAGCCTGAAAGTTACAAAAAACCCTATGACACCGTGTGTAGTGGTTGGAGCGCAAGATAACTCTCGAACGGATCTGCCGATTCGGCCCAAAATTTGTCTTTCGTAATATTTTGTCCAAACTTAGTTCAAGTTCAAAGATGGATTATATCGGTCCACTCCTTCCGGTACCTCCCCCAGAAAAGTTGAAAAATGTTCGGAAAATTTGTGCGTACGATAACTCTTGAAGGGAGTAACCGATTTGGTCCATTCTTTGCACATTATGAAATTTCTACCAGACTTAGATGAGGTTCCAATATGGACTCAATCAGTAAACTCCTTCGAGTACCTCCCACACAAAATTTCGGAAAAGTTTAGTTTAGGACCTGCTCTCGAATCGCCTTGGTTTTTGTTGAAACATCTTGTATTCACTGTCCCCTGTACGAAGGTTCAAGTTTCCTCAGGGGAAGCCCATACTTCCTGAAAAAATAGCCTGAAAGTTGAAAAACAAACCCTATGATACCATGTTTATGGGTGGAAGCGCAAGATAATTCTCGAACGGAAATGCCGATTCCGGCCAAAATTTGGCCTTCGTAATATTGTTTCCAAACTTAGTTTAAGTTCGTAGACAAGCAGTATCGGTCCACTCCTTCAGGTACCTACCCCACAAAAGTTCAAAAATAATTTCGAAAATATTTTGATGGGAGTGACCGATTTGGTCCATACTTTACACATTCTCATTATATCTACCAGATATAGATCAGGTTCGAATATGGACTATATTTGTCCACTCCATCCCGTACCTCCCACACAAAATTTTGGATAAGTTCACCTGCTATTGAATCTCTTTGATTTTTGTTGAAGCAACTTACATTCGCTGCCTCAATTACGATGGTAAAAGTTGTATCAGGGGCAAGTCCATACTTCTTGAGAAAACAGCCCGAATGGTGTAAAAACCCCCTGGGAACCCCCATGGTCTATGTCGGTCCATTCCTTTAAGTACCTTTTCCGCAAAATTTTTGAACTTCAATCCTAATCAACATTTTTGTCGGTTCATACCACCAAAATTTTGAAACCGCCTAAATACATAAGTTTTTTTGTGAAAAAGTGTTTCAATTTGCACAGGCTGAGGGTATATCTCTGTCGGCAAAGCCGACTGATACTTTTTTACTTGTTTCTTGTACACTTAGATCGGTTGTTAGAATAAATAGTCGTTTTACTCCAGAATACCTTATTTTCCTTGCTAATATTCACTCATTATACATAGGACGCTTACCACTGCACTTTTTTACTCAAACAAAAGGAAATTCCTTAAAATCAAGATAATCCTCGACATAATGGGATATGTTATTATTATGGTTTAATTTTAATTCTGGTTAAATTGCTTGTCTACATCTTCTATATACCCGAAGTTGAAGCTGCAATTTTTAATGTTGGGAAATCATCACAATTCAAATCTATTTTGATTTTCTACATATCATCCACACATGCTGTAGAAAGATTTTTTTATTATTGTCTACTGTGATTTGCCGTGGTTTGCGTAGACAACCGCAAAACTGAAGACTCTAGAACACTATTAGAATCTTCTCTTATATTTTTTATTAATCAAACGAAACATGATTTAATCATTCGTTTTTTAATCCATCTAATTGTATATGATTTGATAAATTTATTACTAGAGATTTGAAACCTTTATGTGGTTTGGCTTTTCCAATCTAATTGCAACACATGTTCCACCGTTTTGTCGCAGATAGTTGTTTAGACTTACCTATAATAAATAAAAACACTAAAACATTTAACAACAAACTAAAAATGACGTCAAAATTAAAATTATGTCTCAAATTAAAAGTCAACCACTGATCACCCATTGAATAAAATCATAAGGTTTGGCCCATCTCTAGGGCATAAACAACATCATTCTATTTCTAGGAAAAAAACTCTCATTATGATGTAAGTACATACATATGTCATAATATTTGTCATTCATCATACGAAGGTAAATATTTTGTCACATCATGTCCGTTAATTACGCACATTTGAATATATTGAATAGGAGCTTCACTCTAAGTTTGTGACCAGTAGCAGCTACACAGCATTGTTTTTTTTTGTTAAGGTTTTCAAAAGCGGATATTATGATGACAATTTATTTTTGTTTTCAACATTTCTTTTTAAATTTTAATAATGCTTACGCATAAGTTATGCCATCTAACAACACACAGGGTATAGTACATAAAGAGGCTGCTGAGTTCATACTTGAAAGATCAATGATCGGTATGTTTTAATACTCTACACTAGGTTTATGTCTTTTTTACAACCTCGTATCCCTGTATCATATTTTGATGAGTTTTTACGTAAGATTATATTAAATCTTAATTATAAGGTGATTCGATAAAAAAAAGTTTATGCACACTGTTATTTGACATTTTTTCTATATGAGCATTTTTGACAAACTTTTGTAGTCACTATAAGCAGATATATACAGTATAGTCTCTATAATCCGGACACTCGTTAATCCGAACAAGCGGTAATCCGGACACTACAATTTTTTACATTGTAGACTCTATAATCCGGACATCTCATATTTTTCGTACCTCGATAATCCGGACATCAGTATTCTTTCCTATCTTGAGCATTATATTCATATTTATTTTATTGACGTTTTCGTTCTTAGTAGTAGCAATTGGTGTACAAATAAGAAAAATTAAGTTTTTCAAAGTTTTCGTTGCACATATCGCCTTTTTGGCGAGCCACTGTTGCATCATTTATACAGTCAATATGGGATTAACTATCTGAATCTGTCGAATGATTTTTCTACTGTTCAACCATTGATGGATGACTATGATAAGCAACAATATTTTAAACCTAGTGTTGGGTAGCCTAGTTCTCTTAAAAATCTATGTTTAATGTGCGTTTCCTCTAAAGGAATTAGTTCATTAGCCTTCTGTTTAGTGAGAAAGTCCCTTGGGAGCATGTAATGTATTCCAAGGATATTTTACCTAGAAATGTTTAAGACATTTAAAGCGTTAGGAATAATACTCGTAGCTTAGTTTTTAGATTTAGATTTTTTAGATTCTCTAATTTTTTGAGTGGTGTGGTGTCCGCATTATCGAGACTATACTGTAACTGAAAATAAGCTTTGGAGCCACACGACATATATAAAATGACATCATTTTGTGTTTATCACTAAATTTATCATCATATCATTACATATATGTATATAATTTATATTATATCTAATTTTTATACCCTCCACCACAGGATGGGGGTATATTAAGTTTGTCATTCCGTTTGTAACTACTCGAAATAATCATTGTAGACCCCACAAACTATATATTCTTTATCAGCGTGAAATTATACATCGATATAGCAATGTCCGTCCGTCTGCCCGTCTGTGGAAATCACTCTAGCGCACGAACGGATTGACTTAGGTGGATGAAATTTTGGGAAAATCTATTATTTGGTATTGAAATCGGGCTATGTAGGTCCACGCTTTCGTGTAGCTCCCATACAAAATGGCAACTCGTCGTTTTAAGGAATTTTTAAGATATTTGTCACATTTTACCACCGAAATGGTTGTAATTTGGTATTTTATGTCTCCAGAGGCCAAAAAACATTCCTACCTATGTTGATTTATATTGGTCCACGTTTTGGTATAGCCCCCATGTAATGCCCCATATATACAGTACGCGTCATTTTAATATATTTCGAATGTATTAGTCCCATTTGACAACAGAATCCGTTGTAACTTTGTATTTTATGTTTCCAGAGGCTAAGAAACATTTCCACCATGAAATGTTTATATAGGTCCACGTTTTGATAGAGCCCCCATAGGACGATATCTCCCGATTTTCGGTATTTTGAAGGTTTTGGCCTTATTATCACACCGAGATGGCTGAAATTTGGTATTTAGTCTTCGTTTGGGGTATAAAACTTTCCCCCAGAAATTCGTAGGTATAGGTCCACGCCATCATATAGCCCCATAGAACAGTACCTTCCGATTTTCGGTATTTTGAAGGTTTTTGGCCTCATTATCGCACCGAGATGGCTGAAATTTGGTATTTAGTCTTCGTTGGGGGGGGTGACGTAGGGGATGGAAGATACCAAGGAACGGTCCTGACCGGTTTTAACATAGCAAAGCCCAGGATTTATCTTGTTCCCTCTTTCATCTCAAGTGGACACTGACCTCCCCGTGGTGTCACCTGGGGAACTGCCTTTAACACCCGTTAAAGATAGTGAGCTAACATGTGCCGCGCGTTCACCCATAAGAACGTTAAGAACTTGGGTTTGGGCGTCGGGTTAGTAATCCTTCCCTAGAAAAAACAGCCTACTATGAAAAAACGAAAGAAAAGAAAAACAAACCCCTCTAAAGTTGACGAACCCCGCAAACGTTTTAAGGACCATGATCTGCGAATCTGCACCTGGAATGTTCGTACTCTTTATAGAGAAGGTGCAGTCTTCGCATTGGCAGACTTACTTGAAAAGTACAAGGCCGATATTACTGCCATACAGGAAATACGATGGATTGGGAAAGGCGTCACAACAACGCCTAAAGGTGACGCAATGTATAATAGCTGCCATGACACAAAGCATGAGTTTGGTTGCGGATTCGTAGTTAGTCGGATGCTAACACATCTGGTATCCAGCTTCACCCCAGTGAATGAAAGACTTGCTGCAATTCGAATAAAAGCTAAATTCTTCAACATCAGCTTTATTTCCGCTCATACTCCCACTGAAGAAAAGGACGAACAGACCAAAGATATATTTTACGAGCGCTTAGAAGAAACATATGACCTACCCATGACATTAAAATCATTCTAGGCGATTTTAATGCCAACATTGGAAAGGAGAATATCTTTGGCCCAACAGTCGGGAAATTCAGCCTCCACAGTGAAACATCTGACAATGGTATGAGGCTGATAGACTTTGCAGCTGCAAAAAACATGGTAGTTAGCAGTACCAGATTTAATCATCTCGATATCCATAAGGGCACCTGGTTGTCTCCAGATCAAAGAACAAGTAATCGAATTGATCATGTTGTGACAGATGGAAGACATTCATCCAGCGTGTTGGATGTACGATCGTTCCGAGGCGCAAACATTGATTCGGACCACTACCTTGTTGCAGCAAAGGTACGTACCCGTCTAAACATTGCAAATAAAGCACGAACAGACACAACGCGGAAGTTGGACATCGATAGGCTACAAACACAACAGATAGCCACAGCATATTCCACTCAAGTAGCCCAATTGCTTAACGCGAGCAGTCCTTGTCCCGATAACATAACAACACAATGGCAAAATATTGCCCACTCCATGCAAACAGCCGCAAAATCAATACTTGGATTCCGGAGACCTCCACAAAGGAATTCATGGTATGACCAGGAGTGTCGTGCTGCTACCGAAGTTAAAAATGCGGCATATAGAGCTACTTTACAATCAGTAGCAACGCGTAGCGCAAGAAAAAGAGAGAAATGGAAAAGCGGGAGTGTGAAAAAATCGAAAAGTACAGGAGCCAGAATGAAGTCCGAAAATTCTACCAAAGAGTGAATCATCAAGCAGATGGCTTTGGTACAGGCACATCCTCCTGTAGAGACCAGCAAGGTAATCTGGTAACAGATACAGATAGCGTGCTCAGGATATGGAAGGAACATTTCTCCAATCTGCTGGTATCCAATAGTAGCGAAGACGATGGTACCACAGATCCAATCCCAGAAGATGGTATAGAATGTATACCACCCGGCCAAGATGAGGTAAAAACAGCAATCAACCTGCTGAAGAATAATAAAGCAGCAGGAGCCGATGGCTTACCAGCCGAGCTGTTTAAAACCGGAGGCGACGCGCTGATAAGGTGTATGCATCAGCTAGTTAGCACCATCTGGCAGGAAGAACGCGTACCCGACGATTGGAACCTGAGCATCCTATGTCCCGTCCACAAGAAAGGAGACAAGACTGTATGCTCCAACTATAGGGGCATAAGTCTTCTCTCTATTGCCTATAAGGTAGTGTCAGGGATACTGTGCGAACGACTTAAGCCAATGATCAACGAACTAATTGGACCATACCAATGTGGCTTTAGACCTGGCAAGTCTACATTGACCAGATATTTACCCTGTGACAAATCCTAGAGAAGACCCAAGAGATGCAGATAGACACATATCACCTTTTTGTCGATTATAAAGCAGCATTCGACAGTCCCCTCCGATCAAAGGTATTCCACGCAATGTCTAAATTTGGTATTCCCGCAAAGCTCATCCGGCTTTGTAAGATGACTCTAACTGATACTAGGTCCTCAGTTAAAATTGGAAAGAACCTCTCCGAAGAATTTTGTACCAAAAGAGGTTTCAGGCAAGGAGACAGCCTTTCGTGTGACCTATTCAACATTTTGCTGGAAAAGGTAATACGAGATGCAAATGTCAAAAGAAATGGCACAATTTACACCAATAGCCACATGTTACTTGCTTATGCTGATGACATAGACATCATGGGACGATCAGTAAAGGAAGTAACTGATACCTTTAGGAAGGTCGAAGCAGAATCTGCGAAAGTGGGTCTGGCGGTAAACGGCGAAAAGACAATATTGATGGTGTCGACGCGCAAAGCGTCCATAGAGCTCGGACCAACTGTGGTAGTTGGTACCTACAATTTTGAGGTAGTTAAAGACTTCGTCTACCTCGGCACTGCCATAAACAAAACAAACAACATCAGTTGTGAAATAAGAAGAAGAATTGTATTGGCCAACAGATGCTACTATGGTCTAAGTAAGCAATTTAAAAACAAAGCCACATCTCGTCAAACAAAAATAACACTATACAAAACGCTGATACTACCCGTGCTAATGTATGGCTCCGAATCATGGGTACTTGCGCACGCAGATAATGCAGTGCTTGGTGTGTTGGAGAGGAAAATTCTTCGAAAGATCTACGGGCCGATTTGCGTTGACGGTGAATATCGAAGTCGTATGAACCACGAGCTATATAAAGACATGAATATAGTTAAACGTATCGAGATGCAACGATTGCGTTGGCTAGGCCATATCATAAGAATGAGCGATGATGAACCCGTAAAAAAGGTCGGGCCGACCGAACTTAAAGCTTTTCCTACTTGATTTTATACCCTCAGCATTTATGCTAACGAGGGTATATGGTAAATTTCAAATTTCTTTTGCAATTCCATTGGAAGAAATGTTAAAAAATTTTTTGCGAGCACATCCGCAATTTTTGGAACATCGATTAAGAAAAAAGTCGTGGTTTCAAATCTGTTCGCGTTCACAAAGTTGGATGCTGCGCTCCAAAGTTATGGGGGGTTTCATTCCCTTATAAAGAACAAATATTTAAAAATTCCATTTTTGCTGTAATAAGAAAATGTATATTAAGCGTTAACAGCATTTAAAATCTATCCGTAGATGCCTAAATATTTACTAAATGTATTTCTATTTTCACGGAAAATCAAGAAATAATGAAAAAAATCTTGGAGTAAATTTAATTTATTCTAATTTAGAGTGCAAATAAATTTCGAAAAAATAAATTAAAAATACGTACAGATTCTAGACAACGCGTAGACAAATATGAGACCAAAATTTTAACGATAGGATTTATAACTGCCATATTACTGCAACAACAAAAGACGAAAACTTATTGTTGGAAATTATTTCAAAAATATATTTTTTTGTTTAATACGAAAAATAGAAAAAACATTTTTGGGAGTTATTCTACTATTTCGCTAAATTTCGAAGCAAGGACTGACGGACTTCGCTGAAACTTCTTCAGGGAAAATGCGATGACAATCCCGAAAGTGTATTTGCTTACTTTGATAAACAAAAGGATTATAAAATAGAAAGTAATATTGAAATAACAACCAAAGAAAAAACATAAAAGTTAAAAAACGTATAATTCGCGAATTCGTTAAAATCAGTTAAGGCGCATGCGCTTTTCAGATACAGCGAGTGCATCTCTATCAATATGTAGCGATTTTTCCACTTTTCATTCAGCGGCCAAAGTGTGCCGTCAGCTGCATCTAACTGTTCAAAAAACCTTTATGTGGGGAAAAATTGCACGATGTACATAAGATTATAAGGCGCATCCGATTTCAGTGACCGCCTATAAAAAATACGTCATTATAACAAATTTTAAACAAATTCGTCAAGAACCGCGGATGTGCTACCAAATTCTATTTTATACAAAATACGAATATTACTCCAGAATCTCGGTAATTTATGCCACACTGTTTTGGAAAAAAATATCATCGCGTATAAAGGATTCCATTTATGTAAAAATAACCAAAGAAAATCGCGGTTAAATGCGCGGAATCATCAAAATATAATTTTGCAGAATTTCCTACTTTCAAGGTATCTATAACCGCCGTTTGAGTGAATGGATTTGAAAGCGGAAGGGTTCATTAGATCCGGCGCGTAAAAAAACTAAAATCACGCGGGGTTCAAGGGTACCTGAGTCACAGTTGTAACTTTTGAAGCCAAAAAATAGGTTTTTAAAGAAAATTTACGCATCAAAATGTCGACTTTGGACTCCTATTCCTAGGGAGCTGTATGAAGCACACTCATGAGATATACATCAAACGACGTGGAATCACGAGTTCTACAATCCAATAAACAGTTTGAGTAATTATCTGGTTGCGCCCTCCAATTATAAGAAAAATTCAAAAAACCCAGATTTCAAAACTTCAAAATGTCAGCATCGATTTTAGGGGGATGCAGTGTATATATCGAAAAGTCATACATTAGAACCATGTTGCCCAAGGGGTATTCTTCAATTCTTTCTTTGAGCTCAGGTCTGAATTTTCCGTGGATTGACCAGAAATCAGGAAAGAACACGAAAAACTTGTAAACTTCAACACATTTTTACCCATTTTTTAATATTACCACCAACACAGCTTCCACACAAATTATTTGTTATGGTTCATTTTATGCGAGCCCGGCTAAATCACTTCAATTAATATAAATATATTCATATTGTATAAAATATATTGACAGTTCGCGACTTATTAAATGGTGAACCTCAACTTCAACGATTGTAAAACATTTTTGAATATTACCATATACACTTTCATACGGGCAAAATGTGCCTCATCGAAATAATGGTTTTAGACCACAAGTATGTTTGAATGAAATGTGTTTCAGACAATTTGGAGTCGAATTAAAAATGTCCATCAGTCTGTCTGTCTGGCTGGCTGGTGCGCACGATAACTTTCGAACGGATGAACCGATTTGGTCCAAAATTTGGCTCTTGCAATATTTTGTCCAAACTTAGTTTAAGTTCGAAGATGGGTTATATCGGTCCACTCCTTCCGGTACCTCCCCCACAAAAGTTCGAAAATGTTCGGAAAATTTGTGCACAGGATAACTCTTGAAGGGAGTAACCGATTTGGTCCATACTTTGCACATTGTGGAATATGTACCAGACTTAGATGAGGTTCCAATATGGACTCAATCGGCCCACTCCTTCCAGTACCTGCCCCACAAAATTTCGGAAAAGTTCAGTTTAGGACCTGCTCTCGAATCGTTTTGGTTTTTGTTGTAGCAACTTGCATTCACTGCCCCCCATATAACGGTATAAGCTTCACCAGGGGCAAGTTCATACTTCCTCAGAAAATAGCCTGAAAGGTAAAAAAACCCTATGACACCGTGTGTAGCGGTTGGAGCGCTAGATAACTCTCGAACGTATCTGCCGATTCGATCCAAAATTTGGCCTTCATAATAATTTGTCCAAACTTAGTTTAAGTTCGAAGATAAGCCATATCGGTTCACTCCTTCAGGTACCTCCCCCACTTAAGTTTAACAATGTTCGGAAAAATTGTGCACACGATAACTCTTGAAGGGAGTGACCGATTTGGTCCATGCTTTACGCATCCTTATTTATCTACCAGATATAGATCAGGTTCGAATATGGACTATATTTGCCCACTCCTTCTGGTGCCTCCCACAAAAAAATTCCTATAAGTTCACTTTAAGACCTGCTCTCGACTAACTTTGATTTCTGTTGAAGCAACTTGCAAACTCTGGCTCAATTACGACGGCAGAAATTTTTCAGTGGCAAGTCCATACTTCTTGGGAAAACAGCCCGAAAGTTGTAAAAACCCCCTATGGCACCATATGTGGTAGCTTGAGAGCACAATAACTCTCGAACTGATCAGCTGATTGGCTCAAAATTTGGCCTTCGTCATATTTTGTCCAAACTTAGTTTCAGTTCGAAGATGGTCAATAACATTCCACAACATCCGGTACTTCCACCGATTTTTAAAAAGGTCACTAAAATGGGCAACCAATTTTGACATTCTTATATTTTGTCCAAATTTAATTTAAATTCTAAAATGGCCCATATCGGCCCTCTCCTTAGGGTACCTCCCCACGAAAGTTCAAGATTTGTGTCTAAGTACAGTTTAGGGTCTGTTCGAAAATCTTTTGGAATTGTATACCGATGCTGTCCATTGTGGTCCTGATTACAGCGATATTATGTTTTCCGTGCAAAATAAGATCCACTTGTAGAAAAGATTCAAATGAAAAATTGAAAAAAGTGGGCGTGGTCAAATTTGCAGAAAAATCTAAGTCGGGTTATGGCGCACATTTTACAGAAAGATTTATCGAAATCGGTCCAGCCGCTCTCAACTGATGTCATTACCAACGAACGACATTTGATTTTTATTTATTTATAGCTTTTTTTTAAAGAAATAGGATATAGAGGAAGTACCCCGCCCCTTCCGAAATTCAACTCAATTTGTAGCCTATTTAAACCGGAGGCCATCCCCGTACATTCCCTGGCAATTTCAGGAAAATCGGTTCAGTAGTTTTTGTAGAAATGATGAAAAATGAAAAATGAAAAAAGTGGGCGTGGTCGAAATTTCTTTGCATAAAACCCCAAGTCGGTTTATCGTGCATAATTTACAGAAAGAATTATCGAAGTCGGTCCAGCCGTTCTCAACTTATGTCATTACCAAGGAACGACATTTGATTTGTATATCCTCAGCCTTTAGGCTAAAGAGGGTATTTACACTTTGATAAGACCAAAAATGTGCCTCATCGAAATAATGGTTTTAGACCCCAAGTATGTTTGTACGATATCCGTTTCAGACAATTTTGAGTCGATCTAGCAATGTCCGTCCATCTGTCTGGCAGGCTGGTGCGCACGATAACTCTCGAACGGATCAATCGATTCGGTTCAAATTTTGGGTATCGAAGTATTTTGTCCAGATTCGATTTAAGTTCGAAGATGGGCCAGATAAGTCCACTCCTTCAGGTACCTTCCCCACAAATGTTCCAAAATTGTCGCAAAACTTGTGCGCACGATAACTCTTGAAGGGAATAACCGATTTGGTCCATACTTTGCACATCGTGTACTTTCTACCAAACTTAGATGAAGTTCCCATATGGACTCAATCGGTTCACTCCTTCGGGTACCTCCCACCCAAAATTTGGGAAAAGTTCAGTTTAGGACCTGGTCTCGAATCGCTTTGTTTTTGTTTACGCAAGTTGTATTTGCTGTCCTCTACAACGCTGTAAGTTTCATTAGGGGCAAGTCCATACTTCCTGAGAAAATAGCCTGAAAGTTACAAAAAACCCATATGGCACCGTGTGTAGTGGTTGGACCGCAAGATAACTCTCGAACGGATCTGCCGATTCGGTCCAAAATTTGGCTTTCGTAATATTTTGTCCACACTTAGTTCAAGTTCAAAGATGGATTATATCGGTTCACTCCTTCCGGTACCTCCCCCACAAAAGTTCGAAAATGTTCGGAAAATTTGTGCGTACGATAACTCTTGAAGGGAGTAACCGATTTGGTCCATACTTTGCACATTATGGAATTTCTACCAGACTTAGATGAGGTTCCAATATGGACTCAATCGGTAAACTCCGTCGAGTACCTCCCACACAAAATTTCGGAAAAGTTCAGTTTAGGACCTGCTCTCGAATCGCCTTGGTTTTTGTTGTAACATCTTGTATTCATTGTCCCCTATACGAAGGTACAAGTTTCCTCATGGGCAAGTCCATACTTCCTGAGAAAATAGCCTGAAAGTTGAAAAACAAACCCTATGACATCATGTTTTTCGGTGGAAGCGCAAGATAATTCTCAAACGGATATGCCGATTCCGGCCAAAATTTGGCCTTCGTAATATTGTTTCCAAACATAGTTTAAGTTCGTAGATAAGCCATATCGGTCCACTCCTGCAGGTACCTACCCCACAAAAGTTCAAAAATATTCGGAAAAATTGTGCGCACGATAACTTTTGATGGGAATGACCGATTTGGTCCATACTTTACACATTCTCATAATATCTACCAGATATAGATCAGGTTCGAATTCATAGACATTCCCGCCATTTTTATTTTAAAATAAATTAAAGATAATATCGATAGCTATCGATTTTTTGAAATGAAATATCGAAAATATCTAATGTTGGGAATATCAGTAGTTTGCCAGCTCTATTATTTTCCGATGTAAACTTTAAAAACGACGACTCATATTTTTAGCTCTACTTTCATAATCTACTCAGTTGTCCTTGTCATTTTTTCGGTTATCGCACAGTGTTATTTAGGGTATCATATGGTCAACATTGCCTACCCATTATATTTCTCTATTTATTGGTTCATTCATTTATGTTTAATTTTTACATTCAAAATCAACAAAGACAAGTATTATGATGTGATGATATGACAAAATGACTTTGTGAATATTTCACGTAAAGGGCCAATAACCTCTGAGTTATTCAATAAAGCACCAAATAGACTGCAAAAGGTTACATTGCAAATTTCTCCTTTAAAACATTTGCAATTGTAATAAATATCTAAAACGCCCCTGGGCCTCTTTGAGTGATGTTTTCCGGGTTTCAGGTATGCTTACTAACAGTATCAGCGCTGACAACACTGTTATAATTCCCGGAGCAATATATGCCGCACCATTCATACTAGAAAATGTACAAATAACAATAATGTGGATTATCTGTTCCACCACAACGCACGCAGCCATAAAATAACCTTTTAACTTCAATGGAAATGCCTCTCCGAGATATACCGAAGTAAAGGGCGAATAGGCTCCGGCAAAAAATTGTACCAGCAAACACAAAGATGTCACAATGGCCATTGGTCGTACAAAATACAAATTTGAATAGTCGCAACAAATTGCACCAATAGCAATCAGTAGACCTCCAATGATCAGCGCACACACCAGTGATGGCAACTTCCTGCCGATACAATCGATTTGTATGTGAGCAAGACCAGCACCAAAAATACGCAAACATGCTGCCAAAATGGCTGGCCATGTAATGTGATTCATTGCAGAACCATACAGCAATGCTTCACTTAGGGGTAGTGAAAAACTAAAAGCCAATATTGCACTGCGAAATAATATCATCTTTGCCAGGGGTAGGGCTCCACGCTTTACATCATCCATTAGATCCAAACTTTCTTCATAGCGTACATATTCCTTAAGCTCCTCGAAACGTTCTTTGGTAGCTGTCGTTACCGGTTTGGGTAATTCTAAATGGGCCAACGCATTCCAAGCCATAGCTTCATCGTTTTTGCGCAAACCCAGAATTGGTGATTCAATGAAACAGAAATGAACTAGCACACCTGCAGCTATAGCAAATATTATATCCAATATTCCATGGAGACGTTGGGCTGGAAAGTTGGCTGTTACACTCCACTGAGAGCCATATATCATTTGTATGGCTATACCAACAGTTATGGAATATTGTTCTATGGCGGAGCAGGAACCACGATTGGCATTTGGTGCGATTTCACTGGCATGCATCAGGAATGTTATGGTGGCCAAACCGATTGCAATGCCGTTGAGATAACGACCAGTCAGCAAGGCATCGAACTCTGTTGGAGCACTGGTAAAGATGATAGCCTCAATTAGGATTAATACTGAAGAGGTAAACTGCAAAATATAATATTTTATCGGTTTAAGTTTTGAAAATAATCTGAAAAGTTTGTAATAGCTTACCATTATACACTTTTTTGGTGCAAACATTTGTAGTGGTACACACAGTACTGCCCCAATTATCACTCCAATAAACCAGGAATATTGAAAATGCTGTACATTGCCATAGATACTATATAATGGTTGGAATCCTAAACCCAATGCCAATTGCATGCCAGCTGATAAAAATATGAAAATAGCTGTAAAAGAGAGAAAGTAAGGGATTAGGTAAAACGAACATTTGTCATTGTCATGGGATTTGAAATAAAAGCTTTTGGATTAAGAACAGCGAAACATTAAGTGGCACATTTTAATAAATTATATTTAATATCATAAACTCCTGACCAAGGAATGGTCTTGACCGGCTTTAACATGGCAAAGTCCAGGATTTATCTTGGGCCCTCTCTCATCTGAAGTGGACACTGACCTCTTCGTGGTGTCACCTGGGGTAGCTGCCTTTAACATCCATTAAAGGTAGTGAGCTAAAATGTGCCGCGCGTTAACCCATAAGAACCTTAAAAACTTGGGTTTGGCCGTCGGGTTAGTAAACCTCCCCTAGAAAAAAGCAGCCTACTATGAAAAAACAAAAGAAAAGAAAATCAAATCCATTTTCGATCATCAAGCTTAACTCTAAGCGAGAAAATTAATAAAAATCATTAAAAATGATCTTCGCCTTTACATGAAAAGTACAAGGCCGACATTACTTCCATACAGGAAATTCGATGGAATGGTCACAACAACACCTAAAGTTGACGCACTGTATTATAGCTGCCATCACATAAAGCATGAGTTTGGTTGCGGATTTGTAGTTGGTCGTAGGTTAAAACACCTGGTCTCCATCTTCACAGCAGTGATTGAAAGGCTTGCTACAATTCGAATAAAAGCTAAATTCTTAAGCATCAGCTTTATTCGCGCTCATATTCCCACTGAAGACAAGGACGAACAGAGCAGATATATTTTATGAGCGCTTAGAAGAAACACATGACCGTTGTCCTACCCATGACATTAAAATAATTCTAGGTGATTTTAATGCCAAAATTGGAAAGGAAAATATCTTTGGCCCAACAGTCGGAAAATTCAGTCTCCACAATGAAACATCTGACAATGGTATGAGGCTGATAGACTTCGCAGCGCCAAAAAACATGGTAGTTAGCAGCACCAGATTTAAACATCTCGACATCCATAAGGGCAACTGGCTGTCTCCCGATAAGAAAACAAGAAATCAAATTGATCACGGTGTGATAGATGGAAGACATGCATCGAGCGTGTTGGATGTACGTTCGTTCCGAGGGCAAACATAGACTCGGAGCACTACCTTGTTGCCGCAAAGGTACGCACCCGCATAACCGTAGCAAACACAGTACGAACAGACTCAACACGAAAGTTAGCTGTTAGCTGGAATCACAACGGATAGCCACAGCATATTCCACTCAACTTGCCCAATTGCTTAATCAAAACACTCCTTATCCCGATAACATATCAGCGCAATGGTGAAGCATTGCCCACTCCATGCATACACCCGCAAAATCCATATTTGGATACCAGAGCACACGATACGTCTTTTCCCCAGGAACAAGAGAGAAATGGAAAGGCGGGAGTGTGAAAAAATCGAGATGTACAGGAGTCAGAATAAAGTCCAAAAATTCTACCAAAGAGTAAAACATTAAACTGACGGCTTGCCTGTACCAAGGTAATTTGGTAACTGACACAGATAGTGTGCTCAGGATATGGAAAAAAACATTTTTCCCAACTGTTGGTATCCGATAGTAGCAAAGACTGCGAAGATAGCACAGATGCAATCTCAGAAGATGGTATTGAATGTATACCGCCCCGCCAAGATGAGGTAAAGACAGCAATAAACCGGCTGAAGAATAATGAGGCAGCAGGAGCCGATGGCGTACCAGCCCAGCTTTTCAAAACCGGTGGCGACACGCTGGTATATGCATTAGCTAGTCATCACCATCTGGCAGGAAGAACCCGTACCTGACGATTGGAACCTGAGCATTCTGTGTCCCGTCCATAAGAAAGGAGATAAGACTTTATGTTCCAACTATAGAGGCATAAGTCTTCTCCCTAACGCCTACAAGATAGTGTCAGGGATATTGTGCGAACGACTAAAGCCCATGATAAACGAAATTATTGGACCATACCAATGCGACTTTAGACCTGGCAAGTCCACCATTGACCAGATATTTACCTTGCGGCAAATCCTGGAGAAGACCCAAGCCCGTGGTCAACGAAATAATTGGACCATACCAATGCGACTATAGACCTGGCAAGTCCACCATTGACCAGATATTTGCCCTGCGACAAATCCTGGAGAAGACCCATGAGATGCAGACACCGACACCTACCACCTTTGTGTGGATTATAAAGCAACCTTCGACAGGCCGCTACGTTCAAAGGTATTCCAAGCCATGTCTGAATTTTGTATCCCTGCAAAGCTTATTCCGGTATTGTAGAATGACAGTAACTGATACTCGGTCTTCAGTTAAGATAGGAAATAACCTCTCCGAAGAGTTTAGTACCAAAAGAGCTTTTAGACTAGGTGACGGCCTCTCGTGTGACCTTATCAACATTCTGTTAGAAAATGTTGCACCAAATGCGAAGGTTAAAAGAAGTGGCACAATATATACAAACAGCCATATGTTACTTGCTTATGCCGTTGACATTGGCATCATGGGTCGATCGGTAAAGGAAGTAACTGATACCTTTGCAAAAGTCGAAAGAGAATCTGCTAAAGTGGGTCTGGCGATAAACGGCGAGAAGACCAAGTTGATGGTGTCGACGCGCAATGTGTCCACAGAGATCGGGCCAACTGTTGAGGTTGGTTCCTAGAATTTTGAGGTAGTAAAGGACTTCGTCTACCTCGGCACCACCGTAAACACAACCAACAACATCAGTTGTGAAATACGAAGAAGAATAGTGTTGGCCAACAGATCATACTTCGTACTGAGTAAGCAGTTTAGGAATAAAGCCACATCTCGTCAAACAAAAACAAGGCTTTACAAAACACTGATACTACAAGTGCTGATGTATGGTTCCAAAGCCTGGGTACTTGCGCAAGGAGACAAGGCAGTGCTTGGCGTATTTGAAAGAAAAGTCTTCGAAAGATCTATAGACCAATTTGCGTTGACGATGAATATCGACGCCGCATGAACCACGAGCTGTATCTGCTATAAAACGAACGATATCAGTATAGTTAAACGTATCGAGATGCAACGATTGCTTTGACCAGGCCATATCATAAGAATAAGCGATGATGAACCCTCTAAAAAGGCGTATATATACGAGCCACATGGCGGTGCACTCAGAATTGGCAGGCCTAAGCTTAGATGTAGCAAAAAAGTGGATGAAGAGATGAAAAGGCGCGGTATTCCAGAAAGCGAAGCAGTAATCTGAGAGAGTTGGACATAGTTTCTTAGTTCGGCTTTTGGAACAAATGTTCTGTAATGGGCCAGCTAAGTAAGTAAGTAAAGTCGTGACCGGAAAATTGCACTGAATACCAACAATGCAAATAAAAAGGAGGACAAATCAGAGAAATTAGGGGAAGTCTTATTGATTTTTCCGACTGGACGAGTCATTTGCGCCTCTAAAATATACAGTATCATCTTCATCCAAAAGTGAGCTTAACTCATGAATATACAAACAAGTAAAAAAGTATCAGTCGGCTTTGTCAACAGAGATATACCCTCAGCCTGTGTGAAGGTACCCTAAAGAGAAGACCGATATGGTCCATTTTCGAAGACAAACTACATTTGGATAAAATATTAGGAAATTGGACCAAATCGGCATGCCCGTTTTGGAGATATAGTGCGTACCATTTTAGTGACATTTTTTAAACTTTTGTGGGGGAGGTACCCGAAGGAGTGAACCGATATGGCTCACCTTCGAACTTAAACCAAGTTTGGACAAAATATTACGGAGGCCAAACTTTGGACCCAATCGGCAGATCCGTTCGAGAATTATCTTCCGAGAATTATCTACCACCTCACACGGTGTCATAGGGGTTTTTTTTTTGCAATTTTCAGGCTATTTTCTCAGGAAGTATGGACTTGCCCCTGATGAAACTTGTACCGTCGTATAAGAATGAGTGAATACAAGTTGCTCAAACAAAAATCAAAGCGATTCGACAGATGGCCCTAAACTGAACTTTTCCGAAATTTTGTGTGGGAGGTACCCGAAGGAGTGGACCGATTAAGTCCATATTGAAACCTTATCTATGTCTGGTACACATTTCACGATGGCCAAACTATGAACCAAATCGGTTACCCCCTTCAAGAGTTATCGTGCGCACAAATTTTCCGAACATTTTCGAACTTTTGTGGGGGAGGTACCGGAAGGAGAGCACCGATATAGCCCATCTATGAACTTAAACTAAGTTTGGGCGAAATATTACGAAAGCCAAAATTTGAATTGAATCGGTTCATCCGTTCGAGAGTTATCGTGCGCTCCAGCCAGACAGACAGACGGACGGACATATATATAAAATTACAAAGAACCATAAGTTTCATGTTGGGTTTGCAGCCGCTGGCCTAAACGCTATGATTTCGCATCAATCCGGTACGAAAGCTCTGACATTGCGATGGTTAGAATGTTTTGCAAAAAAGATCGTAGACGAGGTGGGATTTGTATTCCTTATACACCAAAATATATACCTTGAGTCTAGTGACCCATACATGGAATATATGGAGGTAGTAGTAAAGTGTGGGACTGCCGAGGTAAAGTTGCGCAATGTGTATATATCACCCGGCAAGATGCAATGCCTTATAAACCCGACATTAGTTCTCTATTGAAGGGAAATAGCAAACGGTGGTCTTGAAACAACTTTAAATGGACAGTGCTTACACCTGGGAAGTTTTTGCCGATTCTGAAACTACAATGTTCAAACCGCAGTCAAAGTTCAAATTTTTAGAGTTTTTTAGGTTTTCACGATTTTGCTTGGAAACGGCAAGTCCTATGGAAATGGAGCTAAAGAAAATGTTGTAGCAGTAAAAATTCTCTACAAGATTGACTTTTATAATATTTTCGTAGGTTTTAAAATTTTTGAGATATAGAAGTTCAAATTGTTTTATAAGGAGACGATACAGTCAGTTATCGTCTCCTTATAAAACAATGTCATGACTACAATTTCCCAACTTAAACCAATATATCTCAAAAATGATACAACATAGGAATATTTTACGAAAGCCAATCTTGTGGAGAATTTTAACAGCTATAAGATTTTCTCTAGTCCCATTTCGATAAGACTAACCGTTTTCCAGCAATTCGTGAAAACCTAACAAAAGAAACATAAAAATGTGAACCGAACTTCTATATCTCAAAAATGGTAATCAATGGCAATCAATCAATCCTCTAGAGAATTTTCACAGCTAAAACATTTTCTTTAGCCCCATTTCGATAGGACGTGCGGTTTCCAAGCAAAATTGCGAAAACCTGAAATAAACCTAAAAATGTGAATTTTGACCGCGATTTATTTAAAAATTCCTCCAGCGATTTTTTCTTGTTTTTAGATTTTTCTCACCTATGAACATTGCTGTTTCAGAATCCGCAAAAAATTCTCAGGTGTAAGCGGTTTTCATTTAAAGTTAGTTAAGGCGCATGACATTGATTTATAAGAAGCCGATACAGTTAGTGCATTGTCCCAATTTGAACTTCTATATCTCAAAAATGGTGAAACCTACGAAAATATCATAAAGGCCAATCTTGTGGAGAATTTTCTCTACTACAACATTTTCTTTAGACCCATTTACATAGAACTCGCGGTTTCCAAGCAAAATTGTAAAAACCGCTAAAAATGTCAACTTGAATCGCGATTCATTTAAACAGCGCTCCGTCGATTTTTTTGTTTTTTGATTTTTCTCATCTATAAACATTGTAGTTTCAGAATCCACTTCCCAGGTGTAAGTACCTTCCATTTAAAGTTGCTTCAAGAGCACCGTATTGTTTGATCAAAACTTACCTGGCAATGTTGTTATTGGCACTACCGAATTGCAACACCAGTATCCATATTTGCTGTATTGTGATTTTTTCGTGTCATCGGTTACAACAACGGGAATTGCGGGATTCATCGACGGTCACCTAATTTCGAATGTGCGTTATTTGTTTTAATGGGTTGTTTTTGTTTTTTTTTTTGCTTGTCGTACTACCCACCAATTACATTCGCAGTTTTCATTAGACTGAAAATGTATCAAAAATATTTGTTTTGATTTTTTTTGTGTTTACTCCTCGGTAATAATTCATGCTGTCGCGGACGATTATCGCAACGATTGATAACATATTTTTGAGAATACCATCTTGCATTCAGCAATGCTTATCGACAACACTTATACCCTATGTGTTATCTAAAGAACAGACACATAGAAGTTCATTAAATATCGATTGAAGAATGGTGACAAGATAAAGCAAGGTAGAACGATGAAGGAGGTTTACTAAAAAAAAATGGGGGAGGTTAGTAATTCTGGTTTAGGACTCTATTTTTTGATTTGATCTGATCATGTATATTCTCGACCTGTATCTCCTTCTTCTTATTACTACGCGGTGTATGTATATGTTATTTCGGATGCCTGGTTTTTATTCCGACAGTTTGTTGTGAGCTTTATACAACTGAATTGTGCTAAATTGGCGTCTTTTATTTAATTCAATAATTAAGTTTAATATTTATACTTTTTGCTTTTTTAACATTGACCCACTGTACGATGTATTGCTTTTTATATCTATTTATGATATTGAAAGTTCTCTGATAACACTGTGTGGTTACATTTCTTATCATTTTTCTTTTCGAAAATGACGCATCATTTTGATATGGCAAAAACAAAAAGTCACATTTTTCTCTTGCCTAAATATACCCGTCGCTTGGTAAACGTATTTTTTTTTTTGGTTTGTTGATAACAATGTACCACAACGGTGGAAGTTCATCCATGCAATTATATGAATGAATCATGGGAGCTCCAGAAAATCGAACATCATTATGACGTGTGCTATAAAGCGATGCTTTTCTAAGCAATACGCAGAGATCGGCGAACTACAATGTTGGTGGTGGGGAGATATCATAGCAAGTAAAACCCAATCAACCACCTACCAACTTAAGTTTATTGATGTCTTTGAATGCCCCTAAATATCTTTAATAAATCCACATTTATTGTGGACTTTAATTGCTCCTAAAATCTACATTTATTGTGGACTTTGGTTGCTGCTAAAACTCTTTAAAAAATCCAGGTTTGTTGTGGATTTTGGTCGCTTCTAAACTTTTTTAAAAATCCACGTGGATTAAAAAATCCACTTTTATTGTGGACTTTGGTTGCTGCTAAAATTCTTTAAAAATCCACGTGGATTAAAAAATCCACGTTTATTAGGGACTTTGGTTGCTGCTAAAAATCTTTAAAAAATCCACGATTATTTTGGACTTTGGTTGCTGCTAAAAATCTTTAAAAATTCCACGTTTATTGTGGACTTTGGTTGCTACTAAAAATCTTTAAAAAATCCACGTTTATTGTGGACTTTCGTTGCTGCTAAAAATCTTTAAAAAATCCATGTTTATTGTGGACTTTGGTTGGTGCTAAAAATCTTTAAGAAATCCACGTTTATTGTGGACTTTGGTTGCTCTTTAAAAAATCCATGTTTATTGTGGACTTTGGTTGGTGCTAAAAATCTTTAAAAAATCCCCGTTTATTGTGGACTTTGGTTGCTGCTAAAAATCTTTAAAAAATCCACGTTTATTGTGGACTTTGGTTGCTGCTAAAAATCTTTAAAAAATCCCAGTTTATTGTGGACTTTGTTTGCTGCTAAAAATCTTTAAAAAATACACGTTTATTGTGGACTTTGGTTGCTGCTAAAAATCTTTAAAAAATCCACGTTTATTGCGGACTTTGGTTGCTGCTAAAAATCTTTAAAAAATCCACGTTTATTGTGGACTTTGGTTGCTGCTAAAAATCTTTAAAAAATCCACGTTTATTGTGGACTTTGGTTGCTGCTAAAAATCTTTAAAAAATCCACGTTTATTGTGGACTTTGGTTGCTGCTAAAAATCTTTAAAAAATCCACGTTTATTGTGGACTTTGGTTGCTGCTAAAAATCTTTAAAAAATCCACGTTTATTGCGGACTTTGGTTGCTGCTAAAAATCTTTAAAAAATCCACGTTTATTGTGGACTTTGGTTGCTGCTAAAAATCTTTAAAAAATCCACGTTTATTGTGGACTTTGGTTGCTGCTAAAAATCTTTAAAAAATCCACGTTTATTGTGGACTTTGGTTGCTGCTAAAAATCTTTAAAAAATCCACGTTTATTGTGGACTTTGGTTGCTGCTAAAAATCTTTAAAAAATCCACGTTTATTGTGGACTTTGGTTGCTGCTAAAAATCTTTAAAAAATCCACGTTTATTGTGGACTTTGGTTGCTGCTAAAAATCTTTAAAAAATCCACGTTTATTGTGGACTTTGGTTGCTGCTAAAAATCTTTAAAAAATCCACGTTTATTGTGGACTTTGGTTGTCCTTAACAATCTTTAAAAAATCTAAGTTTATTGTGGTCTTTGGTTTCTCCTAAAAATCTTTAAAAAATCCACGTTTATTGTGGACTTTGGTTGCTGCTAAAAATCTTTAAAAAATCCACGCTTATTGTGGTCACTGGTTGCTCCTAAAAATCTTAAAAAATCCACGTTAATTGTGGTATTTGGTTGCTCCTAAAAATCTTAAAAAATCTACGTTTATTGTGGTCTTTGGTTGCTCCTAAAAATCTTTAAAAATCCACGTTTATTGTGGACTTTATTTGCTCCTACAAATCTTTAAAAAAAACCACGGTTATTGTGGCTTTTAGTTGCTCCTAACAATCTTTAAAAAAAATCCACTTTTATTGTGGAGTTTGGTTAGTCCCACAAATCTTTTAAAAAATCCAAGTTTTTTGTGGTCTTTGGTTGCTCCTTAAAATCTTTAAAAAATGTAAGTTTATTGCGGACTTTGGTTGCTCCTAAATATCTTTAAAAATCCACGTTTATTGTGGACTTTGGTTGTTGCTAAAAATCTATAAAAAATCCACGTTTATTGTGAACTTTGGTTGCTGCTAAAAATCTTTAAAAATCCACGTTTATTGTGGACTTTGGTTGCTGCTAAAAATCTTTAAAAAATCCACGTTTATTGTGGACTTTGGTTGCTGTTAAAAATCTTTAAATAATCCTAAAAACCTTTAAAAAATCCACATTTATTGTGGGATTTGGTTGCTCCTACAAATCTTTAAAATATCCATGTTTATTGTGGTCTTTGGTTGCTCCTGAAAATCTTCAAAAAAATCCACGTTTATTGTGGACTTTGGTTGCTCCTAAAAATCATTAAAAAATCCACGTTTATTGTGGACTTTGGTTGTTCCTACAAATCTTTAAAAAATCCAAGTTTGGTTGCTCCTTAAAATCTTAAAAAATATAAGTTTATTGTGGACTTTGGTTGCTCCTAAAAGTCTTTAAAAAATCCACGTTTATTGTGGACTTTGGTTGCTCCTAAAAGTCTTTAAAAAATCCACGTTTATTGTGGACTTTGGTTGCTCCTAAAAGTCTTTAAAAAATCCACGTTTATTGTGGACTTTGGTTACTCCTAAAAATCTTTAAAAAATCCCCGTTTATTGTGGTCTTTGGTTGCTTCTAAAGACCTTCAAAAAATCCACTTATTTTGTGGACTTTGGTGGCTCCTAAAAATCTTTAACAAAACCACGTTTATTTTGGTCTTTGGTTGCTCCTAAAATCTTTATTGTGGACTTTGGCTGTTCCTAAAAATCATTAAAAAATCCACATTTATTAATGACTTGGCCTGCTTCCTCCCAATAATCTACAAAAAGGTGTGTTTCTTGGTGTTTTCTTTATTGACCTCCTTGTGTCCTTTGTCGTGTTTATTTGAGTTCAAATGAAATAGTATATAGTATATGGGGATTTCTGAGTGAAATCGGACATTTTTTCAAGATGAGGTTTTTGATTTCCTTTATTTTTTGCTGTGGCGATGCTGCTGATTAACAAAACATTTTAGTATATTTTCAAATTTTTTTGACTAACGGTTCCAGAGATATCGCGCCTTGAAAAAGTCAAATTCTGTAAAAACTACATGCAAAGAAATACTCATAACTTCTTTAATATTGGTCCAAATGGGACCATCTTTTTTGATTTGTTTGTTTTTTTATCAGCTATCGAAGGAAATATTTAAAAGAAAAATGCACAGTGGGCTTCAATGCAATTTTCGGGATTTAATATTTAAAATCAATTTTTAAACATGATTGCACCCTTCGATTTTTTCAAAAAAATTTTATGTTAAACCGCGTTCAATTACAAAAATTTTAAGTCCTATGTGGTAATGGGATTCGGACGATTACTATTTTTTCTGAATTTTTTAAAATTTGTCAATACAATTTTTCCTTTATACCTTTGTCCAAAATTTATTATTTTATTAAAAAAATTTAAAGTTTCATTTATAAATATTTGTTTTGATTTTATATTTATGAATTTATCTCAAACATCTTAAAAACTGCGTCATTTTTCGATTTTGAAAATGCATCAGCGAAAATTCGATTAAAGTCCACTGTGGATTTTTTTTCTATTTTTTATGATAAATATATAATATATAATGATAAATATGCACTCTTAGCTTCAAAAATACAGGAAATACAAATTTTGGACAAAGGTATAAAGGAAAATTGTATTGACAAATTTTAAAAAATTCAGAAAAAAATAGTAATCGTCCGAATCCCGTTACCACATAGGGCTTAAAATTTTTGTAATTGAACGCAGTTTAACATAAAATTTTTTTGAAAAAATCGAAGGGTGCAATCATATTTAAAAATTGATTTTAAATATTAAATCCCAAAAATTGCATTGAAGACCACTGTGCATTTTTCTTTTAAATATTTCCTTCGATAGCTGATAAAAAAACAAACAAATCAAAAAAAAGATGGTCCCATTTGGACCAATATTAAAGAAGTTATGAGTATTTCTTTGCATGTAGTTTTTACAGAATTTGACTTTTTCAAGGCGCGATATCTCTGGAACCGTTAGTCAAAAAAAATTTGAAAATATACTAAAATGTTCTGTTGGCTAGGATCATAAATTGAACCAAAAACAATTGAAATCAAAAATTACTTTTCTCCGAACTGTCCGATTTCACTTGGAATTCCCCATATATATATAGTTCGTTAGTAAATATCATAATTTATTGTACAATTAAATAAATACCTTATAAATAAATAAATTCAGCGTCTTAAAACATTTTAAAATTGAATAAATTCGTAAAACGTTGTTGAGCTTCTCTCAACGAAGTCTTCTTTGTTTCGGGTATTGTTATTACACATAGCGCAGCTGCCACCACAATCATTACACCCATGACCATTAGACTACCATCACTGCCAATTGAGACCTGGCTAATGATAATAATTTGTACGATTTGTTCGAGAATAACACAGAAAGCTATACAAAAAGATTTCGTTCGCAAGGGGAAAGCTTCGCCCATAAAGGTGGACCCAATCGGTGAATAAAGTCCAGCAAAGAATTGGATACAAATCCATATAGAGACAACAGTTGACATTTTATGAGTATTCAATAAATTCATACTATTATTTATAATGCCAGCCATGGGAATCATAAGACCACCCATGATAAGCAACCAAACGACTGCTGGAATTTTGCGAGCCAAGTTATCAACAACAATTAATGTGATGGCACTGCCAAACATTCTTAGACATCCAGCTAAGATGGGGGTCCATGAGATACCAACAACCACACTGGTAAATAACAGAAGACTCGTTAGGATTGCCGAATATGTGAAAGACAATAGCATACTGCGTAAGAATATCATTTTAATCAGAGGCACGACACTATGCTGCAGCAATTCCTGTGGTGACATGTTTTCCTGTTCTTGGACATATTCCTTAAGTTCATCTAAACGACGATTGGTATCCATGTTAATACTTGGCACCGGTTGCAATTGGCTTAAGCATTCTAAGGCGGCCGTATCGTTACTCCAACGTATGTAATCCACGGGGGATTCTATGAAATACACCAAAGAACCTGCCGCCAGTATGGCCAGAATAATATCCAATATGCCATGTAAACAATTTGCTGAAAAGTTCGATGTTGCACTCCACTGTGATGAGGTAATCATTTGTATGGCTATGCCAAGACTTAGGGAGAATTGTTCCAGACCCAAACATACACCACGTATACGATTGCGTGGCAATTCACTGGCATATATTAGATATGTTACTGTTGCCAAACCCACTGCCAAGCCGTTGAGATAACGTGCCGCCACTAAGGCATCCATATTGCGTGGAGCACTAGTAAAAATAATACCACCAGCCAGTGTTAGGACCGATGCTGCAGCCTGCAATGCAGAGTGAAAAAAGTTTTATGATTTGAAGAGATGTCTCCTCTATTCAAATACCAACCATAATAAATTTCTTGGGTAAGACATATGCAAGTAAAATGGACACTAGGGCTCCAATAGCCACGGCAATAAACCAGCTATAGAAGAAATGACGATCCGATATCGTATTTGACCAGCCAACACTTTGAGCCAGGCTCATGCCACCCGATATGAAGATGAAAACAGCTGAAAGAAATAAACAGAAAAAACAGTTACTCCTAAAAATCTTTAAAAATACACTTTTATTTTAGATTTTGGTGGCTTCTAAAAATCTTTAAAAAATCCAAGTTTGTTTTAGATTTTGGTGGCTCCTAAAAATCTTTAAAAAGTCCACGTTTGTTTCAGATTTTTGTGGCTCCTAAAAATCTTTAAAATATCTACGTTTGTTTCAGATTTTGGTGGCTCCTAAAAATCTTTAAAAAATCTACGTTTATTGGTGGCTGCTAAAAATCTTTAAAAAATCCACGTTTATTGGTGGCTGCTAAAAATCTTTAAAAAATCCACGTTTATTGGTGGCTGCTAAAAATCTTTAAAAAATCCACGTTTATTGGTGGCTGCTAAAAATCTTTAAAAAAATCCACGTTTATTGGTGTCTTTGGTGGCTGCTAAAAATCTTTAAAAAAATCCACGTTTATTGGTGTCTTTGGTGGCTGCTAAAAATCTTTAAAAAAATCCACGTTTATTGGTGTCTTTGGTGGCTGCTAAAAATCTTTAAAAAATCCACGTTTATTGGTGGCTGCTAAAAATCTTTAAAAAATCCACGTTTATTGGTGTCTTTGGTGGCTGCTAAAAATCTTTAAAAAATCCACGTTTATTGGTGTCTTTGGTGGCTGCTAAAAATCTTTAAAAAATCCACGTTTATTGGTGTCTTTGGTGGCTGCTAAAAATCTTTAAAAAATCCACGTTTATTGGTGTCTTTGGTGGCTGCTAAAAATCTTTAAAAAATCCACGTTTATTGGTGTCTTTGGTGGCTGCTAAAAATCTTTAAAAAATCCACGTTTATTGGTGCCTTTGGTGGCTGCTAAAAATCTTTAAAAAATCCACGTTTATTGGTGTCTTTGGTGGCTGCTAAAAATCTTTAAAAAATCCACGTTTAATGGTGTCTTTGGTGGTTGCTAAAAATCTTTAAAAAATCCACGTTTATTGGTGTCTTTGGTGGCTGCTAAAAATCTTTAAAAAATCCACTTTTATTGGTGTCATTGGTGGCTGCTAAAAATCTTTAAAAAATCCACGTTTATTGGTGTCATTGGTGGCGGCTAAAAATCTTAAAAAAATCCACGTTTATTGGTGCCATTGGTGGCGGCTAAAAATCTTAAAAAAATCCACTTTTATTGGTGTCATTGGTGGCTGCTAAAAATCTTTAAAAAATCCACGTTTATTGGTGTCTTTGGTTGTTGCCAAAAATCTTTAAAAATCCACGTTTATTGGTGTCATTGGTGGCTGTTAAAAATCTTTAAAAAAATCCACATTATAGGTGTCATTGGTGGCTGCTAAAAATCGTTAAAAAATCCACGTTTATTGGTGTCTTTGGTGGCTGCTAAAAATCTTTAAAAAATCCACGTTTATTGGTGTCTTTGGTGGCTGCTAAAAATCTTTAAAAAATCCACGTTTATTAGTGTCTTTGGTGGCTGCTAAAAATCTTTAAAAAATCCACGTTTATTGGTGTCTTTGGTGGCTGCTAAAAATCTTTAAAAAATCCACGTTTATTGGTGTCTTTGGTGGCTGCTAAAAATCTTTAAAAAAATCCACGTTTATTGGTGTCTTTGGTGGCTGCTAAAAATCTTTAAAAAATCCACGTTTATTGGTGTCTTTGGTGGCTGCTAAAAATCTTTAAAAAATCCACGTTTATTGGTGTCTTTGGTGGCTGCTAAAAATCTTTAAAAAAATCCACGTTTATTGGTGTCTTTGGTGGCTGCTAAAAATCTTTAAAAAATCCACGTTTATTGGTGTCTTTGGTGGCTGCTAAAAATCTTTAAAAAATCCACGTTTATTGGTGTCTTTGGTGGCTGCTAAAAATCTTTAAAAAAATCCACGTTTATTGGTGTCTTTGGTGGCTTTAAAAATCCACGTTTATTGGTGTCTTTGGTGGCTGCTAAAAATCTTTAAAAAATCCACGTTTATTGGTGTCTTTGGTGGCTGCTAAAAATCTTTAAAAAATCCACGTTTATTGGTGTCTTTGGTGGCTGCTAAAAATCTTTAAAAAATCCACGTTTATTGGTGTCTTTGGTGGCTGCTAAAAATCTTTAAAAAATCCACGTTTATTGGTGTCTTTGGTGGCTGCTAAAAATCTTTAAAAAATCCACGTTTATTGGTGTCTTTGGTGGCTGCTAAAAATCTTTAAAAAATCCACGTTTATTGGTGTCTTTGGTGGCTGCTAAAAATCTTTAAAAAATCCACGTTTATTGGTGTCTTTGGTGGCTGCTAAAAATCTTTAAAAAATCCACGTTTATTGGTGTCTTTGGTGGCTGCTAAAAATCTTTAAAAAATCCACGTTTATTGGTGTCTTTGGTGGCTGCTAAAAATCTTTAAAAAATCCACGTTTATTGGTGTCTTTGGTGGTTGCTAAAAATCTTTAAAAAATCCACGTTTATTGGTGTCTTTGGTGGCTGCTAAAAATCTTTAAAAAATCCACGTTTATTGGTGTCTTTGGTGGCTGCTAAAAATCTTTAAAAAATCCACGTTTATTGGTGTCTTTGGTGGCTGCTAAAAATCTTCAAAAAATCCACGTTTATTGGTGTCTTTGGTGGCTGCTAAAAATCTTTAAAAAATCCACGTTTATTGGTGTCTTTGGTGGCTGCTAAAAATCTTTAAAAAATCCACGTTTATTGGTGTCTTTGGTGGCTGCTAAAAATCTTTAAAAAATCCACGTTTATTGGTGTCTTTGGTGGCTGCTAAAAATCTTTAAAAAATCCACGTTTATTGGTGTCTTTGGTGGCTGCTAAAAATCTTTAAAAAATCCACGTTTATTGGTGTCTTTGGTGGCTGCTAAAAATCTTTAAAAAATCCGCGTTTATTGGTGTCTTTGGTGGCTGCTAAAAATCTTTAAAAAATCCACGTTTATTGGTGTCTTTGGTGGCTGCTAAAAATCTTTAAAAAATCCACGTTTATTGGTGTCTTTGGTGGCTGCTAAAAATCTTTAAAAAATCCACGTTTATTGGTGTCTTTGGTGGCTGCTAAAAATCTTTAAAAAATCCACGTTTATTGGTGTCTTTGGTGGCTGCTAAAAATCTTTAAAAAATCCACGTTTATTGGTGTCTTTGGTGGCTGCTAAAAATCTTCAAAAAATCCACGTTTATTGGTGTCTTTGGTGGCTGCTAAAAATCTTTAAAAAAATCCACGTTTATTGGTGTCTTTGGTGGCTGCTAAAAATCTTTAAAAAATCCACGTTTATTGGTGTCTTTGGTGGCTGCTAAAAATCTTTAAAAAATCCACGTTTATTGGTGTCTTTGGTGGCTGCTAAAAATCTTTAAAAAATCCACGTTTATTGGTGTCTTTGGTGGCTGCTAAAAATCTTTAAAAAATCCACGTTTATTGGTGTCTTTGGTGGCTGCTAAAAATCTTCAAAAAATCCACGTTTATTGGTGTCTTTGGTGGCTGCTAAAAATCTTTAAAAAAATCCACGTTTATTGGTGTCTTTGGTGGCTGCTAAAAATCTTTAAAAAATCCACGTTTATTGGTGTCTTTGGTGGCTGCTAAAAATCTTTAAAAAATCCACGTTTATTGGTGTCTTTGGTGGCTGCTAAAAATCTTTAAAAAATCCACGTTTATTGGTGTCTTTGGTGGCTGCTAAAAATCTTTAAAAAATCCACGTTTATTGGTGCCTTTGGTGGCTGCTAAAAATCTTTAAAAAATCCAAGTTTATTGGTGTCTTTGGTGGCTGCTAAAAATCTTTAAAAAATCCACGTTTATTGGTGTCTTTGGTGGTTGCTAAAAATCTTTAAAAAATCCACGTTTATTGGTGTCTTTGGTGGCTGCTAAAAATCTTTAAAAAATCCACGTTTATTGGTGTTATTGGTGGCTGCTAAAAATCGTTAAAAAATCCACGTTTATTGGTGTCATTGGTGGCGGCTAAAAATCTTAAAAAAATCCACTTTTATTGGTGTCATTGGTGGCTGCTAAAAATCTTTAAAAAATCCACGTTTATTGGTGTCTTTGGTTGTTGCCAAAAATCTTTAAAAATCCACGTTTATTGGTGTCATTGGTGGCTGTTAAAAATCTTTAAAAAAATCCACGTTTATAGGTGTCATTGGTGGCTGCTAAAAATCGTTAAAAAATCCAAGTTTATTGGTGTCTTTGGTGGCTGCTAAAAATCTTTAAAAAATCCACGTTTATTAGTGTCTTTGGTGGCTGCTAAAAATCTTTAAAAAATCCACGTTTATTAGTGTCTTTGGTGGCTGCTAAAAATCTTTAAAAAATCCACGTTTATTGGTGTCTTTGGTGGCTGCTAAAAATCTTTAAAAAAATCCACGTTTATTGGTGTCTTTGGTGGCTGCTAAAAATCTTTAAAAAATCCACGTTTATTGGTGTCTTTGGTGGCTGCTAAAAATCTTTAAAAAATCCACGTTTATTGGTGTCTTTGGTGGCTGCTAAAAATCTTTAAAAAAATCCACGTTTATTGGTGTCTTTGGTGGCTGCTAAAAATCTTTAAAAAAATCCACGTTTATTGGTGTCTTTGGTGGCTGCTAAAAATCTTTAAAAAATCCACGTTTATTGGTGTCTTTGGTGGCTGCTAAAAATCTTTAAAAAAATCCACGTTTATTGGTGTCTTTGGTGGCTGCTAAAAATCTTTAAAAAATCCACGTTTATTGGTGTCTTTGGTGGCTGCTAAAAATCTTTAAAAAATCCACGTTTATTGGTGTCTTTGGTGGCTGCTAAAAATCTTTAAAAAATCCACGTTTATTGGTGTCTTTGGTGGCCGCTAAAAATCTCTAAAAAATCCACGTTTATTGGTGTCTTTGGTGGCTGCTAAAAATCTTTAAAAAATCCACGTTTATTGGTGTCTTTGGTGGCTGCTAAAAATCTTTAAAAAATCCACGTTTATTGGTGTCTTTGGTGGCTGCTAAAAATCTTTAAAAAATCCACGTTTATTGGTGTCTTTGGTGGCTGCTAAAAATCTTTAAAAAATCCACGTTTATTGGTGTCTTTGGTGGCTGCTAAAAATCTTTAAAAAATCCACGTTTATTGGTGTCTTTGGTGGCTGCTAAAAATCTTTAAAAAATCCACGTTTATTGGTGTCTTTGGTGGCTGCTAAAAATCTTTAAAAAATCCACGTTTATTGGTGTCTTTGGTGGTTGCTAAAAATCTTTAAAAAATCCACGTTTATTGGTGTCTTTGGTGGCTGCTAAAAATCTTTAAAAAATCCACGTTTATTGGTGTCTTTGGTGGCTGCTAAAAATCTTTAAAAAATCCACGTTTATTGGTGTCTTTGGTGGCTGCTAAAAATCTTCAAAAAATCCACGTTTATTGGTGTCTTTGGTGGCTGCTAAAAATCTTTAAAAAATCCACGTTTATTGGTGTCTTTGGTGGCTGCTAAAAATCTTTAAAAAATCCACGTTTATTGGTGTCTTTGGTGGCTGCTAAAAATCTTTAAAAAATCCACGTTTATTGGTGTCTTTGGTGGCTGCTAAAAATCTTTAAAAAATCCACGTTTATTGGTGTCTTTGGTGGCTGCTAAAAATCTTTAAAAAATCCACGTTTATTGGTGTCTTTGGTGGCTGCTAAAAATCTTTAAAAAATCCACGTTTATTGGTGTCTTTGGTGGCAGCTAAAAATCTTCAAAAAATCCACGTTTATTGGTGTCTTTGGTGGCTGCTAAAAATCTTCAAAAAATCCACGTTTATTGGTGTCTTTGGTGGCTGCTAAAAATCTTTAAAAAATCCACGTTTATTGGTGTCTTTGGTGGCTGCTAAAAATCTTTAAAAAATCCACGTTTATTGGTGTCTTTGGTGGCTGCTAAAAATCTTTAAAAAATCCACGTTTATTGGTGTCTTTGGTGGCTGCTAAAAATCTTTAAAAAATCCACGTTTATTGGTGTCTTTGGTGGCTGCTAAAAATCTTTAAAAAATCCACGTTTATTGGTGTCTTTCTTCTTCTTCTTTATTTACTCATCCGTTATCCGGATATAAGTGATCGTACAATTCATTTTGTTTTTTAATATTTATCGCATTATATTTATGTTATAGTATAGTGGTTGTCAGCTCTCTGTGTCTTGCAGCATTCAGCAGATCAGTTTCGTCGGTATAACCTGTCCAGTCCATGATATTTTTGAGCCAAGATGTTTCTTTTCTTCCTCTAGCACGCCTTCCATCAATTTTTCCTTTTAAAATTGCTTGTAAAATGTTGTATTTGTTGTTCCTTAATACGTGTCCAAGATATGCTATTTTGCGACTTTTTATTGTTGTTATTAACTGCCGGCTTACATTCATCCTTCTTAGTACTTCTTCTTTGGTGTCTTTGGTGGCTGCTAAAAATCTTTAAAAAAATCCACGTTTATTGGTGTCTTTGGTGGCTGCTAAAAATCTTTAAAAAATCCACGTTTATTGGTGTCTTTGGTGGCTGCTAAAAATCTTTAAAAAATCCACGTTTATTGGTGTCTTTGGTGGCTGCTAAAAATCTTTAAAAAATCCACGTTTATTGGTGTCTTTGGTGGCTGCTAAAAATCTTTAAAAAATCCACGTTTATTGGTGTCTTTGGTGGCTGCTAAAAATCTTTAAAAAATCCACGTTTATTGGTGTCTTTGGTGGCTGCTAAAAATCTTTAAAAAATCCACGTTTATTGGTGTCTTTGGTTGCTGCTAAAAATCTTTAAAAAATCCACGTTTATTGGTGTCTTTGGTGGCTGCTAAAAATCTTTAAAAAATCCACGTTTATTGGTGTCTTTGGTGGCTGCTAAAAATCTTTAAAAAATCCACGTTTATTGGTGTCTTTGGTGGCTGCTAAAAATCTTCAAAAAATCCACGTTTATTGGTGTCTTTGGTGGCTGCTAAAAATCTTTAAAAAATCCACGTTTATTGGTGTCTTTTGTGGCTGCTAAAAATCTTTAAAAAATCCACGTTTATTGGTGTCTTTGGTGGCTGCTAAAAATCTTTAAAAAATCCACGTTTATTGGTGTCTTTGGTGGCTGCTAAAAATCTTTAAAAAATCCACGTTTATTGGTGTCTTTGGTGGCTGCTAAAAATCTTTAAAAAATCCACGTTTATTGGTGTCTTTGGTGGCTGCTAAAAATCTTTAAAAAATCCACGTTTATTGGTGTCTTTGGTGGCTGCTAAAAATCTTTAAAAAATCCACGTTTATTGGTGTCTTTGGTGGCTGCTAAAAATCTTTAAAAAATCCACGTTTATTGGTGTCTTTGGTGGCTGCTAAAAATCTTTAAAAAATCCACGTTTATTGGTGTCTTTGGTGGCTGCTAAAAATCTTTAAAAAATCCACGTTTATTGGTGTCTTTGGTGGCTGCTAAAAATCTTTAAAAAATCCACGTTTATTGGTGTCTTTGGTGGCTGCTAAAAATCTTTAAAAAATCCACGTTTATTGGTGTCTTTGGTGGCTGCTAAAAATCTTTAAAAAATCCACGTTTATTGGTGTCTTTGGTGGCTGCTAAAAATCTTTAAAAAATCCACGTTTATTGGTGTCTTTGGTGGCTGCTAAAAATCTTTAAAAAATCCACGTTTATTGGTGTCTTTGGTGGCTGCTAAAAATCTTTGAAAAATCCACGTTTATTGGTGTCTTTGGTGGCTGCTAAAAATCTTTAAAAAATCCACGTTTATTGGTGTCTTTGGTGGCTGCTAAAAATCTTTAAAAAATCCACGTTTATTGGTGTCTTTGGTGGTTGCTAAAAATCATTAAAAAATCCACGTTTATTGGTGTCTTTGGTGGCTGCTAAAAATCTTTAAAAAATCTACGTTTATTGGTGTCTTTGGTGGCTGCTAAAAATCTTTAAAAAATCCACGTTTATTGGTGTCTTTGGTGGCTGCTAAAAATCTTTTAAAAATTCACGTTTATTGGTGTCTTTGGTGGCCGCTAAAAATCTTTAAAAAATCCACGTTTATTGGTGTCTTTGGTGGCTGCTAAAAATCTTTAAAAAATCCACGTTTATTGGTGTCTTTGGTGGCTGCTAAAAATCTTTAAAAAATCCACGTTTATTGGTGTCTTTGGTGGCTGCTAAAAATCTTCAAAAAATCCACGTTTATTGGTGTCTTTGGTGGCTGCTAAAAATCTTTAAAAAATCCACGTTTATTGGTATCTTTGGTGGCTCCTAAAAATCTTTAAAAAATCCACGTTTATTGGTATCTTTGGTGGCTGCTAAAAATCTTTAAAAAGTCCACCTTTATTGGTGTCTTTGGTGGCTGCTAAAAATCTTTAAAAAACCCACGTTTATTGGTGTCTTTGGTGGCTGCTAAAGATCTTTAAAAAATCCACATTTATTGGTGTCTTTGGTGGCTGCTAAAGATCTTTAAAAAATCCACGTTTATTAGCGTCATTGGTGGCTACCAAAAATCTTTCAAAAATCCACGTTTATTGGTATCTTTGGTGGCTGCTAAAAAGCTTTAAAAAATCCATGTTTATTGGAATCTTTGGTGGCTGCTAAAAATCTTTAAAAAAATCCACGTTTATTGGTGTCTTTGGTGGCTGCTAAAAATCTTTAAAAGAATCCACGTTTCTTGATGTCTTTGGTGGCTGCTAAAAATCTTTAAAAAAATCCACGTTTATTGGTGTCTTTGGTGGCTGCTAAAAATCTTTAAAAGAATCCACGTTTCTTGATGTCTTTGGTGGATGCTAAAAATCTTTAAAAAATCCACGTTTATTGGTGTCTTTGGTGGCTGCTAAAAATCTTTAAAAAATCCACGTTTATTGGAATCTTTGGTGGCTGCTAAAAATCTTTAAAAAATCCACGCTTATTGGTATCTTTGGTGGCTGCTAAAGATCTTTAAAAAATCCACGTTTATTGGAATCTTTGGTGGCTGCTAAAAGTCTTTAAAAAATCCACGTTTATTGGTATCTTTGGTGGCTGCTAAAAGTCTTTAAAAAATCCACGTTTATTGGTATCTTTGGTGGTTGCTAAAAATCTTTAAAAGATCCACGTTTATTGGTATCTTTGGTGGCTGCTAAAAATCTTTCAAAAATCCACGTTTATTGGTATCTTTGGTGGCTGCTAAAAGTCTTTAAAAAATCCACGTTTATTGGTATCTTTGGTGGCTGCTAAAAGTCTTTAAAAAATCCACGTTTATTGGTATCTTTGGTGGCTGCTAAAAATCTTTCAAAAATCCACGTTTATTGGTATCTTTGGTGGCTGCTAAAAGTCTTTCAAAAATCTACGTTTATTGGTGTCTTTGGTGGCTGCTAAAAATCTTTAAAAAATCCACGTTTATTGGTGTCTTTGGTGGCTGCTAAAAATCTTTAAAAAATCCACGTTTATTGGTGTCTTTGGTGGCTGCTAAAAATCTTTAAAAAATCCACGTTTATTGGTGTCTTTGGTGGCTGCTAAAAATCTTCAAAAAATCCACGTTTATTGGTGTCTTTGGTGGCTGCTAAAAATCTTCAAAAAATCCACGTTTATTGGTGTCTTTGGTGGCTGCTAAAAATCTTTAAAAAATCCACGTTTATTGGTGTCTTTGGTGGCTGCTAAAAATCTTCAAAAAATCCACGTTTATTGGTGTCTTTGGTGGCTGCTAAAAATCTTCAAAAAATCCACGTTTATTGGTGTCTTTGGTGGCTGCTAAAAGTCTTTCAAAAATCCACCTTTATTGGTGTCTTTGGTGGCTGCTAAAAATCTTTAAAAAATCCACGTTTATTGGTATCTTTGGTGGCTGCTAAAAATCTTTAAAAAATCCACGTTTATTGGTGTCTTTGGTGGCTGCTAAAAATCTTTAAAAAATCCACGTTTATTGGTGTCTTTGGTGGCTGCTAAAAATCTTTAAAAAATCCACGTTTATTGGAATCTTTGGTGGCTGCTAAAAATCTTTAAAAAAATCCACGTTTATTGGTGTCTTTGGTGGCTGCTAAAAATCTTTAAAAAATCCACGTTTATTGGTGTCTTTGGTGGCTGCTAAAAATCTTTAAAAAGTCCACCTTTATTGGTGTCTTTGGTGGCTGCTAAAAATCTTTAAAAAACCCACGTTTATTGGTGTCTTTGGTGGCTGCTAAAGATCTTTAAAAAATCCACATTTATTGGTGTCTTTGGTGGCTGCTAAAGATCTTTAAAAAATCCACGTTTATTAGCGTCATTGGTGGCTACCAAAAATCTTTAAAAAATCCACGTTTATTGGTATCTTTGGTGGCTGCTAAAAATCTTTAAAAAATCCACGTTTTTGGTGTCTTTGGTGGCTGCCAAAAATCTTTAAAAAATCCACGTTTATTGGTATCTTTGGTGGCTGCTAAAAATCTTTAAAAAATCCACGTTTATTGGTGTCTTTGGTGGCTGCTAAAAATCTTTAAAAAATCCACATTTATTTGTATCTTTGGTGGCTGCTAAAAATCTTTAAAAAATCCACGTTTATTGGTATCTTTGGTGGCTGCTAAAAATCTTTAAAAAATCCACGTTTATTGGTATCTTTGGTGGCTGCTAAAAATCTTTAAAAAATCCACGTTTATTGGTATCTTTGGTGGCTGCTAAAATCTTTAAAAAATCCACGTTTATTGGCATCTTTGGTGGCTGCTAAAAATCTTTAAAAAAATCCACGTTTACTGGTGTCGGTGGTGACTGCTAAAAAGCTTTAAAATCCCGCTTATTGTCATTGGTGGCTGCTAAACATCTTAAAAAAAATCTTGGTTGCTTAAAGCAATCTTTAAAAAAATCAAATTTTATCGAAGTCCTGAAAATCTTTAAAAATCAATTGTTATTTTATGTACCTGTTGTCAAAGATCTCAACTGCTTGGGGTTAAATTGTACCCTTACAGGAAGTGGTGGTCGAGTTACACCAGTGGGGTGTATTGTATTTGGCAGTTCCTGCATTTTAATGATGTTCGCGACGGTATTGAAGTGCCATATAAAGTTTTATATTATTTTATAGAATTTGTTTACGTGCTTTTTGCTAGACCAACTAACTCTCTATGGGGGTTTACTCTACACTGATGCAATCTGCTGCGGTGCGATTTCACTATTGCTAAAACTGATAAGATTGTGGTTGCTGGCATTTCACAGTGGTGACTGTTGGTACGGTCTTGGCCATAAAAGAACCTAATGATAAAAATTAAAAATAAACAAATTTGTTATTCTATTATATTATAATGTAATATATTAACAATTTTTTGTTCACTTAGTGAAGATATGTAGTTATACAGTCAAACTCCTCTAACTAATACGTTTTGGACCTTCGGGAAAGAAATATGTCCATAAAACACTTTAGAATCCATAGGAAACCAATTTCAGTCATGAATACCTGTTGAAGGCTGCCTTATAATCGATCTGTGTATCTTGGGTATTTACCAGGGTTTGTTTTCCGGGGAAACCAACTTCAGTCATGAATACCTGTTGAAGGCTGCCTTATAATCGATCTGTGTATCTTGGGTATTTACCAGGGTTTGTTTCCAAACATATTTCTAAAATAAAGTTCGTCAATGTATGTCAGGACAGATTAGCGTTCCTAATTGACCGCAATGTCAACTATCGGCTAGCTCACCTTCCGTCCCAACCGCACGACTAGTTCCGGGAGTTCAAACAGGAGGGAATGAAAACCGTCAATATTTATATGCCGCCCGTAAACAGCATTGGACTTATATATCAACCATCTATTAAATACCTGCTCGAAGGGTACTAGAGGATTATTACTGCCGATTTCAATTGATTGCGAAAATCATTGCAGAGAAGATCGACGATTCGGAATTCACTGTGATTAAGGGGAACTTATCCACTAGGACAACTACTTAACCTCGCCAGAAACCAACATCGTCAGCTTGTCGCGAATAGCCACAACATATTGGAAAATATTGCGATCGGCCAGCATTGAATGTTCGACCGTGTCGAACGCATTGGACAAGTCAAGAGCTGTCACAATGTGTTCGACACGGCGAACATTCAATGCTGGTTTCCATCATGTATCACGCATTCCGCCCTTCCAAACGATTTAACGCGTTGACTTATCAATTACTTTAACGGTAGGCAAGTCTTCGTCGAGTTCCGAGGCCAAGAGTCAAAATATCGCAAGATCAAAACGGGAGTATTACAAGTCGTGGTCCTTTCACCCATTTTCTGCAACTTTATCTTGCGAAAATCCCCAATCGACCAGCAAATGTATCGATGATTGGTCCATTTTTGCAACATGCGTTAATATTCACGACGTAATACCTAACCGCCGTCGATAATTTCTTTCCTGAGCCAAATCTTGTTTTATCCTCTACAAAGTCATCCGTAACACACTTCACTTTCTGGACGGGAGAAGTAAACCTAGATTTGATATATTTATCGGAGATAGGCGTATACCCTAGGTCAATAATCCAAAAATACTGAGATAGTCTTCAATGATCTCCTGCACTTCTCGGCACACGCCACTTATACAAATCAGAAAGTGGAAGCCAATAATGAAGTCCTCAAAGCACTAGCTGGCATCTCCTACGGCTGTGATAAGGAGACAGTGATAGCGACGTACAAAGGCATTGACCATTCTGTCCGTAATTATGCATATCCAGTGCTATAGTGAGACGTCAATTCTGCCCGCACTTTATCTCTCATCTCATCCAGCAGATCCGGGCCATTTGAACAATCGTCCAGAAATTTCGAAAACTCCAACGCGAGCCAAATCCACGCTACTTCACAGTGCGTGCTGAATTCGAAGGAATCATTACCAAGGCAAAGATATCAAAAGTTCGTGATCCCTATGAAATCTCCGCCATGGTCATGGCATCTTGGCCCAATAGCCCTATGATTCCTCACGCAACTTCTCACCCCCCATAAATAAACAATTTGTGATTCCCGAGGTCTGGAAAGTTGCATGAGTCATCCCGCTTTCTAAGCCACAAAAATCAGCTAAAGCAGTAGAATCTTGTTGCTCCATTTCCTTATTGTCACCCATATCTAAGGTTTTGGAAGCGCAATTGTTGCCCAATCTCATGGGTTTAGAAAACCCTTAGAAAAACAACACCTTTAAATGTCATTGTTACACTTGATTCTGCTAGGTGAAATATTCCACAGAGCCTCCAAGTCTTTCCCACAGGTATCAGTTCTAAGATCCACAATTATGGGCTTCACATCCCTCTTGGTGGGGGGGTTGAGGATTGACTACTTTACATCTCAGATGCTCTATGGGTCACAGCAACCAGTTGAGAATACAAGACCACACCGATCCGATGCTCTATCCGAGATTTGACAACAAACTGCAACCACTGCCTCTCCATAGTCAGGCTAGATCAATAGCCTCAGTCTCGCTGTTTCAGAGAGTCTTCGGTAAGACTTCATAAACAACAAAAAACACCAGCTTTCGTTTTTCAGTTTTGGGAGCAGCATATCCCGGAATTCCTGCTCCGTATTCTTTTGGTCCTTGCCGGGACGCAGGAAAGTCCAGTCCAACTGATGGTGGGAGTAGCTGCATCTAAGGAGTTGTTCAGGACTTGTCCATGCGAGGGACACAGACTCACAGCAGCCTCACACGCAGCATTTAACGCTAGTCGTTGTAGTAAGATTGAGTAATGGTGGACTTCATGAGTTGGAAGAATATTATGGTCGGGGCGATCCACGAAACCAAGCTCAACAAAAACTGTAGCTTACAGCGCTGTGATTGTTACAACGCACAAAGGAGGGATCGCACCAGAAGGGGAGGTGGGGGATTAGCTTTCCAATTGCACCAGTCTATTTAATACATACCTATCTCGCTTGGGTGGCACCGTTGTGCAATGGTATGCACGCCCACCTTGCACGCTGAAGGTCGTTGGTTCGATTCCCCGGCCAGGCAACATCAAACATTTTTCAGCTGTGGCAAAATACCCCTCAGTAATGTTGGCGACATTTCCTGAGTATTTCAGCCATGTAAAACTTCTCTACAAAGTGGTGTCTTAAGACGCGCCGTTCGGACTCGGCGATAAGAGAAGTCTCCCTTGTTCCTTCAGGGATGTTTATGGAACAATTGTATATCTCGCTTGAGCCTGACTTTATTGACCCGTACATGGAATATGTGAGGTGGAACTGCCGAGGTTAAGTTGCTGAACGTATACCGTCTGGTCTTGAGGGACATTAATGCTCATCATTAGTTGTGGCATTCGGATAGTGCCACAGTTCGCCAGACATAACCATCATGTTACCTTGTCTGACAAATGACGTCACCTGGCAACCCGTCGTTTCTCTTTCCGACCATTTCCCCATAATTGTCGACATTAGCAGACCGCCCGATTTCATCACCTCTGAACGCCGAACTTTCGTCAATCATGGAAAAGCTAAGTGGCCGAGTTTCAGAGAGTTCACAAATCAGCCCTTCAGAGATTTACCTAATCGAAAGAAGACATCATCACTGCTGCAGTCGCTCGCTATATACCTGTTTGTCGAATACCTGAAGTGAGACCAAACTGCCCAGCAGAGGCGACGGGACTAGCAAATGAGCGTGATGAGCTTCGTCGTGCCAACCCCATTAACCCCAGAGTCAATGAGTTGACAGTGGAAGTTAAATGGGTGGTCGATGAGCATAAACGGAACAAGTGATTAAATCATTTGAGGAGTTGCACCATTGGAGCCGGAATAAGTGAATTGTGAGCAACGGTTAAATCACTCTCGAACCCTGGAAAGAAGGAAAATAGGGCCTCTGTAACGATGCGCGAAAGTTTGTCTAGCACCCCTGGAGTGACAAGGCGAAGAGTAGTCCGTAGCATTAGATCTCTTAAAGCACAATTTACAATGGATGATGTTGCTGTGAATGTCATCAGGAATGCCAAATCATCCAAAGCATTGGGCCCTGATGGAATCACCATGATAATGCAGAAACAGCTGGATGTACCGGGAGTTAATATCTCACTAAAGTCCTCAACCTGTCACTAACCACCCACTTCGTTCCCGAAATCTTGAAAATGGTCAGGGTGGTGAATCAAAGGTGCATCGTACAGACTGATTTAATTTTTGTCGAGCATAGCAAAGCCCCTTGAGGCTTTAGTCCTCCACCAGCGCCAGAAATAGCTATCCAGTTGCCGATCATCAACATGGTTGGCACACAACGACGCTGCACGCCATCTCCACACTCATTAGTCGAGGCCTCAATCAGAGCAAGCTGTGTGATAGGACAGTGATGATGTCACTCAAAAGCCGTTAATACTGTCAAGCACTCCACGCTGTTTGATGACATTGAGCAGACAAGTTTTAAATGTTGGATAGTCAAATAAGTGTGTGACACCAGTCGTACGTAAACTCCAGGAACAAAAAGTCCGAACTTAGTTGAATGAAAATTAGAATTACCCCAAGGTGGGGTGATATCTCACTGATCTTACCAACTTTTTCACAGGAGGAAATACTAAAACAGTTGGATGTGCCAATTGTAGATTATCTACTAAAGTTCACAACCTGATTCTATCCACCCGAAGTCTGGAAAATGAACAGGGTGGTCCCGCTACTGAAACCAGAAAGGATGCGTGCAAAGGTGAGTTGTACAGACCGATTTCGCTTTTGTCGCTCGTAGCAAAGACCCTTGAGGCTTTAGTCCTCCACAGCTTCACAAATATCTATGCAATTGCCGATCATCAGCATAGATTCCTTAAGCAGCACAGCATGACAACGACGCTGCACTCCATCTCCACACATATTAGTCGAACAGTGATTGTGGCGCTAGACTTATCAAAATCCTACGATACTGTCAGGCACTGCACACAGTTTGAGGACAGGCAACCCTCCGGCCAAGTTTGAAAAGTTAGTAACCTGAATGTTACCCGCCCATTCTCGAAAGCGTCTAGCAGCGTATTGCGATCCAAGACACCCAAACTGTCCAATCAGTGGTCACAATGGGTAAGTCTCTCTTGGCTAAAAATGGAACGATTGTACGTACAAATTCTCGAGAGAAGGAAGACCCAACAACTTCCTCTAAAGATTACGACTTAAATTTCCTCCTCCTTCCTTCTACTTTGCAAAAAAAAACAGTAAATAGGGGTTTCAGTCATAATTTTATTGTTTTTATTTAATTTATATTTAATTACACAATATCTTTAAACAAATTTCCAATTGAAGAAATATCTAAACATTTTCTGAGCTTCTCTCGGCGTTTTGTGGCTAGTTTCAGGCATTGTTATGCAAAAGAAGACAAATGCTACCAATATCATTACACTTTCCACCAACAATAATACCTTAATACCGAAGCCAATATTCGCAAGAATAACAGCAATTTGTATTGCCTGTTCCAGGATAACACAAACTCCCAGACAGTATGTTTTTGCCTTAATGGGAAATGCCTCGCCCATATAAGCCGAAGTAATGGGAGCAAATAAACCAGCGCAAAATTGTATGGCCATACATAAAACGCTAAGGTAAGATTTAATGTTAGAATTATTTAATCCTCCATGTTTGAGGCATAAAATTGATATGGCCAGCATTAGGGCACCCACTGTGCCAGCCGTAAGTATTGAAGGGAATTTTCTACCGATTTTATCGACCACAATCAGCGAAAGGAAACTGCCGACCAAACGTAAACCAGCCGCTGTTATAATGGGCCATACTACAACATTTGCAGCTGAACTGCCGTTCAAAACTTCAGACAATGGCATAGAGAATGTCAAGGCCAACATCATGCTGCGAAATACCAACATTTTTGCCAAAGGTCCCAGCCAACTTGTGGCACTCAAATTTTCTTGTTCACTCAAATGGTTGTCTTATTTACCCTAGGTGGACGTTGTAGGCGGGCCAAACTTGACAATGCCGAAGCCTCATCACCCATACGTAAATAATCCAAAGGGGATTCCACAAAGTAACACAGGGAAATTGCAGCCAGTATAGCCAATATTACGTCCAATATGCCATGTAAACGATTTGCTGCAAAATGTGATTTCTCCTCCCATTGTTTGGAGATAATCATTTGTAATGCCACTCCCAATGTCACTGAGAATTGTTCTAGACCCAAACAGGCACCACGCTGATTTACACGTGATATATCCGCAATATGGCTAAGAAACTGTGGTGTTAGTAGACCCACAGCAATGCCATTGAGATAACGTCCTGCCACCAGAGAATCCATTGTATTGTGATCGGCAATAAATATTGTACCACCCGCTAGTATCAGCAATGAGGAAATTCCCTGAAAAGGAAGAATTTAAAATTTGACATAAATCTTTTCGCAATGCCATGACATACCGCTATAAATTTCTTGGGCATATATTTTCCAAGTTGCACCGATATCATGGTTCCAATAATCACTGCTACAAACCAAGAGCAATGAAAATGTTGGTTAAATCCTGTAACACGAAATTGGGTCCAACCCAAACCATGGGCCATTGCCATACCACCAGAAGTAAACATTACGGCGCCTGAAAAGGAAAAAGTTTTTTAATAAGCCTGGATAAAGTCCTTAAAACGATCGACAACACAGTAGATGTTCTTAATTGAAACTCATAAATAGCGTTGTAAATTCTAGTTCATTTGAAAGATAGCTCAATATACATATTTCAGCTCTCTTGACTGAACTAGTTCAGTAATCTACTTCATAGTTCACAATCTATTTCTACTAGCAAGAGAAATGAGTAAATAAAATACTCTCAAACAAAAAAGTATAACATATGGATATTTTCACTTAATTCATAGTGACAAATAAATTAGTGTTGGGAATTCTCGGATCGATCTTTTTCATTCAGTTCACCAAGAAGATCCAGGTTGTTCATTTGGTTCATTGGCTCATTTTCGTTCAATATTACATTTGAGTTTCTCTTTTCCTTCTTCGCATCATCAATGGTCGTCAATAGTCGTTTTACCAGTCTTAATAATAAAAGTATCAGGGTATATCTCAGTCTGTGTGAATTAAAGGGATGGACCAACATACATAGCCAATTTTTGAAGTGGGAGTCATTTCTCTCGATAGATATCTCGCCAACCTATCATTTCAGTTTGTCAATATATCAGGAGCAATATATCAGGAAACATATACTTGCCTTCGAAAAACATATTATCGCTGTACACACCCAGCAAAATGTTCGATGCCAAAGATGCTATTCAAGAATGGGTGCAAGTAAAATGGAATGTAATTTTTTTTAGCATCTTCACTCATTCTTTTTACAAGAGCGTGAACCCCAAAAGATGCAATTCATTTTCAGATCCTAAGCATGTCATCTTCACTAACTCGGTGGAATGGCATCTTCAACATTTCTTTGGCATGTCATCTTAACTAATTCCCTAGAATAGCATTTTCGCTAATCTTTGGCATGTCATTTTCACCAACCCTTTGGCATGAATTTTTCACGTCTTGTTCGGAAAATGCTGTATTGAAATATGATTTTCATGGCTTTTTTATTTATTCAAAGCAATTTATGAAATAACTATAATTTAATTATCATCAAAATTATAATTGCAGTTTGTTGTTGTAACATTAGTTTATATGGCCCGGCCCCCCCCCCCCCCCCCCGAAATGATTTTCGTTTCCATAGGATATTAGCTTATGTTACACATTTTTATTTTTAATTTTGAGTAAAATGTTAAACTGTTTTAAATTTTTCAAGAAATATGTAAAGTATTTGGAGGAAGTATTACAAAGAAATATTTAACTACATTGGTATACATTATTGTCCAACATATTGGAAAGTATAAAAATAAGGAACAAGTTAGGCTATTTGAGCAATTTTCTGCATAGTTGTTGTTTAGTTTTAAGGTGTTATTTAAGCGTTTAATCGTAATTTTAGGCTGACTGTAAGTGCTATTGAGTTCAGAACAAGACGTTTATTTGTATTTATTGAACGTTTGCAGCATATTACGTCCAATACTTTGGCTTAAAAAACAACATCTGGAAAAAAAATCTTCCGATCTTTTGCTTTTGAAATGTTTGAAACGAGCAATAAAAGATAAAATCGTTGCTTAAACTTTGTGGTTTTAAATTTTTGTATAGAGTCTCTAACACGCTTTTGTAATGAACTATTTTGAACATCATATCAATTACAAATTCTTTATTATGTTTGAAATTTGCAAAAAAACAATATCAACCATTTTTTATGATATAATTTCTGTTCCAACGCAGTGTCGTCCGTTGAGATTATTTGATACTGGTCTCTTGCTACACATTAGTAAATGTCTATTGTATAAAGAATGATTTTTCTGTCGTATTTTTATGTTTTGTTCATGGCAGAACTACCAGGTAGTGGTATCACACCAGCTGATCGAATATGAAAAGTCAAATCCTTTTACAAAAAAATTATTTTTGTTGTAATTTCCCCAACAACATAAAGAAAGTTTTGACATAACATATTCAAAATTTTACGATGCCACTACCTGGGTAATTGTGCCATGGTTTTGTTCGACCTTTCGAATGTTAATAAATTCAAGGTTATTGAGATTGAGGCCAATGTTTATATTTTATTTATTGCATATCATTTCCAATATTTCGAAATTGAATTTCATCTTCAGGGATTTTTCTGTCGGTTACTCTATGAAATGTATTTTGGGAAGTACTTTCAATAGATGCACATTTGTAGAAATGTTAATTCTTCGGCAAAGGACTTTGTGACGACAAACGAAATAAAAAAACTAATCGGAAACAGATTATTCTTCGTCAAAATCTCAACAAGTATCAGTCGACTTTGCGGACAGGAATATACCCTGTGCCTGTGTGAACTGAAACTTTCATCTATGGACAGATCGAAAAGCGGCTACACAACCAAAATCCTTTAACACAAAGCTATGTATTAGGCGATTTTCAGAATTGTGTACAAATTTTTGGACGTATGAACTTGCCAACAAAATATGGATTTTATCATTGATGACAAGTATTGCGGAGGAGGTACCTGTAGAAATGGACCGGACCGACAAGTTAATTTTGGAAGTAGATCTCCCACCAGTCTTTTTAGTTCGTCACAGTACAATTGTTAGCTTTTTTTAGGAAATATGGACTTGCCCACGGAAAACATAATGCCGCTCTAAACACAAGGAATACCTTCAGTAAAAATTTCTAAGGATCTTCGAACAGACGTTAAACTGCATTAAACAACTATTTTGAAGGTTTGTGAGGGATGTACGCAGTATGGTCCAATTTCGAGCTAAATCTATGTCTGGACAAAATATTACTAAATCCAAAGTTTGGACCAAATCTGTTGCTCCGTTCAAGAAAAATCGCACATACCACTTTCAATAAAATTCTTGAAATTTGAGGTAAAATGACCATCTTCGAACTTTATATAAGGCTCGCAGAAATATTGTGATAAACAAAGTTTGGACCAACGCAGTATCCGGTTCGAACGTTGTCGTGCGCACCAGCCACTACACATGATGGCCGTAGGTTTTCTTTACAGCTTTCGGGACATTTTCTCTGGAAGTATGGACTTGCCCCTGAAAAAACTATAGTACTATAGTAATAAGGGGTCCCGAGAACACTTGTCGCAAAAAAAGCAAAGCCTTTCCAGAGAGGTATTTTTATTTATTCATTTATTTATTTCATATTTCTACTTATAACTAAATTATAAGCATAAAGGAAGTGACGCTATGACTACTGAGGTCTTAAGATTACACAGATATATTTACTAATTATTCAGAGAGGTCTTAACCTGCACTTCTCTGAAAATTTTTGAAATACTCTGTGGAAGGTTACCGAAAGAGTGCATCGATAGTCGATCGAAATTGATCAACATTTTGACAAAATATCACGAAGGCCAAATTTTGGACCGAATCGGTTGATCTGTTCGAGAATTACGTGTTCTCCAGGCAGCCACTCAGACGGACGAACATATCTAAGTCGACTCCAAGTTTTCTGAAATAGATTTCTTCCAAAAACACTTTGGCCCTAAAACCATTAATTCAGATGAGAACTAAAGGTTGAGAGTATAAAAAATGTAGATTGGGAAAATTGGGTTTGAGGATTTTTGCTAAAAGAATGTATACATGTATAGAACTTGGAGTGGGCGCCAGAATTTCATTTTAAAAGAATTCAAGACTGGTTGTCAGAGTTTTCCTAGTTCCTGATCAATATATGAGAAGATCCACGATAGGAAACCGGAATTTCTATAAGAGAAGTTCGACGATTGGACGCCGAAATTAGTCTATTGAAAGATGCACGATTGGGCGACAGAATTTGTCATTTACATACTCGCGATTGGGTGCTAGAATTTCATCATGGATAGACTCACTATTGCTCAGCATTATTTCTCTATCAAGAAAACCACTATCGGCCTTCTTTGTGATAAGATCTACGATTGGACACCAAAATATCTTTAGGGAAATAACTACAATTTCTTTATGACAATAACAACGATTGGACAGCTGACACCAATTGAAAAATTGAGCATATTCTGGCACCGCAGCGTGATAAGGGACCAAAAAAGAAGACACGCGCCTCGTCGTTTTTTCCTTCTAAATTGTACCTGTAAATATGAAAAATACTAGTGGATAACGCCATGATATCCAACGTTCCCTCTGCGTAAATCAATTCTCTACTAATCCCATTTTCCTTTCATAAATTACTCAATGAAATTGGAGTGGAAAATTGAAGCCGTAATTTTGAACTTTTGTGAAGTAGGAATCAAAGGAAATGTCCTCAACATTCCATGTTTTCTGATAATATATTCTTTCTTCACTGAATTACATAACATTCACTGTAGTTGTGAGTTATTTGGTAAATGATACACCCAAAAATGTATGCGATTATTAATATATCCATAGTTTTGAACATATTACTATATTGTCAAAAATATTCTGAAAACAAGGGTAAATTGGTCAAGAAGTCTTACGTCATTTTAATTAAAAAATAGCAACGCAAATTTTTTCATCGGTAATATATGTCTAAAAAAAGGTTTACATCATTGCTAAATAAGAAATTTTCGCTAACATGAACTTTCAAAATTTTTGTCATGTGGCATTCAACTCTATTGTTCTCAACTCTGCCGCCCAAGTGGTGAACAAAGTGGCCGTAGATTTATTGGCTGATATTTGTATATTCCTCGCGTGGAAAAGGGTGGTAAGAGTTCAGGGTGGTAATGAGTTCAGCCATTCACAAATATCATCAGGGAAGGCACCTGACACCAAGATCGTACAATCATCCGCATACGTTATAGGTTATACAGTTCCTGCAATATCACCTCGGACAACTCCAAGTTTCACTCTACGGGTCTCGGACAACTTTCGATACTAAATTCTACGCACGACAGGCGTCCAACCATATAATTTATTATCCAACGTTTCGAACTTGGCCGGAGCGTAATCTGCTCGATAAACTCAAACAGCGTGGAGTGCTTGACAGTCTCAAAGGGTTACTATCACTGTTCTATCGCACGGCTTACTTTGATTGAGTCCTCGACTAATATGTGTGGAGATGGCGTGCAGCGCAGTTGTTGTGCTGCTTGCGGATCCCATGTTATTGATCGGCAACTAGACAGTTTTTTCTGATGCTGGGGACGACTAAAGCCTCAAGGGCCTTTGCTACGGGCGGCAAAAGCGAAATTGGTCTGCACGATTCACCTTTGCTGGCATCCTTGCTAGGCTTCAGTAGCTGTATATTTTCCAGACTTCGGGAACGATGTGTGTGGCTAGCGACAGGTTGAGAACTTTATTGATATACTTGACATTCGGTCGTCCAGCTGTTGCAGTTTAAGCACCGCTGCTACTCGCAACATAGTTTAATTCCTCCGCAACTGATTGATTGATTCATCTTACAAAAGGTTTGTCAGTTCCCATCACCAGTACAGATTTCGACATGGCTCTAACTGCAAATTACTATATCGTGAATTTTATTTTACGAACATTTTGGAAATGTACACTGTTTTGTTTTGTATGAATCTACAAATTGACTTGTAGAGCAGGGCTCTCTAGAGCAGGCAAGGAAACTTTTATAATACCAAAGATTGCAGTCCGACTCTATTTTTTTCTCAATGATTAGGACTTCCTAGCGTAATAAATCTTACATAGCTTTAATAAATCTTAGATTAGTAAAAGAAAAAGAATGTGTATAAATAAATACACAAAATTCATATCTATTGGATCGATGGAATGGGTTCAAATGCTGATGAAAAAATCGGATCTATCACGACTTCCTTTGAATTGGTTTAAATGCAGATAAAAAGATCGGATCTTTCACGACTTCCTTTGAATGGGTTCAAATGCTGATGAAAAAATCGGATCTATCACGACTTCATTTGAACCAATGTAAAAGATCCAGTGAAATCATGGCATCTCATGGAACCACTTCCATAAAATTTTGCTGGGCAGGGCCACTAGGAGTACCTTTGGACAATTTTTGATAACACTGTGCAACAAAATGGATGTTAAAGTCTGGGGCACGGAAAATTCCTCTTGGGAAAGAAAGGCCTTGGTAAGTATATTAAGAACCCTGAAGGACAGTTCCGCCGTGAGTCGAACTTCCGCGTTATTGCGTGATGAAATTTTTGCTAGAGACCCTGTAAGCCATCAGGAATTTGCGTTATATCTTTGTTCTCTGTTGCTTTAGCTCATTTTTGAGATGACATGTCTTCAGTCAAATCGAATAAGGATTATTTTCGTAGAGCACTCCAACCTTCTAACTCGCTTCCTTCAATGTCCTTTTCGTCCTTTATTTTCAGAGCCGCTATAAAAGTACCACAAGATGACGTTTTTCAGCTTCAAAATGTTCTGCAAAAATGTCGCTCAGAAAATTTTAGGTGCGGCTCTCATTGACAACTAATCGACTTTGTCGCGTTTTCGTGGTCGTTTTTGACATTTACCCTGTTTTTGTTCAGAAAAAGACTATATTTTGTTTTTTTGTATATTCGTTACAGAACATATAAAAACACAAAACACACCACTATTAAACATAAACTAAGTTTGGACAAAATATTTCGAGATCTAAAGTTTAGACCAGTTGTTCCGTTTATACATCGGTTGCTCCGTTTATGAGATATCGCGCGTACGATTTTAGCCAATATCACTGTACAATAAAATTTAAATTTTTTCAAAATGATGGGAAAAATTGTTTAGATTATGAAAGTAGAGCTAAAAATATGAGACACGTGTATCGGCGTTTTTAACGTTTACATCGTAAAGTAACCAAAGTAGACTGGGCAAGTTCCGCCCATTTCTAGTTTTTTTCGAAATATTCAAGTTAAGATATCTTGGAATCCTTGCATTATAGGTATATAGTGTCTTTGGCAACTTTACAGAGGAGGATGTGGGGAATAGTTTTGTTAAAAATTTTAACCCTCATATGGTTCATCAAAGGGGTCTTTTTGGTCCTTTTTTCGAACATCTTTCAAAGACTCCTTTAAAATGTGATCATGTCATACCAAATCTGTTAATTTTACCTAATCGCCAGGAATCTCCAAAAATGAAAAAAAAAGTTTTAGGGTTAAAGTCGGACTTCATCTCAGTTTATTCAAAATTGTCCCACAAAACATAATTTTAGAGAGATGACGTCAAAGAGAAAATTATTCTTCGTCAAATTTCACTAGGGGTCACGAAAGAAACAAAATGTCTATTTACATTATATATCATGAAAATATCAGTATCAATTTTGCTGAAAAACATGAAAATATTTTCCAATTTTTTTATGAATTTTTTTCCTTCTTTTTTCGAGTTGATACATAAAAGTAATATGAAACCTGTCTCTAGGTGAAAAGTGTCAAAAGAAGAAAAATTCAACACAAAATTTCACTATAAGTTTCAGAATAATGCATATATCTAGGTATACTATTTTCTTAAGAAAATTAGATAACAAATTTATATATTTTAGAATGAAATTATTTGTTTTAATTTTGGACTGTTAATTTTACACAATTCCATATTGGATCAAAATCTAATAAAATCCTTCACTTTTTGGGGATATGGTAAAAAGAAGAAATTTTCCAAATCTAATTTCACTATGAGTCTCTGAATAAAATAAATCTGTAACCATAACATATAACATTCTTAGCAGCCCTTTTTTTTGATATAGGGTTTAGGGCCATATTTTACAAATTTTATCCAGATTGTCGTTGTATTTGGACATTATAAATATCTTATTGATGGTTTTTCGTTATGAATTCATGCGAAAGGTGTTGAGCGTGTCATTTAAACAGCCTTTGAAATATTTGTGGTGAATATATATTTGAAAAATATCGAAAACCCAGATCGGATATTGTAAAAATGCATATTTTTAGTACTTTTAACATAAATTACGTAGTTAGGATAAGCCATTGGTAGCTTATATTGTATGTAAAAATACATGGGAGGTCTACGGCTATGGTCCAGTGAAAATGTAGGTGTCATATGGGCTCTCACATACACGATTTGGCATGGTCAAAAATAATACAATGATGGGAGTAACTCCTGCTTTGGTGACATTTACGGAATTAACCCTAGGATATTGCCATTTATGTAAATTTCTCTTGTTAATTCCCTAAATGTCACCAAAACAGGAGTTAATTCCATTATTGTATTATTTTAGACCGCGACAAATCGTCCATGTGAGAGCCCTTATGACACCTATATTTTCACTGGACCATAGCCGTAAATCTCTCACGTATTTTCTCATAAATTTAAACTGTTGTGTAGAATTTTTCTCCTTTTGACACTTTTCACCTAAAACCAAGTTTTATATTACTTTCATGTATCAACTCGAAAAAAGAAGGAAGAAATTTTCATCAAAATAATTGGAAATGTTTTCATGGTTTTTTTCAGCAAAATTGATACTGCTATTTTTATGATATATAATGTAAATAGACATTTTATTTCTTTGGTGACCCATAGTGAAATTTGACGTAGAATATTTTTGTCTTTGACATCATCTCTCTAAAATTATGTTTTGTGGGACAATTTTGAATAAACTCAGATGAAGTCCGACGTTAACCCTAAAACGTGTTTTTCATTTTCGCAGATTTCTGGCGATTAGATAAGATCTACAGATTTAGTGTATTCTGAGGCCTATAGTAAAATTTTATGACGAACAATTTTGTAGAATATTTGGATTTGATATGATCACATTTTAAAGGAGTTTTTGAAAGATTTTCGAAAAGAGGACCAAAAAGACCCCTTTGATGAACCGTATGAGGGTTAAAATTTTTAACAAAAATATTGCCCACATCCTCCTCTGTAAAATTGCCAAAGACACTATATACCTAGTATGCAAGGATACCATAATATCTTAACTCGTATATTTCGAAAAAAACTAGATATGGGCGGAACTTGCCCCTCCTACTTTGGCTACTTTACGATGTACACTTTAAAACGCCGATACACGTGTCTCATATTTTTAGCTCTTCTGTCATCATCTACTCAGTTTTCCTTGTCATTTTTTGGTTGTCGCACAGTGTAATTGTTTATAAAGGTGGTATGGTCCTATGCGGAGTCGATTGAGCAATATCCGTCCGTCTATCTGTCTGGCTGGATCGCACGATAACTCTAGAACGGATAAACCGATTCGGTTAAAATTGTGGCTTTCGTAGTATTTTGTCCAAACATAGTTTAAGTTCGAAGATAAGCCATATCGGTCCTCTCCTTCAGGTGCCTCCCCCACAAAAGTTCAAAAACGTTCGCCTCCCCCACAAAAGTTCAAAAACGTTCGTAAAAATTTTTCGTGCGGTAACTCTTGAAGGAATTGGCCGAATTGGTCCATACTTTACACATCCTAATATATCTACCGGATATAGATCAGGTTCAAGTATGGACTATATTTGTCGGATAAGTTCACTTTAAGACCTGATATCGAATCACTTTCATTTTTGCTGAAGCAACTTGCATTCAGTGCCTCAATTACGATGGTAAAAGTTTTTTTCAGGGGCAAGATCATACTTCTTGAGCAAACAGCCCGAAGGGTGTAAAAACCCCATATGCACCATATGTAGTGGCTGGAGATCCACTTCCATAATGGTCAATGTCGATCCATTCCTTTTAGTATCTCCTCCGCAAAATTTTTGATCTTTAATCATAATCAACATTTTTCAAACGCCCAAAATTTTTAAAACCACCGAAATACATACGTTTTTTGGGAAAAAATTGTTTCAATATACACAGGCTGAGGGTATACTCCGGCGGCGAAGCCGACTGATACTTTTTTACTTGTTTGTTGTTTTATTTCCTGCTTAATACATTACCTCCAGCCATTGAGGCCAAATGATGACGGCTATACCAAGTTGGCATTGGTGATGGGGATGGTTTGGTGGATGCTCCTATTTCACACACAATCGTTGTTGTTGTTGCAGATTGGGCCATTTCTTGTTTTGTTTTACACCAAAAATTAACAAAAAAACAATATTTTACAAAAAGTTTTCAATTATTTTATGTACTATCACTTGTTGCACCAGATACGAACTGTAAGACTAAATCTACATTTAAAATTCCATGGTCTTATTATGATGGCAGATTATAATTTCGATATATAAATAAACCCATGACACAGTTCAAACCACAACATTGTTTCTCTTTCTCTTTCACTTTCTCTCAATCGTCTTAATATTTTATTAAATAAAAACTCAGCTCCATATATAGATCATTGTTGTTCAACAAGGTCAGTACCAACAAGAATAGGAAATAACAAAAACAAAAAAATGGTTTTGTGGTTTTTACAAAAAAATAAAAATAATTTTTATTAGAATTATGATTTAAGTTTAATTGTGACTTCAATAGAAACAAAAAAAAAAAAAACATTGTGCCACAACATCCCATACGGGACAAGGGAGACTTCTCTCAGGTGCCACCGTGGTGCAATGGTATGCACGCCCGCCTTGCACGCAGGAGGTCGGTGGTTCGATTTCCCGGCCACGCAACACCAAACATTTTTCAACGGTGGCAAAATACCCCTCAGTAATGTTGGCGACATTTCCTGAGTATTTCAGCCTTGAAAAAACGTCTCTACAAGTGGTGTCTTAGGACACGACGTTCGGACTCAGCGATAAACTGTAGGTCCCATATCATTGAGCTAAATATGAATCGGGGTGCACTCATTGGTATGAGAGAAGTCTCCCTTGTCCCTTGACTTCAATAAAACTTAAAAAAAAAGGAAAAAATCTATATAAATAAAAATCAAATGTCTTTCATTGGTAATGGCATCAGCTGAGAACGGCTGAACCGATTTCGATAATTCTTTCTGTTAAATGTGTGCCATAACCCGACTTGTTATTTTTTTCAGATTTTGTCATATTTTCAGATTTTGTCATTTCTACAATAACTACTGAACCGATTTTTCTGAAATTTCTTATTTCGTACTTGGGGTTCGATTTTTCGAACAGTAAAATCACTTTTTTTCAAAAAAAAATATTTATGGATGAAAAAGGTTAAATTTTAAACAAGTTTTGGTATATGTATAAAGTCTAATCTGCCATCAAATAAAAAAAAAGTTGTTCCCTTGAAAACCCCTTCTCCCCCTCGACATTAAATGTAGATTTTTGAAACCTATATTTTTTGAAATTAAATTAATTTTAAAAATTATAAAAAATAAATTAAAAAAGTAATAATGGGGAATTATTGAAAATATATGTAGCCGTTTCACAAAATATAGAGAACATGATTTACATGCGCAAGCGCGACTTTTCAAATGTGCAAAGTTGACTGTTCGAAATTTCGAACGCTGGTACTTAACCTACATATCGATGGATATATCACAACGTAGAAATTTACTGACAAATTGGGGGGAAAAGTTATTATAGCACCATATAAGACTAAATACTAAATTTTCAGCCATTTCTAAAGGATAGTCCAGCTAAAATCCTGAAATACCCTTAAATCGTTAGGTACCATTTAACTGAGGCTATATAAAACATGGACCTATGCTGACACATTTCTGGAGGAAAGTTAAGTAGCCTCAAAATAGTCTAAATATGTATAAATTTACATCCATTTCTGTAGGATAATGCAGCTTAATCCTTTAAATCTCCCGAAAATCGCTCGGTACCGTTCTATGTGATGCAATCCAAAACGTGGACAAGTGCTGACACATTTGGGGGAAAAGTTTTGTAGGCCCAAAGAAGTCTCAGAACCAATCTTCAGCCATTTTTTCGTACAAAAATGTTGAAATAAATCAATAAAACGACAAATAAATCAATTTTATTTTACTTCTATACATATAGCTTAAGCGCCAGTGTTCGAAATTTCGAACACCACTTTCCGGGAAAACGAAAAATTGTAAAAATTTTTAAGTTGATTTCTGATATCAGTGGGTCCTAATTACCCTAAAAAAGTGGCTTGTTTTTAAAAAATAAATAAAGGTTTTGTCTCGGTACGATATGGGTAAAAATAGGCTACAAATTTTGTTGAATTTTAGAAGGGGCGGGGTATTTCCCCTATACCCTATGTCTTTAAAAATGGTATCTAATATATAAAAGTCAATGTATATGTATGTTCCGTATAGACTCAAAAACGGCTGAACCGATTTTCTTGAAAATTTCAGGGAATGTACATGAAACACCCGTGGTGAAAATAGGCTATATATATATATATATTTTTTTTTTTTTAATTTCGGAGAGGGCGGGGTACCCCCCCCCCACCATGTCCTATTTTTATAAAAACCCTATTTTATCATGCCCACTTTTTAAATACGTTACATACCCAAAACTACTGAACATATTTTCCGGAAAATGTCAGAGAATGTACAGGGAGGTCCCGTGGTTAAAATAGGCTATACATTGTATTGAATTTCGGAGGGGTTTGGTACCTCCACTATGTCTGATTTAATAAAACCGCTATTTTAGCAAAAATGAAACGAGTGATTGAATTAATTCTTCCGATCAACCACCCTCTGAACCACTCCGTTCCGAACCACCCTGCTGCGGATTTGCACTCTCCGAACCACCCCGCTCCGAACTTCCACCCTCCGAACCACCACGTCCCGAACTTCCACCTTCCGATCCATCCTGCTTCGACCTTCCACCCTCCGATTCACCATGTTCCGAACTTCCACCCTTCGAACCAACCCGCACTGAACTTCCACCCTAATCCACCCCGCTCAGAATTTCCACCCTCCGAACCACACCCTCCCATCCACCCCGCTCCGAACTTCTACATATCGAACCACTCTGCAACGAATCACCCTGCTTCGAACTTCCACCCTTCGATTCTCCGACCCTAGGCACTCATTTTTGGACCTTCAGCCCCGACCACGCCCAAGTTCTAACTCTAAATCTTCTGAGCCGATTTGCCTAGAAATTTCAGGGAATGTACCGGGATAATCCTGGTGAAATTGGCAGCAGATATGTTTCCTGGTTCTGGGTGAAAATAAACTATATAGTTTGTGGAATTTCGGCGGAGCGTGGTTTGAAAATTATTTCGATAGATAATGGGTGGTTGTGTATCCGACCTGAGGGACTTATTTGTGGCTTTAAGACCCGGTCACGCCCACTTTTTTAAATGTGTGATATCTTCAAAACTTCTAAACCGATTTCCATGTAATTTTCAGATGATGTACAGGGATGGTCCTTGGTGGAAAAATGCTATAAATTTTGTTAAATTTGGGAGGTGCGCGTTATACCCTGCGTCCTATTTTTTAAATGCGCTATATATGTATGTTAAATTTAAAAACCATAAGACCTGACCACTCATACTTTCTTAAATATGTTACAAATCAAATGAAATACCAGATGTTATGCATAGCGAAGCTTTGGTCTTATTGGAAAGCAAGTATTTACATTAGAAGGCAACATATCGATAGCTATACCTTTATTAGGTATATAAGATGTACATTATAAGAAGGTGGAAGGACGACACAGTTGGCCCTTAAGCCACTGAACATTCATGTGAATGAAGGGCACATATGCAATATTAAATTTAAGTTATCGCCTGGAACGAATTTACAATGGCACATAATAATTTAAGAAGCAATTCACCTTTAGATTTCAGACAAACACTTCCAGTTATACTATTCCAGAAGATGAAATAAATTCATGCCACAAGTTATCAGCTTTTTGACGGTATGCTAAAATTGCATCACTTGCGGGTCCCGACTAATTAGCGATGCAATAAAAATACTGGTGCAGGGGCCAGCAACGCGGACCGGGTCGGCTAGTTTAATAATAAATTTAAAATAATCTTAATTTTTTTTTACCAATTTCGAATATGATCTTCCAAACATATCATGTACGTTTCAAGGTAAAATCTTCTAAAACTATCATGGCCAGAGGCGTGGATTTTTAGCCTAAACAACATGAAATAATTATTTTAGAGTTTCAGAATGTTCTGAAGAATTGCTGAGCACATTGTTTGGAAAATTTTCCCAAAGGTTATTTGGTTCAAATCCTAATAGTTTATCTGCTTCTGACCATAATTCACTTATATTATCGATTTTGATGAGCTAGATGCAGTTTCTCCTAGTTCTTCTGTTTCACACTTAAGTTCTAATACTTTAGGACTGAAAACCGCAAAGTCAAATTCTTAATAGTTTCTTAGATAAAGCCCCAGTGGAAAAAGGGTCGTTTTAGCCCGGTTTATAAGAGTCTATAAAATACAAGCCCGATCTAACAACACTAAACCCAATTAATGTTTCTCTAGTCTCTTATGTACTTTTAGAAAATGCCCATTAGACGTTGTTTGCATTTTCAGTGTTGCACAGTGTAATTTGTCTAATTTTTGGGTTTTCCCGAATATGCATGTAACACCACAAAATATTCGTCGTAGACTCCCATGTGGGATACCAAAATTCATATCTCGACGACGTAAAGCAATTTTGAGATGTGCGTCCGTCCGTCCATTAATAATTTTAATCAAACTCCAGGCCGCAATTTTGGACAAATCGTAACGAACTTTTTTATGGAGGTCGCAATATAGAGACAATTAGGTTTTGGTGGCGATTGTGAAATATGTAGGGTGTGAAATGGACCAGAAAAAATTGTAACCGATTTTGCAGCGGCTCTGTAGGTCACAATGATGGTGTGATCGACGGGAACTTTTAAGTAAGGTTTGAGTTGACGACTATGGAGAAGCTTGCAATTAAAAAGATAATATTTAACGTGTGAAATGAGCAATACTTTTGTGTGAACAAGTAAGAAAGTATCAGTCAGCTGTGCTAACGGAGATATACCCTCAGCCACTAAAACAAGTAAAAAAGTAGTCGGCTTTGCCGACAGAGATATACCCTCAGCATGTGTGGATAGAAATACTTTTTTTTTCCAAAAAAAAACTTATGTATTTAGGGGGGTTTTAAAATTACATTACATTATGTTTTTCGCAGGCGAGTGTGATTAAAAAGCCCTATCTATCGATATCCCCGCAAATTTTTGAGCTTTAATCCTATCCATACTTTCGTCGGTGCATACGGCCAGCACCGACGAAAGTACGGATAGGATTAAAGCTCAAAAATTTGCGGGGATATCGATAGATAGGGCTTTTTAATCACACTCGCCTGCGAAAAACATAATGTAGCTATATTCGGTAATATATTCGGTTCGAGCCTTCCAGGTACTACATGTGGTGCCATAGGGGTCTTTTACAACGTTCGGGCTCTTTTCTCAAGAAGTATGGACTTGTCCCTGAAAAAACTTTTACTGCCGTTATTAAGACAGCGAATGCAAGTTGCTTCAACAAAAATCAAAGTGATTCGATAGCAGGTCTTAAAGTGAACTTATCCGAAATTTTGTGTGGGAGGTACCGGATGGATTGGACAAATATAGTCCATATTTCAACTTGATCTATATCTAGTACATATATTAGGATGTGTAAAGTATGGACCAATTCGGCCACTCCCTTTAAGAGTTACCGTATGAACAAATTTTCCGAACATTTTTGAACTTTTGTGGGGGAGGGGAGGTATCTTCAAACTTAGACCATGTTTAGACAAAATATTACTAAGGCCAAATTTTGGACCTAATCTGCAGATCCGTTCTAGAGTTATCTTGCGCTCCAACCACATCACACGGTGTCATAGGGGTTTTTTTTGCAACTTTCAGGATATTTTCTCAGGAAGTATAGACTTGCCCCTAATGAAACTTGTACCGTCGTATGGAGGGCAGTGAATACAAATTGCTAAAACAAAAATCACAGTGATTCGAGAGATGGCCTTAAACTGAACTCTTCCGAAATTTTGTGTGGGAGGTACTCGAAGGAGTGGGCCGATTGAGACCATATTGGAACCCCATCTTCCTCTTGTAGAATGTTTACGATATACAAAGTATAAACCAAATCGGTTACTCCCTCATGAGTTATCGTGCGCACAAGTTTTGCGACAGTTTTTGAACATTTGTGGGGGAGGTATCTGAAGGAGTGGACCGATATAACCAATCTTCGAACGTAAACTAAGTTTGGGCAAAATTTTACGAAAGCCAAATTTAGGACCAAATCGGTTGCTCCGTTCGTTTGGGGTCTATATCAAAACATGGACCTCTGTCCATAATTTTTTTCGGAAAAGTGTTTTGTAAAGTGAAAACCCCGCATATCAAAATTCAACCAATTTGGTTGATAAGTTTAGATAAAATATTCAAAATACCGAAACATTTAGAAGTACCGTTGCATGGGGACTGTCCCAAAAGCACGGTAGATGAATATAGAGAATACGTGTTGTGTGCTTGAATGCTTGATTAGAGTTTTATTGTGATTTTAACAGAACTATAAAAAAGTAATGATAAAGTAAAAAAAAGAAAATATTAAATTAGTTTACAAATTTCGAGTATAATCATCCTAACACCCCCTTCCTTCACAATCGTTTGTACGTTATCAAATTTCTAAAACTTTCTTGGGCCTCTGCCAATGAAGCATTTTTAGTTTCGGGCATTACGAAGTAGAATAAAACACCCACCACCAAGGCAACAATTCCCTGAGCCAAGAGATTATCGCCAAATCTTAGGGAAATTGTTTCAATGAGAACTATTTGCACAATTTGTTCGACGATAACACAAAATGCCATAAAACTGGGTTTTGCACGCCAGGGAAATGCCTCAGCCAAATATACCGAGGTGTAGCATGCAAAGAACCCACCAAAAGCTTGTATAACTATATACAAAGACATGGCAGCATCCAGTCCGCTTATATTTGAAACATCCGAGGAAATATTCCCAAACATCGACGCTTGGCTAATAAGTAAACTGCTCATAATAATTGCGGAAATTGCCGAGGGTCCTCTTCTTGCTGCATGATCGACCATAATAAATGCCAAGAAAGCACCAAAGACCCGACAAATAGCTGCAACTGTGGCAGCCCACGTGGCACCATTTAGCAGGACACTATACCTCAAAGTTAAATTCAGTGGCAGATTATACGAAAATGCCAACATTGCACTGCGAAACAGCAACATTTTTATCAACGGCAAAGCACTGTGTCCGCAACACTTCCCCGACGATCGATACTTTTCCTCTTGATAATAAAACTTCTGTTGTTCGAGGGCGGCATGTGTATTGGCTGTAATAATTTGTGGATACTGTAAACGTGCCAAACTATTCAATGCAGCCATATCATCACCTATACGTATGTAATCGATAGGAGATTCCGTAAAATATGTGATAAAAACGAGGGGAAATATGCCGAAAATTATATCAAAAATTCCATGCAGACGATTTGGTGGGAAATCCAATGATAATGGCCAAAAAGGGGTGTAAATCATTTGTATTGCTATGCCAAAGGTAAGGGCATATTGTTCGGTCATGAGGCAGCTACCACGAAATGAATCCACGGCAATTTCACTGGCATGTATTAGAAATGGTACGACAATCAAACCAATGGCAATGCCATTGAGATATCTTGCAGCCAATAGGTTGTCATAGTCTGTGGGCAGACTTGCAAAAAGAATACCATCAACTAGTATTAGGCATGCTGAGGTCACCTGGAAGTGATTGATTAGAATATTGGAATTAGTAAAATTTTTTCTTTTGCTTTTCAAAATATTCAGGCTTAATCCCATAGTCGTTGTTATACCCTCAGCCTTTAGGCTAAAGAGGGTATTTACACTTTGATACGACCAAAAATGTGCCTCATCGAAATAATGGTTTTAGACCCCAAGTATGTTTGTACGATATCCGTTTCAGACAATTTTGAGTAGATCTAGCAATGTCCGTCCGTCCGTCCGTCTGTCTGGCTGGCTGGTGTGCACGATAACTCTCGAACGGATCAATCGATTCGGTTCAAATTTTGGGTATCGAATTATTTTGTCCAGATTCGATTTAAATTCGAAGATGGGCCATATAGGTCAACTCCTTCAGGTACCTCCCCCACAAATGTTCAAAAATTGTCGCAAAACTTGTGCGCACGATAACTGTTGTAGGGAATAACCGATTTGGTCCATACTTTGCACATCGTGTAATTTCTACTAAACTTAGATGAGGTTTCAATATGGACTTAATCGGTCCACTCCTTCGGGTACCTCCCACACAAAATTTCGGAAAAGTTCAGTTTAGGACCTGGTCTCGAATCGCTTTGATTTTTGTTTACGCAAGTTGTATTCACTGTCCTCTATACGACGCTGTAAGTTTCATTAGGGGCAAGTCCATACTTCCTGAGGAAATAGCCTGAAAGTTACAAAAAAACCATATGACACCGTGTGTAGTGGTTGGAGCGCAAGATAACTCTCGAACGGATCTGCCGATTCGGTCCAAAATTTGGCTTTTGTAATATTTTGTCCAAACTTAGTTCAAGTTCAGAGATGGATTATATCGGTCCACTCCTTCCGGTACCTTCCCCACAAAAGTTCGAAAATGTTCGGAAAATTTGTGCGTACGATAACTCTTGAAGGAAGTAACCGATTTGGTCATTACTTTGCACATTATGAAATTTCTACCAGACTTAGATGAGGTACCAATATGGGCTCAATCGGTAAACTCCTTCGTGTACCTCCCACACAAAATTTCGGAAAAGTTCAGTTTAGGACCTGCTCATGAATTGCCTTGGTTTTTGTTGTAACATCTTGTATTCACTGTCCCCTATACGAAGGTACAAGTTTCCTGAAAAATAGCCTGAAAGTTGAAAAACAAACCCTATGACACCATGTTTATGGGTGGAAGCGCAAGATAATTCTCGCACAGAAATGCCGATTCCGACCATAATTTGGGCTTCGTAATATTGTTTCCAAACTTAGTTTAAGTTCGTAGATAAGCCATATCGGTCCACTCCTTCAGGTACCTACCCCACAAAAGTTCAAAAATATTCGGAAAAATTGTGCGCACGATAACTCTTGATGGGAGTGACCGATTTGGTCCATACTTTACACATTCTCATAATATCTACCAGATATAGATCAGGTTCGAATATGGACTATATTTGTCCACTCCATCCCGTACCTCCCACACAAAATTTTGGATAAGTTCACTTTAAGACCTGGTATTGAATCACTTTGATTTTTGTTGAAGCAACTTACATTCGCTGCCTCAATTACGATGGTAAACGTTATTTCAGGGGCATGTCCATACTTCTTGAGAAAACAGCCCGAATGGTGTAAAAACCCCCTATGGCACCCCATGGTCTATGTCGGTCCATTCCTTTAAGTACCAGATCCATTCCTTTTCCGCAAAAATTTTGAACTTTAATCCTAATCAACATTTTTGTCGGTTCATACGACCAAAATTTTGAAACCCCCTAAATACATAAGTTTTTTTGTGAAAAAAAGTGTTTCAATTTGCCCAGGCTGAGGGTATATCTCTGTCGGCAAAGCCGACTGATACTTTTTTACTTGTTTTAATATTTCATTAAAACAACTTTAATTTATTAGCGGGAAACGATGTTTACCAAGAGGTAAGGCAGGGAAGAATATAGTTTAGGATCTCGCCACAGGTCCCCATAAGTTCCCTTGTTTCTTGTTTTTCAACAATAAACTTTTCATACCCAAGTGTCAAATGCCCGCTCAAATAGATACGTGTCCAAAGAAACACTCTGATCGAGAATTTCCTTGGCACTACCTAAACTCTTCGGACACGTATCTATTTGAGCGAGCAATTGACACTTGGGTATGAAAAGTTTCTTTTTGAAAAACAACAAACAAGGGAACTGATGAGGATCTGTGGCGAGGTCCGAAACTATAGTCTTCCCTGCCTTACCCCTTGGTAAACATGGCTAATTTTTCCCACTAATAAATTAAAGTTGTTTTAATGAAATATTAAAACAACGACTTAATCCCAGCCTTACTTTTTTGAAAAGCAAAGTAGAAGTCGCCACCACAAATAAAAAACGCCAACCCTACAAATTTTTTTCTTGAACTCACCATTATCCATTTCTTTTTAGCAGTCAGAAAGTAACAAAGCGGCACAGAGAGAACCGTTCCAATTATAACCCCAATAAACCAAGAGTGACAGAAATGTTTACTCAATGAATATAGGGCCGTTTCGGTCCAACCTAAGCCCATGGCCATGTTCATACCACCTGAGGTGAATAGAAGAGCTCCTGTAAATGAAAAAAAAAAAATATATATATATTAGATAGTTAGAACCTCCCCGACAGTCTCTTTATACAATTGGTTAACGAATAGAAAATATTTAGAACCCATATATGATGATGAATTAACATCGGTTTCAGAAAATTTGGTCCATTGGCCATTCCTGTCTGTCTGGCTGAGTTGTATGATTATAATTGCTGATGCTTACCAACAGCCGTTGCATTGGATTGTGGTTTATTCTGTCGATGGGGATTATTCTTAGGGGTGTGTCTACGTGACGTATTTGTTCTTAGTGTAATATCTATGACATCTGGAGGGTCTTGATCATCGATGTTTGTAGTCTGCGACATAAGAGTGTTTTATAGTATGATTTTAAAAATTATTGTTCACTTGTCGCTGCGTAAAACAGCTTACGCTTTTTAATCAAAGAAATAATTTTCTCTTTTGTTCCGCAACTTTTCATGGGCAAATCAGTTGTACTACTAGGCTGGTAAATTTGTGTTTTATTGGAAAATCTATGTAAAGACATTGATAATGTAGTTATATTTAGCCGTTCGAAAAGCAAAATAGGTTAAGTGCAAATAAATTATTATAAAACTATTTCATTTTGAATTTGGAATACAATGCTAATTCTTTAGACTATAATTATTTTATTACTTACTCAACACAAATATAAGAACAATTAAAAAAGTAGCAGTCGTCTTTGCCGACAGAGATATACCCTCAGCCTGTGTATATTGAAACATTTTTTCCCAAAATACGTATATATTTAGGGGGTTTTAAAAATCTTGGATGTATGAACCGACAAAAATGTTGATTAGGAATGAATCGACATTGACCATTATGGAAGTAGATTTCCAGCCACTACATATGGTGCCATAGGGGCTTTTTACACCCTTCGGGCTGTTTGCTCAAGAAGTATGGACTTGCCACTGAAAAAAAATTACCATCGTAATTGAGGCAGCGAATGCAAGTTGCTTCAACAAAAATCAAAGTGATTCGATTGAACTTATCCCAAATTTTATGTGGGAGGTACCGGATGGAGTGGACAAATATAGTCCATATTTGAACCTGATCTATATCTGTAGATACATTAGGATGTGTAAAGTATGGACCAATTCGGCCACTCCCTTCAAGAGTTACCGTACGAACAATTTTTCCGAACATTTTTGAACTTTTGTGGGGGAGGTACCTGAAGGAGTAGACCTATATGGCTTATCTTCGAACTTAAACTATGTTTGGACAAAATATTACTAATGCCCAATTTTGTACCGAATTGGCAGATCCGTTCGAGAGTTATCTTGCGCTCCAACCACCTCACACGGTGTCATAGGGTTTTTTGCAACTTTCAGGCTATTTTTTCAGGAAGTGTGGACTTGCCCCTGATGAAACTTGTACCGTCGTATGGGGGGCAGTGAATACAAGTTGCTAAAACAAAAATCAAAGCAATTCGAGAGCAGGTCCTAAACTGAACTTATCCCAAATTTTGTGTGGGAGGTAGCCGAAAGAGTTGACCGATTGAGTCTATATTGGAACCTCATCTAAGTCTGGTAGACATTTCACGATTTGCAAAGTATGGACCAAATCAGGTACTCCCTTCAAGAGTTATCGTACGTACAAATTTTCCGAACATGTTCGAACTTTTGTGGGGGAGGTACCGGAAGGAGTGGACCGATATAATCCATCTTCGAACTTAAACTAAGTTTGGACAAAATATTACGAAAGCCAAATTTTGGATCGAATCGGTTGATCCGTTCGAGAGTTATCGTGCGCTCCAGCCAGCAGGACAGACAGACAGACGGACGGACATGGCTAGATCGACTCCAAATTGTCTGAAACACATTTCGTCCAAACATACTTGGGGTCTAAAACCATTATTTCGATGAGGCACATTTTCATCATATCAAAGTGTATATACCCTCTTTAGCCTAAAGGCTGAGGGCATAAAAACAATTAATAAAGTATCAGTCGGCTTTGCCGACAGAGATATACCCTCAGCCTGTATGAAGGTACCCTAAAGAGAAGATCTTTATGGACCATTTTGGAAGTTAAACTACATTTGGATAAAATAATAGGAGATCTTTGGATCCCCTTGGACTAGATCGGCATGCCCATTTTAGTTCGTACCATTTTAGTGACATTTTTTAAACTTTTGTGGGGGAGGTACCCGAAGGAGTGGACCGATAGGGCTCGCCTTCGAACTTAAACCAAGTTTGGACAAAATATTACGAAGGCCAAACTTTGGACCGAATCGGCTGATCCGTTCGAAACTTACCGTCCGCTCCAGCTACTGATGTCGTAGGCGTTTTACAGCTTTCGGGTCATTTTCTCAGGAACTATAGACTTGCCCCTGAAAAAACTTGTTGCGTCGTAATGGGGAAAACGCATACAAATTGCTACAACAGAAATCAAAGGGATTCGGGAGCAGCTCTTAAAGTGCACTTTTCGGAATTTTTGTGTGGGAGGTACCCTAAGGAGTTGACATATATACTCCATATTCGAACCTAATCTATGTCTCGTAGAAATACTACGATGTGCACAGTATAGACCAACTCGGTTACTACCTTCGAGAGTTACTGTGCACACCATTTTAGTGAAAAGCTTAGAACTTTTGAAAGGGAGGTACCAGAAGAAGTGGGGCGATTTTCTCAGGAAGTATGGACTTGCCCCTGATGAAATACATATGTACCGTCGTATAGGGAACAGTGAATACAAGTTGTTACAACAAAAATCAAAGCGATTCGAGAGTAGGCCCTAAACTGAACTTTTCCGAAATTTTGTGTGAAAGGTACCCGAAGGAGTGGACCGATTGAGTCCATATTGGAACCTGGTAGAAGTTTCACGATGTGCAAAGTATGGAGCAAATTGGTTACTTGCTTTAAGAGTTATCGTGCGCAAAAATTTTCCGAATAATTTCGAACTTTTGTGGGGGAGGTACCGGAAGGAGTGGGCTGACATAAACCATCTTCGAACTTAAACTAAGTTTGGACAAAATATTACGAAAGCCAAATTTTGGACCGAATCGGTTGATCCGTTCGAGAGTTATCGTGCGCACCAGCCAGCCAGACAGACGGACAGACAGACGGACAGACAGACGGACGGACATTGCTAAATCAACTCCAAATTGTCTGAAACACATTTCGTGCAAACATACTTGGGGTCTAAAACCATTATTTCGATGAGGTACATTTTGCCCGTATGAAAGTGTATATGCCCTCGTTAGCATAAATGCTGAGGGTATAATTAATGTGACCTTTTCAACAAAAGGGTAGTAACTCAAAATTTCTTATTTTTCGTTAGAGACAAAAAACTGTTGTAATTTTTTAGATGTAATTCGAAACATTTTACTTGTAATTCCTAACATTTCATTAGCAATTCGCAATTAGAATTCCATTTGTAATTCGAATTATTTCACTTGTAATTCGAATTATTCCATTTTTAATTCGAATTATTCTATTTGTAATTCGAATTATTATATTTGTAATTTGAACAACAACTTTTCTCGGAAAATGTTTTGTATGTACGAGTATCTACCTGAATTGACAGTAAAGAAATTCGCCTCAAAAACATTCCGTCACGTCGGAAATATTTTTTTCGCCTTTATTTATGAATTTTGACATTTGAAATCTTTGTTTATACCCTCCACCATAATATGGAGGGTATAATTAAATTTGTCATTCTGTTTGTAACACATAGAAATATTAATCGGAGACCCTATAAAGTAACCATGTCCGTCTGTCCGTCCGTCCGTCCGTCCGTCCGTCCGTCTGTTGAAATCAAGATACAGCTCGCAATTTTTAAGATAGAGCTTAGTAATTTGGTATAGAAGTTTCTATTACTCCTAGGATGTTTGGTGTTGCAAATGGGCAATATAGGTCCACATTTTGATATAGCCCCCATAGAACGGTACCACCCGATTTTCGGTCTTAAGTCACCGAAATGACTGAAATTTGGTACTTAGTCTTAATTGGTGGTATAAAATTTTCCCCCAGAAACTTGTCGGTACAGGTCCACGCCTTAGTAAAGCCCCCATAGAACAATGCCTGCCTATTTCCGCTATTTTGAAGGTTGTGGTCTCAATATTCTACCGAAATGACTTAAATTTCGTATTTAGTCTTCATTTGGGGTTTGATATGAAACTTATCGGTATAGGTCCACGCCTTCATATAGCCCCCATAGACCGGTACCTCCCGATTTTCGGTATTGTGAAGGCTGTGGCCTCAATATTTCACCCAAATGGCTAAAATTTTGTCTTCATTTGGAGTACTAAACGTTCCATATGAAATTTGTCGGTATAGGTCCACGCCTTTTTATAGCCCCCATAGAACGTACCACCCGATTTTCGGTGTTTCGAAGGTTGTGGCCTTAATATTCCTCAGAAATGGCTGAAATTTGGTATTTAGTCTTCGTCTGGGGTATACAACTTTCCCCCAGAAACTTGTCGGTACGGGTCCATGCCTCCCGATTTTTGGGCGTTTTGTAGGTTTTAGCCTCATTATCACACCGAAATGGTTGAAATTTGGTACTTAATCATTTGCCTTTCAGACTGAAATTCGGAATTGGTGCACGTTTCGATATAGCCCTCATAGAACTGCACCTAACGATTTTCGTAATTCTGAAAGTTGTGACGTCAATATCCCACCATGGGGCTATAAAATATTCCAGAAGAGAATTATTAGTATAGGTTTGCGGGTTCCTTTATCCCCCTTAGAAGCGTACCTCTTGATTTTCAGCATTTTGAAGGTTTTACCGAAATATCAGAAATTTGGTATTTAGTCTTCTTTGAGTCTAACAACTTTACGCCAGAATTTTTTAGGTAAAAATCGACATCTTGTTATAGCCCCCATGGCTTTTTGTGCATTAGTCTCTCTGAGCATAAGTCTCTCTGAGCTAATTCAAATTCGCTCGAATTACTCCTCCTCCCACGAACTTAAATTGATGCTAAAGTATGCTTTTGTTCACGCCTGATCTAGGGGTTCTCTCTTGCAACGTTGGCCCTCTCTTTCAATATGTTGAAGATTCATCCAGATCTGCCTGGGGGCGGTGGGTCCTATCCACCATATGGTGATTAGTATGGCTCTCACGGTAAAACTTTTTTCTTTGTCTACTCATGTTAATGGTCCACTGAAGACATGAGGAGGCACCCTCTTCTCAGGGTGGCATTCTGGCTTTTTTTAAAAATTGTCCATCGCGTTGTTATTATATAGGCGGACCAAACTGGCGCCGACATATCGCTTTATATGAGGTCCAAAAGGTTTTTATTTGCACCCCAAAGGGCAGCCGGCAAAGGACTTGAGAACCTTGTTGCTACATCTCAGCTTGTCGCAGATAGATGTGGCATGCGCGGACGACGAGAACATGCTGTCGAATGTGAGCCCTAGAATTTTGGGGTAGTTAGTGATCCGAATTCTGTTACCATCGACCGTGACCTTCAGCTCAGTGCCCACCTCTGCAGGTCATATGTTGAAGAGAGTGGCCCTCGATTTATATTCCTCCCGTGAGAAAGTTGGTAAGATCAGTGAAAAAGGAGTTCAACCTTGACACAAATGACATCAGGGAATCTACCTGACACCAAAATTGTAAAATCATGCGCATACGATACGATCCCAATGCCGTCTGGAGGGATGGAATACAGGAGAGGTAGAGGTTAAACAGTTCCGGAGATATCAGCCCAACTTGGGGTACTTCTATTTTCTATCTACTGAGTTTGGACTTTTTGTTCCTGGATTTCAGGTACGACTGGCGTCACTCATATAATTGATTATCCAACATTTTAAATTTGGACGGAGGGTTGTCTGCTCGATGTCAGCAAATAACGTGGAGTGTTTGGCAGTATTAACGGCTTTTGAGCGACTATGATTGAGGCCTTGACTACAGCGTGTGGAGATGGCTTGCAGCGCTGTTGTTGCTTGCCGAACCCATATTGCTGATCGGCAAGTGGACAGCTATTTCTGGCGCTGGTGGAGGACTAAAGCCTCAAGGGTCTTTGCTACGCTCGACAAAAGTGAAATCGATCTGAACGATTCATCTTTGATTCACCACCCCGTCCATTTTCGAGATTTCGGAAACGACAGTGACAGGTTGAGGACTTTAGCGAGGACTCTCGGCACATCCAGCTGTTTCTGCATTACCAAGGTGGTTTCATCAGGGCACAAACCTTTAGATGATTTAGGGTTCCTGATGACATTTGCAACGTCATCCATTGTAAATTGTAGTGGTTTATCCTCGGCAGGAAGAGATTTAACGTAACATCGCCAAACGACCGAGAGGTACCGTTGCCCACAATTCACTTATTTTTGGCTCCAAATGTTGCAACATGTGATTTAACCATTTTTTCCGCTTATTCCCACCGACCAATTTCCAGTGTCATCTTTCTGATTCTGCCGTCACTGGGGTTGGCACGAAGAATCTCATCACGCTCATATGATAATCCCGTCACCTCCGCTGGGAAGTTTGGTCACACTGCGGGTATTCGATGACATGGATGATGTCTCAGAACCCATTTTCCTACCCGAACTTCAGAAGGTTTAGGCAGATCTCTGAAGCGGTGATTATTGAACTCTCTGTCTCTCTCCCACGATTAATGAAAGTGCGGCGTTTAGAGGTGATGAAATCAGGCGGTCTGCTGATTGTGACAATTACTGTAAGATGGCTTGATCCTGGAGAATTGACGGGTTCCAGTAGTGCGATTCTCTAACTCATTTTTTGAGTTACCGACAATTGTCGGTAAAATTAAAATGCTTATAGTTTCGGTAATTACCGATGTTTTTCGGTAAGTTAGCAACGAATAAAAAGTAGTCGTATAGTTCTACCGATAACAAGAGTGTTGTCAACGTTTTACTTGAACTTTTCATTCATAAGTTTACCGATTTTTGTCGGTAACTCAAAAATGTGTTAGAGAATCGCACTACAGGTGACACATTGGTTATATCTGGAAAACTGTGACACTCTCCGCTAATTCTGGTAGGGACATCCGCATTCAGAGTGCAAAACGTAAATCTATCAATCTGCTCGACCAGCTCCATACCTCACTGGTCGTTTCCGAGATCCGAACGCCACAACTAATGGTGTACATTTAAGTCCCCTATCGGTGTGAGCAACTCTAACTCGGCAATTCCACACTCGGGTCATTAGAGCCAGGCTCAAAAGAGATAGGTCTGTATTTAATAAACTGGTACAATAGGAAAGCTAATCCTCCACCTGCACTTCTGATGCAATCTTTCCTCAGTACATTGTGACCATCACAACGCTGTGTGTAAGCTGCAGTTGTTGTTGAGCTTAATTCCCTATACCGCCGCGACCATGATATTCTTCCGACTCATGAAATCCACTACTTACCTCGGAGTCCACTGCAATTAAATTGCAAAAAATGTTTGCTACTGCTGTTGCGCGGACTGCGGGGAAGTTACGACGACTCACTGGGGGCTGTCTTCACGCAGCATGCAGCAAAATAGTGCCTATCGTAGTCCCTCTCATGAACACGCCCAGAACACCCTGAGATGCACCCACTTCCGGCATCTATTGCATCTCACACATGTTTAAATGTGATGGTTGCGCATGTGACAAACTGAGCACATATAAATTGGTCCTGGGTTTTCCGCTATCCAGGCACGGATCAAAAGAATACGGAGCAGGCATTCTGGAAATGCTGCTCCCAACACAGAAAAATGATACAAATACAAACATGTGTACACTGAGGTGGCAGTCGCTGGGCGGAACACGGATGTTTTATGGTTTCGGGTCAATTCAGTATCGAAGAATTCGCCAAAGTGTGTTTTAAATCCAAGACGACATTCCATCCGATAAACTAAACGAATACCATGAAAATCGTGCATCAAAAGGTTGTCTCCGAAGCCATAGATGCAATAACGTACTAAATGGGCAGTGAGCTGCAACTTCCTAAAATTTTCCAAAATGATTTGGTCACTTTTACCATTTGTAGAAGAAAATATATTATCAAATCGTCGAATTTTACACATGACACAGATAAATCGTAAGTTCGAAATATTATAGTTTAATACATACTAAATTGTATGGAGTGACGGTCTTTGACGTTAATTTATGGGGATGGGCATTTTGATATGTTCTTATCATGTTATATGTATGTACATATGTAAGTACACACAATTATGTCCACCTAAAAAGTCACAACACAATTTATGTTAGCCTATTCCAACAAATTGAATCATTAATAAATGCCTGTAGAAAGAACTAAAGGTTTGATCATAATTGTTTAGCGAATATTCCCGTAGTATTTATCAGGAATTCTTTCATTGATAACAATTGCACTACTACATAAATTCTAGTTATAAAACAACAAAATATTGTATGTAGGTGACGCACCCCTTTATTCGAGTTTGGGAAAAATGTCATCAGTAAGATATCACTATGTTCAGATAGTGGCTATGATTTATTAGCTGGGTAGTCCCGGCAATTGTTCATTCGACCCATACTTGGCAACTAAAAGTGAAAAAAGTACTTATCTTGTATTTATTTAATCATTTGCAATCAGTTGGGTTGTGATTTTGGGTCGACTTTAGGCTATTGCTTGGCTTTTTCTCCGTAATTCCCCACAATAATCATTTTATACCACAAATAATTAAAATGCGTATTAGTATAACTTAGCAATATAACCAATTGTCGCTTTGTAAAAACATTTTATTTCAAACGATAATGATTGATGCAACCTAAAAAATATTAGACCCTACTTATTTCAGCTATTTTCTCAAAGGGGATAACTCAGGATGAAGTTCAACAAGAGTGTCACAAGAGAGCACCATCCACAACTGGCAAAACAAGGAAGAAGCTGCAAGAAGAGATAATAGAAAGTTCCAAAGCAACATGACAAAGCTACACCAGACTAGACTTGTTTAGTTCATTAACGAACTAGTTCAATCGTAGGATTAATTGTAAAGAGCGTATGAACTAGATCAGTAGATATAGTTTACTATAGTATTCTAGGTCACAATGAACGACCGAAAAATCAGGGAAGAAACAGTCGCTGTTACTAAAAAATAAGCTACATATGTATGTTTTTCTATGTTTAGAACTGTTAAGGTGGCAATTTGTTTTTAACCCGGATATGCCGACGGGCAAACTTATGGAGCAATTTTCGTGATTTTCCAAAATAGAGTAATTCTGACACGGTGCTCTTGAATCAAATTTGAATGGAAGGTGGTTACACATGGGAAATTTTTGCGGATTCTGAAACTACAATGTTCATAGATGAGAAAAATCCAAAAAAATCAAGTAAAAGAGTATCAGTCGGCTTTGCCGACAGAGATATACCCTCAGCCTGTGCAAATTGAAACACTTATGTATTTAGGTGTATTTAGGGGGTTTCAAAATTTTGGTCGTATGAACCGACAAAAATGTTGATTAGGATTAAAGTTCAAAAATTTTGCGGAAAAGGTACTTAAAGGAATGGACCGACATAGACAATGGGGTGCCATAGGGGGTTTTTACACCCTTCGGGCTGTTTTCTCAAGAAGTATGGACTTGCCCCTGAAACAACTTTTACCATCGTAATTGAGGCAGCGAATGTAAGTTGCTTCAACAAAAATCAAAGTGATTCAATAGCAGGTCTTAAAGTGAACTTTTCCCAAATTTTGTGTGGGAGGTACGGGATGGATTGGACAAATATAGTCCATATTCGAACCTGATCTTTATCTGGTAGATATTATGAGAATGTGTAAAGTATGGACCAAATCGGTCACTCCCATCAAGAGTTATAGTCCGAAAATTTTTTCCGAACATTTTTGAACTTTTGTGGGGGAGGTACCTGAAGGAGTGGACCGGTAGGGCTTATTTTCAAACTTAAACTAAGTTTGCACAAAATATTACGAAGGTCACATTTTGGACTGAATCGGCAGATTCGGTCGAGAGTTATCTTGCGCACCAACCACTACACACGGTGTCATAGGGCTTTTTTGTACCTTTCAGGCTATTTTCTCAGGAAGTATGGACTTGCCCCTAAGGAAACTTGTACCTTCGTATAGGGGACAGTGAATACAAGATGTTACAACAAAAACCAAGGCGATACGAGAGCAGGTCCTAAACTGAACTTTTCCGAAATTTTGTGTGGGAGGTACTCGAAGGAGTTTACCGATTGAGTCCATATTGGAACCTTATACAAGTCTGGTAGAAATTTCATAATGTGCAAAGTATGGACCAAATCGGTTACTTCCTTCAAGAGTTATCGTGCGCACAAATTTTCCGAACATTTTCGAACTTTTGTGGGTGAGGTACCGGAAGGAGTGGACCGATATAATTCATCTTTGAACTTGAACTAAGTTTGGACAAAATATTACGAAAGCCAAATTTTGGACCGAATCGGCAGATTCGTTCGAGAGTTAAAGGCTGAGGGTATAAAAAAATCGCCGGAGCGATTTGATTTTTCTCATCTATGAACATTGTAGTTTCAGAATCCGCAAACACTTCCCAGGTATAAGCACATTCCATTTAAATTTGATTCAAGAGCACCGCGCTGACTGATATTATTACAAAACTGAAGAAAAAATAAGAACATTTTTTTTCTAACTTGAATTTTAAGGCGGCATATATGTATGCAAAAGATAAATTTAGTTTTATTATGTTTGGGGCATAGTTGTTGGAGAATTGAGTAATAATTTGCACCAAATCACCATCAACAGTTTTTAAAACAATTAGAGGGTTTTAACTAAGATTTACTTCGCTCTTTTCACTGGCGTATCAAGCCGTCTCACGTTGGTCGAAACCACTGGCTTAGCGGCGATAAATTAATAACTTAAAAACGGAATGAGATATGTTACTGAAATTTGGCACAAACACAGCCTGTATCTGTGGGTAATAATGTGCCAAATATGAACAATATTGGCCAATGTTTTGTTATAGCCCCCATATAACGGTACCTTCCGTTTTTCAGTATTTGGAGGATTTTAGCCACATTTTCGTTGCAAATTAGTTGTAATTTTGTACTTAGGGTTCCTAGTGGTCACAAAACATTTCCACCAAAAATTATGGACATAGGTGCACGCCTCCATGTAACCGTACCTCCCGATTTAAGATATTTTGAATATCATGACCACATTTTTCAACCGACTTCGCTGTTATTTTGCATTCCCTGTTATCACGGCGTGTAAAATCTTCTTACAAAACATTTTCAATGTGGATTTATGTTTTGATGTAGCCCCCTTTTATGGTACCCCCCGATTCACTGAATTTTTCTTGTTATCCCATTTTTATACCCTCAGCCTTTAGGCTTAAGAGGGTACTTACACTTTGATACGACCAAAAATGTGCCTCATCGAAATAATGGTTTTAGACCCCAAGTATGTTTGTACGATATCCGTTTCAGACAATTTTGATTAGATCTAGCAATGTCCGTCCGTCTGTCTGTCCGTCTGTCTGACTGGCTGGTGCGCACGATAACTCTCGAACGGATCAATCGATTCGATTCAAATTTTGGGTATGGAAATATTTTGTCCAGATTTGATTTAAGTTCGAAGATGGGCCATATAGGTCCACTCCTTCAGACACCTCCCCCACAAATGTTCAAAAATTGTCGCAAAACTTGTGCGCACGATAACTCTCGAAGGGAGTAACGGAATTGAACCAAACTTTGGATATAGTAATACTACCTCTAGGCATACATCAGGCTCGAATATGGATTATATCGGTCCACACCTTCAGGTATCTCCCACACAAAATTTGAAATAAGTGCAGTTTTGTGACACCTCAGGAATCGTCATTAAATTTTTTGTAACAGGATGTTCGTGCGGCCCCCGTTACGTCATTGTATTTTTTTTTTCGAGGGCAAGTCCATAGTTCCCGAGATAATGGCGCATAAACTCAAAAAAAGCTGCACTATTTCGCGAGTTCAAATAAACGGTGACCAAATATAAAAGTAGTTGGCGTTGTCAGATGAATTTTGGTATAAATACTTATAGTTCACTGACAACGTCGAGAGCAACAAATTAGGAAGGTTGCTCCTCGTCTTCGGATAGTCCCCATGCAACGGTACTTCTTCTTAAAGCTTCGGTATTTTGAATATTTTAGCTAAACTTATCAGCCAAATTGGTTGAATTTTGAGATGCGGGGTTTTCACTTTACAAAAAATATTTCCGCTAAAAATTATGGACATACATAGGTCCACGTTTTGATATAGACCCCATATAACGGTACTTCCCGATTTTCGGAATTGTGAAGATTTTACATATGTTTCACGCCCAAATACGCCGAAATTTTGCATTGAGGTTTCCCAATGGACCAAAAAACTTTTCGCAATATTTTGTGCCAACTTAGTTTAAGTTCGAAGATAAGCCATATCGATCCACTCATTCAGGTACCTCCCCCACAAAAGTGCAAAAATGTTCGGACAAATTGTTTGCACGATAGTTCTTGTTGGAAGTGACCGGTTTGGTCCACACTTTACACATCCTAATATATCTACGAGATATTGATCAGGTTTGAATATGGACTATATTTGTTCAATTCTTTCGGGTACCTCTCACACAAAATTTTGGATAAATTCACTTTAAGACCAGCTCTCGAATCGCTTACCCCCCCCCCCCCCCCCAAAATACATAAGTTTTTTTGTTTTTTGCGAGAAACCTATTTCAATCCACACAGGCTGAGGGTATATTTCTGTCGGCAAAGCGACTGATACTTTTTTGATTGTTATTACCTGATTTAGCTATAATATGGTATTTTAGGGTTTCCGGGGGTAGAACTCCTCCTTGCAAAAAATTTTAATGATAGGTCCATATTTTGATGTAGCTCACATACAAATGTCAAGCTAAATTTGTATTAATTTCAAGCAAAATCCCATATTTTCAAAGTGCAGTTATGAGAAGATTTGCAAATATTGGTTAACTAATGTGGTTACTCCGTATCCAAAGAGTCCAATTTAATTCCCCAAAAAATAATCGAACCCAAGTTCGGCCAAGTTTACAAGATGCGCCATATGGAAAAGGCGCGTAAAACCAATAAAATCCCTATACATTTTTTTTTAATTTAATGCTATATATGTAGTTATGTACCTCCTGACAAAAAACTATTTTGTTATAATTTAAGTCACACCCTCCGCTATCAATTAAAAATAAATTATGTTCAGTTTTATTACGAATTTATTTAACATTAAACAAATATGAAGACAATTTTTTGCCTTTGATAGTAAATAACTGAGTGAATATTTACAACAACAAAAATGTTATCGATACAATCGAAAATATTTCGCAATTTTATAGTTTAGTTTTTGGACTTTCGCGCAGCTAGATCAGTGACTTCGACCAGTGTACGTCTGTGAGAAAGTGCAAAGCACGATCTGTTACAATAACGCAGGTGCAATATCGTCATCGCTACCTGAAACAGTGAAATAAAGATTTCGAAAAGAAATCAGCTTAAACATTTAATAATTGAGGAGATATTTTTTTTAAAATTCGCTTCATCTACTCCGGGATCTTCATCCATACTGTAATTAAGAGGGTTTCTATAAAAGTTTCTGGCCTAATAATGAAAACGTGAATATTTATCATCAAAAATAGTTTTGTTGTTTTCTATAGTATTCAACATAATGATTTATACACTTTTGGCAGCAATCAAACCAATTGTTCCAGCACTTTTTCCACTCTGGATGAGACATGTCCAAAACATGGTTTTTGACCGCTTTAACTGCATTTTCTGGCGAAGAAAATCGTCGACCACACCTTTTTTCCTTGATGTGCGGTAATCAAATGAAGACATTGGGTTCCAAGTCAGAGCTGTACGGCGGATGACCCATCAATTCTACACACTTCATTCATATGTGTATCCCAAACCACCATGTGGATAGGGTATTATAAGTTTGTATGGTCGTAGACCCATACTTATATATACGAAAATGAATGTCTCGACGAGCTGAGTCGATCTGGCTGTGTGTGTGTTCGTCCGTCCGTCCATCTAAACCTTGTAATCACGCTACAGGTCCAAAATTGTATCGGTTCGTCACCAAATTTTGGGTGTTGATGGGGGTCCCGTCAATGAATGAAAAAAATATCACCTTTATTATGATACAAAATAAATTGGTGCACATCCCACTTTCACATCCCATATTTTTACACCCACAGCATTTATGCTGATGAGGGTATATGGGAAATGTTGCCAATTATTTCATATTCCATTTCCAAAAAAATGATTTTTTTCTTTTCGCGCTACATTAACGATTTTTGGTACATAGGCTAAGAAAAAATTCCCCAGTACAAATCCGCTCGCGAGCAAATTTTTGGTTGTTGCGGACAAATGTTATCGCGGTTTTACTTCTGCTTTTAAGAAAAAATTATTATAAAAAGGCTAATTATTTTATTGAGAACAATTGTCACTAAAATGTTATCACGAAGTGACGTCACTAAGTAGATTGCATAATATTTGTAAAATGTTACTCTGCATCGCGGAATTTACAAAAAAATGACAAAATTTGAAATGTAATCCGAATTTTTTGAAAATATAGGTCCATTTACCCGCCAAAAATTACAAAAAAAAGTAACAGTTTTAACCCTCCGTTGGACACCGTTATTGTTTGTCACATTCGTAACACATGAGTCTGGCCAGACCCATATAATAAATATAATTTTTTTAGTAAACTTAATGAATATTTTCGTATAAAAAGTTGTAGAATATGTTTTAAGGATCCTAATCTTACATATATAATCGTTATTTGTCAAAAAAAACATACCGAAAAACACTAAATTTAATTAATTTTATCAAGTTAGTAAAAACGGACATATGCCTATGGAGTATAAATTCGTACTTTTCTTGCCTCTATGCTCGAAAATCCTATTTATATATAATTTTAAAGCACTATATTTAATTTTGGGGTATTACTCTGAATGAAGTCTATTTTATAACTTTACAGCTTATTGCAGTACAATAACGATAATATCAATAGATAAATGAGGGCATATCTCCTAAGGATTTTCTTCTAATTCATATGGAGAATCCTATATTTGAACCAATCCACTCCACAAAAAGAGCATAAATTCTTTGTAATGGGTTTTATTTGTCCAGTTATGTGTAAAATTGTCTCAAATAAATGTGTAACCCTATTTCCAAGGGATTTTTTTAGGTTGTGGTACGTACACTGTTTTCTAACCCATCTCCTACTTTTGCGACCTTTTTACGTGCAATTTTGAAGACATGGTATGGTGAAATGCGATAAATTTCATAAAATGGTATTCATTCTGTCAAATAATGTAGAAAAAGATCCAATTTTAAGAAAAATTTTGGACATTTTGGAAACTTTTCAATAAAAAATAGGTGGGGTCTGGCCAGACTCATGTGATATGTATGTCAAAAAATCCTTGTAGCTCCTTTTCGGGTGATCTTTTTGACTTCATGTTTCTTTCGTTGGAAAGGTAAGAAAATTTCATGAAGCAACCTGAAATCTCAGGTCCATAATTTTATTTTAACCCAGTTTAAAGTGCAGAATAAATTGAAAAAGGCCTGGCTAGACTCAGGTGTCCAACGGAGGGTTAAAGAAAGACTTCACGGGGAATCAAATGAGACCAAACTTATAATCATCGGGATAGTAGTTAGGATATTAAAGCCAAAATAAGCACATATTTGTATTACAAAAAAACAAATTTTGGGTTGGAATAATAGTTTTCACATCCATTCTAGAGTTGAAAATATTGGAAAAATTCTATAGGAGTACTTATTTTTCTTGAAACTCCCAAGAAAATGTGCGGATTTTGCTTTATCTACATTCACATAGAAGGTTTCCCATTGAGGAAAGTTATCCGGTTGTTGAAATAAATCATTAGACTTCTTAAACGGAAATAGAGTTCAAATAAACCGCTTTAATTTAAATCCATATTAACATATCGTCGGTGTCATGCTTAAGTGTTCCATACGCCATTTTTGACATTTTGAGATAAAGGTGCCGTACAAGGTTTTGAATCATGCTCTTTCAGATTTTTTGGTCGGTTTTTCTTTATCTCTTATAGTTTCTGAGATATTCAGATGCCATTATGTTTCATATCCGCTTTGTGACCCAAAAAATATTGTCGTTTTGTTCCATATCCATAAAGCCTGGCGTATGGAACAAAACAACTTTGAACTTTTTAGTTCCATATCATGTTGTTTGGCGTATGGAACAAAAAGGGGTAAAACGAATTGTTCCGAACTAAAAATGATGGCGTTTGGAACAAAAAATTGTCCATTTTTGCCATGTTACGAATAATGTGGCGTATGGAACAAATTGTTTTAAAGGACTTGGTTTAAAAACTGTAGAATAATAGTTTCTAAATCCAAATATTTTTGAATATTGTATTGTTATATGAAAACGAAAATTTATCAATCGTTTAAATAAAAAATCCCTAGTTTAAAGACAAAATTTTGATGTAAGTCCACAAAAATATACGCAAAAACGTCCAATCGACTTGAAGCTAGTGTGGACATTGACTACAAAAATTGTATTAGAAGAAAAACGTATTTAAATGTTTTATGTTACATTAGAAATGCAAAATATCTATCCGTTTTGTCCGATCGAAATTTTTAGCACAAAAAAGTAGTGATAAGTGGAGGCAATCCCTTAAATAAGTGTTAAGGAAACCTAAAATTATGGTCCTTATTGTATTTATATGATAAAAATAAATGTTTCATTTAAAGTCCTGATTTTTAAACTCCACAGTAGCACTTCATTAAGGGAGGTGGAACATGATTGATAAAAAGTGTTTTGGTTGAAATGTGACAAAACGTGTTCCATGTGACACAAACTGCCAAAAACATGAAAAAAAGATTCCATGGAACAAATCAGCAAATTTTTGCAATAATGAAAATTGGCCACAACTTCTAGACTATCACAGATATGTGACTAAAGTAAACTACTGATATGTTCTATGAGTTTAGTTAAGTAGAACTGAGTTCTTAAAGTATTGGATTATTGCACCATTTTTATCCTGTATGGCCTTAAACATTAACTAGAGTTTTTCTCGAATCAGGCAAATGGCGTATGGAACACTTAAGCATGACACCGACTATATGTGTAAGTCGCGTAATTATCAAAATCGTTTAGTCCGCATGTGATTTTCATATACAGCAAGACCAAATCTTTTAATTTGTATATATTTTTCGAAATATAATTTGGACGCTAAGATGTAGCATCGGCTGCATCTTAGCATTAAAAAACCTATAAAACATCGCTAATTTGCGCAAAGTTCATACAATTTCGGTCCGCATCCGGTTTTAGTGTCACCATGGAAATCTGCATCGATATACAGCTGCGAAAAAAATAATAGCACCACCTTCTACAAAAATGGTTTGGAGGCATTCTTATTTACATTGGCAAATTTTGCTGACCGTTTCATGCGGTCTTAGAACTAACCGATTCTAATGAATTTAAAACTTACAAAAAACACAATTATTTTCGACACTTTTTAAAAAAATATCTAATTTTTATAAAAAAAACCCAAAAAGTGGGCGAAAAAAATAATAGCACCACCATTAAAAGTTCTTCTAGAATTATAGAAATTAGACAAATGTCTACACTTTATCACTCAAGAATAGTAGTAAATCAAGAAAAACAAGTGCCTACTGATTTCCTGTTCAGTTGAACTCGATAGTAACGCATTGGGATAGGCTTGGTATCGAACAAGCGGATTCTGACATTGATTGCAGGATTCCACTTCAAAAACCTCTAAGAATCTGTCCAAAATGATTTTCTGGTCGTTAGTTTCGATGTTGTGGTTACCTTATTGAACTTCTCTAACACTTTGATGATTTGTCATAGTCTAGGGACAGCACACAACCCTGGAGAATGGTCACATAACTTATAAACCACAATTTCTTTTAATTTTTTCCAGATTATACCCCAGATTATTACTGTTTATATTCAGTTGGAAAGACTAAACTAGTGCCAAATTATCTTCTTTCTTAAATGGAGTCGTCATTTCCAGGATTTCAACGAAAATAAGTTAATTCTTTACGGGTTTGATACAGTGTATAGGGCTTAGTCTCTAACGACAAAGTCAACCTCATACTGTTACGGTTAAAAAATTCTCTGTTAATGGGTTTTGCTGTATATTTTTGGTTTTATTCCGAGCTTTTGAGGACTTCTAACAAATAAACGAAAATATTATCCTCCAAACATGAATATTTTGTCACACAACTAGATAAAATATGGTCCCACACTGAAAGAAAAAGCTTCATAATATAAACGAAATCTTACGTTCCATCAATGAAATTTGTCATTGATTTTGAGCCAACGTAGAGCTTCATTGAATAAACGAAAAAAGTTTCATTGAGTTTCATTGAAGTAAAATTAACGAATTTGTTCATTATTGCAATTAAACTTCTTCATTGATGCAATGAAATATCTTCATTAATGAAATGCAACTTTTTCATTGATGCAATGAAACTTCTTCATTGATGCAATGAAACCTCTTCATTAGTACAATGGAACCTCTTCATTAATATAATGAAATACTTTCATTAATATAATGAAATACTTTCATTAATATAATGAAATACTTTCATTAATACAATGAAATACTTTCATTAATGCAATGAAATATTTTCATTAGTGTAATGAAATACTTTCATTAATGCAAAGAAATTCTTTCATTAATGCAATGAAGCCTTACGTTGGCTCAAAATCAATGATACATTTCATTGATGTAACGTAAGATTTCATTTATTTTATAAAGTCATTTCATACTCACGTAATGCATAAAAATTAAGTCAACGCTAAATATGTTTAATACATTTTATTGCAATTAGTTTTGACCATGGATACAATACGTCATTTTTGATTCCTTAGGTATTAACTAAATACATTAATGATACCATTGGTCGTTGTCATCTGTAAGTAAAATTGGAAGAATAAACAATTTGTTACTAAATAACTGGTTTTCTACACAATAACTTACCTTCATATTTTGCCACTCAGTCATCCCCTGTGTACTTCCATGATGTTGGGATACAGCATACAAAGTTCACATAAAACAACTGTACATATAAAAACTACATGAAAGAGTTTTAGTTTAATATTTGTATTTTCTTTTCACATTAAACACTTCATACCTACTTTCAACGAAGTTTATGATCCTATTGGGCGTTGTCACCATTAAGTAAAATTGAAAATCATAAAAACTGTTAGTAATTTATTTGCCTTTATTTGTCCCTGGACACCAAACTCTTGGAATTTTCTCCGTCATTCCATTCTTCTTTAGATTTTCTATTGCTTTCATCTATTACAAAGAGAAAAACCAAATAAATGTAAATTCACTTATATAAACAAATGAATACATAAAACTTAACAGAAATAGTTTGTCCAATATTTACATACTTACTTTTCTAAGATAAAAACACGAATCGTAAAATTTTTATTCATCCGCTATTGGCGGCGTTATAATGTCAACTAAAACAATGTTGTTGACAATTTGCTGATCAACTTTTTGGCAGACAGGGTTGTTTTGCCTAATCTTGTTTTCTGCTTGTTAAACGCACACACGCACATTCACTCCGCACAGCTGGAATTTACTTCCTAACAACAATGAAATACATAACAAGGAACGACAGAGAATAACATACCGAGAGAATAAGCCTTGATACCCAAGTAGAAAAAATGAGACAAACATTTTAATGAATATGTATGTATATCAAAACCAATCGCTAGTAAAGCAAGTAAGAGATTTTTGTACAGTTACGCTTTTAGAGACGCTTCTGCTAATATTCGTACATACATACATATGTATGTTTGATGTATGTCATTCTATACACACATATGTATGTACTTGGCAGATTTATAAATGTGTTCTGTTTATGATTGTGGAAATTTAAAACATTTGTTTAATAAAGAAAAATAATTAGACGAAAAATGATCATATAAGGGTCATAATATAGATAAGATTTCAGACCCTTTTTTCATTCCGCAAAATAGTATTGGGAACTTCAGAAATGTTTCAATTATTTAATGAAACTCTTGCATTTATTTAATGAAAATGTTTCATTTGTTCAATGAAACTGTTTCATTTATTTTATTTATTTAATGAAACTATATCATTAATTTTTGAAGCCAACTAAAAACATCAAATATATCCAATTTTAAACAATTTTCTTAAAAGATGCTTGAATACTAGTTTTTTTAAGCACATACTATTTAGCATAGTTTCAATACTCAAATATTTTTTAAAATTTAAAGAAATTAGAAGTTTCATTACATCAACGAAATACGTTTGATTTATTCAATGAAACCAAAAATCATTAAATTTTAGTTAACGTAAGGTTTCTTTCAGTGCACAGTTGGTCTAGCAAATGTAGAAATTCTTTGGTAACTTTTTGGGCTCCGCATCGTGTTGTCCGTTAAAATTATGGCGTTTCCCCGAACTGAATGCTTTTAAATTATGTTCTCTGGGACATTTGTGAACCTTTTGTTCTATTTCCAAAACAATATAATGCTTTTATAGTCTACTAGGACGTTTGAAATATTACCTTTTGGCATTTGGGATGTAAATTCTGACCTGATGTTCTGTCAGGGGTCATATAATCCAATATTTTATGTATTTTCTTTACAGTTAATTGCGTGATGAATCCTTTTTTTAGAGGTTCAAACAAACCTGACAACTTATCGGTAAAATTTTGCCATCAACACAGGTGTTCTCTATTATTTTGGGATTCTCTGCACTGTATGCCCTTTCACGACCTATTTTAATTTATAACATCCTATTTTTTTAAAGTTGGAATATCCAAAAAATGGAAATTAATGTTCAAAAAGTCAAATAAATGTTTAAATGCTGGAAAATGTCCCTAAAGTTACACGTTTTATATAGAAATTGTAAGTGGTGCTATTATTAATTTGCCTCTTTTTTGACCGTTTTTGATTAAAGCTACAAAAAACAAATATTTATAATAATGTGAATGTTACTTTTAGTTTTTTTATAAAAGAGGACACCTTGGGCTAAGAACGTAACAACAACATTTGTGGAAACAACAATAATCTTCATTGGTTTTGATAATGACAAACAAATTGTTCATGGTGGTGCTATTATTGTTTTCGCAACTGTATACCTATTTCAAGGCAATCAGTCAAGAACCGCGGATGTAGCATCACACACTATTTTTGGGATAACATGAATGTAGTTTCCTTGTCAGTGAAGTTTTTAAATCTCTGTTTCCGCAAAAAGGAAGATGCTGCTTTAGTTTTTTCATAGCATTGCAAGCGGCCGACAGAATACGCGATAAAATGCGCGGTATTTTCAAAAACAATATTAGGTGATTTTCCTACCTTGGAATTTCTCCTATCTCGCGTTTTAGTAGATGGAATTTCACTAGTAAAGATTTAGTAGTTCCGCAACGTAAAAATCTAAAATTTGCAATCATGTACAAGTAAATCGAATGACATTTGTAAAAACTAGGCCCGAAAAATATGATTTTTAGAAAAATGTTCGCACAAAATTTTCGTATTTAGATGCAGATTTCTGTGAAGCTGTGTAGGCTACATTCACGACACATATATCAAATAACTCAGAAACGCGAGTTCTACAATCCTATATGTGATTGTTTGACAAACCTGTTTGCGGAACGAAATTAGAAGAAAACTTCAAAAAACACTTAAAATCTGGCTTCAAAATGTAAGCATCATTTAATGGTAGACGCGGATCAAATTTTGAAAAGTTATACACTAGTGAGATGGTCCTTATTTAGTTGGCTTCTACTTTCACTTTGACGGGAAAATCGAGAAAAATGTGGTTTAATCACAAATCGAGAAAAATGTGGTTTAATCACAAATCGAGAGAAAACAAAAAAAGTCACGTTGGCTTCAACCCATTTTTACCCATTTCTTAACATAAATATAGCAACAGCTTCCACGCAAATCAATTTTTGAAATTACAGAAGTTGCTCTCTGGTAAATAGATCAGAATTACAAATCTAATATTCCTTCTGCACACAAACCCTCATCTTGTGAGCAATTTCGATTTCAAAAGAAGTTCTCTGTTAAGACTAGATCCTCTAGGCATAAGAAACAAGTGAGCCAAGGCTATAGTCGGGTCGTGATACCCTACACCACTACTACCTCTGTGCATAAGCTTTTGACTAGTAAAATTTAAAATATTAAAAGTGGGATAGCTTAGCGCCTTTGCTCTGAATGTCTTCATTAATACAGGTCAATTTTGTTGAAATGCATGAAAGTGCGTCGTCAGTACAACTCAAATAAAAAACGAGTAAAAAAGCGTTAAGTTCATACCCTCCACCATAAAATATTCATTCCTGTCCCCAACTTTAAGTGAGTACGTTAAAATGTCAGAAAATGTACATAAAATGCTTCATTCGGGAGGCCCTTTTTTATGGTGCCTATATCTAACTGTTGACAATTTTTGGTGGGCTAGAAATTGAGAGGTACTGTTATATAGGGATTATAATAAAACATGGGCCTATGTTGACAGTTTTTGATGGGAGCCTTTAATGTCAAATAACTCCTAATTCGGTTAAAAAATTTAGCTAGAATCCTCAAAATATCAAAAATCGGTACATAACGTGGGAACTTTAAATGTTATTAACAGCTAGTTCGGAGGTATCTGGGCTATACGAAAATATGAACTTAAATGAACAATTTTTGTTGACTTTTAAATTTCAAATTACAGAAAGTTCGTCCAAAAAATAAAGCTTAGGTACGGAAAATCGGGGGGTTTATTTTGGGGCTATACAAAAACATGGACCTACGTTCGGTTAACATTTTAAGTAAACTCCACAAAGTATCTAAAATCGGGAAGTATCGTTATATTGGGGCTATGTTGAAAATTGTTGATGCAGATGTGTGGTGACCACTACAACCTTCAAATGTCAAATTACAGTTAGTTCTGTTAAAAATTTTAGCTAAAATTGCCAAATTACTGAAAATTGGGATGTACCGTTACATGGGAGCTATATCCGAACATGGACCTATGTTGACAATTTTTGATGGAGAGGTGTTGTGACCACTAAGAACTTCAAATGTCAAATCTTCAAATTACAGATAATTCGGTTAAAACTTGTTGGTAAAATTCTCAAAATACCTGAAATCGGGCGGTAACGTTATATGGGGGCTATTCCAAAACATGGACCTATGTCCACTAGTTATATAAGTTTATTGACATTTAAGAACCCTAAATGTCAATTGATAGCTAAATCGGTCTGAAAATGTAGATAAAAACGTCGAAATGGGGTAAATCGGGTGTACCGTTATATGGGGGCTATACCAAAACGTGGGCCTAGGTCCACAACTTTTTTTATATAAGTTTACTTGCACTTAAGAACCCTAAATGTCAAATTATAGCTACATCGGTTTGAAAATGTAGCTAAAAACGTCAAAATACCGTAAATCGGGGGGTACTGTTATATGGGGGCTATACCAAAACGTGGACCTATGTCTACAATTTTTGTTTTATAAGTTTATTTACATATAAGAACCCTAAGTGTCAAATTATAGCCAAATCGGTCTGAAAATGTAGCTAAAACCGACAAACTACCGTAAATCGGGGGGTACCGTTATATGGGGGCTATACCAAAACGTGGACCTATGTCCACAAGTTTTGTTTTATAAGTTTATTGACACTTAAGAACTCTAACTGTCAAATTATAGCTACATCGGTCTGCAAATGTAGCTAAAAACGTCAAAATGCCGCAAATCGGGGGGTACCGTTATATGGGGGCTATACCAAAACGTGGACCTATGTCCACAAGTTTTGTTATATAAGTTTGTTGACACTTAAGAACCCTAAATGTTTAATTATAGCTACATCGATCTGAAAATGTAGCTAAAAACGTCAAAATACCGCAAATCGGAGGGTACCGTTATATGGGGGTATACCAAAACGTGGACCTATGTCCACAATTTTTGTTATATAAGTTTATTGACACTTAAGAACCCTAAATGTCAAGTTATAGCTAAATCGGTCTGAAAATGTAGCTAAAAACGTCAAAATACCGCAAATCGGGGGGTACCGTTATATGGGGGCTATACCAAAACGGGGAACTATGTCCACAACTTTTGTTATATATGTTTATTGACACTTAGGAACCCTAAATGTCAAATTATAGCCAAATCGGTCTGAAAATGTAGCTGAAAACGTCAAAATACCGTAAATCGGGGGGTACCGTTATATGGGGGCTATACCAAAACGTATACCGATATATCCCATCTTCGAACTTGATCTTCCGACGGCTAAAAAAATGGTGTTCCCCAATTTTCAGCGAAATCGGTCAACAAATGCGACCTGTATGTTGCGAACGGACGGACGGACGGACGGACGGACATGCATAAATCGACTCAGAAAGTGATTCTATGTATATCCCTAGAAGGAACTATGGGTCTATCTCGCTTCCTTTTGTATGTTACATACAAATGCACTAACACATAATACCCCTTACCACATAGTGGTGTAGGGTATAATGACTTCTTTCTACTTGTTTTGATTGTTAACAAAGTTACTCTGTATAATTTGTTGTATAGTAAATATTATTCATAGTTTTTAAAAATAATTTTATTTTTCTTTCAGATATGTCTGAAAAATTTCGCTAAATCAAGGTAAGTTTCTTTATTTACAAACACATACTGTTTTTTCGTATTTCTATACTAACTTATTTTAACAAATAATACCAAAACACTTACACATACATACAAATATTCTAAAATTCAATATCCAACTTAATGTATAACCATTTCCGGAAACGTCTTTGTGCCTCGGCCAAGGAAGTTTTTCTCGTCTCAGGCATTGTCAGGCCAAGCAACAGGAACACCACCATTATAATTATACCTTGTACAAATAAATTTGTACCCATATTCAGAGTATAGGCTTCAATTAAAACAATGTGTAAAATTTGTTCAATAATTACACAAGCATCCATTAGATAGGGTTTTGTGCGTAATGGGAACGCTTCACCCAAATACATCGAACTATAGGGGGCAAAGAATCCCGCAAACAGTTGCATAACAATACAAAGAACCATTGCCGTATTCATATCGGTGGCTATTAGAATATTTGCATTGTTGCGAAAAATTAAGCCCAGACCAACCATTAGACCACCAACAATTATGGCCGACATAATCGATATGATTTTACGATCCACATAATCCACTACACATATGGCCACAAGAGAACCCAAAAACCGGCAGCCTCCGGCAACAGCGGGTGCCCAGGTTCGCCCATTCATAACAATGCTAAATTGCAGGGCATAGTTGAGGGGTAGAGAATAGCAAAAAGCCAACATTAGACTTCGATAGAATATCATTTTGGCCAGAGGCAAGATGCCTTTATGTAAACTCTGCTGCATTGAGAGATTATCTTGTTCCCGAACATACGCCTTGTGTTGTTCGAACAGTGAACGCACTTCTCCCGTAACACCTTGGGGTTTCCTGAGGCGAGCCATAGTTTCCAAGGCCAAACCATCTTCACCTTTACGAATATAGCCGATTGGTGATTCGATAAAATAAAACAAAAACACACCAGCCACAACAGCAAACATGATATCAATTATTCCGTGTAGGCAATTAATGGGGAAATCCACAGTAAAACTCCATAGCGACGAATAAAGCATTTGTAGGGCTATGCCAATACTCACGGAATATTGTTCCGTAGCCAAACAGGAACCACGATTTGAGTTTGCCGATATTTCACTGGCGTTTATCAGGTAGGGAACAATGGCCAAACCAATGCCGATGCCATTAAAGTAGCGTCCAGCCAACAGGGTGCCATAACGGTGAGGAGCACACGTGAAAAGAATACCTTCAATGAGTATTAAAAAGGTGGAGAGACTCTAGAAGAACACAAAAAATACGTTAGTTTCAGGAGTTGTTAATAGTTTTTGTATTATATCGATGGCTCACCAATATAAATCTCTTGGGCATAAAATTAATTAACGGCGCTGATAATATGCTTCCAATTATCACTCCAATAAACCATGAATAACAAAAATGTGTTGCCGAATTCAGCAGACTGTAGCGATACCAACCCAATCCTAGAGCCATATTCATGCCAGCCGAGAGGAAAATAATCCCGCCTGAAATTAAGAAATTAATAGTAAATAAGTACGAAATTTTATGAAACCACTCATTTCCTCAAGCAGTGCCTAACTTAAAACAAGAAAAAAGGTATAATCGGGCGGCAGCGACCACTTGATACCCTGCACTTATTTGGTTTTAAAATTCTTGACTTTCGAAAATATATACTATCAATTAGGATATATGTATGTTAGTATTCGCTAAACATACATATGTATATTTGAAATATGGATTACATTATATAATCATTTGATTCCATATGCCGATTTGAAGTCATCTGCTTCAACTTTGAGCAAAATGTGTTTTATTTCACAACTAAGGAGAAGCGTTCTACGATGTTTCTATATATTTTTTTCTTTTAAAACTGGGACTTTTTATAAATTATTTCATTCAGTTGATCTTTTATTAAAGTCTGTTATGTATTTCTTTGTAATTTTTAATGTGTCACTGATTGTCACTGAAAATGATGCAACCTGAAATAAAAAATGTAAACGTTGATAAATTGGAAACGAGATGAGATTTTTTAACAATTCAAAAACAATTTTGTAGGCTGAAGAGTTGTCTTTAAGATAGCATACAAAAATATTCTGTTTACAGTACCATTATACTAAAATTGGACCGGAAAACATAAAAAGGGCATTTTTGAAGTTAGCATTAAAAAGGACGCACCACAATAATCGTTTTAGTAATCAGAATGGTGGAACAAAAATGTTTGTTCTATGCCCCATATTTTTCCATCTATCAGACAACGCCGTTAAAGACTAGTATAATATAGATCAAGCCTGGTTAATACAGAACTTTCTACATATCATTAGATTGTTTGTACGTACTCTAGACATAACCCTTAATGACTTTTCAAATTCATGTTTTAGAAAATAACTTCAAAAACTATAAATTTCATTACAATCATGCCAATATTACGTCAGGAACAACATTTTTTCTATCGGAACAATGACAAAACAACTGAAAACGATAGGAAACAAATTATTCCACCATTCTGATTACTAAAATGGCAGAAGAAGCGAAAAATTTGGAAATTATTGACCGATTATTGTGGTACATCATTTTTAATGCTCACTTCAAAAATGCCCATTTTATGTTTTCCGAGAAAAATTTTAGTATAACGGTACTGTAAATGGAATATTTTTGTAAGCCATCTTAAAGACAACTTTTCAGTCTACAAAATTGTTTTTTTGAATTGTTAAAAATCTCAACTCGTTTTCAAGCTATCAACGTTTACATTTTTATTTCAGGTTGCATAATTTTTAGTGACAGTCACGGTATATTTTTGGTCAGAATAATATTCTAAGTAGTTCTAGCCATGCCCGTCCATTGTAATCACTTTAGGATCCACAAACATTGTACTAGAGAGCTATATTTTTGCATCCGAGTATCATCATCCCCCAGGCAGTTCAAGTTCGAAGATGAGCTATATCGGTTCATGTTTTGGTAGAGCCCCAATTGAGGGTACCTACCGATTTGCTGTAATTTTTGAAGTTCCAAGGGTTCACAACACTTCTCCACCAAAAACTGTCGACATAGGTCCATATTTAGGTATAGCCCCCATATAACGGTAACGCCCGATTTTCTGTATTTTAAGGATTTCAGATAACACTTTTAACTGAACTAGCTGTAATTCAACATTTGAGGTTCTTCGGGGTCAGAGCACTTCTCCCCATCAACAATTGTTAGCGTAGGTCTATGTTTAGGTATAGACCCCATATACTCGTACCATCTAATTTTCGATATTTAGAGGATTTTAGCTACATTTTTTTGACTGAACTGCGCATTATTTGACATTTGAGATTCCCTGCAGTCACGAAACTTCTCCACCAAAAATGTCCATATTTTGGCATAGTCCCCATATAATGGTACCTCCAATTTGCGGTATTTTGAGGATTTTAGTTACAATTTGTAACTGAACTAGCTGTAATTTGATATTTGATGTTCTTAGGGGTCAGAACACTTCTACACCAAAAATTTTCGATATGGGTCCATGTTTTGAAATAGCCCTCTTATAACGGCACCTCCAGATTTTCGATATTTTGAGGGATTTAACTTAACTTTTTGACTGAACTACGCGTAATTTGACATTTGAGTTTCATAAGGTCACCCGTGTATAGGTATAGCCCCCATATAACGGTACCTCCGGATTTTCGGTATTTTGAGGGTTTACCCGAATTTTTTTACTGAACTAACCGTAATGTGACATTTGAGGTTGTTAGGGGTCACAACACTTCTCCACCAACAATTTTTAAAATACATAGGTTTAGGTATAGCCCGTATATAAAGGTGTTTCGGTGTTTTGGCATTTGATGTTCCCCGCAGTCAGGAACTTGTAAACCACAAATAGTCGACATAGGTCTATGTTTCGTCATAGTAGCGAAATAACGGAATTTGCCGAGTTTGGATATTTTGAAGATTTTACCTAATATTTTTTACCGTAATTTGACATTTGAGGTTTTTCGGGGTCACAACACTTCTCCCTCAACAAAGGTCCATGTTTTGGAATAGCCCCCATATAACGGTACGTCGCACAGTGTTGCAGATTCCGTACAAAAGTGGACAAGAATAGAAGGCCTTGGCCTAGGCTGATGAATTTTTGCTCAAGTATTTATGAGGGCACAGGAATGAAAAATATCATTGAGCTAATATGAATCGGGGTGCACTCATTGATATGAGAGAAGTCTCCCTTGTCCCTTATGGGATGTTTGTGGAACAATTATTATAGCAACATGGGGGGAGATATATATGGGGGCTATATCCAAATCTGAACCGATTTTTGCGCAAATGGGCGTAGCTACTCAGGGGCCTAAGAAAATAACACATACTAAATTTGAAGGCTATTCGATCAAAATTGATCGAGTTGTACAACAACGGGAAAAGATATATGTATGTGGGGGCTATATATAATCTGAATCGATATATGTATCTCAGAAGGTTGCAGGGATGGGCAGAATGTTTTTACACATTTCTCTTCGGAAGAGATGCCAAATTAGCAGAAATCAAGAGCCAATGTGACAATCAAAAGATATACTCTACGAAATATTAAGAATTTATATTTTACATACACATTGATACGAGCAAAAGTGTGCCTCATCGAAATAATGGTTTTAGACCCCAAGTATGTTTGTATGATACCCGTTTCAGACAATTTTGAGTAGATCTAGCAATGTCCGTCCGTCTGTCTGTTTGGCTGGCTGGTGCGTACGATAACTCTCGAACGCATTAATCGATTCGTTTCAAATTTTGGGTATCGAAATATTTTGTACAGATTTGATTTAAGTTCGAAGATGGGCCATATAGGTCCACTCCTTCAGGTACCTCCCTCACAAATGTTCAAAAACTGTCGCAAAACTTGTGCGCACGATAACTTTTGAAGGGAGTAACAGATTTGGTCCATACTTTGTATATCGTAAACATTCTACAAGAGGAAAATTGGGTTCCAACATAGTCTCAATAGGTACAGTCCTTCGGGTACCTCCCTCCAAAATTTCGGAAAAGTTCGGTTTAGGGCCTGGTCTCGAATCGAGTTGTTTTTTGTTGTAAGAACTTGTATTCACCGCCACCTATACGTAGGTCCAAGTTTCATCTGGAGGAAGTCCATACTTCCTGAGAAAATAGCCTGAAACCTGAAAAAAATCTCTATGACACCATATGTAGTGGTTTGAGCGCAAATAACTGTCGAACGAATGTGCCGATTCGGTCCACAATTTGGTCTTTGTAATATTTTGTGCAAACTTAGTTTAAGTTCGAAAATAAGTCATATCGTTTCACTCCTTCAGATACCTCACCCACAAAAGTTCAAAAATGTTCGGAAAAATTGTGCACACGATAACTCTTGATGGGAGTGACCGATTTGGTCCATTCTTTACACATCCTAAAATATCTACCAGATATAGGATCAGGTTCGAATATGGACTATATTTGTCCACCCCTTTGGGTACCTCCCACACAAAATTTCGGATAAGCTCACTTTAAGACCTGCCCTCGAAACACTTTGATTTTTTTTGAAGCAACTTGTATTCGCTGTCTCAACAACGGCAGTAAAAGTTTTTTTCAGGGGCAAGTCCATACTTCTTGAGAAAAGAACCCGAAAGTAGTAAAAACCCCTATGGCACCATATGTAGTGGCTGGAGGCTCGAACCGAATATATTACCGAATATAGCTATATTATGTTTTTCGCATCGATATCCCCGCAAATTTTTGAGCTTTAATCATATCCCTACTTTTGCCGGTGCATACTTTTTTTTGGGAAAGAAAAGTATTTCAATCCACACAGGCTGAGGGTATATCTCTGTCGGCAAAGCCGACTGATACTTTTTTACTTGTTTTATCAGCATTTCATTGTTAAAGGCATAACTTTTGTTCTTTTCTAAAAGTAATTTGTTGTCAGTGAAAAACATTTGTGGCATAGCGTATCACATGGTCGGCCGCGTCCCCACTATTGTCTTTTCTTACTAATCTTGTTTTTTTGTTTATATTTTGGTATAGTTTTATTTTTTTAATCACCTGCCGCTATTGACATGGAATTCGGTTTACTCTTCTTTATACGTTCGCTCGGTGTGGTATAGAATCCATGCGGAGCTACAGAAGTTGTCGGTGATGACATTGTTGATATTCGCGTTTATTTTTTATTTTTTCTTCTTTTTAATTTCGTTTAATTTTTGACAACTTCTTGTGTGTTCTTGAAACCGACACTTTTATGGTTTAAACGACGCAAATGTTGTTAAAAGACTGTTTTCTTTGTCATAATTTATAACAACTTTGCTAAAAAGTAATTAATTTAATGCAATTACACCGACGAACTGTTGGTATGTTATGATGAATTATTATTTGCTAGGTCGCAAAGACATTTATTCATCCATTGATAAAAAATACATTTGTATGTATGTTTATAGATATACCATCTATACTTATAAAAGAGTTCAGTAATGATGACTCACTGACTCACTGACTGATAATCAACGCCCAGGCTAAACGGCTGGAGCTAGAATCTTGAAATTTTGGGTGAGGGTCACTCATGGTCCGAATAGGTGAGATAAGGCTCGGATTTTGGAAATTCGAACTAGAACAGTACGAAAAGTACTAAAAGGTACTAAATATGGTACCCTTAGTATTAGGCAAACGCGAAGAGCTAGAATTCTGAAATTTTGAATGAGGTTCACTGATGGAGAGTTAGAAAGGTGTACCAAAGGGTTTTTGGAAACTCGAACTGTAAGTGTACGAAAAGTACTAAAAGTTACTAAATTTAGTACCATTTGGTATAACGTGAACGGACAGAGCTAAAATCTTGAAATTTGGAATGAAAATCAAGGTTTAGAAGATAAGTTGATATTAGGAGGTGGTTTTGAAAATGTGTACTCATGTGTACGATTAGTACTAAATAGTACTAAATTTGGTCAAATGTGAATTTGGGCGAACCGATAAAGTTGGAATTCTGAAATTTGGAATTACTATTGCTGTTGGAGTGTAGGTTTGATATATGGAGGTTGTTTTCGAAATTTGTACATATGGGTACGGAAGGTACTGAATAGTACCAAATAAGGTACAATTTGGATTTGGGGGAACGGATGGACTTGGAATCCTGAAATTTAGAATTAAGATTACTGTCGGAGTGTAGGATAGAGGTATTTTGGAAATTCGTACATTTTGGGTACGAAAAGTACTAAATGGTACCAAATTTGGTACAATATGAATTTAAGTGATCGGATAGAGCAGGAATAGTGAAATTTGAAATTATGATTACTATTGGAGTGTGGGATTGGGATACTTGTGAAAATTTGTACTTATGGCTACGAAAAGTACTATATGGTACCAAATTTGGTACAATTTGGATTTGGGTGATCGGATTTGAATCCTGAAATTGGAAATTAAGACTACTGTTGGAGTGTTGGATAGAGGTAGGTTTGGAAATTCGGACATATGGGAACAAAAAGTACTAAATGGTACTAGATTTTGTACAATTTGGATTACGGTGATCGGATGCAGCTGTAATCCTGAAATTTGGAATTAAGATTACTGTTGGCGTGTAGGATTGAGGTAGTTGTGGAAATTCGTACTCATGGGTACGAATAGTACAAAATTTGGTACAATTTGGATTTGAGTGAGCGGATATAGCTGGAATCCCGAGATTTGGAATAAGGAGTACTGTTGAAGTGTAGGATTGATAAAGTTTTGGAAATTTTTAGTTATCAGTGGGAAAAGTACTAAATGGTACTAAATTTGGTACAATTTGGATTTCAGTGATAGGATACATTTGGAATCGTGAGATTCGGAATTTAAATTGATGTTGGAGTGTTGATAGAGGTAGGTTTGGAAATTCGTACTTTGGATACGAATAGTACTAAATGGTACCAAATTTGGATTTGAGTTATCGAATATATCTGGAATCCTGAAATTCGGAATTAAGCTTATTGTTTGAACTTAGCACTGATATAGTTTTGAAAATTTGTACTTATGAGTACGAAAAGTACTAAATGGTACCAAATCTGGTACAATTTGGATTTGGGTGAACAGATATAGCTGGAATCCCGAGATTCGGAATAAGGATTACTGTTGGTGTGTAGAATTGATGAAGTTTTTGAAATGTTTAGTTATGGGTACGAAAAGTACTAAATGGTGCCAAATTTGGTACAATTTTAATTTGTGTGATCGGATACATTTGGAATCATGAAATTCGGAATTACGATTACTGTTTGAGTGTTGATAGAAGTAGGTTTGGAAATCCGTACGTTGGATACGAAAATTTCTAAATGATACCAAATTTGGTACAATTTGGATTGCTGTGATTGGATGCAGCTCTAATCCTGAAATTTGGAATTAAGATTACTGTTGGCGTATAGAATTGAGGTAATTGTGGAAATTCGTACTTATAGGTACGAAAAAACTAAATGGTACTAAATTTGGTACAATTTGGATTTGGGTGAACGGATATAGCTGAAATCCCGAGATTTGAAATAAGGAGTACTGTTGGAGTGTAGCATTGATAAAGTTGTGGAAATTTTTAGTTATGGGTAGGATAAGTACTAAATGGTACTAAATATGGTACAATTTGGATTTCATTGATAGATTTGGAATCGTGATATTGGGAATTAAAATTGATGTTGGAGTGTTGATAGAGGTAGGATTAGAAATTCGTACTTTGGATACGAATAGTGCTAAATGGTACCAAATTTGGATTTGAGTGATCGGATATATCTGGAATCCTGAAATTTGGAATTAAGGTTATTGTTTGAACATAGCACTGAGATAGTTTTGAAAATTTGTACTTATGTGTACGAAAAAACTAAATTTGGTACAATTTGGATTTGTATGAACGGTGAGTGAAGAATTGAGGTAGTTTTCGAAAACCCTACTTATGGGTACGAAGAGTACGAAATGATACAGTTTGGAGTTGGTTAAACGGATACACCTGGAATCTTGAGATTTAGAATTACGATTACTGTTTTTATTTTGTATTCAAGTTAGTGTAGGATTGAGACATGTCGTCGAAAAACGTGCTATAAGTGTACTCAATTTCTTGGGTGTAGGGACTGTGCTGGAATCTGTATGTTTTGGAGTTAGAGTGAGTATTGCAACGTTAATGTGTAATGTGTAAAGGTGAGATAAGGCTGATCTTTTTGAAAATCGAACTAAAAAGGGACGAACAGTACTAAAATAAATATTGATAAAAATTCGCCATTTTCATATTATATATTGTTATTTGTTTTTATACCCTTTTCGCATACGAAGTAGCGGGCACTTTGCCAGTATACGTATATACAATAACGAGGTTGGAATGTTGGTTGACATTTTTGATAAAAGGAAATATTAATATAGGGAATGGTTATTAGATGGGTTTTAAAAATTATTTCATAATCGAATTCATTGCAATGTATTATAGTACGTATATATAATCTGATTTAACAAACCCACTTGGTTTTAAATGTCAATTTCATTGCATATACGTCAAACAAATCCGATAAAGGAAGGTTAATCCGACAAAAAAAAAAATAATATAAACAGCCTATTAGCGGTTTTAGGACATTTTTAAAGCAAACGGTACAACTTTAAACAGCTTAAACTTCAAATGACATTTTTTTTTTCCTTTTTATTTCATTTCTTTACCAACCTCGTGTCACCACAAATGAGCTTAAGTGCTCTTTTTTATCAACAAGAAAGTACCCAAGAACTGCGATGACAAATCAAGTGGGGATATACTTTTTAACACTATGTGGAATTTAAATCAAAATCGTTGATACTTATTAATTGTTTGTTACAATATAAGTTCGCAAGACATAGTTACTGCAACTTACAGAGTTATTTATAGATAGTGATCGGTTTTTTACTTATTTTACGCCCACTTTTTATGCACTCAGCCTTTAGGCTAAAGAGGGTATTTACACTTTGATACGACCAAAAATGTACCTCATCGAAATAATGGTTTTAGATCCCAAGTATGTTTGTACGTTATCCGTTTCAGACAATTTTGAGTAGATCTAGCAATGTCCGTCCGTCCGTCTGTCTGTCTGGCTGGTGCGCACAATAACTCTCGAACGGATCAATCGATTCGGTTCAAACTTTGGGTATCGAAATATTTTGTCCAGTTTTGATTTATGTTCGAAGATGGGCCATATAGGTCCACTCCATCAGGTACTTCCCCCACAAATATTCAAAATTGTCGCAAAACTTGTGCGCACGATAACTCTCGAAGAGAGTAACCGAATTGAACCAAACTTTGCATATGGTAATACTACCTCTAGGCATACATCAGGTTCGAATATGGATTAATCGGTCCACTGCTTCAGGTACCTCCCACACAAGATCTGAAATAAGTGCAGTTTAGTTACACCTCACGAATCGTTATGAAAGTTTTTGTAACAGGATGTTCGTGCGGCCCCCGTTATCTCATTGTAATTTTTTTCGAATGCAAGTCCATAGTTCTCGGGATAATGGCGCATAACCTAAAAAAAAAAAACGCTGCACTATGGCGCGAGTTCAAATAAACGGTGGCCAAATATAAAAGGAGTTGGAGTTGTCAGATGAATTTTGGTATAAATACTTATAGTTCACTGACAATGTCGAGACTCAATCGGTGCACTCCTTCGGGTACTTCGCACACAAAATTTCAGTAATGTTCAGATTAGAGCCTGTTCAAGAATCGCTTTGATTTTTGTTGTAGCAACTTGCATCCACTTCCCCCCATATTACGGTATAATCTTCATCAGGGATAAGTCCATACTTCCTGAGAAAATACCCTGAAAGGTACAAAAAAGACCTATTACACCGTGTGTAGTGGTTGGAGCGCAAGATAACTCTCGAACGGATCTGCCGATTCGGTCCACAATTTGGTCTTTGTAATATTTTGTGCAAACTTAGTTTAAGTTCAAAGATAAGTCATATCTTTTCACTCCTTCAGGTACCTCCCCCACCAAAGTTCAAAAATGTTCGGAAAAATTGTTCACACGATAACTACTCATGGTGGGAGTGACCGATTTGGTCCATACTTTACACATCCTAAAATATCTACCAGATATAGATCAGGTTCGAATATGGACTACATTTGTCCACCCCTCGGCTACCTCCCACACAAAATTTTGGATAAGTTCACTTTAAGACCTGCTCTCGAATCACTTTGATTTTTATTTTAAAGTTTTTGCCTTTTTAGGGGCGAAGGCCATTATTTGTGAGATTTAATTAATTTAATTAATCGAGCTTTTTTATGACCTAAGGAGATTACATTGAAAAATTGATATCTAGTTGGATTTTTGTTGAAGCAACTTGCATTCGCTGTCTTAATAACGGCAGTAAAAGTTTTTTCAGGGGCAAGTCCATACTTCTTGAGAAAAGAGCCCGAAAGTTGTAAAAAACCCCTATGGCACCATTTGTAGTGCCTGGAAGGCTCGAACCGAATATATTACTGAGTATAGCTATATTATGTTTTTCGCAGACAAGTGTGATAAAAAGTCTTATCTATCGATATCCCCGCAAATTTTTAAGCTTTAATCCTATCCATACTTTTGTCGGCCAACATTTTGAATACATAAGTTTTTTTTTTTTTTTTTTTTTTTGGAAGAAAGTATTTCAATCCGCACTGGCTGAAGGTATACAATTAAAAACATGTAAAAAAGTATCAGTCGACAGAGATATACCCTCAGCCTGTGTGGAGTGAAAGACTTTTTTCTCAAGAAAAAAAAACCTATGTATTCATTGGGGTTTTCAAAATTTTGGGCGTATGAACCGACGAAAATATGGATTGGGTTAAAGCACAAAATGTCGCGGGGGATATCGATAGATAGGGCATACAAACATAATATCGCTGTAAACAGAAAAACCTTCCACTAGGAAAACCTTCGGTAAAAATTTCCAAAGGATCCTCGAACAGACCCTTAACCACACAAAAGTGTTGAACATTTGTGTGGGTGGTACCCCAAGGATTGTACCGATAGGGCCCACATTTTAACAAAAACTATGTTTTTACAAAATATTTAGAGGTCCAAAATTTGGACTAAATTGCTTGCTCCGTTTATGAGATATTGCGCTTAGCATTTTAGCGAATATTTTTTGAACTTTTGTGGGGGAGGTCGCGGAAGTAGCGCACCTATAAATTACACTTTAGAATTTCATTTAATATTCGAAGAAATATTACAATATCCAAAGTGTGGACGAACGCAGTATTTGGTTCGAGCGCTCCAGCCACTACTTAAGGTGATATAAGGGCTTGTACACGTTTCAGTCTGTTTTGTCAAGAAGTATGGAATTGCCCCTGAAAAAACGTTTACTGTCGCAATTGAGGCAGCGAATGCAAATTGCTTCAACATAAATCAAAGTGATTCGAGAGCAGGTCTTAAAGTGAACGAAGGAATGGGCAAATATAGTCCATATTCAAACCTGATTTCTTTCTGGTAGATATATTAGGATGCGTCAAGTGTGGACCAAATCGGGTCTTCCCTTCAAGAGTTATCATTCGCACAATTTTCCGAACATTTTTGAACTTTTGTGGGGGAGGTACCTGAAGGAGTGAACCGATATGGCTTATCTTCGAACTTAAACTAAGTTTGGACAAAATATTATGAACGCCAAATTTTGGATCGAATCGGCAGATCAGTTCGAGAGTTATCTTCCGCTCCAAACACTACACACGGTGTCATAGGGGTTTTTTGAACCCTTTAGGCTATTTTCTCAGGAAGTATGGTTTTGCCCCTGATAAAACTTGTACCGCTGTATGGGGGGGCCGTGAATACAAGTTGTTACAACAAAAATCAAAACGATTCGAGAGCAGGTCCTAAACTGAACTTTTCCGAAATTTTGGGTGGGAGGTACCCGAAGGAGTGGACCGATTGAGTCCATATTGGAAGCCCATCTAAGTTTGGTAGAAATTTTACCATGTACAAAGTATGGACCAAATCGGTTACTCCCTTCAAGAGTTATCGGGCGCACAAATTTTCCGAACATTTTCGAACTTTTGTGGGGGAGGTAACGGAAGGAGTGGACCGATATAACCCATCTTCGAACTTAAACTAAGTTTGGACAAAATATTGCGAAAGCCAAATTTTGGACAAAATCGAGAGTTATCGTACGCACCAGCCAGGAAGACAGACAGACGGATGGACATTGTTAAATAGACTCCAAATTGTCTAAAACACATTTCGTCCATCATACTTGGGGTCTAAAACCATTATTTCGATGAGGCACATTTTGCCCGTATGAAAGTGTATATACGGTTAGCATAAATGCTGAGGGTATAAAAAAGTTGTACCGTCGTAAAGAGAGCCGCAAGGAAAACCTACTAAAAAAATTCAAAGCGATCCGAGAGGAGCTCTTAAACTTCACTTTATCTGAATTATGTGTGGGAGTTACCCGAAAGAGTTGACTGATATAGTATTGGAACCTGATCTATATTTGGAAGGAATAATACGATATGATGGACCAGCATTTTTTACAATTTGTTTGGATTTTCAGGCCCGCTTTAAAACACGAGCGATAGCGACGAATTTAAGCACTGTTTCAAATATTTTAACATATGATATTTAAAAGTAGGCCTTGATAAGAATTTTACAGACGAACTTGTTTACCACGAACACCGGATATAGCGAACAACTTTTCTTTTTCCTACCCTCTATTCTCATTTTACCTATTTTATTCGTTCCAACCCAATGAACGCGGTTAAAACAAAAGAAAAATGGTTACAATGAACTAAAGTACTGATCCGCCAAAAGATTTTTATAAACGTTGATATATTTAAAATATTGATTGGCGAAAAGATCTTTATAAATATTATTTTTTTAAAGGACCAAATAAATCACGCAATCTTGATCCCTAGTTAGAACATATTACGGCTATAATTAACAAAAATGTTGACCACAACACGCCTGTACATTTTTAGAACACATGGTGAATATTTCTTTAAAGAAAATGTCTTTTTAGTTCAAATCGGATGCTTTTTTGTGTTTAATATTTCCTTCACCAAACAAAAAATTTAAAAAATATATATTTTTCTGCAGGAAGGTCACCTTCAAAAATGTGATATAACTCAAAAAACGCAAAAAATCGCACCTTGGTAATTATGTAGTTGATACAGAACCCTTTGCTGAAGATATTCCCGGTAGCAGAATTACGGTCAAAGTTGGACAATTTTGTAAAAGTCTATAATATAAAACTATAAAAAAAAGTTGTATCCTATATGACGATTTCTTCTGCTGTAACAAACATATCATATCTTTGTATTTAATTATTACCAAACTCTTACAAATTGCGTTTAAATTCTGCTCTGACTTTTAATCTTTTTTAACATTTTTTATTTTGTCTTCGAAATTTTGTTTTTAACTTCGAATTATACCGCGAGTTTTGAATATTTTTGAAAACAAATTGCACATCCATAGAATTTGACATGTTCTTTCTTCGAATCAAATTAGAAAACTCGCGTTATTAAAAGTGCAAAAATTGACTTTTTGCCTAAAAACCTGTCCAAATTACCTATAGTGATATGGTGCGATACAGTCCATCTTCGTACATGACTTGCCTGAATACAAAAGACGCATCCTTCCACAATTTTAGTGTCTTATCTAATATATATAGGGTCGTTCTATACTGTGTTGGAGGGTACATATATACTGGCACCAAATATTGACCGATCGCGTCAAAAAAATTTTCTTTATCTGCACCCCAATTGCTTGAGGACCAGGCGACATAAACATGTCCGAATGTGATCCCTAGAATTTTGGGGTTGTTTGTTGTCGGAATTCTGCTGCTATCGACCATGACATACAATTCTGTTCTCACTTCTGTCGTCCATGTGGTGAACAGAGGGGCATTAGATTTAGTGACGGATATTTGCATATTCCTCGCGTGGTAAGATCAGTCAATTAAAAGTTCAGCCTTTCACAAAGGACATCAGGGAAAGTACCTGACGTCAATCATCCGCATACGCTACGATCTCAATGCCGTCTGGAGAGGGCGAAATACAGTAAAGGTAGAGGTTAAACGGTTTAGCAAATATCATCCCACCTTTTTGAACTCCCTGTTTCACACTTCGTAGGCTTGTCTTCTCGATGTCCCCAAACAGCCATAACTGATCTATCACAAGGATTGTTCTGGTTGAGTCCTCCATTAATATGTGGGGATATGCTGCTGCTTACGGGACCCATGCTGATCATCGGCAACAGGATAGCTATTTCTGACGCTGGGGAGGATTAAAGCCTCAATGGTCTTCGTTATGGACGACAAAAACGAAATCTGTCACCCTGCCTATTTGCTAGACTTCGAGAAAGATGTGGCACATCCAGCTGTTTCAACATTACCATGGAGATTTGATCAGAGCCCAACGCTTTGGATGATTTAGCTTTCCTGATGACATTCGCAATATCATCCATTGTAAACTGTGGTAGTTCATCCTCGGCAAGAAGAGATCTAATGCGATGTAGTACTTTGTCACTCGATTGAAATAACTTGCGCACCTCTCCGTGCAAATCAGGGTAACGTCGCCAAATGTAAATGAGTTTCTTTCTCTACAGGGTTCGAGAGTGACTTACCCGTTGACCATAATTCACTTTTTTCGACTCCAATGTTTCAACTCTTTATATGATTTTACCACTCGTTTCCATACGCTCACCGAACAAGCTTGGGGTTGGTACGACGACGCTCACCACGCTTATTTGCTAATTCCGGGGCCACTGGTGGGAAGTTTGGCCTCAATTCAGAACGTCCTTTCTGCTACCCGAATACCAGAAGGGTTGGGCAGATCTCTGAAACGGTGGTTAATGAACTTTCTGAGATAAGGCAAATAGCTTTCCCATGATTGATGAAAGTAAGGCGATGAGAGGTGATGTAGTTGGGCGATCTTTTAATGGAGGCAATTATGGGAAAATGGTCTGATCTAAGAGAAATGGCGGTTGATGTCATTTGTCAGACCAGGTGACACGATGGGTCCGTCTAGCGAACTGTGACATTATCCGCTAATGCTGGTAGGGGCGTCCTCATTGACCGTGCCGAACGTAGAGTTATCAATCTACTTACCTAGCACCATATCCCTCTGGTCATTTCCGATGACCGAATGCCACAACTCATGATGATCATTAAAGTCCCCCAAGACCAGCCGATTATGACCTTTAAAAAGCGGGATAATGTTGGGCCTATTACCTGGAGTACAGTAATTTTTCGTCGGGATGTATACCTCGGCGGGTGTTGAGGGCATTGTCGCGTATTCTGATGACGACGACGACTTATTGGAGGCAGTGTTCACCCAGGGACTATGTTCTCTGTCGTAGTCCTTCGCATGAATGAGTCCAGAACAACCCCTGAGATCTACACCCTCCCGACATCTATTGCATCACCAAGGTTAGAGTGTGGTGGATGCGGATGTGACAAACTAAGTCCTTTCAGATTTTTAAAATGTACTATTTTGTTCTTAGAATATGATTGCCCCTACAATATCTCTTCTCTGCGTTCAGAAGTTTATATTTCTCCTAGGATGCTTGGTATTGCTATTAGGCTATTGGGCGGTCCACAGTAGTTTACCTGCCGATTTTCGGCATTTTCACGGCTTTAGTCTTATTATCACACCGACCCAGTCAACAATCTATGGACAAGCTCGAATATCGATTACAAGCTAATCGATTATGAGATTTTCGCTTCAGAAAAAAGTCGACTACGGTTTTTAGCCTTTTGACTGCAAAAAGTCGATCAATCGAAAGTCTACTTACCTATACCAAGTCCTCATTGTCCCTGTCACCCCGATGCTTGGGGATCTGTATTGTTTTCTTTCCCACCATTGGCCATCACACTCCATATGTGAGCATTGGTCTAATTATGCTTGAAGGAGCCTTCTATATCCAGAATGACGGCTAAGGTGTATTTGATCCTAGGAGATTTGGTCTTAATCTCATAAGTTAATCGTGTTAACTAGAATATGAAAGGATTATGGGTATATACTTACTAAGGGCTTTCATCCCCAAAAAGAATTTTCAACCCCCCAAAATTTCGGTTCACTGTGCAATGAATGCATTTCATTTTTTACTTATATTTTTTCTGAAACATAAATTTATTTGTTTGTACGTAATCCTTTACATTAAACTACACCCTTAAATAAAATAACATATAAACATTTCTAATAATTAATTTATTAAAAAAATTATAAATACTTATTTATGTATGTACAACGATCGCTTCATCGTTCCTTTTTCTCCGCACTCTCCAATAATCAAAGACATTTAGAGATTTATTAGCTTTCTAAAACGTAACTGAGCTTCGGTTAGTGAAGTATATCTTGTTTCGGGCATCGATACTGCCAAAGCTAAAAATGCCACCACAGCTATAATACCCTGAGTCATCAGATTATCACCAATATGCACTGTTAGGGTAGTAATTAAAATTATATGAAGTATTTGTTCTACAATAATAACTGTAGCCAATAAAATCGGCTTAGCCTTCAGAGGGAATGCTTCACTGGCATAAACCGAGGTGTACGGTACAAAGAATCCAGCAAAGAGTTGTAAAAACAAATACAAATACATGGCGGAATTCATATCATCGTAATTGGTTATATTGCTAATCGGCATAAATAGGGATCCTAAACCGATAATAAAGCAGCCAACAATGAGCATTGAGAATATCGATGGAATTTTTCGATTGGAATTGTCGACCATGCCCATGGCAAAAATGCCTCCCAAAACACGGAAAACACCGGAGACAGTCGGTACCCAAATGGAATAGGTTGCCAGGGAACTGTATTGTATACTCATATTTAGAGGTATGGAAATGCAAAAGACCAACATCATACTACGGAAGAATAATATTTTCACCAAAGGCACCAAACCACGTTGTAAACTTTGTGCAAACGTTAGGCTTTCCTCTTCACGTACGTAAGTTTTGTATTCGTTCAGCAATAGTTGGGTTTCCGTTGTTACTCCCTGTGGTCTACGCAAACGTCCCAAAGTTTCCAGAGCAGCTGCCTCATTACCCTTACGTATCAAATCAACCGGAGATTCTATCTCAGCAACTAAATAGATGCCAGCAATAACAGCCCAGAAAATATCCAATATGCCATGCAACCGATTAGCTGGAAAATCTTCTGTCTGTGTCCAGTTCGAGGCATAAATCATTTGTATCGCTATACCCAACGAAAAGGAGTACTGCTCAAGGGAAACACAAACTCCGCGATATTGAACGTCAGCAATTTCACTGGCATTCATCAGGAAGGGTATTGTGGCCAAACCAATTGCTATGCCATTAAGATAACGGGCCGCCATAAGCGAGTCATAATAGAGGGGATCACTTGCAAAGATTATACCACTTATTAGAATCAGTAGCGCAGAAATGGCCTGAAAACCAACAACAAAAACCAAATTCATTATTTTTGAAATGCATTTTTACCCTTTCTTTCACTACATTTCATTCTTACCATTATAATTTTCTTGGTTACAAAATGTCGCAAAGGTATTGACAGTACGGTTCCTATTATCACAGCAATGAACCATGAGTACAAGAAATGTTCGGTCGAACCAAAAATACTTCCTTCAGTCCATCCAACACTTAGCGCCAAATTAGCACCACCGGACACGAAGATAAAGCCAGCTGTAATGTAAATAAATGATAAAATTAGTAGCTACTAAGAAGATATTTAGGGTTGTCTTTGCTTCGTTTATAAGGACAAATTATTTACAGTATCCTACCTATCTGAAATTAAATCGAAATCAAAAGGTATTGCTCACAATCGAATGAGTTAAAATTTAACGTTTTTAGAGTAAATTTATACTTCAAAATGTTAGGCTTTATTATTTTAAATTCAACACACCAAAAAAGCCAGAATATCGAGATAAAGCAAAACCATATGACGAGAACTAATTAGAAATAGGGTAAGGCTAGTGATAATAACGACCCATTAAGGTGCTGACAACAGGACTATTGAGAGAAATGGTGGTAGAAGACGATATAATTCTCAATGGAGATGTATCCACGGAGGCAAAATAAAAGAGCTGGGAAAGTGAAATTGAAATGTAGAGGAACCAGTAGGAAATTTTACTATACTGGCCTAGGAAAAGTATCGAGGATGCCATCGGCAATAATTTATGACGGAGAAATATAATACATCGTGAACAAGATCAGACGAGTAATTCCACCGATCACCAACAACGACGCTCAAACGCTTCATATAGAACAGAAGGAGCATCCAGAGATATGAACGACTTTACGTTTGTCATATAAGCAATATGGACAAACTAATTACTTCGGATAACCAACGAAGACGAAGAAATAGATCGTATAGATAAGAAGAGAAATTTGGAAATACCGCTGAACTTTGTAACATATTTGAACCTTAGTAGATGGGAAATAAGAATAATTTCAACTGTCAGTGCTGCCAATGCTACAGTGTTGCAATGTTATAATTTAGCGTAGACACAATCCAAAATATCACAATTCATAAACACCTAAAAGTATGATACAAAAATTCTGTCAATGCTCCGAAAGAGTGTTAAGAATGTTCTAATTTAATGAAGACACAATCGAAAAAAGGCTAAAGATGCCGACAATGATCCTTATCCTGTGTGAATTGAGACTTTCATCTATGTATTTATGGAGTTTTCAAAAAACTTTTGGCTCATATATCTTAACGATTCCCAATATATGCAATCATTTTGCTATTAAATTGGAATTGTATAAAAGCCAAAAGTGTTGAACTTTTACGGAGGATGTACAATTTAGTATGTGAATCTAATTATGAAATTCACTCCTTTCCTTCATCAGTTTCTGTGCTCGTCAGTCATTTGAGTTGATGCCAGACAGCGTTTCTTAGAGCTTTTGGGTCCATTATCTCAGGAAGTATTCAACCTTGATCTAAATTTGGACGAAATGTTACGAGAATCAGATTTTGGACCACATGGATTGATTTGTTCGAGACCGAGAACGTCCAGCCAGCCATATAGATGGCTATATCGACTTCAAATCCATAGTCTAAAATTAATTTCTTAATTAATTTCTCGTTAGAGACGAGCTTACTGACCAAGATGCTTTTTGAAAAAGGAAAGCCGACGATACGAACCCACACAATCACCACTGTGTGACATGCATGTTTCGCCTTTGGTTTAGGAAGGCTCCTCAGACACATCGACTGTGGGGCGGCTTCGCTATCCTCTAACTTATTCCCTCTTTCAAATGCAAGTTGTTTTTTTTTTACAAAGTTGAATTTTTTGTTCAAATCTTTGTATGGCTTTCATGACAAACGCTTAGCGTAGCCTTTGAAAGTTATGAGTTTGGTTCTGAACACTAACACGCCGTGACAACACTTTTTTCCATGTGTTTTTCAAGGACGTGGGTTCGAACCCCAGCCTGGCTCAAAGGCTACGCTAAGCGTTTGTCATGAAAGCCATACAAAGATTTGAACAAAAAATTCAACTTTGTAAAAAAAAACAACTTGCATTTGAAAGAGGGAATAAGTTCGAGGATAGCGAAGCCGCCCCACAGTCGATGTGTCTGAGGAGCCTTCCTAAACCAAAGGCGAAACATGCATGTCACACAGTGGTGATTGTGTGGGTTCGTATCGTCGGCTTTCCTTTTTCAAAAAGCATCTTGGTCAGTAAGCTCGTCTCTAACGAGAAATTAATTAAAAAATTGACCTTCGCCTAATAGGCAAAATTTTCAAATAAAAATAAAATTAATTTCGTCCAAACATATTAAAACCATTATTTCGATGAGACGCATCAAAGTGTTAATTCTCTAGGTTGAGAATGGAGAGGAGTCTTTTGGCGAGCCCAGCAGATGGACTGCCTATTCCACAATATAACTTTGGTCGAGCGACATACAATATACACATACTTTTACGATCACTGTTGTGAAGGAGTTGTGCCAATGATCTGATCAATACCAACTCCCCTAGACGGTACTTACTAGTGGCCCAGTCTGTTTAAGCCATCGTACGATGGTCTATCCCCTTACGGCAGTCTCGTTGGAACAACACACAGAACAAAATACAAATCAAAAAATAAAATTCCAAATCAAAACTCCTCGGTTGCAGTCTGGCAACTATTCCCAGGATTAGCCAGGAGCTAGTAGTGGACAGTAGCTAGCCATCTAAATGCAGTTGGCACTGGAAACATTTCTAACACACTTTATCAGCAACATACTATAAAAGCAAATACTCTGTTCGTTCCGAAAGTGGCACAACCTAACAAAAAGTGCGTCCGACGTTCTGAAAGCCCTTTACCAAAAGGCAATGTTTATTCTCGACAAAATCACCAAGAATGCAAATGGTGCAGTGCACAAGTGGGATGAGACGGACTGTCGAGGATAACGAGAGAGCCAAAATCTCTCAAAAGGACGATCGTCCAGCCATCTCCAATCGAGAACATAGGACATACAGCTCGCTAAGAGGAAGAAACTAAAGCACAACTCAACTGCCACTTCAAAAATAAAAACAAAAATAAAAAAAAAACAAGTAAAAAAGTGTCAGTCGGCTTTGCCGACAGAGGTATTCCCTCAGCATATGTGAATTTAAACTTCAATCTACGGACAGATAAAATTTATTTAGGGTATTTTCAAAACTTTGTGACCCTATTTTTGACATTTGAGCTTACCGGCAAAAATGTGGATTAGGATTACATTTCAAAAATGTTGCGGAGGAGGTATTTAAAGGAAGGGACCGACTTGGTCCATTATGGAAGTGGATCACTGCCCATCTTCGAACTGAACCTCAGTTCGAGAGTTATCCTGCCCCTATGGCACCATATATAGTTTCCAAAATTTTGTGTGGGAGGTACCCGAAGGAGTGGACAAATACAGTCCATATTCGAACCTGATCTATATCTGGTAGATATATTAGGATGGACCAAATCGGTCACTCCCATCAAAAGTTATCGCGCGCACATTTTTTTCCGAACATTTTTGAACTTTGGCTTATCTTCTAGCCTATACTAAGTTTAGACAAAATATTATGAAGGCCAAATTTTGGATCGAATCGACAGACCCGTGCGCTCCAACCACTATACACGGTGTCATAGGGGTTTTTTGCACCTTTCGGGCTATCTTCTCAAGAAGTATGGACTTGGCCCTGATGATGCGTGTACCGTCGTGTAGGGGACAGTGAATACAAGCTGTTACAACAAAAATCAAAGCGATTCGAAAGCAGGTCCTAAACTGAACTTTTCCGAAATTTTGTGTGGTTGTACGCGAAGGAGTCGGTCGATTGAGCCCATATTGGAACTTCATCTAAGTCTGGTAGAAATTCCACGATGTGCAAAGTATGGTCTCTCTTATGCTAAAGAACTGCAGATTTCCCACTCTCTCCGGTGCATTCATTCTTGCCTCTGCTATAGAGAGAACTAGACTCAAGATGTTATTTTGGGTGGCTTAGTGACGATTACGGATCAGTCGTTCATTGGAAAATTCGTGCTCTTTTTCGCCAGACTTTTCAGCAACATTTGGCCGACGCATTCTATCATGGCAACTCTGGAATGAGGTTTCACTGGTTCGGGATCAGCCTGATGTCGTCCTAAGCATCGTTGAGCTTAACCATGCATTTCTTTCAGAAACCCCTGTGGCAAGTCGTCCATGCATTTGGTAACCCTTCAACCAGAGATGGAACACAGGACAATCTCCGGTTGAAAAAACATGTTCCATAACTTGTTCAGAAAACATAGGTTTTATTTTACCCTATTCCGCTGTAGTGAGAGGGGACAGATTTTACTTCTTTTCGTTAGTCACAGCAACCATCAGGGTGTTCTTAACCACTCCGTTGTTTTACCCTCAGCATTTATGCCAACTAGAGTATATACACTTTCACACGGGCAAAATGTGCCTCATCGAAATAATGGTACCCAAAGCTGGAAAACATAGTCACTAAAATGTTAACAACTTTGGACTCATAAGCCTTTCATAATTTCTGCTAAAAGCTCGAAAGACTCTTCGACTTGCATATTCGAGAAAAGATAGAGAACTCAAATAACATATCTTCTAATCAACTTAGTCGATTACCCTAAAGGACACTCGACAGACACAGCCCTATACGAAGTCGTTAGAAAGTACATAGAGCACAAAAAATACACCTTAACCACTTTTCTGGATATAGAAGGCACCTTAAACAACGTTAGTACCTCAGCAATAGAACAGGCTCTATATAACATCGGCGTAGTAGCTGTATAACAACCATGCTGCAGAGTAAGTCATTAATGCCATACTGGGAAATAGTATACAGTCAAAGCACGTAAATTGAGGAACTGCACCGGGAGGGTGATCTTGACACTGATTCTTGTTACTAACGAAATCATAAGCAATCTTGACATGAGGATTAAGGTTGTTGCTTATGCGGACGATGTGGTAATACTCATCTCTAGTATGTATTGTTACAATGGTATTTGGACTAGGAATGTGGAGAGAGATAAGGCATACGAACATGCCCGCGTTCTCCACCAACTACCGCGAGAAATGTCAATTAATGTTGATTACTGCACTTCTGCAGTGACCTTTGACCGACCGGCCTTCTGAACTCAAATTTCCAAGCAGAACGGGTCACGACATCAAGTTATACGAAGACGGCTCTAAGATGAATTGTGGAGTCGACTCGGATATTACATCCACAAACTTACTTGAGGACTGCAGTGTTTTTTAGGCTGAGATAGTGGTCATAAAGGAAGATTGTAATATACTTATACATCATAATACATCAAGCTTAATCGGAATTTTCGTCGACTGTCAAGCGGCGCATTAAATTCAAACACTTGTCACATCAAGTAGAACTTGCCATGTTAGGGTGCCTGACCAGAGTACTTCTTACTTGGTTCCAAGGTCACAAGAAAGATGTTGGTAATGAAAAGGAGACGAACTAGCCAGAGGAGGAACCGTCCCTAACAACCTCCCAAAGGTATAAAACACAACTCTAATGTGTGTAGATAAATGATACATATCACGAGCAGAGACCAAATGGAGCAATACTAAAACATGTCTAATATCAACATCCTCTTGACACATTACAACATCAAACGTAAATAGTTCCAGAATGTCCAAAATGGGCCGAACCTGGAAACAACAATTGCGGTACTGCCGCAGATGCGGAAACGAAGAAGATGACCCAACGGTTGAGCACCTCCTCTGGCACTGCCCTGTACAAATGCAAGAAAGATTGAAAGCTCTAGCACGACTGCCACTTTCTTTTCGCTGCGACAAACGAACTAGTTCTGGGAGACCTTCTGAGATTTCTGATTTCATCAGGACAGATATTATTGCCAACATTATATAATGGAATAGCCATCATTACCCGAGTGGTGTGGTTTTCAAAACGGTTTATTAATCAATCAACCGAAGCCAGAATATAATCTGAAAATTCTACCAAAGAGTGAAAAAAATTATGGCTTTGGTCCAGTCATATCCTCCTGTAGAGACGAGCAAGGTAATCTAGTAAAAGAGCATTATTCCAAACTGTTGGTATCCAATACTGGCGACGAAAATATTACAGATCCAAACCCAGAAATCGAATCGAAAAATATATGAGTTATGTAATATTTTTTTTTTGTTTTTTTTTATGCAATTCTGACCGTCTGTGGTAAATACTGAAGTTTGGGGAAGTTGGGCTCTCTGTTTGGTGGAATGTAAAGCTCGAAGATGGACGATATCGGTCCACGTTTTGGTATAGCCCCCATATAACGGTACCACCCGGTTTTAATTATTCTGACGTAGTCATATTTTGAGAACAGATTAGTTATAATTTGACCAATAAATGTTATTCTTTGTTAGAAAATAATTAAGGCAAGGTCACATTAGGGAAATATAGGCACCAGCGACCGGCAGTGTGCGCTTACTGAGAGCAAGTGAGCATAAGCTTCACCGCATTATTTACGCTCACTTGCTTTCAGTAAGCGCACACTGGCGGTCGCTGGAGCAAATATTTCCCTAATGTAACCTTACCTTTAGAACAAGTAAAAAAGTATCGTTCGGCTTTGCCGACAGATATATACCTTCAGCAAATATGAAGTGAAACTTTCACCTACGGACAGATTAAATGTATTTTAGGTCTCTTCAGAATTTTGTGGTCCTTTTTGGACATTTGAACTTGCCGACAAAAATGTGGATTAGGAATTAACTGCACTAAGACACAAATGTTGAACCTTTGTGGGGAGGTACCCTTAGGGAGGACCGCTATGGACCATTTTTGTAGTTAAACTAAATTTTGACAAAACATTAGGAGATCCAAAGTTTGGACCAAATTGGTTGCCACATTTAAGTGATATCGTCCTAGCGTTTTAGTGTTATTGTGCTCTCCGACCTCCACATATGGTGACATAGGATTTTTTTTACACTTTTCAGGCTGCTTTCCCAAGAAATATGGACTTGGCCCTGAAAAAATGGAGGTAGAGAATGCAAATCGCTTTAACAAAAATCTAAGTGCTTCGAGAGCAAGTCTTAAAGTGAACTTAGCCGAAATTTTGTGTGAGATGTACCAGAAGGAGTAGACAAATATAGTCCATATTCGAACCTGATCTATATATGGTAGATCTATTAGGATGTGCAAAGTATGGATTACATCGGTCACTCCCTTCAAGAGTTATCGTGCGAACAATTTTTCCGAACATATTTGCACCCGAAGGAGGGGACTAATATGGCTTATCTTCGAATTTAAACTATGTTTGAACAAAATATTACGAAGACCAGATTTTGGACCGAACCGGCATCCGTTCTAGAGTTATCTTGCGCAACTACACATGGTGTCATGGCTTGCTTTGCATCTTTCAGATTATTTTCTCAGGAAGTATGGACTTGCCCCTGATGAAACTTGTACGGTCGTATGACAGGCAGTAAATACAAGTCGTTGCAACAAAATTCAAAGCGATTCGAGAGCAACTCCTAATCTGATCCTATCCGAAATTTTGTGTGGGAGTTACCCGAAGGAAAGGACAGATTGAGTTCATATTGGAATCCCATCTATGAATGGTAGAAATTTCACGATGTGCAAAGTATGGACCAAATCGGTTACTCCTTTTTAGAGTTAACGTGCGCACAAACTTTCCGAAAATTTTCGAACTTTTGTGGGGAAGATCCGTAAGGAGTGGCCCGATATAACCCATCTTCGAATTTAAACTAAGTTTGGATAAAATATTACGAACACCAAACTTTGGACCAAACCGGCTCACCCGTTCGAGAGTTGCGCACCAGCCAGACAGACGGACATTCCTAAATCGACTGCAAGTTGTCTGAAACACGTTTCGTCCAAACATACTTGGGGTCTAAAACCATTATTTCGATGAGGCGCATTTTGCCCGTATGAAAGTCTATATACACTAGGGGTATAACCAAAAAAATACCACGCCAGTATCGTGTGCGGAATATTGTCCTGATAACGAAAACGCGTGTTTTAGTTGGATTCGGTGAAAAAAGTTTCCGCACCGACTGGGATTACTAAAGCCCTTTTGATATTTTTATACCCTAAACCACCTTGCGATTACTCCCTTCGAGAGTAACCGAATTGAACCAAACTTTGCATATGGTAATACTACCTCTTGGCATACATTAGGATCGAATATGGATTATATCGGTCCACTCCCTCAGGTACCTCCCACACAAAATTTGAAATAAGTGCAGTTTAGTGACCCCTCACGAATCGTAAAGCAATTTTTGTAACAGGATGTTCCTGCGGCCCACGTTATGTCATTGTAATAACCGCAAGAAACGCTGCACTATGTCGCGAGTTCAAATAAACTGTGTCCAAATATAAAAGGAGTTGGCGTAATCAGATGAATTTTGGTATAAATACTTATAGTTCACTGACAATGTCGACAGCAAAAAATTGGGAAGGTCAGTCCACGTTTTGGGATAGTCCCCATGCAACAGTACTTCTTAATGCTTCGGTATTTTGAATATTTTAGATAAACTTATCAACCAAATTGGTTGAATTTTGAGATGCGGGGTTTTCACTTTTCAAAACGCATTTCCCAAAAAAAATTATGGACATAGGTCCACGTTTTAATATAGACCCCATATAACGGTACCTCTCGATTTTCGGAATTTTGAAAGTTTTACATATGTTTCACGCCCAAATACGCCGAAATTTTGCGTTGAGGGTTCCCAATGGACCAAAAAACTTTGCTGATAAAAATTATGTACATAGGTCCACGTTTTGATATACATAGCTCCAATAGAACGGTATCGCCCGATTTTCGGTATTTTCAAGGTTTTAGCCACTTTAAACAATTAATGTAGCTGATATTTGGTATTTAGTCTACGCCGGGTTTTGCGAAATATTTTTACAGAGATTTGTTGGTATTGGTTCACGTTTTGATATAACCCCCGTGGTATGGGGGTTTTTAAGGTTTTAGCCACATTATCCACCCAAAATTACAGAAATTTGGTGTTCAGACTTCATATATTTTTGTGAGTTTATTAAATACATCAAAATTTTGTCTTCAAATAAGAGAATTTTCCTTAATTTTTTTTTTGCCCGATTAGTGGTCAATAAACGGCACATTTTTTGTTAAAAATCGAAATTTTGACTTTGTATTCTTTTCCTTGACGGTGTATTCTTTTTCGGGGACAATTCCATACTTTTTGAGATAATGGCCCTGGAGCTCCAAAAAAATCTGCCGGCACTAACTAAACTTGGTTGTGCCTAACATAACTCTTGCGTACATACTTGGATTACGTCCAAATATTGAACGTACATCGTACCACTCCTTAGGATATCTCCCACACAAAATTTGGAACATGTAAAGTTTAAGGTTTTTTTATACCCTCAGAATTTATCCTACCGAGGGTATATACACTTTCACACGGTCAAAATGTGCCTCATCGAAATAATGGTTTTAGACCCCAAGTATGTTTCGACGAAATGTGTTTCAGACAATTTGGAGCCGATTTAGCAATTTCCATCCGTCCGTCTGTCTGGCTGGCTGGCTGGTGCGCACGATAACTCTCGAACGGATGAACCGATTTGGTCCAAAAGTTGGCTATTGCAATATTTTGTCCAAATTTAGATTAAGTTCGAAGATGGGTTATATCGGTCCACTCCTTCCGGTACCTCCCCCCAGAAAAAATTCAAAAATGCTCGGGAAATGTGTGCGCACAATAACTCTGGAAGGGAAACCGATTTGGTTCAAAGCTTGCACATCGTGAAAATTCTACCAAACTTAGATGAGGTTCCAATATGATTTCTATTGAAGCAACTTGCAATCGCTGTCTCAATTACAACGGTAAAAGTTTTTTCAGTGGCTAGTCCATACTTCTGGGGAAAACAGCCCGAAAGTTGTAAAAAAAACCCCAATGGCGCCATATGTTGTAGCTAGAGAACACAATAACTCCCGAACTGATAAACCGATTTGGTCCTAAATTTGGACTTCGTCATATTTTGTCCAAACTTAGTTTAACTTCTAAAATGGCCCATATCGGTCCTCTCCTTAGGATACCTCCCCCACAAAAGTTCAACATTTGTGTCCAAGTGCAGTTTTGGGTCTGTTCGGTCCTTTGGAAATTTATACCGATGATGTACAGCCATATTATGTTTTCCGTGGACAAGTCCGTGCTTCCTGGCATACTGTTCCAACAGGTGTACGATAACCCACGGAAATGACTAGTGGGCGCGATAGCTATCGAAAAGATATGACTCTCAAAATAAGATCCACCTCCGTAATGCAATATGGCGGTCCATTCCCTTCTCCCTTTTGAACTTTAATCCTAATCCACATGTTTGTCGGCAAGTTCAAATGTCCAAAAAGTGCCACAAAATTCTGAAAAGACCCTAAATACATTCGATTGTCCATAGCTGAACGTTACAACTCACATAGGTTGAGGGTATATCTGTGGCAAATCCGTCTGAAACTTTTTTACTTGTTATATTTTTTATAAAATTTTCTATTTTTTTTTTTTAATGCAGAATATAAATAGTGGGGAGTACGCAGTGCAGAGTCTACACTGTAAATACTTTTAGTGTCGCAAATAACGAGTGTCTGGATTCTCGAGACTTTACTCTTGTACTCTTCTTTCTCCTATACTAGTTATCATAGTTTGGTTTCTATCTTTAAAAAGTTTTTTAACCGCACATTCTAGACTTTTCTTTTGTAGGTTGATGAATCACTCACTCCTGCAGAACTTTTTTTATAAACTTTTACATTTCCTAGCGTGTAATTTTCCACACCATTGAACCACGTAAATACTGTAAATATTCTCACTGAAAAAAATAATCTAAACAAAAATTTCAAATCACCTGCTGCTGTTGCATTTGTTTGTGGCCTGTTGCGCCATCTTGTATTGGCTTGAATTGGTGCTGGTGCCACAACAGGAGTGGGGGATGTAACATAAATGACTGTTGGTGGGCCCTGTTGCCCTGGATATTGTGGCTGCTGCTGTGGTTGACCGGGATACTGGGGAGGCAGCTGCCCTGGATATTGTTGTGGATATTGCTGCGGTGGTTGGCCTGGATATTGGGGCGGATACTGTTGCTGCTGTTGTGGCTGCATTTTTTGAGATTGTTTACACTTTCGTTATCACAAAAATTTTCACTTTCACACCAAATTGAGGTTTCAATTTAAATTGTGTGAGAGAAATTCAGTTCTCAAATTGTCGATTGTTAAAAAAAAAACAAAAAAAAACACTTATAAATCAGTTTTATTTGTTTTTGTAATTTCAATTAGGAAAATTCGTTCGTTTCTGTACAAAATGCATGCGTCGTCAAATAACCGACATTCGTTAGTGTTTATGATAGACTGAGCCTCATACAAAGGGCAGGTGTTCGTTCAATATTTTGAAATCGTCAAAACAGACGTCGCAAATATTGAAAAGAATTTTCTTTCACTAATACCCCAACATTATCAGTCGATTATAGCTTTGCTGATACCGTATAGACATTTTGGTTTTTGTTGCTGATAATGCTACTGTCAGTTGTCGTTCCGTAGTGATAGAGTTAGTCGAGAATTAATGCCCTGATTTTGATGGAAAGAAAGGTAGGTGTAAGGGTATGGGAGAGAGGTATGTACGTTATCACTGCAGGTGATATAAAATGTTTGCTTTGCGGTAATATATCAAAGTTTTATGATTTTGTCGGTACTGTCATAGAGGCCTCAAAAATTACACCCACAAAACGCTTTGTATACCCATCGTATGTATAACATAAATATTGTTGTATTTTTTGGGTAACATGGAAGATAATGAAAACTTTAACGGAAACATTAGCTGAAGGAATGTCCCCAGGGTTTATTTTAAAAGTTGATTTTTTTTTTTTTGGAAGTCATTTATTTCGATAGTTATCGTGGCGACTAGCCATTAAAAAAAAATTCAAAATAAAGAAAATTCAAACAAAACGGCACCGGACTCTAGATAGTGTCCGTAACTAATGTGTGATCCAAGTAGAGGTCCTTTTTTCAATAGCCTTTTTTGACAGACCACGTGTGAGCCGTGCAAAGCTGTCATTTTATTTTTGTTTAGTATTGTTTGAACAACGTTTGCAAATGTGTTTCGAGCCAAATTTTGTTCAGCGATGAGGTCTATTACAGGCTTAATGGGTATGTAAACAAGGAAAGTAGCCACATTTAAGAGCAACCTATAGAGATTCAAGTGGTGTCACTTGATTCAGGCAAAATAACGGTTTCGTGTGGTTTATCAGATGGTGGAATCATCGGTGTATATTTTGATGTCGCCACTTCCCCCACATGGCATCAATCAATGGATTTATTAAGAGAACACTTCGATGAGCAGACAATTTCACGTTTTGGGACGGTCGATTGGCCTCCAAGATCGTGTGATATCACACCGTTGGATTTTTTCCTGTGGGGATAAGTACAGTCTAAGGTGTGTGCGGACAATTTTTCATTTTTTGAGTTACCGACAAAATTTAACGATGTATTTCGGTAAGTTAGCTCAAATAAAAAGTAGTCGTAATGTTCTATCGATAGCAAGAGTGACGTCAACTTTTATTTTAACTTTTCATACATAATAATGTGTTTTAATTTTACCGATTTTTGTCGGTAAATAAAGAAATGTGTTAGAGAATCCCACTAGAGGTCGTAAATCCGGCGACAGCCGGTTCTATGTACCGGATTGACCCGAGGAAACATCTTTTCGAACGGGCGCCGTCACCAAGCAACTACTTGTTCGTCTTTATTTTTATTTTGGGCGCGTCATGTCCCGGAATGCCTGCTCCGGATTCTTCTGGTCCGAGCCGGGATATAGAGTAAACCCGGACCATGGTTTTGCACCGTTGTCAGCCAAGGATGGGTGCATTTTAGGAACTGTTCAGGCCTGACCTAGCTGGGGGAGTATTACGACAGGGTTTATATTGCTTCGTGATGCGCCAACATGATCCCCAGTGAGTCTTCATCATCATCATCATCGCATTATGAAACTCCCCCGCAATCTCCCCAACAGCAGTATCAGCCTCAGCCGTTAACACCGCGTATTGCTTTTCCATTTCCTGAGGATGTGACATTCTTGCAGTTTAATGGTCGCGGCGATTCAGGAAACGAAGCTGAACAACAACTGCAGTCTTCGAAGTTGTGATGGATACAATGTTCTTCGCAAGGATCGTACGAGAAGTGGGGGTGGTGGACCTGCATTCCTCCTGCACCAGTCCGTCCAGTATAGACCTACCTCGCCTGAGCTAGACTCTAGGGACCCATACTTGGAATATATGGGGGTAGCGTTAAGGTGTGGAACTGCCGAGATAGAACTGCTGAATCTGTAAATCCCGCCAGTCAATAACTGTGTCCCCCTTTATTCGCCTAACATCAGTTCTCTGTTGCGAGGTGATAACCGGCTAGTCCTAGTGGATTTTAATGCGCATCATGAGTTATGGCATTCAGCCCTAGGGAATGACCAGAGAGGTACAACTTTGGCTGAGCAAATAGATAGCTGCACTGCGAACGAGGATGCACCCACCAGGATTAATGGGGACTGCCACAGTTCGCCTGACATATCCATCGTGTCACCCGGTCTGACGTGACATGGCAACCCGTCATTTTCCTTGGGTCGGACCATCTCCCAATCCTCATCTCCATAAATAGACTACCAGACGTCATAATCTCTGAACGCCGTACTTTGATTAACCATGAGAAGGCGGATTGGCAAGGTTTAAGAGAGTTCACTAATCAACGTTTCAGAGAACTGCCCCATCCCTCTGATGTTCGGGTAGCAGAGAGGAAATTCCGAGACATCATCACTGCTGCAGCCGCTCGCTTTATTCCTGAAATAAGACCCAATGTGACCCAACGTGATGAGCTTCGCCGCACGAAACCTAAGGACCACAGAGTCGGAGAACTGACAATGGAAGTCAATAGATTAGTCGGTGAGCACAAGCGGAAAAAGTGGCTAGAGCTTCTGAAGTGCTGCAACATTGGAACCGGTTGTAAAAAATTGTGGACAACGGTTAAGGCGCTATCGAACGCTGGTAGGAGAGATGATCGGACACCTGTCATGTTTAACTGCGTGGCTGTGACAGATCCGAAGAGGTGTGCAGGCTATTTCTGCAGACAATTTATCTAGCACCCCGATAGCGACCGGGCGATGAGAAGTTCTTTACATAGTTTGAGATCTCTTCCAGCCGAGGAAAAACCGCCAAAATTTAAGATGGATGATGTTGCAGATGTTATCCGAGGCGCAAAGTCATCCAAAGCGCTTGGAACTGACGGAATTTCAATGGTGATGCTAAAACAGCTGGATGACTAGGGAGTCGAGTATTTAAGTAAGGTCGCTCATCGCTAACCACCCTAATAGTCCCCGATGCCTGGAATATGGGCAGGGTGGTCCCGTGCTGAAACCTGGCAAAGATGCCAGCAAAGGTGAGTCAAACAGGCCGATTTCACTTCTATCACCAGTAGCAAAGATACTAGAGGCGTTACTCCTCCCCAGCATCAGAACGTGTTATCCAGTTGCGGATCATCAACACGGGTTCCGGAAGCAATTATTCCGACCACAAACTACCCCAAAGTCCTAGGGGTCACATTCGATAGCATATATAAGTCGTCCGAGCATGCCACAGTTATCTGCTATAAGCTGAGAAACAGGAACAAGGTCCTCAAGTCCCTAGCCGGCAGCACGTGGGGTGCAGATAAAGAAACCTTGTTAACCAAATACAACGCGATAGGTCGGTCTGTGGTAAGCTATGTGGCGCCAGCGTGGTTTGCTAACGTAAGTAATACGCAGTGGGATAACTTACAAATCTGCCAGAATGCTGCCCTGAGAACACCTACAGGGTGTCAACTCATGTGTGCAGTGGACCATTTACATGAGGAGGATTTTCGTGATCAGGAAAGGGAAAGGGTCCAGAGATATAAAAGAGAACCTCTACAATAATAAACATGATAATACAAATTTCCCATTCAATGTGAATGTTCGGTGTTTGGGAACGCCGTTATGGATCACCCTTTATTGTTGTTGTAGCAGCATGAAACCTAGGTACAAGAAGCATAGTTTAGATACTGGGTTGGAAGCCGCTGGCCGAAATCCTATGGTTTCAGGTCTATCCAGTACGAAAGCTGGTGTTGCGCTTTATTAGGTTGCGCTTGTTTAACATCCGTAACTTTTGGGTGTCCCTTCATTAACCCTCGAGTAATCCTAAATAGTTTCCGTAACTCTATGGTTTCCCTTATTTAAACTTCGGGAGACCATAAGATCATCACGTTAACTCTATGTAGTGTCCGAAACTCTTAGGCAAGCCTCTGAGGCGTCCGTAGCACTTGCGTCCATCTAGTTTAATCTCCAGTGACCCGATTTTAGCATAAATTAAGCCATTACCTAATGAGAACGTACTCATACCACATATCACCACACAGACGAACTTATCCATGTCCCCTTTGGAAAGCGCAGTTACTGGAGTACGGCAACTCTTTCATTTCAAGTGAACACTGACCTTCCCCGTGGTGTCACCAGGGGAGCTGCCTTTAACATCCGTTAAAGGTAGTTAACTAACATGCCCAAAAAAATGATATATTTATTAGAGTGGTTTCAAAATATTGGACGTATGAACTTGCCTACAAAAAAAGGGATTAAAGCTCAAAAGTGTTGCGGAGAAGGCACCTGAAAGAATGGACTGACAAAGTCCATTTTTGAAGTCAGTCTTATTGGTCACCGTATAATTTAGAGCATGGACTTGCCTATGCAAACATTATATCGACGTAAACAGATTATCAAGGAGTACCTTCTGTAAAAATTTCCAAAGGATTCTTGAACAGACTTTAAACTGCACTTAAGAAAATGTTGAATTTTTATGAGTGAGGTATTACGAGATCAAAAATTTAAGCCAATGTTAGCAAATAGGAAGGAGTGAACTGATAAGTACCATCTTTGAACTTTGTCTAATAGTACGTTTACATATAACCAGATTTAACAAACCCACTGGGGTTTAACTGTCAATTCCATTGCTTATATTTTAAACAAATCCTCAACAAGGAGGTTAAGCCTGCAAAAGGCTATAATATAAACATGGTCTTAGATTTGCAGAAATATTACGATATCTAATGGTTAGCAAAACTGTCCATTAGTCTAAAGACTGAAGGTATACAAATCGTGCTGAGATGTTGATCCAATAAAAATAAAAACTAGAATTTACAGCTTCAATTTTTGAAGTAAAAATTTCATTGGTTTGTGAAAAAATAATATATGTATGTATATTGTTATTCGACGATTGAACTTGAATTTAGAGGAGATTGACATCACTTGCTATAATACACATATCAGGGGTTCGTAATTCATCAAGCGGATATCTGGCAAATATCGTTGATGCACACAGGCAAAATTTGGTAACTCCATAAATGCATGGGTCTGATAATTTTTCCCAAAGGACTTATTTTTGGTCTGGATGTGTTTTTAGCTTAATAGATATACAGTGTCGGCCAAAACTAAAGCAGCGCCTCAGTCTATTTGTTTTAAATTGTATTTTTTTAAGTAAACAACCATGGTAGAACAAGCAAGCTAAAGTAAATACAACAACAAATATAACTACACAACAACCATTACCATTACATTTTCAATTTGAATGTTTCCATTTCATTCTACTAAATGCATAAATTCTCGCAGAAATTAGAATTCTTGCAAAAATGTTTGGGATCGCCTGAAATTCATTGACAAAGGGGAAGCTGTTTCAATCTTTTGTTTTTGAAATCAAAAATGTTTATTAGGGCTTTATTTTTTTAATTAAAAAATACCACATATATTAACAAATGCTGTGTTTTAGTGCGCGGCACTTCGTTCGAACTTGGAGGAGGTTGCATGTAATTAATATGAAGAAGTCTTTATGGAAAATAGTTTTTTTCTGAATGATATATTTTCCTCAAAAATATATATCCCTAACATACATCGAAAATAGAAATTCACTCCATAAAATGTCATAAGAAATTTGACACTAATATTACAGCCCAGTTCAGTCAGCTGGGTATTGCTGTTACCTTATATTGTTCTACCATGGTAAAAACGTTGTATTTTTCTTTTTGTTTATATCTTTATTATTGGAAAATACAAAAATAAGGAATTCAGAATTTAATTAACAAAAGTTAAAATTAAAAAAGAAACATTTTATGACTCCATGTTCGCGGCACCGCTTCCCCTTTGTCAATGAATTTCAGGCGATCCCAAACATTTTTGCAAGAATTCTAATTTGTGCGAGAATTTATGCATTTAGTGGAATGAAATGGAAACATTCAAATTGAAAATGTAATGGTAATGGTTCCAAGATGGGACTTATGGCTCTTAAATTGATTTGGAAGTTATATTCTTTGGATGTTATGTCTCGTCACCGTCTAATATATCATTCGTAGAAAATTATATACATACGTTTGGAAAAAATTATACGATGTTTAAAGTTTGGACCGATGTCAGTCACTCCTTTCGATTATTGTGACAAGTCGTTTAATTACGTCGCTGTAGCACTTTTTAGAGCTTTTAGACCAATATGTATGGAAGCAAGGCCTTGTCCACGAAATTCGTTATGACGCTGTAAACAGGACCACAAGCTCTTAAACTGATCTCAAGCTAGGTTTTGTCCAATATGGACCTTTTTAGAGATTGGAAGAAAATATACGATGTTCAAAATTTCGTTAAAGTGGATTTTCAATACGTAAGCTATTGTGTTCATTAGTTTAATGGTACCGATAGGGTGTTTCAGAATTTTTAGGTCTTTATCTCAGGAACAATTTTACCATTGTAATAGGGGCGGTTGCTGCAAACATATTAAAGCATTAAACAGCGAAAATTTTTGGAAATTATGTGCGGTGCTGCACGAGATAGTGGATCCATATTGTCCATACCCGACGTGCATTTTTTTGACAAAATTGGTTCCTCCATTCGAGGAGCTACCTGGTTCATCTTCGAATTTGATCTATGTTTGGTCAAAATATTACTAGGTTCAAACTTGATCCAAATCGGTTAATCCGTTCGCCAGATACCCTGCGTACCATCTAGCCAGATGGACGGAAGAGGCTATATCGACTCGAAATTGTCTGAAATGGATTTCGTCCAAACATAGCGAACGTCCAAAACCATTATTTCGATGGAGCACATTTTCGATCGTATCAAAGAGTATTTTCTATTGTTCGTATACAGACTGAGGTATACAAATAGTTGAATAGACGCTCTTATAAAATATAATATATTATTATATGGAGCAATAATTAAAATAACCAATTATTCAGCCCATTTTAAAACCACTTATTAATTGCCCATGATATTGAGAAGTGAACTATAATCGTTTTTTTTTTATTTATAATCAACTAGCAAAATGCCCGCTACTTCGTATGCGGAATAGGAACACTAAAAACATACATTTTAATTGAAGGCACACCCGCCTTGCACCCAGAAGGTCTGCGGTTCGATTACCAAAATCAAATTTTCAGCGGTGGAAATACCCCTCAGTAATGTTGGCAACATTTTCTGAGTATTTCAACCATGTAAAACTTCTCTACAAGTGGTGCCTTAAGACACGCCGTTCGGACACGGCGATAAACAGTAGGTCCCATATCACTGAGATAGTATGAATCAGAGTGCACTTATTGATATGAGAGAAGTCTCCTTTGACGTGGCCCCTATATTACAGTTAATTTTTGAGATTTAAATGTGGGCTTTTCTGTTCTCTTCTTGTTCTAGGTCGCATTGACCTATGATTTCAAATTAACTTACTAAAACGTCCAGAATAAAAAAGTATTTTTTTAGGAGATACGTTTGACTTTTTGATTTCAGTGCATTATTTAGAAACCGCCTTCTCGTTAGCATAAAGCCAATAGTACACTATTCAGTAGAAATTTAAAAATCCAGGACCTTAACTCAAATTTTATTGTTTTAGCTCTACATGTTCGCCCAATGCCAATGGTATTACATGTAGAAACATTTCATAGATTTTAAAGGCGGATTTTCATAACAAATTTCATTTGTCGGTTCACTCAATACCATTTCTTCAATATCTAGTATAATTTAATAACAGTGAACCTGGCAAATAAATAAGAAATCAGAATTCCACTTCTATTCCTTAGCCCAATACCAAATTTATTGCACTATAGAACTTTTCGCACACTAATTATATAACTCCAGCTTCATTGCTACACCCAACACCGAATTTAGTACCATTTTGTACTTTTCTTATTTCTAACACGACCTGAATAACTCAGCCCTCAGCGACCTGCATACCTTATTTCAGAATTTGTATTGATATTTGGGAAACTCCTTATCTAAACACCAAAACAAATCCTAATATAAAAAATCGAAATTCATAGCTGGTCCCTTCATGCAACACTAAAACGATACCAATTTCAGTACTTATAATAGGTATAAATTTCAAAAATTACACCCCTATATCCAAAACTTTATCCCAACCGCGATACTTATTTACAGCACTATACATTCTCCCAAAACAAATTATAATTATACTTTTCGTATACATAAGTACAAATTTCCAAAACCTCATCCTTATCTCCACACTAAACGACAACCGATATCCTTATACCGAATTTCACAATTTCAGCTCATACTTTCATCTTTACCTTTACACAATAACAAATTGAACAAAATTCTGTGCCATTTAGTCAATTTCGTACACTTATGGTACGTCTATCCACAACCACATTCATATCTCAACCCAACACCACCCCTTATACCAAATTTCCGAATTCCACCTCTATTCATATACCAAATTTAGTACCATTTAATACTTTTCGTAGAAAAGTACGAATTTCAATAACTATCTCAATCCTCCACTCCAACAGTAATCTTAATTCTATTTTTCAGAATTTTAGCTCGATGCGTGCACCACATCCAAACTGTACCAAATTTAGTACTTTTTTACACAATTAGTACGAATTTCCAAAACTAACTTAATCCTATACTCCAACATTAATCTTATTTCCAAATTTCAGAATTCCATCTCTATCCGTTAATAAAATCCAAGTAGTACCAAATTTAGTACCTTTTAAATAAGAATTTAAAAAAATACCTCAATATCTCAATCCCACACTCCGACAGTAATATATATTCCAAATTGTGAGGATTTCAACTCCATACGTTCTACAAAACCAGAATCGTACCAAATTTAGAACCATTTAGTACTTTTGGTACACATAAGTACGAATTTCCAAAACTATTATTATATCCCAATCATAGACTTCAACAGTAATCTTGATTCCAAATTTCAGGATTCCAGCTCTACCCTTCACTCAAATCTAAATTGTACCAAATTTAGTACCATTTGGTACTTTTGGTACACATAAGTACGAATTTTCAATACTCCGGTTTCTCATACTCCAATCATAATCATATGCCAAATTTCAGGATTCCCTATCCGTTCAACCAAATCCAATAAATTTGACCAAATTTAGTACTATTTTGTACTTTTCGTACACTTAAGTACGAATTTCCAAAACTACCTCAATTCTATACTCCAACAATAATCTTAATTCCAAATGCCAGAATTCTAGCTCTATCCGTTCTCAAAATTCCAAATTGTACCAAATTTAGTACCATTTAAAACTCTTCGTGTACATTAGTACGAATTTCCAATACTCGAATTTCTCATACTCCCACAATAATCACTATTCCAAATTTCACTTTTCTAGCTCTTTCCGTTCACCAGAATCTAAATTGTACCAAATTTAGTACCATTCAGTATTTTTCGTACGAATTTCCAAAACCACCTTCATATCTCAATACTAAACTTCACCAGTAATCATTATTCCAAATTTCAGTCTCCAGCTCTATCCGTTAATCCAAATCCAAATTGTACCAAATTTAGTACCATTTAGTACTTTTCGTACACATAGGTACGATAATCCAAAACCACTTCCATACCTCCATCCTCCACTATAGCAGTAATCTTAATTCCAAAATTCAGAATTCCACCTCCATCCATTCACCCAAATTCAAATTGTACCAGATTTAGTACCATTTAGCACTTTTCGTACACATAAGTACGAATTTCCAAAAATAACCCTCATATCTCAATCCTACTCTTCAACAGTAGTCTTAATTCCAAAATTCAAGTTTCCAGCTTTATCCGTTCACCCAAATCCAAATTGTACTAAATTTAGTACACTTTAGTACTTTTCGTACACATGAGTACGAATTTCCTTTCATAAACACCACTTCCCAACCTTTATTTCCATACCAAATTTTAAGATTCTAGCTGTAGCCGTTCAAAATATACAACTGGTACTAAATTTTATAACTTTTAGTACTTTTCGTACACTTATAGGTCGAAATTCCAAAAACCCTTGGGTACATCTTTCTAACTCTCCACCAGTGACCCTCATTCCAAATTTCAGAATTCTAGCTCTTCCCGTTTTCCTAATACAAAGGGTACCATATTTAGTACCTTTTAGTACTTTTCGTACCCTTCCAGTTCGAATTTCCAAAAACCGAGCCTTATCTCATGCCTACATACCAACAGCAACATACACTCAAAATTTCAAGCTTCTAGCTTCAGCCGTTTCGTCTGGGCGATGATCTGTCAGTCACTCACTCACTCACTCACTTATCACTAAGCTCTTTTATATATAAAGATATAGCATTGCTGGAACATTCTTATCTCTGGGCATTGATTGAAGACGTCTAACAAACAACAACTAAAAATATCAATATTGGTGGTTCCCCATATCGGGGGTTCTATTGATTACCATTATTCATAGCACAAATATGTGAGTAATCAATCCATCAACTAAATACAAAAATACATACGTACATAAATACAAAAAATTCGAGCGTACAAAAATGGTAATTTTTCGTGTATTTTTTAATAAAAGTTAATATTTTGTATTATTTTAATTTCTGAATTCTGTTGGAAAAGTATGTAATGTTCAATACGATTTGGGGATAGTTAACGACATGTTAAAAAGTGGGAAGAAAACAACAACCTTTCCCTTCGCTTGTAATTATACCCTCAGCATTTATGCTAACGAGGGTATATATACTTTCATACGGGCAAAATGTGCCTCATCGAAATAATGGTTTTAGACCCCAAGTATGTTTGGACGAAATGTGTTTTAGACAATTTGGAGTAGATTGAGCAATGTCCGTCCGTCTGTCTGTCTGTCTGGCTGGCTGGAGCGCACGATAACTCTCGATTCGGTTCAAATTTTGGCTTTCGTAATATTTTACCCAAACTTAGTTTAATTTCAAAGATGGGCTATATCGGTCTAATCCTTCCGGTACCTCCCCCACAAAAGTTCGAAAATGTTCGGAAAATTTTTGCACACGATAACTCTTGAAGGGAGTAACCGATTTGGTCCATACTTTGCAAATCGTAAAATGTGTACCAGGCTTAAATATGGACTCAATCGGTCCACTCCTTCGGGTACCTCCCACACAAAATTTCGGAGAAGTTCAGTTTAGGGCCATCTCTAGAATCGCTTTGATTTTTGTTGCAGCAGCGTTTATTCACCGCCCTCATACGACTGTACAAGTTTCATCAGGGGCAAATCCATACTTCCTGAGAAAATAGCCTGAACGTTGCAAACAAAACCCCTATGACACCATGTGAGGTGGTTGGAGCGCAATATAACTCTCGAAGGGATCGGCCGATTCCGTCCAAAATTTGGCCTTCCTAATATTGTGTCTAAACATAGCTTTAATTCGAAGATAAGCCGTATCGGTCCACTCCCTCAGGTACCTGACCGATGTAATCCAAGCTTTGCAAATCCTTATATATTTACCCGATATAGATCAGGTTCTAATCTATATATATAAAAGAGTAGTGAGGTGAGTGACTGACTGACTGATTGACTGACTGATTCATCAGCGCCCAGACGAAACCGCTGAAGCTAGAAAGTTGAAATTTTGGGTGTAGGTTGCTGTTGGTGTGTAGGGGTGAGATAAGGCTGGGTTTTTGGAAATTCGACCTAGAAGTGTACGAAAAGTACTAAAAGGTACTAAATATGGTACCCTTTGTATTAGGCAAACGGTAAGGGCTAGAATTCTGAAATTTGGAATGAGGGTGACTGATGGAGAGCTAGAAAGATGTACCAAAGGGTTTTTGGAAATTCGAACTACAAGGGTACGAAAAGTACTAAATGGTACTAAATTTAGTACAATTTTGATTTGGGTGAACGGATTGAGCTGGAATAATGACATTTGAAACGAGGGTCACTGATGAAGAGTAACAATGAAAGGTTTTTGTAAATTCGAACTATAAGGGTACGAAAAGTACTAAATGGTACTAAATTTAGTACAACTCGGATTTGGGTGAACGGATGGAGCTATAATCCTGAAATTTGAAATTAGGGTCACTGGTGGAGAGTAACAAAGAAAGGTTTTTGGAAATTCGAACCATAAGTGCACGAAAAGTACTAAATGGTACTGAATTTAGTACAATTCGGATTTGGGTGAACGTATATAGATCGAATCCTGAAATTTGGAATGAGGATCTCTGATGAAGAGTAAAAATTAAAGGTTTTTGGAAATTCGAATAACAAGGGTACGAAAAGTACTAAATGGTACTAAATTTAGTACAATTTGGATTTGGGTGGACGGATTGAGCTGGAATCCTGAAATTTGTAATGAGGGTCACTGATGGAGAGTAGCAAAGAAAGGTTTTTAGAAATTCGAACCATAAGTGCACGAAAAGTAATAAATGGTACTAAATTTAGTACAATTTGGGTTTGGGTGAACGAATAGAGCTGGAATCCTGAAATTTCGAATGAAGGTCACTGATGGAGAGTAAAAAAGAAAGGTTTTTGGAAATTCGAATTACAAGGGAACGGAAAGTTCTAAATGGTACTAAATTTAGTACAATTTGGATTTGGGTGAACGGATTGAGCTGGAATCCTGAAATTTGTAATGAGGGTCACTGATGGAGAGTAGCAAAGAAAGATTTTTAGAAATTCGAACCATAAGTGCACGAAAAGTACTAAATGGTACTAAATTTAGTACAATTCGGATTTGGGTGAACGGATCGAGCTGGAATCAAGAAATTCGGAATGAGGATCACTGATGAAGAGTAAAAATGAAAGGTTTTTGAAATTCGAACTATAATATACGAAAAGTAATAAATGGTACTAAATTTAGTACAATTTGGGTTTGGGTTAACGAATAGAGCTGGAATCCTGAAATTTGGAATGAAGGTCGCTGATGGAGAGTAAAAAAGAAAGGTTTTTGGAAATTCGAATTACAAGGGTACGAAAAGTACTAAATGGTACTAAATCTAGTACAATTTTGATTTGGGTGAACGGACTGAGCTGCAATACAGACATTTGGGAGGAGGGTCACTGATGAAGAGTAACAATGAAAGGTTTTTGTAAATACGAAAAGTACTAAATGTTACTAAATTTAGTACAATTTGGATTTGGGTGAACGGATGGAGCTGGAATCCTGAAATTTGTAATGACGTTCACTGATGGAGAGTGACAGAGAAAGTTTGTTAGAAATTTGAACTATAAGTGCACGAAAAGTACTAAATGGTACTAAATTTAGTACAATTTGGATTTGGGTGAACGAATAGAGCTGGAATCCTGAAATTTGGAATGAAGTTCACTGATGGAGAGTAAAAAAGAAAGTTTTTTGGAAATTCGAATTAAAAGTATACGAAAAATACTAAATGGCACTAAATATAGTACAATTTGGATATGGGTTAACGAATAGGGCCGGAATCCTGAGATTTGGAATGGGGGTCACTGTTGAAGAGTAAGAAAGATGTACCAAAGGTCGAAAAGTCCTAAATGGTACTGAGTTTAGTATGATTTGGATTTGAAGAGCTGGAATCCTGAAATTTGGAATTAAGATTACTGTTGGAATATAGAATTGAGATATGGAGGTAGCTTTGGAAAATCGTACTAATGTGCACGAAGTAGTAATAAATGGTTCGAAATTCGCTATAATTTGTATTTGCGTGAACAGATTGTTGTTGGAGTGTAGGATTGAGGTAGTTTTGGAAATTCGTACTTATGGAAAAGTGCTAAATGGAACTACATTGGAAATCGTGTACGAAAAGTGCTAAATGGTACAAAATTTGGTACCTTTTGGTATTTGCTATATGGTATAGAATTTTGTACAATTTGTGATTTTGTAAAGGGTAGAACTGGAATTTTGATTAGCAATTGGTGTTTAGAGTGGAGGTATGGAGGTAGGGAGGAGGTTTTGAAAATTCGTACTTATTTATACAAAAACTACTAAATAGACCCCAAATGGGTTTCAGGGGAACTGGTAAAACTGGAAAAGTGAATTGGGGTTAGGATATATGTTGAATATAAGGAAGTAATTTTTAAAACGTTTAACTATGTGTACGATAAGTTGGGTAATATGTTGGTACCAAAGCCATTTTAAATAGTTAAGGTACTAAATTTGGTGTTGGGTGTAGGGACAAAACTGAGATTATATAATTTGGAAATATGCTATTTGTACAAAAAATACGAAATGGAAAAAAATTGTTATGAAGATCGCTCTTCTTTTAAAAAACACTTAGTCGAGAGGTACGTTATATGGGGATATATGAAAACGTGGATTTTTATGGCCATTTTCAATGCCGAACATTTAACGGACCTATTCGGGTTCTGGGAGAAACCGCTAAAGCTAGAAGCTTGCATTGTAAATGTGCGTGATTGTTGTTGTGAAGGGGTGAGATAAAGTTTAGTGTTTGAAAATACGTGCTGGAAGGGAATGCTGTGTTAGTGAAGGGTTAAAACCAGGAGTCAAATTTGCAATATGATACGTAGTTTTGGAAATTCGAAATAAAAAATATAGTAGTTGTGTAGGGACGCGATACGGCATTTTTTTTTTTTTGTAAATTGTGACTACAGTCGAAAAAAACATTGGTAATAAAAATAGGTTTTAGTACACCAGAATCTCCAGTATTCACCATTCCCGTATTAAATATTGTTTGTATATATTTTGTTCCCTTTCCGCATACGAAGTAGCGGGCATTTGCTAGTATGGACTATATTTGTCTACTCCTTCTGGTACCTCTCACCCAAAATTTTGGATAAGTTCACTTTAAGACCTGCTCTCGAATCACTTTGATTTTTGTTGAAGCGATTTGCATTCGCTACCTTCATTATGACGGTAAATGTTTTTTCAGGGGCAAGTCCATATTTCTTGGGAAAACAGCCCGAATGTTGTAAAAATCCTATGGCACCATGTGTAGTTGCTGGAGCGCACTATAGCAACATTCAACATTTTTGTTTATGTGCAGTTTAGGGTATGTTCGAAGATCCTTTGGAAATGTATACCGATGCTATTCGTTGTGGTCCTGTTCACCTCGATATTATGTTTTCCGTGGACAAGTCCATGCTTCCTGGCTTACTGATCCAAGTGATAAATGTTATACGATGACCCACTGTGGGTGCGATACCTATCGAAAAGATATGACTCCCAAAATAAGATACACTTTCGTAATGGACTATGTCGGTCCATTCCTTCAAGTACCTCCTCCGCAACACTTTTGAACTTTAATCCTAATCCACATTTTTCTGTAAGTTCAAATGTTCAAAAACGGCCTCAAAATTCAGAAAAAAAACCCTAAATACATTCTATCTGCCCGTAGATAAAAGTTTCAATTCAAGATAGGCTGAGGGTGTATCTCTGTTGTCAAAGCCAACTGATACTTTTAACTTGTTTTGATATAAAACTTTCCCCCAGAATTTTGTTGGTATAGGTCCAAGCCTACATATAGACCCCATAGAACGGTACATCCCTATTTCCGGTATTTTGAAGGTTGTGTCCTCAATATTCCACCGAAACGGCTGAAATTTGGTATTTAGCCTTCATTTGGTGTATAAAACTTTCCATATAAAAATAGTCGTTATAGGTCCACGACTTTATGTAGCCCCAATAGAACGATTGTTGCTATTTTGAAGGTTGTGGTCTCAATACTCCTCCCAAATGGCTGCAATTCTATATTTAGTTTTCTTTGGGGGTCCACGCCTTAATATAGCCCCCATAGAACGGTTCCTTCAGATTTTCGGTATTTTGAAGGTTATGGTCACAATAATCTATCGAAGTGGCTGAATTTCGGTATTTAGTGTTCACCTCTAATTTTGTCGCTATATTTATTTTTTGCTTTTTTCCACGTTATCTTACCGAAATATCGGGAATTGGTATTTAGTCTTCTTTCAGTCTAAAAAATTTTCGCACGAATTTGTCGGTATAGATCGATGAAATTTGGTATTTAGTCTTCTTCATAAACGAAAGGAAACTTATTGTTCGATTTTACTTCAATACAATACTGTTGGGCAATCTCGTTCATTGAGCGGATCGATCTTTTTCATTCCGTTCACCAACAAGATCCGGGTCGTTCACTTCGTCCGTTGGCTCTTTTTCGTTCAAACGAAACGATATAAACCAATGAATGAAACGAACGATAGGAACTAACTGAATCGTTGATTGTTTTGTGTATGTGCAAATTTGTAATGCTAGCGATGACGCAGCTTGTGTGAGTTTGTCTGTGTGCAAAAATTGGTGGTGGTGATTGAATATGAACGAAAGAAGCAAAAAGAACCAGAGGAGGTAAAAGAACGAGATGAACCATAGCACACTGGTCCGAAATCCTTTTTATTAATATTTAGTTTTATTTATGGTTACTGTCACAAAATATTAATTCAGAATTATTTTCGCCCTGAATTGCCAAAAAACCGTTAAAATATATTAAACAGGGTGATCCCATTGTATGGGGTCTAAACTAAAACTTTGACCTATGTTTATAATTTTTGGTGCGAAGCGTTCATTTCTTTTAAGAAATCAAAATGCAAAATTATAGCTAAATCGGCTTAAAAATATGGCTAAAATTGTCAAATTACCTTAAATTGGGGGTACCCTTATATGGGGGCTATACCCCAACGTTGACATATGTCGACAATTTGTGGTTGAAATATTCTCTGGACTCTCACACTCTCATAAAAATACCAAGTTTGCAGGAAAATCGGTTCAAAATTGTGTTTATTAGAATTAATTTTGTACCAGCCGAATATGAAATATTTCGGAATTTGATGTAGCCTGAAAAAATTGTGTATCATTTATCGCAACGAATCGCACCTTGAAATGATTTTTTTTATTAAAGTATACACATCAAAGTAATTTGGATTTTTTTCTAACATCGACCCCTAGCGATCAAAATTATTTCGGTCCCGAACAATTTTACCATTGAAACAAAATGTAAGAATTTAAGAGTGTTTCAGAAATATGTTGATAACTTTGTTCTTAGACAAAATGTTTCTTCTGTTCTTTTAGGAAAATGAATCTATTTAAATTCGTCTTTCTTCTCCATATTTGAGTTTTACTTTTACATTTTTACTTATTGCGATTTTATAACCCCTAAATTATCACAAAATACTGTGTTCTCGACTCGATTAATAACACAGTAAACAAATCTCTACTTTGACTCCTGCTCTAACGGTAAATGCAAATTTGAAATAAACAATCTTTGTTTTTGTTGTTTTGGAGTGTTTACATCCATATTGAGAAGAAAAAACTCAAAAGAAGAATGCCAAAAAATTTACCTTTGGCCAAAGAATTCACATTTGTGACCAATGTACATTGGTTCAAAGTAGGTTGGTGAAGGTTTTCAAACTAGGGAGATACCACAATATTTGGTAAAGCATCCAATTCTTCCATTTTTTGCAATCACGCTACAGATCGCAATTTTGATCGGATGGTCACGAAATTTTGCTTATGGGGGTTTTATGTTTGTTGGTAGTCGGATTATATTCCCTAGAAGCAATGTTTAGCAGTGAAAAGCTTATGCACAGGGGTAGTCGTCCGGACTATAGCCTTTGCTCACTTGTTTCCACATTATCTTGGCGAAATATCGGGAATTGCTATTTAGTCTTCTTTGAGGCTAAAAACTTTACGCAGGGATTTGTCGGTATAGATCGATGAAATTGCTTATATTTGGTTTTTAGTCTTCTTCATTAACGAATTCGATTTTACTTCCATACAACTCGTGGGGAGGGTATAAAAAGTTCGGCCCGGCCGAACTTAACGCTGTTCTTACTTATTTTAATTGTTGCCTTATTAGGGCCAATACTTATTACATGTGCAATTTTTAATTTATTTAATGAGCTATGAATAGTTAGGGAGCTTTATTGAACAATTATATCAGCAAAGTACCATACACCAACCTCTAAGCGACGATCGTTTCGTTAACTGGTTTTGTTAGGCATACCTGAGATAAGAGAAGACAAACAAACAAATATCAGCTGTGTTACGCCAACCAAATACTGGTTTATCAATTCGCTGTGAGTAGCAAAAAATCCTCTTTTGAATTGAATGGTAGGTGTGTTTGCTAAGCATTTGTTGTTTATGCTAATTCACCACAGTTATTAACCCACATAAAGCCAAAGGTCGTTTAAACGTCACAAAAATGGTTGGAAAAATTGACGTAAAACTCGGGACTAAAAGCAAGCAATTCAAAATTTTTTTTGAAATTTTCGACTTTTGATGAAAAATTGAAATATGCGATAAAAATTTAATCATAAATATGTGTGTTTGTTTACTCGATAATTTGTACAAATTTGTAGAAGTCCAGTAACTTCTTGTAAGCGACTAGGGTCTATTGCATTGTACTGTAGAGTAAACGAACAACATCCAGTAGTATTTTCTACAAATTTTGAGTAAACGAACACACATAATGTTACATTCAAAAAGAGTCAGGGATTTGTTCGGAATGTAGTAAAAATATTTTTTCAATCAAAAAGCAAGGGATTGGCATGTAAGAATACCCCTATATTCTCATTCAAAGTTTTCGGCACTTTTGAAGGAAGGGCCGATTGCAGGAAAACTATACGTTTTAGAGAAAAATGTTATATGTTAAAAAATGCTTAAAAAGACTAGAAAATTGTATGTAGGTTAAATTAATACCCAATAGGAAAATAACACCAATGAACAAAATGCTTGTCTTACTTTAATAATATTATATTATTTTAAGAATAAGGAAATCAACTCACAATCGTACTGTATGTAAAGTTTCAAAATAGTTAAAAGATAAAAAATACTTAAAAATTATTTTCTTCTCTATCGAAAAGTTTTTATAAGATTTTATAAAAAAAATAAAGATCGGTCGGGGGCACGTGTTACGTGAATCGGTCGCCATAAAATTTGTGTTTTGTGTGGAACACTTGAAAAAACAATTGCAGGACGAGCATTTCAATAAAAAAATTGTGATTTTTTGGAGCAGTCTATTACACTGTGCAAAAAAATTCAATTTTTTTTTTAAATAATGGGAAAAACCGATTAGATTATGAAAGTAGTGCTAAAAATATGAGACACGTGTATCGGTGTTTTTAAAGTTTACATCGGAAAGTAACCAAAGTAGGCGGGGAAAGTTCCACCCATTTCTAGTCTTTTCGAAATATTCCAGTTAAGATGTCTTGGAATTCTTGCATTTTAGGTATATATGTAGTGTTTTTGGCAACTTCACAGAGAAGGATGTGGGGAATATTTTTGTTGAAAATCCTAACCTTCACACCGTTCACCAAAGGGGTCTTTTTATACCCTCAGCCTTTAGGCTCGAAAGGGTATATACATTTTCATACGGGCAAAATGTGCCTCATCGAAATAATGGTTTTAGACCCCAAGTATGTTTGGACGAAATGTGTTTCAGACAATTTGGAGTTTATTTAGCAATGTCCGTCCGTATGTCTATCTGGCTGGCTGGTGCGCACGATAACTCTCGAACGAATGAACCGATTCGGTTCAAATTGTCTTTTGTAATGTTTTGTCCAAACTTAGTTTAAGTTCGAAGATGAGCTATATCGGTCCACTCCTTCCGGTACCTCCCCCACAAAAGTTTGGAAAATTTGTGGGCATGATAACTCTTAAAGGGAGTAACCGATTTGGTCCATACTTTGCACATCGTGAAATTTCTACCAGACTTAGATGAGGTTCCAAATTGCATTCACTTCCCCCCATACGACGGCACAAGTTTCATCAGGGGCAAGTCCATACTTTCTGAGAAAATGGCCGGAAAGGAGCAAAAAGCCCCTATGACACCTTGTGTAGTGGTTGGAGCGCAAGATAACTCTCGAACGGATCTGTCGATTCGGTCCAAAATTTGGCCTTCGTAATATTTTATCAAAACATAGTTTAAATTCGAAGATGGGCTATATCGGTCCACTCCTTCAGGTACCTCCCCCACAAAACTTCAAAAATGTTCGAAATTTTGCGCACGATAACTCTTGAAGGGAGTGACCGATGTAATCTATACTTTGCACATCCTAATATATCTACCAGATGTAGATCAGGTTCGAATATGGACTATATTTGTCTAGTCCTTCTGGTGCCTCACAAAATTTCGGATAAGTTAACTTTAAGACCTGCTCTCGAATCACTTTGATTTTTGTTGAAGCGATTTGCATTCGCTCCCTCCATTACGACGGTAAAAGTTTTTTCAGAGGCAAGTCGATATTTCTTAGGAAAACAGCCCGAAAGGTGTAAAAACCCCCTATGTCACCATATGTGGCGGTCGGAGAGCACGATAACTCTCGATCTGTTCCACCGATTTGGTCCCACATTTGGTCTTCGTCATATTATATCCAAACTTAATTTCATGGGCAATACCGGTCCACAACTTTCGCTTCTTCTGCCCAATATTCAAAAAATGTCACTTAAATGCTAGAACGATATCACTTGAATGGGGCAACCAATTTGGTCCAAACTTTGGATCTCCTAATATTTTATCAAAGTTTAGTTTAACTTCTAAAATGGCCCATATCGGTCCTCCCTAAGGGTATCTGCCCTACAAAAGTTCAACATTTGTGTAGTGCAGTTAATTCCTAATCCACATTTTTGTCGACAAGTTCAAATGTCCAAAAAGGGCCACGAAATTCTGAAGAGACCTTAAATACATTCGATATGTCCGGAGGTGAAAGTTTCGCTTCATATTGGCTGAGGGTATATATCTGTCGGCAAAGTCGACTGACACTTTTTTACTTGTTGATATTTTTTTTTTGAATATCTTTCAAAAACTCCTTTAAAATGTGATCATACCAAATCCAAATATTCTACAAAATTTAGAGAGATGACATCAAAAACAAAAATATTCTTCGTCAAATTTCAATGTGGGTCAACAAAGAAATTAAATGTCTATTTACATTATATATCATAAAAATAGCAGTATCATTTACGTTCCGCCGACTTTAAATTCTATTTCAATAGCTTTACGAAATGCTAATGTCAACACAAAAGAACATTTGATCGACTTTTATTTTATTTAGCAAATATAAAAATAATATTGGTTTTTATCGATATTTTGAAATGAAAATCTTGAAATATATTCTAATGCTGCGTATATCTATAGTTCGATTACACTCAACACTGCGAAATGGGTCTTCCTATTAAAGAAAATAATAATCTTATCATTTTTCGTTTAAGTGTGTATTGTTTTGTATTGTTATTATTAAAAAATAATCGATGTCCAATCGAAGGACAGAGTGTCGTTTATATAATCTTAGACAAACATAAGCCACTTAAAAGTAAGATAATCCTTATATCACTAAAATAAATAGTTATTCAGGTACTTATAAACTAAATTTTAAATTCATCCTTGCTTATAACTAATTTCCCCTGTATTAGTTGTTTCCCACATTAAACCACCTTCTAAATTTACGTTGGGCCTCCTGTAGCGTTGTGTTCTTTGTTTCGGGCATTGTAAAGCAGCTGATTAGGAATATTACCGCTATAATAATGCCGTGATCCATGAGACTCAAATCAAACGAGATGGTGCTGATGATAACAATATGGACCAATTGTTCTCCAATCACGCAGAGAGCAATAAAATATGGTTTCATCAAGAGCGGGAAGGCTTCACCCAAATAGACCGAGGTGAAGGGTGTGAAATAACCCACAGCAAATTGCATACAAGTGCAGAGATATGTGGCGGTGGCCATATTCGATGTGTCCTCTACATCGCTAAGACGAGCGAATAGTGGACCAATACCAATTAGCAAACCTCCAGCAATAAACATGGTCAACATAGCGGTGGTCTTGCGGCCCACTGAATCCACCAGGTAAATAACGCAAATTGCACCCAAGATACGGCCACAAGCCGCTACTGTTGGAACCCAATCGGTGCCATTTTGATGGGCACTATATTGGAAGGCAGCACTGAAGGGTAAGGAGAAACACAAAGCCACCACCACACTACGGAACAGCAACATTTTCACCAAAGGCAATAGACCACGCTTCAAACTTTCTCCCACCGTCAGCGATTCCTCTTCGTTGACATAAACTTTACCCATACTGAGTAGATCATAGGCTTCCTTGGAATGGGAATCAATTGAACGTAACTTGGCATAACATTTCAAGGCGGCATGATCATTGCCCCAACGTATTTGATCAATTGGCGATTCAATGAAATAAATCAATGCCGCCACACCCAAAAATGCTAGGATAATTTCCAAAATACCATGCATGCGATATGTTGAGAATTCCCATGCCGAATTCCAGTTAGATGTGTAAATCATTTGTACAGCAATGCCGAGGGACATGGAGAATTGTTCTACCACCAGGCAACGGCCACGATGTTTTTTCACCGCAATTTCACTGGCATGCATTATAAAGGAAATAATTGCCAGTCCCACTCCGATGCCATTGAGGTAACGTCCTGCCAGCAGGGCATCATATGTGTCGGGAACAGCGGTAAAAATTAGACCTCCAGCGAGTATCAGAACTGAGGATATCACCTGCAAGGGGGAACAATTGGTTAGTTAAATGTTTGGTGTTTATGTGTAAAGAGAAGGAGAACTTACCCAAAGTATTGTTTTACTCAAAAATCTTCTCACTATTGTTGATAAAATTGTTCCAGCAATGACACCAATTAACCAAGAGTTACAGAAGTGTTTTGTCGTTCCCATCATACCGAATTTTGCCCAACCCACACTAATGGCCAGATTCATGCCGGCGGAAAAGAAAATGACACCACCTGGAAAATAAGGAAAATAATATTTTTTATTAGCAATTTGAGAGATTAAGGAGTACAGGAAAGTTTTAGATATGTTTTAGAGCATTTTTGGTAGATCGGTTAAATGTAATACTTCGTGAATCTTCCTAAACTACTTAACGATCGGTGTACTAATAGTGCTTGTGTTGATACCAGTGTCTCTTGAAAACTACATAGCAGAGACTGGCGTAGGGACAAAATTCACCACGATCGTGTCATGCGGCTTCGTACTTGTTTCAATTGGGTTTCCCGAAACTGCTGAATACACCAAGAAGGTAGTACAAAATAGCTTTTGTTAAGCGTATTTTTCCAAGACACGAACATACATTACAAAACATATATTTTAATGAATCAGCACGACATTAAACAACCAATTTTAGAGAAGGATGATACGAAAAACTGTCCCCCGTGTCACGCGGGTTCATGCTTCTTTCAATTGAATTTCCTTAAACTACTGAATGCACCAGGAAGGTAACACACGTGACTTTGCGTTGTTTCATGAGAATTTTACGACGACCGTGTCACGCGTGCTTCTTCCAATTATACATCAATTCAAGAACGTACAGCACCAAACATATCTATAAATATATGAGCGACACATAAGCACGCAATTTTACAGAAGGGTTATAGAAAAAAGGTTCCTCGTGTCACGCGGGTTTCGTGCTTGTTTCAATTGGGTCTATCTAAACAACTGAAAACACACAAAAAGGTTACACAAAAGAGCCTGTGTTTATTCAAGAGAATTTTATCCCTATCGTGTCACGCGGGCTTCGTGCTTGTTTCAATTGGATTTCCGTAAACTACTAAATACACCAGGAAGGTAGTACAAGAGACTTTGCGTTGTTTCATAAGAATTTAATGACGTTCGTGTCACGCGTGCTTCTTCCAATTATACATCAAGGCAAGAACGTACAGCACCAAACATATCTATAAATATATCAGCGAGACATAAGCATGCAATTTTACAGAAGGGTTATAGAAAAAATGTTCCTCGTGTCACGCGGGCTTGGTGCTTGTTTCAATTGGGTCTATCTAAACAACTGAAAACACAGAAAAAGGTTACACAAAAGAGCTTGTGTTTATTCAAGAGAATTTTACCCCTATCGTGTCATGCGGGCTTCCTGCTTCTTCAATTATTCCTCAAGGCACTAACATACATCAAAAACATATATTTAAATATTTCAGCACGACATTAAAACCGCAAATTTAGAGATAGATGGTACGAAAAATGGTTCCTCGTATCACGCGTGCTTAGAGATTGTTTCAATTGGGTTTCTTTAAACTGCTGAATATTCAAAGAAGGTCACGCAAGGGAGCTTTTGTTGATTTATGAGAATTTTAACACAATCGTGTCACACGGGCTTCGTGCTTCTTCCAATTATACCTTAAGACACGTAAAAGTATCGAAAAACATATATTTAAATATATCAGCGCGACATTCAGCACTTACTTTTATAGAAGAATTGTACGGAAAACGGCTCAGGGTTTAGTGGAGTGGTACGAAGTGTTGTACTATTGCCATGTGTAAAGTTCGGAGGGGCCAAACTTGTTATACCGCCCGCCACGAGTTGTCTTGTAGTAAATGAGTAGTATGAATAAGACTACATACTAAATTTAAGATATTTCGGTAAGATAATGTGGCTAAAACCTTCAAAATACCAAAAATCGGGAGGTACGCTTCTATGGGTGCTATATGAAAACGTGGACCTATACTGATCATTGTATGTTCGTACATTTTATAAACACGAAAAACTAAATACCAATTTTCAGCCATTTCAGAGGGATATTGGGGCCACATCCTTTAAAATACCGAAAAACGGTAGGTACCGTCCTATGGGGGCTATAGGAAAACGTGGACCTCTACCGACAAATTTCAGGTGGGGCATTTTATATACCCAACGAAGATTAAATGCTAAATTTCAGCCATTTCGGGGGAATATTGAGGCCACAACCTTCAAAATATCGAAAATCGGGTGGTACCGTTCTATGGTGGCTATGTAATAGCGTGGACCTATACCTACAAGTTTCAGGTGGAAAGTTGTATACCCCCAGCGAAGTCTAAATACCACATTTCAGCCATTTCGGTGGGACAATGAGGCTAACACCTTTAAAATATCGAATATCGGGTGGTATCGTCCTAGGGGGACTATATGAAGGCATAGACCTATACAGACAAATTTCTGTGGGAAAGTTGTATGCTTCCAATGAAGACTAAATGCCAAATTTCAGCCATTTCGGTGTGATAATGAGGCTAAAACTTTTAAAATACCTAAAATCGGGTGGTACCGTTCTATGGGGTCTATATGAAGTCGTGGACCTATACCTACAAATTTCAGGTGGAAAGTTGTATACCCCTAACGAAGACTAAATACCAAATTTCATCCACGTCGCCGGGATATTGAGGACACAAACTCCAAAATACTGAAAATCAGGAGCTGCCGTTCTATTTGGGCTATATGAAGGCGGGGACCTATACCGACAAATTTCAGGTAGAAAGTTTTATACACCAAACGAATATTAAATACCAAATTTCAGCCATATCGGGGGAATATTGAGGTCACAACTTTCAAAATACCGAAAATCGGGTGGTACCGTTCTATGGAGGGCTATATGATGATGTGGACATATACCGACAAATTTTAGGTGGAAAGTTTCATACCTCCAACGAAGACTAAGTAGCAAATTTCAGCCATTTTGGTGGGATATTGCGGCTAAAAAACCAAAATACCGAACATCGGGAGGTACCATTCTATGGGGGCTATATGAAAGTAAGGACCTTCACCGATAAATTTTCCAATGAGGACTAAGTACCAAATTTAAGCCATTTCGTTGGGTATTGAGGCCGCAAACTCCAAAATACCGAAAATCGAAAATATGGGCCTATACCAACACATTTCAGGTGGAAAGTTTTATACCACCAACGAGGACCAAATACCAAATTTCAGCCACTTCTGTAGTTTATTGAGGCCACAACCTTCAAAATACCGAAAATCGGGAGTTACCGTTCTATTGGGGGCTATATGATGATGTGGACCTATGCCGACAAATTACAGGTGGAATGTTTTATACACCCAACAAAGTCTAAATATGTACTAAATTTTAGTGTCATAGTGAGGCTTAAATGTTCAAAATACCGAAAATCGGAAAGTACCGTTCTCAGCCAGAGCAGGATCCGCCTCTAACGAACTCCCAAAGGCGTCAGTCGCAACACCAATGGGAGTAGTTAAAGGGGATATCTTCAAATACTATCTATCATTGGCCGCGAGTAGATGCGACAAAACGGAAACATGCTGAATATCAAAATCTACTTGGCCTCAATACAACGCCAAACGCATAAAGTTTCTAATCAGCCAAAATCGACGGAACCTGGCAAGACTTATTGCAGTGTTAACCGGTCACTGGGCTATTGGTAACCACACAAAGCGCTTAAATATACCACACAACGACCACTGTCGCAGCTGCGGAGATGAAGAAGAGGAGGAAGCTGTGGAGCACCTCCGCTGTTCCTGCCCTGCACAATGCAACGACGACTTAAAGCTACAGGACGACCGTTCCTTCATAATATCGCCGAGATAGCCGAAGTATGTCCGGGAGACCTTCTGCGATTTCTCAACTCATCAGGTTGGATTTAACTGCCAATTTAATACTACGAAATAACAATCCTTGAACGAGTGGTGTGGTTTTCAAAACGGTATTCCTTACATACTAATTTAGGCTATAAAGTATAGCCACCACGTAAACCCACCAACCAACCAGCCCCTAGTTGTGCTACAATGGAACTCCATGTACACACGGGCTTCTTGTTGTTTTAATTTTACTACTAGACACAAACATGCACGACAGAAATTAAAGAATATCCGCGTGACATTAAATAAGATATATTAGAGAAGCACGAAACACATACATTTCTACACGACTTTGTTTTGGCCTCTAAAATTGGATTTGAAACCGTAAGGCGATAGGATATTTGCGTTATTTTTTAATTAAACCAATTTAAAAGCGATGAATAGTTTTCAAATTTGTACAATATACCAACCCGATATTCAAATTTTGCAATTGTTAATATCGATTGATTCACTTGTAAACATTTCTCACCTGGTATTGTTGCATAGATTTGTGGTCGAGATTTTCCGGGTTTCTCTGTGTGTTCAATCATTTTTAATTAATTGAAATTTTTGATTTAATTAAAATTTAAACACTTTCTTGTTATGTTTTGATAGTATTGAAAATTATTTGCAATTATTGGCCAATTAAATTCAGAATAAATTTATGTCACGTATGTAGTATTTATATATCGCAGGCCAATTTTCTCCACCTTACTTTGTTAAATACACCTTAACGACTAACTGCTATTAATGTTCTGTTCTGTGACCTGTATTCTGTTCTAGATTTTCTAATTAAAAATTCTTGGCCAAATATAGGTACACTTATATGCTGCATATCATCGATGTATATCTTCAAGTGTTGGAACAGCACTCTATTGCCCAGATACCACCACCACAACCACCGATAATCTCAGTGAAGAGTCATCGTTTTGGTCACTATCTTCAAGCGTAACAACAGCAAAGTTGCGAACGTCACAACAGATTTTTTTTAGTACAACTGAAGATATTTTTTCAATGGTAACAATTTTTTTGTGTTGCCATGGATTTCGATTAGTGGTGGTATGTGTGTGCTTTTAGTACTCTTTCTTGGACATCGTGACTTTTTTGCCATATATAGAGATAATTTTCAAAATTTATCAGAGGTTATATATCATTATTTGGTGTGACAGTTCACACACATTTTTTTGTTTATAGTAGAAAAGCGTGTTAGGGGACGCCATTTTTTTGCCACACGTAAACAATTGTTTTATTTTGAAATAATCATACATGAATATCAAAAATAGAACTTTCATCACAACCGGACGATGTTTGTTTGGTTTTCTTCGATTACAAATTATTTATTAGTTATTATCGGGATAGGTCGTGTTCAAAAACAGCTATTTACAGTTCAGTTCATTTGATGACAAGTTTAAGAATTCGTCTGAAATTTAAATTAATTTAGAAAAAGAGAGTTTTGTAGTTTTCTTGATTTTAATTGGATGTCATCTAACAGAAGCTCTTCGTTCTTTGTGGAAACTACGATCTGATTTTCGAAGTTGCTTTTTTTTTAATCACTGTCGTCGAGGTCTCATGTTGGCATAGTAGTTCTAGTCTGAAATGTCTTTTATTTTGGACAGAGGTGTAAACAAGCGGTGCAAACAACTTTTGTTTTTCTGTTGATCGTGTAACTATTTTGCTGTCTCGAATCTATTAGGCGTCTACGCACATATCCGTGATCCTATTTATTACTATTAATCGATGCAAAGCTTTTACATTATTTACCAATTGAGGAAAATTAAAAAGTTACAATGTCAGTTTGAATTGGCAGACTGTTTGCTCATAAAATAGTCTCCAAATTCCACGATTTCCGAATATGTAAGAACCCACTGATGGAATGTTGAAATGTCTAAAATACAATCAAATCAAAAATTCTACTATTTAGAATTGATATCTAACAATTACAGCTCGTAATTTAAAGTGCACATAGTGATTTAGATGTCGAAACGAAACCAACTAAGAAGTGATGTATGAGCCAAATTGACTGAGCAGTTAAATGTTATCATTAGAAGATCTCCCAGAGATGCTGCAAATTTAAGATCAAAGTATATTGATCTGAAAAAGCAACTTCGAAAAAATATAAGGGATAATCAAAGGACCGGAGGCGGACTGCCACCAATATTAAATTTCTAATGCGATGAAGAGTTACTCTCATCTTTAATTCGACCTTCTAAATTTGAATTAAAAGATCTAGGATGTGGTGACAACGAATTTACATCAATGTAAATATTCCGGTTTAGGGGTCTACTATTAGGGTTTTGGGTTTTCCCGGTTTTTTAATTCCCGGAAAACGGGAATCAAAAAATCGCCATTCCCGGGAATCCGGGATTTCCCGGGAAATTTTAAAATACGAGAGTGGATCAATATTTCTGTGATTTTTTTATCTTCTCATAGTAACTTACTTACTTAGTTGGCCCATTAAAGAACATTTGTTCCATAGACCGAACTAAGAAAAGATCTCCATTCCTCTCTGCTTTTCACTTGACGTTTTGGAATACCGCGCCTTTTCATTTCTTCATCCACTTGTATGCTCCATCGAAGCTTAGGCCTGCCACTTTCGCAGATTCTGCTTCGACCTTCCTAAAGGTATCAGTTACTTCCTTTACTGATCGTCCCATGATGTCTATGTCATCAGCATGAGCAAATAACATGTGGCTATTGGTGTAGATTGTGTCACATCTTTTGACGTTTGCATCTCGTATTACCTTTTCCAGCAAAATGTTGAATAGGTCACACGAAAGGCTGTCTCCTTGTCTGAAACCTCTTTTGGTACAAAATTGTTCGGAGAGGTTCTTTCCAATTTTAACTGAGGACCTGGTATCAGTTAAAGTCATCTTACAAAGCCGGATGAGCTTTGCGGGGATACCAAATCCAGACATTGCATGGAATACCTTTGATCAGAGTGGACTGTCGAATGCTGCTTTATAATCGACAAAAAGGTGGTAGGTGTCGATCTGCATCTCTTGGGTCTTCTCTAGGATTTGCCGCAGGGAAAATATCTGGTCAATGGTGGACTTGCCAGGTCTAAAGCCACATTGGTATGGTCCAATTATTTCGTTGACCATTGGCTTTAGTCGTTCGCACAATATACCTGACCCTTTCTAATAGGCAATAGGGAGAAAACTTGTGGCCCTATAGTTGGAGCATACAGTCTTATCTCCTTTCTTGTGGACGGGACATAGGATGCTCAGGTTCCAATCGTCGGGAACGCGTTCTTCCTTCCAGATGGTGCTAACTAGCTGATGCATACACCTTATAAGCGCGTCGCCTCCCGTTTTAAACAGCTCGGCTGGTAAGCCATCGGCTCCTGCTGCTTTATTATTCTTCAGCCGGTTGATTGCTGTTCTTTCCTCATCTTGGCCGGGCGGTATACATTCTATACCATCTTCTGGGATTGGATCTGTGGTATCATCGTCTTCGATACTATTGGATACCAGCAGGTTAGAGAAATGTTCCTTCCATATCCTGAGCACGCTATCTGTATCTGTTACCAGATTACCTTGGTGGTCTCTACAGGAGGATGTGCCTGTACCAAAGCCATATGTTTGATGTTTCACTCTTTGGTATAATTTTCGGAATTCATTCTGGCTCCTGTATATCTCGAGTTTTTCACACTCCCGCTTTTCCATTTCTCTCTTTTTCTTGCGGAAAAGACGTTTTTCTTCTCTCCTTTTCTCCCGATATCTCTCTCATGCGCTACGCGTTTCTACTGATTGTAAAGTAGCCCTATATGCCGCATTTTTCTCTCCGGCAGCAGCACGACACTGCTGGTCTAACCATGAATTCCTTTGTGGAGGTCTCTGAAATCCAAGTACGGATTTTGCGGCTGTTTGCATGGAGTGGGCAATATTTTGCCATTGTGTTGTTATGTTATCGGGACAAGGAGTGCTCGCGTTAAGTAATTGGGCTAGTAGAGTGGAATATTCGGTGGCTATCTGTTGTGTTTGCAGCCTATCGATGTCCAACTTCCGCGTTGTGTCTGTTCGTGCTTTATTTGCAACGCTTAGACGGGTACGTACCTTTGCTGCAACAAGGTAGTGGTCCGAATCAATGTTTGCGCCTCGGAACGATCGTACATCCAACACGCTCGATGAATATCTTCCATCTGTCACAACATGATCAATTTGATTACTTGTTCTTTGATCTGGCGACAGCCAGTTGCCCTTATGAATACCATACCATGTTTTTTGCTGCAAAGTCTATCAGCTTCATACCATTGTCAGATGTTTCACTGTGGAGACTGAATTTCCCGACTGTTGGGCCATTTCCAATTTTGGCATTAAAATCGCCTAGAATGATTTTAATGTCATGGGCAGGGCAACGGTCATATGTTTCTTCTAAGCACTCGTAAAATATATCTTTGGTCTGTTCGTCCTTTTCTTCAGAGGGAGCATGAGCGCAAATAAAGCCGATGTTGAAGAATTTAGCTTTTATTCGAATTGCAGAAAGTTTTTCATTCACTGGGGTGAAGCTGGATACCAGATGTTTTAGTCTCCGACTAACTACAAATCCGCAACCAAACTCATGCTTTACGTCATGGCAGCTATAATACAGTGCGTCACTGTTAGGTGTTGTTGTGACGCCTTTCCCAATCCATCGTATTTCCTGTGTGACAGAAATATCAGCCTTGTACTTTTCAAGTACGTCTGCCAATGCGAAGACTGCACCTTCTTTATAAAGAGTGCGAACATTCCAGGTGCAGATTCGCAGATCATGGTCCTTAAAACGTTTGCGGGGTTCGTCAACTTTAGAGGAGTTTGTTTTTCTTTTCTTTCGTTTTTTTTTCATAGTAGGCTGTTTTTTCTAGAGGAGGGTTACTAACCCGACGCCCAAACTCAAGTTTTTAACGTTCTTATGGATGAACGCGCGCCACATGTTATCTCACAACCTTTACCATAGTAGACTACTATGTATGGCAACCCGACTCCAGGTGCGTTACCGACAGCAAATTTAAATTTCCATTTCCGCATTCGAATTTATATTTTTCACAATAAAATTATTAGCTGAAGGTTCAAAATGAATGAATTTGGCAAACATTGCTGTCGCTACACTTATTTTCATTGCATGATATTTTCTTCTGCCAACGCAACTACAGTTGCGCTGCTATCCATGATCGACCCCTAAGTTAAATCACGTTTTTGGAAATTTATAATTTATTAAAGCGAAGGCTCTGCAACCACTGCGAATTTTTGAAAGCTGACATTGATCATATTATGATGATCTGAAAAAGCAACTTCTAATGAGGAGGGAGCTGTACAGGGACGGATGAGGACCGTCACCAATTTTGAATTTGACATGCGATGAATAGTTACTCTTATCATTAACCGATTAAACAAGTAAGAAAGTATCAGTCCGCTGTGCTGACGGAGATATACCCTCAGCCACTGACAAAAAAAGACAATAATTATAACGTATATCGGTATAATTAGGTATAACATAAATCTGTAATGTGGGGTTATACCAAATCATTCACATATACCAAACATTTTTAGTAGTCAAACTTCTTCATAAAAGACTCGAAATTACTTGAAACTAAAGGTGAGAACACAATCAGCTCTTATCTTAATTTTCCTGCTTATTCTTCACTAGGCCACTTATTTCTTGGTATCCCACATCGAAGCGTAAAATTAATGGGCGCTATAAACATAATTATTTCAATAAAATAAACGGAGGGTTGGCGTTTTTTTATACCCTCAGCCTTTAGGCTAAAGAGGGTATTTACACTTTGATACGACCAAAAATGTGCCTCATCGAAATAATGGTTTTAGACCCCAAGTATGTTTGTACGATATCCGTTTCAGACAATTTTGAGTAGATCTAGCAATGTCCGTCCGTCTGTCTGTCGGTCTGTCTGGCTGGTGCGCACGATAACTCTCGAACGGATCAATCGATTCGGTTCAAATTTTGGGTATCGAAATATTTTGTCCAGATTTGATTTAAGTTCGAAGATGGGCCATATAGGTACACTCCTTCAGGAACCTCCCCCACAAATGTTCAAAAATTGTCGCAAAACTTGTGCGCACGATAACTCTTGCAGGGAATATCCGATTTGGTCCATACTTTGCACATCGTGTAATTTCTACCAAACTTAGATGATGTTCCAATATGGACTCAATCGGTCCACTCCTTCGGGTACCTCCCACACAAAATTCGGAAAAGTTCAGTGTAGGACCTGGTATCGAATGGCTTTGATTTTTGTTTACGCAAGTTGTATTCGCTGTCCTCTATACGACGCTTTAAGATTTATTAGGGCAAGTCCCTTCTTCCTGAGAAAATAGCCTGAAAGTTACAAAAAAACCATATGTCATCGTGTGTAGTGGTTGGAGCGCAAGAAAACTCTCGAACGGATCTGCCGATTCGGTCCAAAATTTGGCTTTCGTAATATTTTGTCCAAACTTAGTTCAAGTTCAAAGATGGATTATATCGGTCCACTCCTTCCGGTACCTCCCCCACAAATGTTCAAAAATTGTCGCAAAACTTGTGCGCACGATAACTCTTGCAGGGAATATCCGAATTGGTCCATACTTTGCACATTATGAAATTTCTACCAGACTTAGATGAGGTTCCAATATGGACTCAATCGGTAAACTCCTTCGAGTACCTCCCACACAAAATTTCGGAAAAGTTCAGTTTAGGACCTGCTCTCGAATCGCCATGGTTTTTGTTGTAACATCTTGTATTCACTGTCCCCTATACGAAGGTACAAGTTTCCTCAGGGGCAAGTCCGTACTTCCTGAAAAAATAACCTGAAAGTTGAAAAAAACCCTATGACACCATGTTTAGGGGTGGAAGCCAAGATAATTCTCGAACGGTAATGCCGATTCCGGCCAAAATTTGGCCTTCGTAATATTGTTTCCAAACTTAGTTTAAGTTCCACAAAAGTTCAAAAATATTCGGAAAAATTGTGCGCACGATAACTCTTGATGGGAGTGACCGATTTGGTCCATACTTTACACATTCTCATAATGTCTACCAGATATAGATCAGGTTCGAATATGGACTATATTTGTCCACTACATCCCGTACCTCCCTCAAAAGATTTTGGATAAATTCACTTTAAGTCCTGCTATTGAATCACTTTGATTTTTGTTGAAGCAACTTACATTCGCTGCCTCAATCACGATGGTAAAAGTTGTTTCAGGGGCAAGTCCATACTTCTTGAGAATACAGCCCGAAGGGTGTAAAAACCCCCTATGGCACCCCCATGGTCTATGTCGGTCCATTCCTTTAAGTACCTTTTCAGAACTTTTTGAACTTTAATCCTAATCAACATTTTTGTCGGTTCATACGACCAAAATTTTGAAACCCCCTAAATACATAAGTTTTTTGTGAAAAAAGTGTTTCAATTTGCACAGGCTGAGGGTATATCTCTGTCGGCTCAGCTGACTGATACTTTCTTACTTGTTTTTTTTTTTTTGGGATGACGACTTCTATTTTGTTTTTCAAAGTTTTTGCGGATTTTGAAACTACAATGTTCATACATAGATGAGAAAAATCAAAACAATAAATAAATGGCGGGGGGACTTTCAAATAAATCGCGGTCAAATTTCAAATTTTTAGAGTCATATCGTAATGGGAGTAAAAAATGTTGTTTCACTGAAAATACATGACATTTTTATACCCTCAGCCTTTAGGCTAAAGAGGGTATTTACACTTTGATATGACCAAAAATGTGCCTCATCGAATAAATGGTTTTAGACCCCATGTATGTTTGTACGATATCCGTTTCAGACAATTTTGAGTAGATCTAGCAATGTCCGTCCGCCTGTCTGTCTGTCTGGCAGACTGGTGCGCACGATAACTCTCGAACGGATCAATCGATTCGTTTACAATTTTGGGCATCGAAATATTTTGTCCAGATTCGATTTAAGTTCGAAGATGGGCCATATAGGTCCACTCCTTCAGGTACCTCCTCCACAAATGTTCAAAAATTGTCGCAAAACTTGTGCGCACAAGAACTCTTGTAGGGAATAACCGATTTGGTCCATACTTTGCACATCGTGTAATTTCTACCAAACTTAGATGAGGTTCCAATATGGACTCAATCGGTCCACTCCTTCGGGTACCTCCCACACAAAATTTCGGAAAAGTTCAGTTTAGGACCTGGTCTCGAATCGCTTTGATTTTTGTTTACGCAAGTTGTATTCGCTGTCCTCTATACGACGCTGTAAGTTTCATTAGGGGCAAGTCCATACTTCCTGAGAAAATAGCCTGAAAGTTACAAAAAACCCTATGACATCGTGTGTAGTGGTTGGAGCGCAAGATAACTCTCGAACGGATCTGCCGATTCGGTCCAAAATTTGGCTTTCGTAATATTTTGTCCAAACATAGTCCAAGTTCAAAGATAGATTAAATCGGTCCACTCCTTCCGGTACCTCCCCAACAAAAGTTCGAAAATGTTCGGAAAATTTGTGCGTACGATAACTCTTGAAGGGAGTAACCGATTTGGTCCATACTTTGCACATTATGAAATTTCCACCAGACTTAGATGAGGTTCCAATATGGACTCAATAGTAAACTCCTTCGAGTACCTCCCACACAAAATTTCGGAAAAGTTCAGTTTAGGACCTGCTCTCGAATCGCCTTGGTTTTTGTTGTAACATCTTCTATTCACTATCCCCTATACGAAGGTACAAGTTTCCTCAGGGGCAAGTCCATACTTCCTGAAAAAATAGCCTGAAAGTTGAAAAACAAACCCTATGACACCATGTTTATGGGTGGAAGCGCAAGATAATTCTCGAACGGATATGCCGATTCCGGCCAAAATTTGGCCTTTGTAATATTGTTTCCAAACTTAGTTTAAGTATGTAGATAAGCCATATCGGTACACTCCTTCAGGAACCTACCCCACAAAAGTTCAAAAATATTCGGAAAAATTGTGCGCACGATAACTCTTGATTGGAGTGACCGATTTGGTCCATACTTTACACATTTTCATAATATCTACCAGATATAGATCAGGTTCGAATATGGACTATATTTGTCCACTCCATCCCGTACCCCCCACACAAAATTTTGGATAAGTTCACTTTAAGGCCTGCTATTGAATCACTTTAATTTTTGTTGAAGCAATTTACATTCGCTGCCTCAATTACGATGGTAAAAGTTGTTTCAGGGGCAAGTCCATACTTCTTGGGAAAACAGCATGAAGGGTGTAAAAACCTCCTATGGCACCCCCATGGTCTAGGTCGGTCCATTCCATTAACTACCTTTTCCGCAAAATTTTTGAACTTTAATCCTAATCAACATTTTTGTCGGTTCATACGACCAAAATTTTGAAACCCTCTAAATACATAAGTTTTTTTTTTTTGTGAAAAAAGTGTTTCAATTTGCACAGGCTGAGGGTATATCTCTGTCGGCAATGCCGACTGATACTTTTTTACTTGTTAATGTATAACATGAAAGTGTAGCCTTCATAGGATCGCAGTAATCTGCGACCAAACACGAAATTTTTGTTCGTAAATTTATTTAAAAAAACTGTTTTTATGGTTTAAAATGTACAAACGTCATTATATTTCCGTGGAAACCCGCGTAAATTTAGTTTTTTTTACGTTCTGAATCACCAACATTTTTTTTTTGAAAATATCGCGTATTTAAAGGCGTTTAGGATGTATCATTTCTAATCAACTAAAGAGAGCGATGCGCCTGCTTAAAATGTGCGAAAACAGATATTTAAAAACTAAAGCGAATCCGGAAATGCGATGCTACCCACATCCACGGTTCTTGGTGGATCGTTATGAAACAACATCAAATGATGTATTTTTTAAAGGTTATCATCGAAATCGTATGCGAATATAATGTAAATGAACTTCATGGAAATTATCACCATTTTACTGTACTTACTTTTGCACCCTAATATGCAACAGATGCTACATCGTGGCCGCCAAATAGAATTTCACAAATTGTACATAAACTAAAAAGGATTGATTCGCTGTATTGGAAAATCGGATGCGCATCATGTCATTTTCACTATTACACGGTATATATGCGTTTCAAATGTTGTAATATTCGATATAACATCACATCGAAGAGTACAACCAGTAATAAAAATTGATTTTAAATATTAAATAGCGAAAATTGAATCCAGGCCCACAGTGCTAGTGCTATTTACATAATTTTATTGTAATTTTTTATTATACTAAATATTTGAAATAAGTAAATAAAAACAAGTGAGCCAAGGCTATAGTCAGGTCGGGGCCGACTATGTGATACCCTACACCACTACCCCTGTTCATAAGCTTTTGACTAATAAAATCCAAAATATTACAATTGGGATAGCTTAGCGCCTTTGCTCTGAATGTCTTCATTAACACAGGTCAATTTTTTTGAAACGCAGTTAAGTGCATCGACAGTACAACCCAAATAAAAATGGAAAAGTGGGATGTATGCCAACCATCAATAGGCTTCTTTCTCTGTTAGACCCCCATCAACCCGCAAAATTTCGTGAGGATTCGATCAAAATTTCATAGCAAAAACGGAAAAAGGGATGCATTACCGACTATTGCGATATCTCTGTTGTTTTACCACCTATGACAACCTACTTCACATCGTTGTAAAGGTGATATTTTCTACTTTTCTTGCCAGGTTTTGCTTTCGATATACCTCCGACAGAAGGGAGATATTAACTTTGAAATAAAACGTTGGTCTTTTTTCCAACTTTTTTTTTGTCAAATTCCAACCCCTGCATAATGTCCGACCATTATCAAAAATTAAATGGTTTTTTCCTCTGTGGGACCCCCAATAACACCCAAAATTTCGTGACGATCCGATCATAATTGCGACCTGTAGCGTGATTACAAAAAAAATGAAAAAATGGGATGTATTGCCGACTATTGTGATATCTCCGTTATGTGGCCACCAACGCCAACCTACTTTGCATCACTGTAAAGATGGGATTTTCTACTTTCATAGTCAGACTTGATCACCTACGAGAACCTACATTACATCATTAGAAATGCGATATTTTCTACTTTCATGGCCAGGTTCTGCTTTTGGTATACCCCATATTGAAGCTGCGATACTCGCTTAGGAAAAAAACGTTGTCTTTTTCTCCAAATAAGTTTTTGCCCATTACGACCCCTAAATATTATCCGACCATCACCAAAATCAATAGACTTCTTCCGCTCCGGGCCCCCCAACAACATCCAAAATTTCGTGACTATCCGGTAGTCAAAAAAATCTGAAAATATACTTTAATATTTTACCGATTAGCAGCATCGACACAGCAAAAAATAAAAGAAATCAAAAACCACTTTCTGAAATTGTGTCCGATTTCACTCAGCAATCCCCATATATTTTCGGCCGATTGAGGTATTTGACGCACCAAAAACTCTGTCTGTTTACTTTTGATACAATTTTATTCTTTCTTTTTCCCGATTTGTATCCTTTCCTTACCGGGGATTTAGTAGTTCCTCTAAAAACTATGAAAAACGAGTTGTCGCTGAGTGAGTTATGTGAAAAATTCAGGAACCTTATATCGGTATTGTATAACGAAATACCAGACATAACCACAGATTATGGAGTGGTCGTACAGGTCTTAACATCCACGATTATAATAGCATCTGCTACTTTTACGTTAAATTCTATCCTATAAATCCATAATGGCCATAATAAATCCGGTTATATAACTTACTTAGCTGGCCCATTACATAACATTTGTTCCATAGACCGAACTAAGAAGAGATCTCCATTCCTCTCTATTTGTTGCTTTGCACTCTGAAATATCGCGCCTTTTCATCTCAACATCCACTTGTTTGCGCCATCTATTCTTTGGCCTGCCAATTCTGCGTGCACCGCCATGTGGCTCGAATTTATACGCATTTTTAGCGGGTTCATCATCGCTAATTCCTATGATATGGCCTTAGCCAACGCAGTCGCTGCATCTCGATACGTTAAACTATATTGATGTCGTTGTATAGCAAATACAGCTCGTGGGTTATACGACGTCGATATTCACCGCCTACGCAGATCGGTCCATAGATCTTTCGAAGAATTTTTCTCTCAAACACGCCAAGCACTGCCTTATTTGCTTACGCAAGTACCCAGGCTACGGAACCATACATCAGCACGAGTAGTATCAGTGTTTTTAAAGCGTTATTTTTGTTTGACGAGTTGTGGCTTTGTTTTTAAAGTGCTTACTTAAGCCAAATTGGCATCTGTTGGCCAATACAATTCTTCTTTTTATTTCACAACTGACGTAGTTTGTTGTGCTTAAGGCGGTGCCGAGGTATACGAAGTCTTTTACTACCTCAAAATTATAGGAACCAACTTCAACAGTTGGTCCGAACTCAATGGACACTTTGCGAGTCGACACCATCAACTTGGTCTTCTCACCGTTTACCGCCAGACCCACTTTAGCAGATTCTCCTTCGACCTTTATAAAGGTATCAGTTACTTCTTTTACTGATCGGCCCGTGATGTCTATATCATCAGCATAAGCAAGTAACATGTGACTATTGGTGTAGATTGTGCCACTTCTTTTGACGTTTGCCTCTCGTATAACCTTTTCTAGCAGGATGTTGAAGAGGTCACACGAAAGGCTGTCTCCTTGTCTGAAACCTCTTTTGGTACCAAACTCTTCGGAGAGGTTCTTTCCTATTTTAACTGAGGACCTCGTGTCAGTTAAAATCATTTTACAAAGCCGGATGAGCTTTGCGGGAATACCAAATTCAGACATGGCTTGGAATATCTTTGAACGCAGCGGGCTGTCGAAGGCTGCTTTATAATCGACAAAAAGGTGGTAGGTGTCGATCTGCATCTCTTGGGTCTTCTCCAGGATTTGCCGCAGGGTAAATATCTGGTCAATGGTGGACTTGCCAGGTCTAAAGCCGCATTGGTATGGTCCAATTATCTCGTTGACCATAGGCTTTAGTCGTTCGCACAATATCCCTGACACGATCTTGTAGGCAATAGGGAGTAGACTTATGCCCCTATAGTTAGAGCATACAGTCTTATCTCCCTTCTTGTGGACGGGGCACAGGATACTCAGGTTCCAATCGTCGGGTACTCGTTCTTTCTGCCAGATGGTGCTAACTAGCTGATGAATACACCTTATCAGCGTGTCGCCTCCGGGTTTGAACAGCTCGACTGGTAAGCCATCGGCCCCTGCTGCCTTATTATTCTTCAGCCGATTTATTGCTGTCTTTACCTCATCTTGGATGAGCGGTATACATTCAATACCATCTTCTGGGATTGGGACTGTGGTATCTTCGTCGTCTTCGCTGCTATTGGATACCAACAGATTTGAAAAAGTTCTTTCCATATCCTGAGTACACTATCTGTATCAGTTACCAAATTACCTTGCTGGTCTCTACAGGAGGATGTGCCTGTACCAAAGCCATCAGTTTGATGCTTGATAGAATGCTGAGGGTCGGCTATGCCGACAGAGATATACCTTCAGCCTGTGGACCAAAAACCAACAACTTTTTTTCTCAAAATTGTGTATAAAATTTAGTGGTTTTCAGAATTTTGTGACAAAAATATAGAATTATTTGGGGCATTTATCCTAACGTTTGTAGAAGTTCCGAATAGATGCAGACGACATTTCGCTAATTAATTTGTTTGGATTACGGCGCAAGAATTTTAAACTTGCTTGCCCACGACATATGTACGTTATATCGCTTTAAACAGGACCACTTGGACAACATATGGTAAAAAACGGTGCTCCAACAGCTCTTTCACTGCACTCGTCCAAAAATACTTGGGGTCTAAAATCATTATTTCGATGAGGCACATTTTCATTGTATCAAAGTGTATATACCCTCCTTAGCCTTAAGGATGAGGGTATAAAAAAATATAATATTTTATTTATTTTTTTTTTTTTTGTAAAATAACACTGGTATAAATTAAAATTTGTATTGACAAATTTTGAAATATTAAAAAAATAGTCATTATTCAAATCCTACTAGCAAAAAGAACTTAACATTTTTGTAAATAACAGTAGTTTAATACAAAAAAATCATGAAAATCGAAGAGTACAACCAATAATAAAAATTGATTTTAAATATTAAATCGCGAAAATTGCATCCAGGCCCACAGTGCTAGTGCTATTTTTTACATAAGTTTATTGTAATTTTTTATTATACTAAATATTTGAAATAAATAAATAAAAATAAAAAATACATATAAAAAAATTTATATTTGGAAAAAATATAAAAAAAGCTATGAGTATTTATTTGCACATTGTTTTTACAGAATTTGATTTGTTCAAGGCGCGATATATCTGGAACTGGTAGTCAAAAAAATCTGAAAATATACTTTAATATTTTGCTGATGAGCAGCATCAACACATAAAAAATAAAAGAAATCAAAAACCACTTTTTGAAATTGTGTCCGATTTTACTAGGAAATCCCCATATATTTTCGGCCGATTAAAAAACTCTGTCTGTTTAATTTTGATAACATTTTATCCTTTACTTTTCCCGATTTGTATCCTTTCCTTAATGGGTCTTTAGTAGTTCCTCTATAAACTCTGAAAAACGAGTTGTCGCTGAGTGAGTTATGTGAAAAATCCAGGAACCTTATATCGGTATTGTATAACGAAATACCAGGCCTAACCACAGACTATGGAGTTGTTATACAGGTCTTAACATCCATGATTATGATAGCATCTGTTACTTCTACGTTAAATTATATCCTATAAATCGATAATGGCCATAATAAATCGGGTTATCTGTGAAGATTATAAAAACTTTCAAAATATCCACAGAATTCAATTTTATTTCAAATTATATTGACATGTTCACAGAAGCATCATTTCCTTGTATTTGTTTGGTCTTACTACAAAATAGCAACAACTGCGCCCCAGAAAATCTCTTGTTATTTTAACAACTAACTACCTACCTACCTACTACGAAAATAAACTACAAAACTGAGGACATTAAATTCTTGAGATTTCTATTTTAATGTGACCAAATTACCTTTAATAGCCTTGTCTTTAATTTACTAACAAAAATCTTTCACAGATTGTTTTCCACATAAAAAACAACAACAATTTAAGCAGAAACAAAAAACATCCTAATAAAAATGTTAATAAATTTCTAACATTTGACGTCCGTCCGTCTGTTTTTCTAACCTTTTGCATTGTTGGCTAACAACTTGTACAACGTTTAACGCTGCTGGCGGCAATCTTTGTCAGGCTGTGTGTTAGTTTAAATATCTAAATTTTTGTTTTTTTAGTGATGCGACGGCCGACCAACATTTATGAACGAATGAAGAAACTAAAGAAATTCCAGAGAATTTGTGGTTTAAAATGAAGTTGTTACGTTTTAAAGTGTTTGGTTGTATTTAGATGTTCACTTTTCTCGGATGGCTTCTTCAGAAGCGCTATTGACTGTGTCTTTTGTTGGGATTAAGATAATTGAGATTAGTAAAATTTCTATTGTTCACCTTTTTCTATCCGTATTAAATTGTGAATGCCATGATGATGTTCTCTTGAAAAATACCCCTTGGGCAAACAACTTGTTGCTATGTTGTTGCTTACAATATTACAAATAGACCTTTGTTTACATGCAAATAGTTGTTTGATGTGATGTGATAACGAGTTAATTTTAATTTAAACCTTTTGTTTACACTGAAGATGCTACCTTATTATCATGACACATGACTCTTTCACCTTTGTCTTTAACAAATCTATTTGTTAGATGTTGCTGCCCTTTGGATAACAATTAAATTGAAATTTAAATAACGGTGTTCCGCCAGTATTGTGTAATTTGATGTTAGCCCTTTTGTTTGATGGGTTCTTTGAAACAAACGACATGCTGTTAGTTTTAATGGAAATTTTATAAATATAAAATTAGAAAAAAATCAGTCGGCTTTGTCGACAGCTAAATACCCTCATGAATGTATAGAAAATAAATAGAAGTAACATGTAAAAACGCTTTAAGGCCGGGCTGAATATTTTATTCCCTCCACCATAAAATATTCTATACTTAAATGGTATATTTAGTTGTCATTCTGTTACGAAAGTAGTTATGTCCATAATACCTGAAATCGGGGTGTATCGTTTTTTTTTTGGAGTTTTTCGTTTTTCGAAGTCCTATGTCTATACGGAGGAAAAAAACGCCTCTTTAACTTATGTCCCAAACATATTTTGCAGCAAACATATATTTGTTTGCAATCAGTCTCAAACATAACATATGTTTGGGTCCTGCAAAAGAATTATATGTTTGGGTGCAAACAAATACAAACCCAAAAGCCACAAAAAAAAAAAAACAAACACATGCACCAGTGCATAGTGGTGGCACTTACATGGGAAGGTGTGACAAAAATACTTCTAGATAATATATCGAACTGAAATTTTTATCAATGAGTCCTCGTGGCCTGAAAACACTCTAACAAAAATATTGCAGTCCTACGTCCAAGATTTCGCGTGGTTCCCATGTAACGAATCATCTTGAATTTAAGTATTTTAGTGTTATCAAGACATTGTTCAACCAAATTTGCTGTAATCCGGTACCAGCAGTTATTATTGCATAGTAAGCATCCCCACGAAAAATTGTCAGTATTGGTCCATGATTTGGTTTACTCCCCATATGATTTATATATATATATGGCGAATAACAAAATTCCTTTACAATTCCATTTGAAAAAAATTAAAAAAATTTTTTACGAGCACATCTACGATTTTTGGTACAGAGGTAAAGAAAATAAATCCGGTTTCAAATCTGCTCGCGTTCACGAAATTGGCCAATGCGCGCAAAAGTTTAAGCGGTTTTTATTCTCATATAAAGAAAAAATATTTAAAAATATCTTTTTTGTTGTTATGAGAAAATGTATGTATAAATCGTTAACAGCAGTCCATATCTATTCGTAGATGTTTAAATAGTTATTAAATTTATTATTATTTTCGCGGAAAGTCAACAAATAATAAAAAAATGTTGAAGTAAATCAAAATTATCCTGTCCCAGAATCCGTACAAACCCTCAAAAAATAAATTAAAGAATATATGCGAAATCTAGACAATGCGTAGAAAAATATGATACCAAATTTATAGAGATTGGGTACATAAATTGCATATTATAGCAACAACAAAAGAGAAAAACTTATTGTTGGAAAATATTGTTGCAAATATTTTTTGGTTTGATTCTAAAAATTAGAAAAAAATATTTGGGAGTTCTCCAACTATTTTGCTAAAATCTCATAGAATAATGAATGTATACAGTTAAAACTTCATCAAAACATATGGTTTACCATCGCGGGAGTTTAACTGATTACTGTGATAACTTATAAGGGTAGGAAATTAAGAGTAATATTGAAATTACAATCATTCAATTAATATTATAATTAAAAAGCCTGTTATTCGCGAATTAGTTAAAGTCGGTTGATGCGCATCCGTTTTTGGATACAGCGAATCAATCTCTGTCAAAATTTATGCATATTTCGATCTTTCACTCAGGGGCCATTGTGTGCCACCAGTTGCATCATACACTGCAAAAAAACCTTAAAGTTGGTAAAAGTCGCGCAATGTGCATACGATTTTGATGCGCATCCGGTTTCGTCAGCGCCTATCAAAAATACGTCCAAATATACCAATTTTAATTAGATTCTTCAAGAACCGCGGATGTGCCTCCACATTCTATTTTTGGTGAAAAATCCATATTACACGCGAATCTCTGTAATTTATGACACGCGTTTTCGCAAATATTATAATCGCGTATAAAGGATTCCATTTACGTAAAAAAATTTCAAGAAAATCGCGGTTTAGTACGCGGATTTGTCGAAATAATTTTTTGCTGCTTTTCCTATTTTCAGGGTATCTATATCCGCGGTTTTAGTGGATGGATTCGATCGCGGAAGGTCTCATTAGATCCGTCGCGTAAAAAAACTAAATTCACGCGGGGTACAAAGGAAATTGATTGGCACTTGTAAATTTTAAACGCAAAAAATAGGTTTTTTAAAAAAAATCACGCATCAAATATTGGCCTTTAGACTCAAATTACTAGGATGCAGTAAGGAGCACACTCATGAGATATTCATTAAACGACGTAGAACCAAGAGTTTTATAATCCTAATGTGAGTTTTGAATATTATCTTGTTGCGCGTCCGAATTATTAAAACAATTCAAAAAACCCCGAAATTCCGGCTTCAAAATGTCAGCATCAATTTTAGGTGGATGCAGTGGATATATCGAAAAATGATACACTAGTATCATATTGCCCATGAAGTATTCTTTGAGTCTTTCTTTGGGCATATGTCTATAAAATGTAAGGTTAAGCCTAAAATCGGAAGGGAGCATACAAAAACTTGTTGGTTTCAACCCATTTTTACCTATTTTTCTACATTGATGCCAACACAGCTTCCACGTAAATTAATTTTAATGGTCGACCTTATGGGATTCCTCCTAAAACACTTCAGTTTAAAGAATGTATATCATACTATATAGAATATGTTAACAGTTCGCGAATTCTGAAAGGGTGAAACTCGGATTCATCGATTGTAAAAAATTTTTGTTTTTCGCCATATATCGATTTATTTGGCAGATGTCAACCAAATATTCTAACCGAATAGGTTTTAATAATAAACTCAGACTTCAGAACACCACCTTATAAAGAAATTTTATATCGTTCGACTTTTGACTACAGCCTCCATATAGGGTTACCATCCTTTTTTGGTACGTTATATGCTTTAATCACCTTTTTCTGCAGAATTACCGGTAATAATGTATTTTTAGTTCTCAGTGCAGGGAAAATCTTCATGTTTTGGCGTGGCCCAACATTAGGGTGTTCCAAAAAAGACAAATTATTTCTTAAAGTGAATACGCCCAAAACTTTGTCTTTTTCTTTTACGAGTTTTCAATGCGGCTCTAAGTTATAGAAATCTCTAATAGTACAAAAACATTATATTGTACATAAATGTAAGAAAGGATAAAAAACATAATTTACAAAATACAAAAAAAAAAAAATAAATTCAGCAACTAAAAAAGGAGTTAAACTTTTGGTCATAACTGCCAAAGCCGCAAATTTTTGCAAAAAGTCTATACAGTTTTGAAATCTACAGGCGCTAGGCTACAATCTGGTACCAGTGGGCATTCTTGCAAATTTTTGGAAAGTAACTAAAACTTTAAGAAAATCCATACATCTACATAAAATATTTTCATTTTGACCAATATTATAACTAAAATACTTGGCAACCCTTGCAATTTAGAGGAATTTTCATAACTAGAAAAATGAAGCTTAGACAATTTACTAAATGATTCAACTTAAGTTAAGGCGTTAATAATGGCCCTTGTTTCATAAATTCGCTTAGAATATAACTAATTTATCTCATTTTTAAATAAATTTTTTTCTTCAAAATTAGTCATGTTTGTGAGGCTTTTTCTCCTTAATAACCGCGAAGAATGGAAAAAATGTGTTGGGTTTCGAAAAATTTGGAAAGTTTTGAAGCGATTTGCATCTTTAAATTTTTAAAACGATGTCATGATTTTTTTGATTTTTGTCGTTGGGCGCATCCACTGTGCAACCCAGGCATGTCAGGGAGGTCTTCATGATCTATAAGAGAGAACCTCTAGATCAACTAGCCTGTCAAGGATTTTTGATTACCATTCACATAGATGCAGTTGCAGATGCCATAAACAACTATCGCGTGAATGTGGTCCTCACAGAACTTCCTTCATATATCGCAAATGAGTAGCGTCAGCTGCTACCATAAACCAGAGTAGATTTGGCTTAACTATGCTCGGGAAGGTGAAGCCGTATAAATTCCCACAGGTCAGAGATCGATGACATCATGCGAAACATTCGCCTAGCTTCCTGCAACTTCCCTGCCAAACCTGTTCAACAGACTCCAGTAGCTTTGTGGTTACAACTCATCGAAGAATCAAAAAAGGTGGACTGTCGAATTAAAATTCTTTTGGCCATAAAACTGTGAAATTTCAAAATAAGCCCACAAGAAGTGTCAATTCAGACAACGGTGTCACATTAGGTTTGTCTGATCAACCAGTCAACAATTGCACAATCAAGCCAGATGTAACATTGGGAGACAAAACCAATTCCATAAGTATGCAAGAAAGGTTCAGCAGAGTCGGAACACATGATACCGGAACACAGCATACCAAGTAAATGAAGAGCGTTATGACTAGAGATGGACAGTGGGTAAATGCCGAATGGGTAAATAACCGGTAAATTGGGTAAATACCAGGTAAATACCCATTTGTGGGTATTTATTTGGGTATTTACTATATTGAATCGCCAATACAACATCTTACACCCTATTTCTGGGTTAAGGTTGTGAACTCGTTTCCAAATGGATAGTTTTATAATACTTTAAACAAGTGGGTAAATACTTGGGTAAATATACGAGTATTTACCCAAATGTTGGGTAAAAACTCTGTAACTGCCGAACCAGTTGACGTAGCCTGACGAAATTTGGCTCAAATCTTATTTATATCAAGAGAACATCTGGTATTGAAAATGGGGTCTCTGGGTCCATGTTTTGATATAGCCCCCATATAACCCTACCTCCCGATTTAGGGTATTTTTCACCTACTAACCATATTTTTCAATCATATTGGCTGAAATTTGGCACAGTGAGTTCTCAATATGTAGAAAATATCCTTGCAAAAATTTGTCAAGATAGGTCCACGTTTTCTAATAGCCCCCATATACGGGTACCCCGATGTCGAGTATTTACCCAAACCTTGGGTAAAAACTCTTTAACTGCCGAACCACTTGACGTAGACGTAGAGAACATCTGGTATTGAAAATGGAGTCTCTGGGTCCATGTTTTGATATAGCCCCTATATAACCGTACCTCCCGATTTAAGGTATTTTTCACCTATTAGTCACATTTTACAACCAAATTGGCTGTAGGTCCACGTTTTCTTATAGCCCCCATATAAGGGTACCCCGATTTCGAGTATTTACCAAAATATAGTGTAAAAACTCTTTATCTGCCGAACCACTTGACGTAAGCTGACAAAATTTGGCTGTAAACTATCTAATATCAATAGTATTAAAGGTATTGAACATGGAGTTCCTGGATCCATGTTTTGGTATAGCCCCCATATAGCCGTACCTTACGATTTAAGATATTTTTCATCTATTAGCCACATTTTACAACCAAATTGACTGTTATTTGACACAGTGCACAAATTTGTCAACGTAGGTCCACGTTTTCTTATAGCCCTCATATAAGTGTACCCCGATTTCGAATATTTACCCAAATATAGGGTAAACACTCTTTATCTGCCGAACCACTTGACGAAGCCTGACAAAATTTGGCACTGTGAGTTCTCAATATGTAGAAAATATCCTTGCAAAAATTTGTCAACATAGGTCTACGTTTTCTAATAGCCCCCATTTAAGGGTACCCCGATTTCGAGTATTTACCCAAATTTTTTTTTAACTATGCTTCGCACTCGGCCGACGAGTCAGTACCCGCTAGCAATATGAACTAGTTCGAAATCGGAAACTCGTCGATTCTCTGGTTCACAGTAAGTAGTTCCACTTTAGACCCATCACAGTGCAATCAACTGTAAACATTTACAAGGGATGTCTGCGAAAGTAACCAATTAACTATACATTGCCCGTAGCTGGTACTGGACTAATTTGAAGTTTACTGTCATATATCAGTTTATTTTCCAGTTCTCTATTCTGTTGTTAAAAAAGTGGTGGATTTCGCAATTGACGTCTCGTCTTTGACTTGGGGCCAATTGTGTGTCAGTATCGCTTAGAGCTAGTTCTGGGGCTGAAAACTGTTTCTATGAAAATGTGAAATGAAAACTTTTATAAAGGAGAAAACTGTCAAATGAAAAAAATTAAAGGAAACATTTTTCATTTCAAATTTTCATAGAACAAGAATCCATTAGTCCCAATTTACATTAGGCGAGTTTACTTGCGGCAATTGTCAATTTGAAGGAGAGGGAGGTGAGGCATATGGTAACCCTTTGCCTCTCAACACCCTCTCTCACCTACAAACTGACACTTGCCGCAAGTAAACTCGCCTAATGTAAACTGGGACTAATATATAATTTCAAATTTTCGTAAAACAAGAATCCAGCCCCTGGACTAATTAAATTGCGACAATTGGAATTCTCATTTTCATGTATCGAAAAAATCGAATAGGGCAGATATCGATAGTTCGCCAGCTCTACGTTGAACACTTCTCCTTGGTTGTGTAATAAAACACATTTTCCTCAAAGTTAAAATCATCAGTGGGAAATCGACATCTGAAATCAAATGATTACATAATGTAATAAATATGGCTGTACCATATTTCAAATATACATGTGTATGTATGGGTGCCACCATGGTGCGGGCGTGTATACCGCCCGCTTTGCACGCTAAAGGTCTTGGGTTCGATATCTCGGCCAGGCAACTTCAAATATTTTTCAGCGGTGGCAAAATACCCCTCAGTAATGTTGGCGACATTACCTCAGTATTTCACCCATGTAAAACTTCTCTACAAAGTGGTGTCTTAAGACACGCCGTTCGGACTCGGCGATAAACAGTAGGTCCCATATCATTGAGCTAATATGAATCGGGGTGCACTCATTGACATGAGAGAAGTCTCCATTGTCCCTTCAGGGATGTTTGTGGAACAATTATTATAATTATTATCTGTATGTATGTAATTACCAATTTTTAATGCGATTTCTTCCTTGTCCAATAAAATATTTCCATTCACCTTTTTGATTAAATTATAAAATGTATTGGACATTTAATTTACTAAAAAGCACAATTTCTTTAAGAAAAGACAAAAAACACTGATTTATTCACTCACTTTATCGTCTTTACTCAACGATTGTATTTAGAAAACTTAAGAAAAAAACAACATAATTAATAAAATTTTTTACTATTTGTATGTAAGTCAAGCTTAATCTCATATTTGTTGTTTTCAAATTAAAAAACAACAAGTTTAAAGTGGGATGTAGTTACAATTGATTACTTTAGGGGATGGCAGAGAAGACTAGTTTCGTCCAACGCCACTTGGACTCATCAGTTCTCTTTGTTCTTTATATTGAAACAAAGAACCCTTCCCCAATTTTATGATGACTCGAGCTCAAGAATAAATGTGACTGATGAATTCGTTTAAACGCGAATTTAACCGAAACTCCTAAAAACTCTAGTAGCCGCATCTGTAAACCAAATTAACAACTCCCACTGTCATGTGTCTTCACATTGCAGAGAATGCACATAACTATTTTGATAGTTGTCGAAAAATAACAACAACCAATCGTCCACCGTGCTTTGTGTCTATTTTTAGATTGACTTTGGCAGTACAATTTTTATTTTCTTTTTCTCTTCGCTTGCTACGTTGGTTAACAACAACAAACCACGAAACACACGTGTTTTACCGCATACACACTACAAAAGCTTCTGCGCCTCCTATTATTCCATACACACAGATCTTTATTATAAAACAGCATTCCGCAGCAGCGAGAGCCCTGTCGTTACTCTCTTTGACAAAAATCCTCTCTCCACAAAAAATATGTTCTAACATAAAAAATATGTTTGTATCCAAACAAATAAAACTGAGATATGTTACAAAATGTTGCAAACATATATTTGTTTGGACACAAACAAATTATGTTTGGATCCAAATATATATTTGTACCGAAATCGGAAATCCGGTCGTACCATTATATGGGGGTGTAACGTGGTTTTGTCGTCTGCTGGGGTATATACCGTCGCGTCCAGGGTCTCCATTAAGACCCACTAAACCTTAGTTTACAATCTACTTGTGTTTAAATGCGATAAAGATATAGCTTTGTTCCAGAACTAAAAAGTTTTTGCAATTTTTACGACTTTTACACATTTTACCTGAAAACCCGTTCCCGTGCACAAAAAAATGTTGATTTCTCTTTAAACAAAAATGGCGCTGAATGACGCTCTCTTTAAAAACTTTTTACTCGGCAAATTTCAGCATGTAAAAAATAGTAACATGGTTGCCGGCGTCTGATTGGCTGTTACGTTGACTTTGACATTTGTTCCAGCTTTTTGGACGTTTATTCCATTTTTGCGTTCCCGAATTTTTCGAAAAAAACTTTTGTGTGAAAACATTTTTTTCTCTCTTTCTCTCTTTTACGAGTTTTACTATTAACAAGTAAGAACGGGGTTAAGTTTGGCCTAGCCGAACTTGTTATACCCTCCACCACGAGTTGTATTGAAGCAAAATGGAGCAATTAGTTTCCATTCGTTTATGAAGAAGATAAAATACCAATTTCAGTCATTTCTGCGGGATGTTGACGTCACAACCTTCAGAATTACGAAAATCAGGAGGTATTGTTCTAGGAGGCTATATCGAAACGTGCACCTATACCGACGAATTTCAACAAATTTCGATGGAACGTTTTATATCCTCAACAAAGACTAATTAACAAATTTCAACCATTTTGGTGGGATAATGAAGCTAAAACCTTCAAAATACCGAATATCGAGAGGTACCGTTCTATGGGGGCTATATGAAAGCGTGAACCTATACCAACAAATTTCAGGTGGAAAGTTCTATACACCCAACGATAACTAATTACCAAATTTCAGCCATTTTGGTGGGATAATGAAGCTAAAACCTCCAAAATACCGAATATCGCGATGTACCGTTCTATGAGGCTATATCAAAACGTGGACCGATATACCCCATTTTCAATACCAACCATCCTGTAAGTAATAAAAACTTCTGTACCAAATATTGACTCTCTATCTTTAAAATTGCGAGCTGTATCTTGATTTCAACAGACAGACGGACGAACGGACATGGTTAAATCGACAAAGAATTTTATGCTGATCAATAATATATGTATTTTATAGGGTCTCCGGCGAATATTTCGATGGGTTACAAACGGAATGACAAATTTAATTATACCCTCCATATGGTGGAGGGTATAAAAAGTACGGGAACAAAGCTATAATCAATCGGTATAGATTAGATATGATCGTTGGTGTGAAGTTATTTCAAACAGACTGGGTGGGAGTTTGGCAGCAAGACAGTTCGTTGTGAGTCTGTATGTCCTGCTCAAAACGATCCGTTGGTTGTTGTGTTAGCTCTAACTGTTCGGGGAGCTTAAACGGTTGTTGAACGATTTGTAGATAATCGGGGATATATTCGGTTCGATGGGATCGGTGTTCGGCTGCAGATTGTCGGTGATACCATGGATTCGGTGTTCGGTTGTGGATGGTCGGAGCACGATGTATTCGGTGTTCGGCTGTAGATGATCGACAAGATGATGTATTCGGTTGTAGATGTTCGGGATCACGATAGGTTCGACGTTCGACTCTAGATGCTCGGGAATATGATGTATTCGGTGTTCGGCTGTAGATGTGTAGGACACGATGGGTTCAGCGTTCGGCTGTTCATGATCTGGAACACGATGGATTCGGCTGTTGATCCGAAGGCCCTGTGAAACAGCTGACTCGAAAGCCCTATGTGTGTATTACTAACCACAACTAAATAGGTAACCCTCAAAAAGGGCGATTTAGAACAGTATTTTATTAGAACAGTATTTTGTTCAAACCCGTGTAGCTAACTCCCAGTAGTAGTAAGCTCACCATTCTCAACCATTTCGCAAATACTTCAGTGACCTGGAGTATGAAGTAAATGAGAATTATTAATCGTAAGCACTGACGACGATTGTTGTAAGGTTACACTGGAATGCAATTCTTCTTTGCATTACATGTTATCTCACAGCGGGTGGGTAGTAATGATGTAGTGTATATTGCTTATTGGATGACTGGTTCCGTATGGTAAGGGTAGTACTTATTGTATTATTTACGTGAACGTTTTGTCACGTTGCAAGGACCTGTGTCCACAATTTTTGGTAGATAATTAGTTTGACCTTTAGGAATTCTAAGTGTCAAATTATATGGTAGATTATATTTATTTTTTATTATGATTAGAAATAACATGGATATTATAAGATAAATAATGTTAGTTAACATCTTCTTTTCAACTTCATTCATATATGTACAGTCTGTCGCAAAAGTTAGTATACACCGTTGAAACCAAAATGTATTAGGGATAAATATAACTATAACTTATTGAAAACAACAAACAATTAGTTTTATTTGATAGACAAGAAGGTTGTCTTCCGTAATAACAATTAAAAGTGCGCAGTATTTGCATACATTAGCAAATGTACGGTTCGAATCCCAAAAAGACCAAAATTTATGTCGCAAAAGTTAGTATACAACGGAGAATCCTAGTGGAACTGTGTAAAAAATTCTTGATATTTTTCAACAAAATGAAACTAAATCTGTACTTAAGATCATAAGGAGTATATTAATTGGCTTTAATGACAGTTATAGTACTTATAGTGACAAGTCCAACGTACTCTGGATCGTAAAATCCACAAAAATTGGTCATCTACAAATACAACTGTAGCGACAAAATTCCGGATGTTATGTCCTGTTTATGCGCACTTTTAATTGTTATTACGGAAGACAACCTTCTTGTCTATCGAATAAAACTAATTGTTTGTTGTTTTCAATAAGTTATATGTAGTGATATTTATCCCTAATACATTATGGTTTCAACGGTGTATACTAACTTTTGCGACAGACTGTATATGTTACGTTATTATGTTCATGTCAACATTCAATGTTTACATCCAATTTGCAGAGTTTAAACCACTTTGACTCGAAGGAGCAAAGTTCTCTATTTCTCCATTCTTATGATTCTTCTTCGCTTAACGAACAAGTTTATGTCATTGTTAGTGTATTGTTCTCGCCAATTTGTTCGTGATTGTTGTATCTTTGTTTACTCTTTTGCTCAATAGCTCTCAAGCTTTGGAAGCCTTAAGGCCACAATTGCAAAGAAAAGACTGGGGAAGAATAATGCATGTTGACTTATTCTGTTTAAATATAAAGAATTATATCAATAAATAATTACCTAAGGGAATTATTTCCTCCATTACAATTTCTCCCCTTACAATATAAGTTTTGTGGCCTCAAATGCCATATTTTAGTTAATTCGGTCTGAAAATATGGCTAAAAACTTCAAAATATCCGAAATCGTACGGTACCGCTATATAGGGGCTGTATAAAAACGTGGTAATCTGCCTGCAAACAAAAGCCGGACGGACACGCATAAATCGACTTAGAATTTTGTGCTTATCGCAAATGATTATTTTAATGCGTTACAAACGGAAAAACAAACATAAACTAGGTCTACAAGGGATCCTATAAAAGTTTCTGACGTAAGCAACACTGTGTTGCGCTGTTAACAGTGGCTTGCGGGAAAAAAACACAAACTTTTTCAAAAAAATATCAGTACTTTTTCACTCGCTTTTACTCTGTTTCGGGCATTTCCACGCCCACTCATTTTTTCTTGCAAAATTCGTACTCTTCAAGCACTCGTACTCGCAAACACTTTTGACTCTGAAATATGTGACGAGTAAAAATAGACCGATTTATTTTTTCTACTCACGAGAGTACACCGAGCGAGTAGAATTCGAGGGATTATTTCGGAGCTTTGGTTTTTAGAGCCATGATGTTGGGAAGTATGGACTCGTCCATAAAAAACATTATATAGTTGTATACAATTGCACAAGTATGAACTTAAAGGCGGTCTCCGAGCAGCGCACGATGGGGCCAATGTCAGGTTTTCGAGGCAACAAATCACTGGGGCAAGCTAGACCTTCCAAATTTTGTACAGATGTTTATAATGGGCTTAGAAACTAATATGCCAAATTTGGTTCATATCGGTTCATATATACATATAGCTGCCGTATATATCGACACCTTCAAATAATAGTATGCTAAGTCTAAAAAGTGAGTTTTGCAGGAGAAGCTCTCAAAGTGTGGAAATTTTTTTGAACTTCAGTACTATGCTAAGTCAATATTTGTTTATAACTTCTGTTCGGATTGACCGATCATTACCAAAATTTGACAGAATTTAAGTTAAAGGACGTTCGACACCTCCAAATAATAGTTTGATAATTCTGAACAGTGAGTTTTGCAGGACAAGCTCTAAAAGTTTGAAAATTTCTTTGACCTTCAGTACTATGCTAAGTAAATATTTGTTTATAACTTCTGTTCGGATTGTCCGATTATTACCAAAATTTGACAGAATTTAAGTTAAAGGACGTTAAATATAAAAATGTAAAGAACTTGAAAACATGCTAAGTCGACTTAACATACTATTGTTTGGAGGCGTCGATATGTTCGCCCGATTTCAAGCAATTGATGGACCAAACACGCAAATTCTGCCCAGTTTTTATGCGATTTGGAAAATACCACGGAATTAGGACTACAAATAAGTTTGCCAAGTTATATTGAAACCGGTTTAGATTTTGATATTGCTCCAATATATATTTTCGCCCGATTTTAGGTATTTGGTGCACCAATCCCGCTATGTATGTCCAATCTTGATGAAATTTGAAATGTGTGACGGATTTTGGCCTAGAAACATTTTTGGCAAATCATATTGAAATCGGTTCAGAATTGGATATAGCTCCAATATATATGTTCGCCCGATTTCAGGAAAATGATTGACCAAGCATGCAAATTCCATAAAATTACAATAAAATTTGGAAAATGTTACGGAATTCGGACTACAAATAAGTTTGTCAAGTTATATTGAAATCGGTTCAGATATAGAAATAGCTCCCCTATATACATATGTTCTAATTTCATGGTTTTGTCGGTGCTTTGTTATAAGTTAATAAAAAAGGTTCCAAATTTAGTAAAATTCCGCCACAAAAGCCAAAGTTTGCGACATCTGTGAAATTATATATTTTTATTATTATATACGTCTATTAAATTTGTCTAAAATCCAATTGGTAACATTAATGGGTTTCCCATTATTCGCCAACCAAAACATAAAAATGCCCATATTTTTAAGTATTACGACATCTGAAATCAGATTTTTATGAAAAGGCAATGATAGTGCACATTAATACCTTTCACCACATACAGTCTGTCGCAAAAGTTAGTATACACTGTTGAAACCAAAATGTATTAGGGATAAATATCACTATAACTTATTGAAAACAACAAACAATTAGTTTTATTTGATAGACAAGAAGGTTGTCTTCCGTAACAACAATTAAAAGTGCGCAATATTTGCATACATTAGCAAATGTAGGGTTCGAATCCCAAAAAGACAACGGAGAATCCTCGTGGAACTGTGTAAAAAATTCTTGATATTTTTGAACAAAATGAAACTAAATCTGTACTTAAGATCATAAAGAGTATATTAATTGGTTTTAATGGCAGTTATAGTACTTATAGTGACAAGTCCAACGTACACTGGGTCGTAAAATCCACAAAAATTGGTCATCTACAAATGCAACAACTATAGCGACAAAATTCAGGGTGTTATGTCCTGTTTATGGATTCTAAAGCCATGAAATGCTCAGAAAAGCTCTAAAGTTTCAATATCGGGTGATCTTAATCGAGTTTCGGCTTGTCCTGTTTGAAAAAAACGGGAACTTCTTGAAGGAAACCCATACTATTGAGGACGTTGTCCTTTTGAAACGTGTAATAATCCTTAATCCTTACACATAAGGACTTTCCTTTTCAGTTAATTTTCTCACAAGTTATGTACCTTTTCACATTCCCACCAAAAACAAATAGTAGCAGAACCTCAAGTTCGGGTGTAAGTTCTACAGTGACACTCCACCACCACAGAAGGATATGATAGCTCATTAAAAATTTTAATACAGAGCTTTCTCTGCTGTTATAACGCATGGATTGAGCAACAACGTTCTGAAAAGCTGTGTTCGCTTCACTTAGGACCAAAATACAACTAAATGGATCAGTTAGAAGTAGTTCATTAGACATTAGTAGTACATTAGACACTAGGGACATGAGAAGCATGTTCGATACTGCTAAAAGGCCGGTAGGACAGTTTAACTGTAGGGCTTACAACGGACCTTGAGGTTCTCCTACTATTTACTTTTGGTGGGAATATGAAAGGGGGCAACATTTGTGAGAAAATTAACTCAAAAGGAAAGTCCTTATGTGTAAGGATTAAGGATTATTACATGTTTCAAAAGGACAATCACCTCAAAAGTATGGGTTTTCTTCAAGAAGTTCCCGTTTTTTCAAACAGGACAAGCCGAAACTCGATTAAGATCACCCCATATTGAAACTTTAGAGCTTTTCTGAGCATTTCATGGCTTTAGAATCCATAAACAGGACATAACACCCTGAATTTTGTCCCTATAGTTGTTGTATTTGTAGATGACCAATTTTTGTGGATTTTACGATCCAGAGTACGTTGGACTTGTCACTATAAGTACTATAACTGCCATTAAAACCAATTAATATACTCTTTATGATCTTAAGTACAGATTTAGTTTCATTTTGTTCAAAAATATCAAGAATTTTTTACACAGTTCCACGAGGATTCTCCATTGTATACTAACTTTTGCGACATAAATTTTGCTATTTTTGGGATTCGAACCGTACATTTGCTAATGTATGCAAATATTGCGCACTTTTAATTGTTATTACTGAAGACAACCTTCTTGTCTATCAAATAAAACTTATTGTTTGTTGTTTTCAATAAGTTATAGTGATATTTATCCCTAATACATTTTGGTTTCAACGGTGTATACTAACTTTTGCGACAGACTGTATATATAATATCCTAGATCTACCTAGATCTCAAAAGTTATACTCCAGAGAACACATGGATAACAAAGCAAAATACTCCAAAAAAGACATAACATCTTAGCTCAAAAATACATTTACCACACATAGCATTTTTATTATTTGTTAACACTATCTTATTTTACATACCCATTGAAGAGCTTTCCATGTTTAAAAAATATAAAAATGTTGAAATGTTCTTTTTGGCGCCTAAAATGCTTTCACTACTTATTTATAATGAATGTCGGAAAATGATGCATAAGAAAATATGTCACCATTGCCAGATCAGTATGTCGCTATGTGATGTTACCAGATTGATTTATTTTTTTATTTTTAGTGATTTAGAGTGTTGGCAATCGAAATCCGTTATTATTTTTTTCAAATTGTTCACTTCAAAAATTGACTTTTTGCCTCGAAAACCTGCCATTGGCCCCATCGTGCAGCGCTTAAACTATTTTTGAGGGATCTTTTTGATTTGTGTTTTTTTGTTAGAAAACCATTGGAAAGTTTTCAGTTCACAAAATATTTTAAGGAGGCTTTTTGCCCTAAGAGCATCTTTAGAATATCAACAAACATCAAACTGGTGGTACAGGCACATTCTCTGGTATATACCAGAAAGGTAATTTGGTAACTGGTACAGATAATGATATAATTATTGTGTCATTTCTTTTAACGCTTGCCTCTCGTATGACCTTGTTGCAGAGATCACACGAAAGTCTATCTCCTTTTCTGAAACCTCTTTTGGTATAAAACTGTTCGGAGAGGTTCTTTTCTATTTTAACTGAGGATCGAGTGTCAGTTAAAGTATTTTTACAAAGCCGTATGTGCTTTGTGGGGATATCATCCCTTGGGTCTTCTCTAGGATTTGGCGCAGGGTAAATATATAGTCAGTGGTAGAGTTTCCAGGCCTAAAGCCGCATTGGTATTGTCCAATTACTTCGTTGACCATAAGCTATAGTCGTTCGCACATTATCCCTGACACTATTTTGTAGGCAATATGAAGTATACTTATGCCCCTATAGTTAGAGCATCCAGTCTTATCTCCTTTCTTGTGGACGGGACACAGGATGCTCGGCTTCGTCGGGTACGCGTTCTTCCTGCCAGATGGTGCTAACTAGCTGATGCATACACTTTATCAGCGTGTCGTCTCCGGTTTGGAACACTCCGGTAGACCATCGGCTGCTGCTGCCTTATTATTCTTCTGTCGGTTTATTGATGTCTTTACCTCATCTTGGATTTTCTTCTTAGGATTGAATCTGTGGTAATTTCGTCGTCTTCGCTACTATTGGATACCAACAGTATAAGTTACCAAATTACCTTGCTGGTCTCTACAGGAGGATGTTCCAGTACCAAAGCCCTCAGTTTGATGTTTCACTCTTTGGTAGAACTTCCGGACTTCATTCTATCTCCTGTACATCTGGATTTTTTCGCACTCCCGTTTTTCCATTGCTCTCTTCTTCCTGAAAGGTGCATACACCTGGGAAATTTTTGGGGGTTCTAAAACTACAATGTTCATATATTAGAAAAAATAAAAAAAAACCGGAGCGCATTTTAAATAAATCGCGACCAAAGTTCACATCTTGAGGGTTTTTAAGTTTTCACGATTTCGTAAGTCCTATCGAAATGCGATTAGAAAAAATTTTGTAGTTATGAAAATTCTCTACAAAATTGGCCTATATGATATTTTCGTAGGTTTAACCATTCTTCGAGATGTAGAAGTTCAAATTGAGACAATGCACTGACTTTATCGCCTCCTTATTAATTAATGCCATGTACGGTGCGCCTTTCTAATTTTAAATGAAAACCGCTTACACCTGGGAAATTTTAGCGGGTTCTGAAAGTACAGTGTTCATAAATGAGAAAAATAAAAAAAACAGAAAAAATTGTTTGAGGGATTTCTAAATAAATTGCGGCCAAAGTTCACTTTTTAGGTTTTTGTTTAGGTTTTCACGATGTGGCATGGGAGCGGCAAGTCCTATCGAAATGGGACTAAGGAAAATGTTGTAGCAGTGAAAATCCTCTACAGAAAATTCTAAGCAGAAGACCGATATGGACCATTTGATCCGTGCGTTCCAGCCACTACGCATGGTCCCGTGGGCTTTCTTATAGCTTTCTGACCATTTTCTCAGGAAGTATGGACTTGTCTTAGAAAAAACTTGTACCGTCGTAATGGGGGAGTTGGGAGTTATCGTGAGCATAATTTTTAGGAATATTTTTGAACTTTTGTGGGGGAGATACCCGAGGGAGTGGACCGATATGGCCCAACTTCGAACATGATCTAAGTTTGAACCAATTCGGTTTATCCATTTGAGAGTTATCGTGCGCACCAGCCAGCCAGACGGACATGGCTAAATCAATTACAAATTGTCTGAAACAGTCCTAAAGGCTGAGGGCATAAATAAATTATTTCCCAGGAAAACAAAAAAGAATTCAAAGAGATAATAATAATGTCCTTTCTTCTTTCTTTATAGATTAAAATACTGCTATGGGTAAGAAGATTTCTTTTTCATATTTGTTATTATTTATTTCATTCATATTGATGTCCAGCTTTTCGGCCTTAATGGCTGTTAATTAAGGGATCATAATTAACAACTCATGTAATAAATCTTACTTCATACTATATTATATGGTACTAGATATTTGTAGTAATTGTGATGAATTCAATTTTCATTTTTATGTTTAGTATCTTGAAATTTGATCACCGTTCACAACTGAAAGTAATAATTAAGCTAACGCACTAACAATATTTATTGTTAATAATAATTTCGCAAACTTTGTTGCGAGATTTAATATCCCAATCGAATATTACAAAGTTGTTTTGACACAATTCAAATTTATGTAATGGCATATTTTTTGTATATTGCTTTGCAACACAATGCGTTACATTTTGTGAAAAACAAAGAAACAACGTGTATGGCTCATTCAAATTGATTGACGTGTCTTTCATATTGAATTACTATTATAACGCCGCCACCTGTAACAAATTTATCAACGCCAATCTCTTTAAGAGTATACAATAGGGGAGGATGGAATTTTTCTTGGTACTATTATTTTTAAAAACCTAGGTATCTTTAAAGTCTCACTGGAACAATTATATTACATATAATGATCACTAAAATGTGCCGCACGTTCACCCATAAGAACGTTAAAAACTTGGGTTTGGGCGCAGAAAAAAGAAAAGGAAAACAAATCCCTCTAAAATTGACGACCCCCGCAAACGTTTTAAGGACCATGATCTGCGAATCTGCACATGGAATGTTCGCACTCTTTATAGAGAAGGTGCAGTTTACGCATTGGCAGATGTACTGGAAAAGTAAAGCATGAGTTTGGTTGCGGATTTGTAGTTAGTCGGAGGTTAAAACACCTGGTCTCCAGCTTCACACCAGTGAATGAAAGACTTGCTACAATTCGAATAAAAGCAAAATTCTTCAATATCAGCTTAATTAGCGCTCATGCACCCACAGAAGACAAGGACGAACTGACCAAAGATATATTTTATGAGCGCTTAGAAGAAACATATGACCGTTGTCCTGCCCATGACATTAAAATTATTCTATGCGATTTTAATGCCAAAATTAGAAAGGAAAACAACATTGCCGCAACAGTCGGGAAATTCATTCTCCACAGTGAAACATCTGACAATGGTATGAGGCTGATAGACTTCGCAGCGGCAAAAACATGGTAGTTAGCAGCACCAGATTTCAAACAAAAGTACGAACAGACACGACACGAAAGTTAGACATCGGTAAGCTGCAATCACAACAGATAGCCACAGCATATTCCACTCAACTAGCCCAATTGCTTAATCAAAGCACTCTTCATTCCGAAAACATATCAGTGCAATGGCAAAGTATTGCCCACTCCATGCAAACAGCCGCAAAATCCATACTTGGAAACCAGAGACCTCCACCTACGAATCCATGGTATGATCAGGAGTGTCGTGCTGCCGCCGAAGAGAAAAATGCGGCATATAGGGCTACTGTATAATCCATAGCAATGCGTAGCGCACGAGAGAGATACAGGGAGAAAAGGAGAGAGGAGAAACGTATTTTCCGCAGGAAAAAGAGAAATGGAAAAGCGGGAGTGTGAAAAAATCGAGATGTACAGGAACCAGAATGAAGTCCGAAAATTCTACCAAAGAGTCAAACATCAAACTTATGGCTTTGGTTCAGGCAAGGTAATTTGGTAACTGATACAGATAGTGTGCTCAGGATATGGAAAGAACATTTTTCAAAACTGTTGGTATCCAATAGCAGCGAAGACGACGGAGATACCACAGACCGAATCCCAGAAGATGGTATTGAATGTATACCGCCCAGCCAAGATGAGGTAAAGACAGCAATAAATCGGCTGAAGAATAAGGCGGCAGGAGCTGATGGCTTACCAGCCGAGCTGTTCAAAACCGGAGGCGACACGCTGATAAGGTGTATTAATCAGCTAGTTAGCACCATATGACAGGAAGAACGAGTACCCGACGATTGGAACCTGAGTGTCCTGTGCCCAGACCACAAGAAGGGAGATAAGACTGTATGCTCTAACTATAGGGGCATAAGTCTACTCCCTATTGCCTACAAGATCGTGTCAGGGATATTGTGCAGTCGTTCGCCTATGGTCAACGAGATAATTGGACCATACCAATGCGGCTTTAGACCTGGCAAGTCCACCATTGACCAGATATTTACTCTGCGGCAAATCCTGGAGAAGACCCAAGAGATGCAGATCGCCACCTACCACCTTTTTGTCGATTATAAAGCAGACTTCGACAGCCCGCTGCGTTCAAAGGTATTCCAAGCCATGTCTGAATTTGGTATCCCCGCAAAACTCATCCGGCTTTGTAAAATGACTTTAACTGACACGAGGTCCTCAGTTAAAATAGGAAAAAACCTCTCCGAAGAGTTTAGCACCAAAAGAGGTTTCAGACAAGGAGACAGCTTTCGTGTGATCTCTTCAACATCCTGCTGGAAAAGGTTATACGAGGCAAACGTCAAAAGAAGTGGCACAATCTACTTGCTTATGCTGATGATATAGACATCATGGGCCGATCAGTAAAAGAAGTAACTGATACCTTTATGAAGGTCGAAGGAGAACCTGCTAAAGTAGGAGAACCTGGTAAACGGCGAGAAGACCAAGTTAATGGTGTCGACGCGCAATGCGTCCATTGAGCTCGGACCAACTGTGGAAGTTGGTTCCTATAATTTTGAGGTAGTAAAAGACTTCGTCTACCTCGGCACCGCCGTAGACACAATAAATGACATCAGTTGTGAAATAAAAAGAATAATTGTATTGGCCAACAGATGCTACTTTGGTTTAAGTAAGCAGTTTAAGAGCAAAGCCACATCTCGTCAAACAAAAATAACGCTCTACAAAACACTGATACTACCCGTGCTGATGTATGGCTAAGAAGCCTGGGTACTTGCGCAAGCAGACATGGCAGTGCTTGGTGTGTTTGAGAGAAAAATTATTCGAAAGATCTACGGATCAATCTGCGTTGGCGGTGAATATCGACGTCGTATGAACCACGAGCTGTATCTGCTATACAACGACATCAATATTGTTAAACGTATCGAGATGCAACGATTGCGTTGGCTAGGCCATATCATAAGAATGACCGCTTGGTGGTGGACGCAGAATTGGCAGGCCAAGGAATAGATGACGCAAACAAGTGGATGAAGATATGAAAAGGCGCGGTATTCCGGAGTGCGAAGCAACAAATAGGGAGAAATGGAGACCTTTTCTTAGTTCGGCCTATGGAACAAATGTTCTGTAATGGGCCAGCTAAGTAAGTAAGTAAGTACGGATTATTAAAAATCCATTTTCTTAGTGTTGTAATCGTGATTTGTTAAAATTAAAATTGTCAATCTCTCTCAACCCTAATGTCAAAATTTATTGCTACAGTAAATCTATCACAATTTGTTTTGTTCTCTTGTCCAACGGTTACTGCACTGTTGCACCATTGCGTTTACGCACAACTGCATTCGTTGACTGATGAGAGAATGAATGATTGATGTCTGGGTTGCAATAAAAGACGGACACACGCAGACAGATTGCAATATGGTTAAGATATTTTATTACTGATTGAATTGTTCAATGAAATGGTCTTGGAAGCGAAAAAATATTGCATCCGCAGTCATAGCCTCCCTCCAAAATGTGTTTGTGCAATATTACAATATTGTTAAATGTGGTTCTTTTGGCCAAGATGTATTATTTCCTCTGTTAACATTTTAATAATGGTCTGAAACTCCTTGGGTACCGTTACAATTTATGTTTAACTTTGATTTACTACAGATTTGACCGATTGAAGGAAATGTTTTTTATCCATCTTCCATTTGGTTTTCAATTCATTCTTTTTTGTGAAGTTATTATGTGAAGTTGTTGGATTTATGTAGGTTTATTGAATTGTAGTTTGGTAGTACTTGCTGTTTTATTTTCCTCTCTTTATTCATTTTCTTATTAATGATTTGTTTGCTTTCCGTTATTGTAACAATAACACTGGCAATTGTCTGCATTAACAAAATATTCTCATGGTATTAAAACCAAACCATTTCGTAATAAGATTATGAACGGTGGGTCGAAGAATGAAAAATCCGATTTTAATTTTGCTGCCATCGATTATAACATTCAACTCAGTACTCACCTCTGCCGTCTATGTGGTGAAGAGAGTAACCGTATATTTAGTGGGGGATATTTGCATATGTATTCATAGGATGGAAAAAAATGGTAAGATCAGTCCACAAATTACATCAGGGTAGGTACCTAACGCTACATAGTGGATGCGTCCAACGACAAAAATCAAAAAATTCATGTCATCGTTTTAAAAATTTAAAGATGTAAATCGCTTTAAAACATTCAAAATTTTTCGAAACTCAACTCATCATTTTTTGAATCATTTTGCAAATTGTCTAAGCTTCATTTTTCTAGTTATGAAATTCCTCTAAATTACAAGAGTTGCCAAATATTTTGGTTATTATATTGGTCAAAATTAAAATATTTAATATAGATGAATGGATTTCCATAAAGTTGTAGTTACTTTTCAAAAATTCGGAAGAATGGCTACTAGTACTAAATTGTAGCCTAGCGCCTGTAGATTTCCAAACTGTATAGACCTTTTGCGGAAATTTGCGGATTTGGCAGTTATAGCCAAAAGTTTAACTCCCTTTTTTAGTTGCTGATTTTATATTTTTTGAATTTTTTAAATTATCACGGTGCTCTTGAATCAAATTTAAATGGAAGGTGCTTACACCTGGGAAGTTTTTGCAGATTCTGAAACTACAATGTCCATAGATGAAAAAAATCAAAAAACAAAAATAAAAATCGCCGGAGCGCTTTTTAAATAAATCGCGATTCAAGTTGACATTTTTAGGGGTTGTTCAGGGTTTTGCGATTTTGCTTGGAAACCGCAAGTCCTATCAAAATGGAAATAAAGAAAATGTTGTAGCTATCAAAATTCTATACTAGATTGACCTTAATGATATTTTCGTAGGTTTTACAACTTTTGAGATATAGAAGTTGAAAATGGGACAATTCAAATTCAATTCAATTCTGTATCGTCTCCTTATAAAACAATGTCATGACTGCAATTTCCCAACTTTAACTTATATATATATATCTCAAAAATGGTACAACCTAGGAAAAATTACATAAGCCAGTCTTGTAGAGAATTTTCACAGCTATAAGATTTTCTCAGGTCCCATGCCGATAAGACTTGCCGTATTCAAGCAAAATCGCGAAACCCTAAAAAAATCTAAAAATGTAAACTGAGCTTTTTTTATCTCAAAAATGGTACAGCCTGAGAAAAAATCATAACGGTCACTCCTGTAGAGAATTTTCACAGCTATAACATTTTCTTTAGCTCCATTTCGATTGGACTTGCGGTTTCCAAGCAAAATCGTGAAAACCTTAAAAACACCCAAAAAATGTGAATTTTGACCGCAATTTATTTAAAAATCCCTGCAGCGATTTTTTATTGTTTTTGGATTTTTCTCATCTATGAACATTGCTGTTTCAGCATTCAGAAAAACTTCCCCTGTGTAAGCGGTTTTCATTAAAAGTTAGTTAAGGCGCACACTTCATGACATTATTTTATAAGGGGCGATACAGTCAGTGCATTGTCCCAATTTGAACTTCAATAACTCAAAAATGGTAAAACCTACGAAAATACCGTAAAGGTCAATCTTGTAGAGAATTTTTATAGCTACAACATTTTCTTCAGTCTCATTTTGATAGGACTTGCTAGGTCATGAAAACCTAAACAACCCCTAAAAATGTCGAAATTTTGGACGTAGGACTGCAATATTTTTGTAAGAGTGTTTTTAGGCCACGAGGACCCATTGTAAAAAATCTCAGTTCGATATATTATTTAGAAGTATTTTTGTCACACCTTGCCATGTAAGTGGCACCACTGTGCGCCAGTATCGTACAATAATCCATATATAGTATCGGCCAAAACTAAAGCACCCCCTCAGTAAATTTTTTTGAAATTATAATTTTTTAATGAAAACTAAATTATAAATTTATTTTTTATTTTTCTTTTTATTTATTTATATCTTTATAATTGAAAAATACAAAAATAAGGAGATCAGAATTTAATAAACAAAAGTTAAAATTCAAAGTCACAAAAGTCAAATTCATAAAAATAAGGAGATCAGAATTTAATGAACAAAAGTTAAAATTCAAAAAAATATTTTAGGTCGCAAATATAAGCGGACAAAACTAAAGCACCCCCCAATTTGAGGTATAACAAAAACTATTGAAATCAATATTTCGTTGCGTATCCTCTATTCTGAATGACACAATCACACCTTTTTGGTATAGAAGATATTAAATTATTAATTACTGCAGGCGAAATAATTGATTTTCGGAAAATTTAGCTTAAATCCTCAAAATACTGAAAATCGGAAGGTACCGTTATATGGAGGCTATACCCAAACGTGGACCCAGGTCCACGATTTTTGGTGGATATGTTTTGTGACCACTAAGAACCCTAAGTACCAAATTACAGCTAATTTAGTAGGAAAATGTGGCTTAAATATCCGAAATACCGAAGATGGGAAGGTACCGCTATAAGAGGGCTATACCAAAACATTAGCCGATATTGTTCATATTCATCCAAAAATGATGCTACAGCATCCACTAGTCAAATACAATACGCTAACGTTTAAAAATTAGCAAAAGAACGAATTGCGGAAGAACGATAGACGCCGGCTTATTCAGTCCACGACCAGCAAAAAAAAAAAAAACCTTTCATATCGACTAAAAATGAAGGAGCCAGACTGGCATTCGTCAAGACCCATTTGAACTGTTTTCCGACGAATCTATGTTTAATTTAAAGTATTCAGATGGTAAAAGGTTTGGACCAAATGGGCAACCGTTAAATCCTAAATATTGCAAAGACGCTGTAAAACATGTAGGCAGAAGGTTTTTTGCTGGTCGTCGACTGAATAAGCCGGCGTCTACCGTTCTTTTGCAATTCGTTCTTTTGCTAATTTTTAAACCTAAGGGATTTAGTATTTGACCAGAGAATGCAGTAGCATCACTTTTGGATGAATATGAACAATATCGGCTAATGTTTTGGTATAGCCCCCTTATAGCGGTACCTTCCGATCTTCGGTATTTTGGATATTTAAGCCACATTTTCCTACTAAATTAGGTGTAATTTGGTACTTAGGGTTCTTAGTGGTCACAAAACATATCCACCAAAAATCGTGGACCTGGGTCTACGTTTGGGTATAGCCTCCATATAACGGTACCTTCCGATTTTCAGTATTTTGAGGATTTAAGCTAAATTTTCCGAAAATCAATTATTTCGCCTGCAGTAATTAATAATTTAATATCTTCTATACCAAAAAGGTGTGATTGTGTCATTCAGAATAGAGGATACGCAACGAAATATTGATTTCAATAGTTTTTGTTATACCTCAAATTGGGGGGTGCTTTAGTTTTGTCCGCTTATATTTGCGACCTAAAATATTTTTTTGAATTTTAACTTTTGTTCATTAAATTCTGATCTCCTTATTTTTATGAATTTGACTTTTGTGACTTTGAATTTTAACTTTTGTTTATTAAATTCTGATCTCCTTATTTTTGTATTTTTCAATTATAAAGATATAAATAAATAAAAAGAAAAATAAAAAATAAATTTATAATTTAGCTTTCATAAAAAAATTATCATTTCAAAAAAATTTACTGAGGGGGTGCTTTAGTTTTGGCCGATACTGTACGTTACGATCTCAATGTCTGTGTGGAGGGGGTGTAATACAGGACAAAAAGAGGTTACATAGTTCAGGAGATATCACTCGAAAGTGCTTGGACTTCTTGTCCACTTTTCAGTCTTCGGGAACGATATGTATGGCTAGGACATTGGTGAGATACTCGAGTCCCGGCGCATCCAGCTATTTCAGCATTGCCATATAGATTCCATCAGGGCCCAACGCTTCAGATGATTTAGAGTTCTTGATGACATTCGCAACATCATCAGTTGTAAATTGTGGTGGTTCGTTCTCGGCAGGAAGAGATTTAATGTGAATCTTCGCCCTGTCAATTACGGGGTGCTAGACAAACTGTCGATTGAAAAAACGTGAACACCTCTCCGTATCAGTCAGCGTAATGTCGCCAAACGAGTTAGGAGCTCAGTAACTTGTTTCTATCCAGGGTTCTAGAGTGATTTAACTGTTGCCCAAAATGCACTTATTCCTGCACCAATATTGGAACTCTTTAGATGATTTAACCACTTGTTCCGCTTATGTTTACCGACCAATGTTTTAAATTTAAGTGTCGCTACCTAAATCTGGCACCACTGAGGCTGGCTCGACACTCAGTTGCTAATCCCGTCGCCTCTGCACCTTTTTCACTTCGGGTATTCGACCAGCAGGTATATGGGGAGCGGCTGCAGCAGCGATGATGTCTCGAAACGTCCTTTCTGCTACCCGAACATCGGAAGTGTTAGGCAGATCTCTGAAGATGTGATTAGTGAACTAAATCTCTGATGATTGATGAAATTGTAGCGTTTAAAGGTGATGAAATCGGACGGTCTGCTGATGGAGACAATTGTGGGGAGATGGTCTAATCCAAGATAAACGACGGGTTGCCAGGTGGCGCCATTTGTCAGACCAGGTGACACGACGATTGTTATGTCTGGCAAACTGTGACACTCTCTGCTAATTCTGGTAGGGGCGTCGTTATTGATCGTGCAAAACGTAGATCTATCAATCTGCTCAGCCAGCACTATACCCCTCTGGTCGTTTCCAGAACTCTAATGCGACGTAGTTACCCAAAGATCAAACGGTTATGTCTTTATAAAAGACGGCTAATGTTCGACCTATAACATGAAGGACACCTACTTATCGACAGGATGTATACGTTCAGCGACTCTACCTCGGCAGTTACACATCTGACTGCTACCCTCATACATTCCATGTACGAGCTAAATGGGTTGTGTTGAACAGACTGGTACAATACATCCACTTCTGGTGCGTTCCTTCCTTTATATGTTGTAAACATCACGAACCTGTAAGCCGCAGTTGTTCGTGAGCTTGCTTTCCTGCACCGCCGCGGCTATGATATTCTTCCGACTCATGAAATCCACTATTTCCTTCATCTTACCTCGGAGTTCATTGCAATTAAATTGTAAAAAGGTTTTCAGCGATTGGAACAACAACGGCTGGTATTAAGTGCTGCATGTGCGATTTCAGTTGGGGGGACTGCGGAGGAGTCGCGTTTTCAGATGACGACAACATGCAGCAACGTACTTCCTGTCGTAGAGCATTGCCAAATCCGGAACAACATCTTAGTATGGTGGATTTAAAAAAATAATTTATGTCAGATCTCTATACTCGGGGTACCACAAAGCCCTCATAGAAATTCCAGGAGAACGGATTTGGGGTAAATTCGAATCCCTGACGGCTTCAAAACTATGTTGAAGTAATACTCTCCACACCGTCGAGAAAGTCGAGAGAGCTGTGGATTCTCTAACAAAGCCCTCCTGACGAGTTATGAGGACTGCTGCCCAATCACCTATCCGTAAAGCAGCAAGGAAATCCTTCAATAAATCCAGTATGACGAAACTCAGTACGGATTGGCATGCATATAAGGTCAATTTCAATAAGTGCAACAAGATAGTGGTCCGAATCTATGTTTGCGCCTCGGAACGATCGTACATCCAACACGCTGGATGAATGTCTTCCATCTATCACAACATGATCAATTTGATTACTTGTTCTTTGATCTGGGGACAGCCAGGTGCCCTTATGAATATCGAGATGATTAAATCTGGTACTGCTAACTACCATGTTTTTTGCAGCTGCAAAGTCTATCAGCCTCATACCATTGTCAGATGTTTCACTGTGGAGACTGAATTTCCCGACTGTTGGGCCAAAGATATTCTCCTTTCCAATTTTGGCATTAAAATCGCCTAGAATGATTTTAATGTCATGGGCAGGGCAACGGTCATATGTTTCTTCTAAGCGCTCGTAAAATATATCTTTGGTCTGTTCGTCCTTTTCTTCAGTGGGAGCATGAGCACAAATAAAGCTGATGTTGAAGAATTTAGCTTTTATTCGAATTGCAGCAAGTCTTTCATTCACTGGGGTGAAGCTGGATACCAGATGTTTTAGTCTCCGACTAACTACGAATCCGCAACCAAACTCATGCTTTACGTCATGGCAGCTATAATACAGTGCGTCACCTTTAGGTGTTGTTGTGACGCCTTTCCCAATCCATCGTATTTCCTGTATGGCAGTAATATCGGCCTTGTACTTTTCAAGTACGTCTGCCAATGCGAAGACTGCACCTTCTCTATAAAGAGTGCGAACATTCCAGGTGCAGATTCGCAGATCATGGTCCTTAAAACGTTTGCGGGGTTCGTCAACTTTAGAGGGGTTTGTTTTTCTTTTCTTTCGTTTCTTTCGTTCATAGTAGGATGTTTTTTCTAGGGGAGGGTTACTAACCCGACGCCCAAACCCAAGTTTTTAACGTTCTTATGGGTGAACGCGCGGCACATTTTAGCTCACTACCTTTAACGGGTGTTAAAGGCAGTTCCCCAGGTGACACCACGGGGAGGTCAGTGTCCACTTGAGATGAAAGAGGGACCAAGATAAATCCTGGGCTTTGCCATGTTAAAGCCGGTCAAGACCGTTGCTTGGTATCATTCATCCCCTACGTCACCCACCATCGCTTCACATGAAAAGGAATGTAGAGGAGCGAACGAAGAAAGGACTCAGGGCACTCTACTCTTGTAAGAACTCCATTGGGATAAGCTGTAGATTGCGAACACAAATATGTAACCGTGGTCCTGCCCATACTTACCAATGGGGGGCTGATTTGGTGGCAAGCTCTTGGGAACAAAGCGTTACTCTCCAAACTATCAAGTGTACAAGAAACCGCGTCATTGCTGATTACCGGATCGATTAAAAACACTCTTCAGGCTGCTTTAACGTCATCCTCCACACCTTTGGATATCTTAATCCAGTTTCAGGCTTCGGGAACTGCTTTTAGACTCCGGGAGTCCGGATTTTGGCGTGGCGAGAAAGGGCTTGAAGGCAGTCTTACAGGACCGGTGACTATATATGTCGATAGTCAGACGGCCTCAAGGCTATCAACTCATGGACCATAAATTCAAGATCTATTCTTGATTGCCACCGTGGTGCAATGGTATGCACACCCGCCTTGCACGCTAAAGGTCGTGGGTTCGATTCCCCGGCCAAGCAACATCAAACATTTTTCAACGATGGCAAAATACCCTTCAGTAATGTTGGCGACATTTCCTGAGTATTTCAGCCTTGTAAAACTTCTCTACAAGTGGTGTCGTAGACACGCCGTTCGGACTCGGCGATAAACAGTAGGTCCCATATCATTGAGCTAATATAAATCGAGGTGCACTCATTGATATGAGGGAAGTCTCCATTGTCCCTTTTGGGATGTTTGTGGAACAATTATTATTATATTATTCTTGATTGCAGGAAAGCTCTGCAGGATGTACACGATATCGTAAAGTTATGTTGGATTCCGGGTCACAGCAACATTATGACAAACGAGATAGCAGATGAACTAGCTCGAGGTGGCTCCAAGTCTATCGACTTATCACTTGATGAAACCGTCCGGCCACCGATGTGCTACGAGGGGCACTAAAAAACCTTCTCGCCTAGGCAATTCGCAGTGTCGCCAGGTGTCATTCGACGTTTTTTTTGTTTTTTTTTTTTTGGAAAGTCTGACAGTTTTTGGCCTAGGCGTACTTAGGTCAGTTTGACATATGACCATGTGTTGGGTTGTTTACAGTGACTTGAAAAAATTACTTTGCGAAAAAAATGGAATTTACTTGTGAACATAATTTTTCACAAATTTCGACGTGGATAATCACGACAAGAGTGCATCAATCAAACCAAATCTTTGTATGTCGATAAAGGAACATCCTATAGGACTATGAAAAACTGGTTCAATGAATTCAATCGCGGCGAACATTCGCTAGAAGACGAAGGTCGTAAGGGTCGCCCAAAAACGGCCGTTGTGTCAGAAAAAAATTAAGCTGTACGTGAACGGTTAATTCAAGACCGCCACGTTAAATACCGTGAGATAGAGACATCTTTGGGCATTTATTCCACCAACTAACATTCGATATTGCATGAACACACCTGGTCGAAAAAATGGATTTTTCTCGCTAGATCCAGCAAAATTGGTCAATTGCTCAAAAAAAGGATATCGTGGATTAGTGCAAAGAAATTGTGAATAAAAACAATCGCGGTGCTTCAAACGGCATTTATAGGATCGTTACAGATGACGAATCTTGGATGTATGCTTAGAAGCCCGAAACAAAACAGGAATCGACCGTTTAGGTCTTCGAAAGCGAGCCAAAACCAACGAAAGTTGTTCATGGAAGAATACCTTCGAAGCAAATGTTCGCCTGTTTCTTCGGCAAAACTTACCGTGTGGCGACTTTACGGCTTCAGAAATGTAGGATGGTTAATTCTGCACTGCAATTTGTTTGCCTAAAGTCTCCCGAGAAATTCGAAAAACGAACAAGAGAAGACGAATAGTTCTGCATCATGACAATGCGAGCTCTCACGCATCGATTCAAACCAACGCCTCTTTGACCGGACGAAACGTGGAATTGATGGGTCATACGCCGTACATCCCCGACTGGGGATCCAGTGACTTAATTTGATTCCAGAAAATCAAGAAAAGAAAGGCGTGGTCAACCATTTTCTTCGCCAGAAGATGTTGTAAAAGGTGTTTCAATCAAGCTACTGTAAACAACCTAACACATGGTCATATGTCAAACTGACCTGAGTACGCCTAGGCTAAAAACTGTCAAACTTTCCAAAAAAACGTCAAATGCCACCTGGCGACACTGCGAGTTGCCTAGGCCTGAAGGTTTTTTTCGTACCCCTCGTACTACATCGGCAAACTTCGGGAGACCTTAAGTGAGAGGGCACAACAAAGATGGCTATTGGAACCTGGCTGTGGGTTTGTAAGGAGATACCGAACACTGGGTAGATATGAGGCAGACACTCTGACTTTCCTGTTTAACATAGATCCCATTGTTCTACTCAACTTTGTCAAACATCTATCATGGCTTGACAAGGGTCCTTAACTATTAGATACTAATCAGACTTCTTTTATTTTCCAGTACAATATCATCTATACCTCGGTATCAAACATCTCATATTTGCATTTTCATTCTACCTGCACTTCACCATCATCTCTACCCTATCATCTTTACTGTACCGCATCAACATCCTTCATCAACATCTTCCATCCAACATCTTTAAATCTGCAACTATAACATACACAGGATGAACACAATGGACCAACGTCTCCGAGTGAAGCACAAATCCGAGCAGGCATTCCCGGATATGCTGCTCCCAACACAGAAAAACAATACAAATACAAACATGTGTACACTGAGGCGGCAGCCGCCGGCCGGAACACCAGTGTTGTGTGGTTCCGGAACAATCCGGTATCGAAGAACCCACAGCCGAGGTATTGTACGTCTATCTGTGCCTCTCCCTAGTGCCCACGAAAGCTAACGAAAGGAACAGTGGCCAAGTGGACGATTTTTTTCTACTCACGATATTGAAAATTCGAGATGCGCCGTAAAAAAATTCGTATATTTTGAAATCTGTAAAATTCACGCTTATAGGAAATTGACTTTGTGTCCCCTCCTAACTTTCTTTCACCATGTCCACTGTAGTATATAAATGATCATTGAACAGAAAAAGAAACAACAGCACTCGTTCATTGAGGAATGGGCTGTAACAAGCACGCTGTTAGATTTTTACCCTGCGATGACAATGAAAATTATAGTTATGATTATTGCTTTATTGTTATTTAATAATACTTTTTGTTTTATTTTCATCTTGTTGTTGTTCTTATTTCACATTCGTATGGTCGGTCGTAGGTCGGTCGTTTGCTTGAAGTTGCAGTAAATGGCGACTAAAGTTCAGAGACGTTGACGATACAAGAAAATTAAAAAAAAAAAAACAACTTCCCGACTCTTGCCATGAATGCTGTTTCTTTCTTTTTTATTAAATTGCAATGTGTTCTTGCATAAAATTCACATTTATCAAGGCATGAAAAAAATCAAACGGAATCAAAACACAGCAACAACATTTTAATCCCTTTACCATAAACATAATGCTGTTATTTGGTGGAATTACCAAACGGTATGATGGAAGAAGAATCAAAAGAATAAGAATAAAAAAGGGAAAACCCGACAATGAAGATGAAACAAATTGTTTCCAAGAATTCCTTTTAGTTCATCGTTTCGTTTCGATTAAAGCAACAGCATCAGTTATGCGAGGTTCTGTCTGGTTAGGCTCTTTGGTGATCATAAAAAACATTATCACATAATTTCTGCATGTTTTTCTGGCCGGGAACATTAATTCAATAGGGACTACAAATCGAATACATGTTTTTTTTTTTTTTTTGTTTTGAATGTTTTCAAAATTCATTAACGAGTCATTTATTTTCTGAGGTTTTATAGGTTAAATCCATACCATTTATTTTACTTTTATCCCTTGTTTTTGTTGTTTTGTTCCTTCTTCATTGATTTTGATTACTGTTTTTTGCTTGCCATGAACATCGATTTGATGTATGCAAATTGAAAATAAGTATCTTTAATCAAATTTTCCGAAATTGTTCTTTTCTTCGAAGAAGCGCATATTCTTTTGCGGATTAAGAGAAGTGAAACACATTTTGGTGGGTCCTAACTGAACACCAACATTTAAAACCGAATTCAGAATATGGTGTCACCTGGGGAACTGCCTTAAACATCCGTGAAAGGATGTGAGCTGCGCTCAATTGCTTTGGGCTAGTAACCCAAAAAAAGCAAAAAGAAAAACAATCCTCTCTAAAATTGACAACACCCACTAACATTTTAAGGACCCTGATATGCGTATCTGTAGTGGAATTCTGTAACTCTTTTTTTTGAGTTTCCGACAAAAATCGTTAAAATTAAAGCGCAAAATTATGAATGAAAGGTGCCAATAGAAGTTGACAACACTGTTGCAATTGGTAGAACTAGGCGACAACTATCTTTTGGTTGTAAACTTAACGACAAATTTCGTTAATTACCGAAATTGTAAGCACTTTAATTTGACCGATTTTTGTCGGTAACTCGAAGAATGAGTTACTGAATTCCACTTCTGCACCTGGAAAGTTCGGACTCTTCATAGAGAAGGCGCATTTTACACACTGGCAGAGTTACTTGCAAAGTATATGGCCGATGTTACTGCCATACAGGAAATACGATGAATTGGGAAAACCGTCACAGCAACAGCCAAAGATGGTGACGCACTGTATTTTAGCTGTCATAATAAAAATCATGAGTTGTAGTTGGTCGCAGGTTTAAACTTCGGATCTCCAGAATGATTTGCTGCAATTCAAAACATTCTAGGCGATTTAATGCCTAAATTGAAAGGGAGAATATCTTTGGTCCATCAGTATGGATATTCAGTCTTCTTATTGAAACATCTGACAATGGACAGGCCGACAGCACCATTCCGAGCGTAGTTCATGAGCCAAAACTAGTGTGGTTTATCGTGGCAGTTGACGCTCCTCAGCTGCAATAGATGGGGAGTGTTCTCCGAGGACTGCATTCACACGATTGTTGTTTATGGCATCGCGACCTATCGCGTTGTATGTGGTCAAAAGGCTTCTTTATCTGCACCCCAAATGCTGCCCGTTAGGGTCTTGAGGACCTCGTTTCTACACCTCAGCTTGTCGCAGATAGCTGTGGCATGCTCGAACTACCTGAACATGCTGTCGAATGGGATATTTGTTGGTCGGAATTCTGGTACCATGACAGTCCATGTAGTCCATGCTGATAAGTCGAGCGCCACCATCACTGTTCTATCACACCGTTTGCTCTGGTTGAGTCCTCGATTAATATTTGTGGAGATGATGTCATGCGCGGTTGGTTATTGTGCTCTGCTGCTTACGGAATTCATGCTGATGATCGGCACTGAATAGCTATTTCTAACGCTGGGGATTATTAAATCCTCAAGGGTCCATGCTAGGAGCAACAAAACCGAAATCGGTCTGTACGATTCATCCGTGCCGGCATCTTTGCCTGGCTTCAGTAGCTGGACAGTAACCATTGCAAATTGAGGTGGCTTATCTTCGACATGAAGAGTTCTAATGCGACATAGTACTCTTTCCTTTGCCCTGTCATTCCCGGGGTGCTTGACAAACTATCCATTGAAATAATTTACGCACCTCCTCGGATTACTGAAGTCCTATCTTTCTTCTTTCTAGGGTTCGGGAGTGAATTTACTGCTGCCCAAAATTCACTTATACCATCTTTCCAAATTATTTCACCTTTTGTTCCGCTTTTACTCCCCAGCCAACCATTTGCTAATCTCGTTGGTCTAATTTCGGAATATGGCAAGCGCCTGCATCAGTGATGATGTCTCGGGACGTCCTTCTGCTACCCGAACATCAGAAGGGTTTGCCAGATCTATGAAGCGGTAATTAGTGAACTCCCTGAAACTAGGCTAATTGGTTTTTTCCCCCATTATCAATGAAAGTGCGGCGTTCAGAGGTGATAAAATCGGAAGGTCTGCTGATGGAGACAATTATGGGGAGCTAGTCTGACCCAAGAGAAACTCTCCGCTAATTCTGGCAGGGGCGACCTCATTGATTGTGCAAACCGTAGAGCTATCAATCTGCTCAGCCAGCACTATACCCCTCTAATCGTTCCTGAGGACATAAACTCATGATGATCATTAAAGTCCCACATGACCAGACCGCTAGGTTGGGTCTATATAAATACAAACATGTGGACACTGAGATGGCAGCCGATGGCCGGAACACTGGTGATGTATAGTTTCCGGTCAATTCGTTATCGAAGAACTCGCCGCCGCCACAAGTGTTATGTATGACGTCGCCATCGCGTCCAAGGGTTTTAGCAACGATGTCTCACGTTAAGGCGTCATGTCGTATAGGTCAGAACACAACAGCCGACCAGCCGACTTTATAGCCTCTGAACGCCGAACTTTTGTAAATTTTATGAAAGCTAATTAGTAAGAACAAACTCAGGGACAATGGCTTGGGGGAACTGTCTATTCCCTCAGATGGTCAGGTCGCTGATGAATGTTTCAGAGACCTTATCAAGTCTGCAGCTGTCAGTTAATTCCAGCTGAAGTTGCAGAAGTCATTGGGGGAAGTAAATTCATTAAAAGCCCAGACAAGATATCCGTGTTCATGTTGAAGCAATTTGGTGAATCTGGAATATAACCAAGGTGCTAATTTTATAGTTAGCCAAACATTTGGTTTGCGAAGCCTGAAAAATGGAAAGGTGGTCTTGTTACTAAAACCTGTGAAAGATGAGAGTAAGGGCGAATATAAAGTAGCAGAAGTCATCCGATGCAATTAACTCATTTTAAAGCAATAAGTGAACCCGGGGTACTTCTTCTTCTTGTCCGCTTAACTCCTTGAGGAGCATAGGGCCTCGGAACCCGATGATACGAATGTACTTAAATTCTCGTTTCATCAACCTAGTTTCAGAAGCCTAGGCTAAGGGCGGTCCCGTTACTGAAACCTTGAAAGATTACACTAAGGGAGAATCTTACAAATAGGTCTCCTCCCGGCAGTAGCAGGTACATTTTAGGCCTTAGTCCCCCCGAGCCTTAGAGGAAGTTGCAAAATTGCCGATTACCAGCATAGTTTCCAGAGACAGTATAGTACGACGACTGCCCTTCACGCCATAACCACACATGTAAGCAGTCAACTCAACAAGAACAAGCCGTTTGACAGGAGGCTTGCTTGAGAACATATATGCTACCAGGTTCTAACCTAGTTCGAAACGTTGGATAATGAACTACGTGTGTGTACGTCAGTCATATGAGCAATTCAGGAACACGAACTCAAACAGAGATCTCCCCAAGGCGGGGTAGTATCTTCGGAATTTTTCAACCCCTACAACTTTGGACTTCCACAAACACAGTATGGCGTGTCTTATGATGCACGTTAAGGTCCAATTACAATAATTTTGACATCCGACTTAGTAAAATCTATTTTTTTTTTTCGGTGGTCTTGGTTATCCCCAGATATCTTCCACTTGGACCATTGTTAAACTTGGACAACATTTATTATAGCTTTCGGATCAGATTTCAATAGAGGGCTTTCGGATGCTATCGATATCAGCGATAAAAGCCTGTCTTTTGGTTTTCCAAGTACCTCTTCCTGCTCCTTGCTCCACTGAAACTTTTGCCCTTTCTGCATCCATCGCCGACGGCAAAATGGCAAAATTCGGGACGAATCGAGTACTTGCAGAAAGAGACAAAAAAATGTTCCTTAACCCACGCAAATTTAGCGGCTTCGGCTGGTCTCTGACGGCTTGTATTCTTCTTCTTAAAGCTCGCCAGGTGTTCGTCGAACGATTTTATAATGACAATAATGTCATTCAGGTAAATTAGGCAAGATTTCCAGTTCAGCCCCATTTAACACCATCTCCATCCTTGCTCAATCCGTACGACTTAATTTTAAACTACCGGAGCCCGCAGTTAACGTCAAATGCTGTCTTCTCCATATGTTTTTCAGCGATATCTACTTGCCAGTTACCACTCTGCATGTTGTGGGTGGAGAACAATTATAAGCCGGCTAATGTTTCCCATGTGCCGTCAATTCTTGGTGACATCATCACATCATCATCGACTTAATGATGGTTCTATTACATCACTCTCCTCCATTTCGGTTAACAATTGGAGCTTACTTACTTTTGGAGCTTGCTTATTGATCAATCTTCAGCTGTATTTATTTCAGGTTTCGCGTCTGAAGTTCTCCCTTGATGATCTTTCCTGAACGCAAAACCAGTCATTTGCTACCAAAAGAGTTGTTTGGCTCTATTCTTCTCGGAAGGTGATATATTGCGTCTCCAATCTATGACGTAATATATGATATTTTATTTATTTGGTGACTTGTTGCGAAATTCTACGTAGAATAGTTTTGTCTTTGAAGGCATCCTTCCAAAATGTCCACAGATTCCTAGAGGTATGGTGTATTCAAGTAATTTTGCAATGATTCCAAAAAATCTTAATTCAAATGTTTCCAAAAATATAGAAATAAAAGAAATTTTTTGAAATCAACATTTATTATAAAACTCACAGCCTCCTTAAAAATACGTACATATATTACCGTAGCCACATCCACATTTATCTTACACAAACTTGCACTTTTTGTGAACTTTCAATTATCCAGACTCACGACATCACAATTAAGTAACAAACAAATAAATAATAACAATAAAATAAAAATTCTTAATTTAATTACCCAAATTCTATCTTTGTACTGTGTACGAGTACTCGATTCAGTTTCTGACCTTTAATCCGGTGTTGTTAACAGTGTGACCATTTTAGCATTTTTGCAGCTAACTTCAGCATTATTTTTTTTTTGTATTTAGCCTCAAAATTTCCATTTAGTATTATTCTATCCACGAATTCTGAGATATTTTAGTACTTTGATTTGGAACACTTTGAATTGGAACAGCACAAAACAACAAAATTTCCATTATTTCTTCTTCTTCTTTATTTGCATATCCGTTGTCCGGATGTTAAGCGATCATACATTTTATTACATTCTTATTGGAAATATTTATTTTATGTGGAAAGCGATAATTGTATGTTTTAGCTGCTGTAAGAAGACTGAGTTCATCACGGTATCCGGCCCAGTCTTGAATATTTTTATTTGGCATGACTTAAAGAGTTTTGTATTGAAAAAGTGAATTCTAGCGAAGTCACACTAATTTAGCTCATCAGACATATTGAATCTGAATGGCTAGAAGACAACGGCTGATTTTGATAACTTATATTTATACAACCATTATTACAAATTTGCAGATATGAAGGATTTTTGAAGCCTTTTACGTATCAAGTCAGCCTAGTGTCTTTGTCTAGAAACCTTTCTCAATACATACAAATTTATGATTTTTAATACCTTCCATTTCGGAAGTTTGATAGATTGTCAGTGGCTTAGAACGCCAGGACCTCGACAACATTGTCCGTTTATTGGAGAGGTTCAAACCTCAGCCGGGGCTGCCGCCTTTACTCAGCTTTAAATGAATGAAAATACGTCTACAAGGGCTGCACGATAATTATCGTGCCTAATAATGAAAACGCGAATATTTACCATAAAAATAGTTTTATTGTTGATCTGTTGAGTTATAATTTTTCTTCATGATCGTTTGGCTTAAGGTCATTAAAAAGCTGTTGATACGACCAAAAATGTGCCTCATCGAAATAATGGTTTTAGACCCCAAGTATGTTTGTACGATATCCGTTTCAGACAATTTTGAGTAGATCTAGCAATGTCCGTCCGTCTGTCTGTCTGTCTGTCCGTCTGTCTGGCTGGCTGGTGCGCACGATAACTCTCGAACGGATCCATCGATTCGGTTCAAATTTTGGGTATCGAAATATTTTGTCCAGATTCGATTTAAGTTCGAAGATGGGCCATATAGGTCCACTCCTTCAGGTACCTCCCCCACAAATGTTCAAAAATTGACGCAAAACTTGTGCGCACGATAACTCTTGTAGAGAATGACCGATTTGGTCCATACTTTGCACATCGTGTAATTTTTACCAAACTTAGATGAGGTTCCAATATGGACTCAATCGGTCCACTCCTTCGGGTACCTCCCACACAAAATTTCGGAAAAGTTCAGTTTAGGACCTGGTCTCGAATCGCTTTGATTTTTGTTTACTCAAGTTGTATTTGCTGTCCTCTATACGACGCTGTATGTTTCACTAGGCGCAAGTCCATACTTACTCAGAAAATAGCCTGAAAGTTACAAAAAGCCCTATGACACCGTGTGTAGTGGTTGGAGCGCATGATAACTCTCGAACGGACCTGCCGATTCGGTCTAAAATTTTGCTTTCGTAATATTTTGTCCATACTTAGTTCAAGTTCAAAGATGGATTATATCGGTCCACTCCTTCCGGTACCTCCCCCACAAAAGTTCGAAAATGTCCGAAAAATTTGTGCGTGCAATAACTCTTGAAGGAAGTAACCGATTTGGTCCATACATTGCACATTATGAAATTTCTACCAGACTTAGATGTGGTTCCAATATGGACTGAATCGGTAAACTCCTTCGAGTACCTCCCACACAAAATTTTGGAAAAGTTCAGTTTAGGACCTGCTCTCGAATCGCCTTGCTTTTTGTTGTAACATTTTGTATTCACTGTACGAAGGTACAAGTTTCCTCAGGGGCAAGTCCATACTTCCTGAAAAAATAGCCTGAAAGTTGAAAAACAAACCCTATGACACCATGTTTATGGATGGAAGCACAAGATAATTCTCGAACGGAAATGCCGATTCCGGCCAAAATTTGGCCTTCGTAATATTGTTTCCAAACTTAGTTTAAGTTCGTAGATAAGCCATATCGGTCCACTCCTTCAGGTACCTACCCCACAAAAGTTCAAAAATATTCGGAAAAATTGTGCGCACGATAACTCTTGATGGGAGTGACCGATTTGGTCCATACTTTACACATTCTCATAATATCTACCAGATATAGATCAGGTTCGAATATGGAATATGGAGTGGACAAATATCCACTCCATCCCGTACCTCCCACACAAAATTTTGGATAAGTTCACTTTAAGACCTGCTATTAAATCACTTTGATTTTTGTTAAAGCAACTTACATTCGCTGCCTCAATTACGATGGTAAAAGTTGTTTCAGGGGCAAGTCCATACTTTTTGAGAAAACAGTCCGAAGGGTGTAAAAACCCCCTATGGCACCCCCATGGTCTATGTCGGTCCATTTCTTTAAGTACCTTTTTCGCAAAATTTTTGAACTTTAATCCTAATCAACATTTTTATCGGTTCATACGACCAAAATTTTGAAACCCCCTAAATACATATGTTTTTTGTGAAAAAAGTGTTTCAATTTGCACAGGCTGAGGGTATATCTCTGTCGGCAAAGCCGACTGATACTTTTTAACTTGTTTTGTTGTTAAATTGTTATTTTATTTTTATCCAATATTTCAATTATCTTCGACAATCATCTTCAGCGATCTGTACTTTAAAAACACAATTTTTCATAACAACAGGTTATATATTAAATATAACACAATCAAATTACATGAATTTTTGGAAGACTATCCGTTCCTTTCTTGTGGTAACGTCAAACTAAGTTTTCTTTCGTCCGTTTTTATGCACTAAGTTTCTATACCTATGTATGTGCACAGAGGTCTGTGTCTGTTTTATAATTGATTCTTTTGACATTCGGTATATTAATAATGTGTAGCATCTCTAAAGTAAAGCGTTTTTTATAGTTATTTTCCGTTGCTAGTATCTCCACATCTTTTAAATTTGGTTTATGTTTGTTTTCTTAAGTAGTCTCCCGCATGATTTATACGCTTTTTCATGCGCTCAAACCAATTGTTCAAGCTCTTTTTCCACTTCGATTTAGACACCTTCAAAACACGGTTTTTGAACGCTTCAGCAGCATCCTCTGGCGACGAAAATCGTTGACCACGCCTTTTTTCTTGATATGCTGAAATCAAATAAAGTCATTGGGTCGCCAGTCAGGGATGTACGGCGGATGACCCATCAATTCCACGTTTTGTCCGGTCAAACAGGAGTTGGTTTGAATCGATGTGTGAGAGCTCGCATTGTCGTGATGCAGAATGATTCGTCTTCTCTTGTTCGTTTTTCGAATTTCTCAGAAGACTTCAGGCAAACAAATTGTAGTGTACCACTCAGAACTAACCGTCCTACATTTCTCAAGCCTTATAGAAACAGGCAGCCATTTGCTTTGAAGTGCTTCTTCCATGAAGAACTTTCGTTGGATTTGGCTCGCTTTCGAAGGCCTAAACGGTGGAATACTATTTTGTTCGGGCTCCTAAGCATAGATCCAAGATTCGTCGTCTGTGACGATCTTAATACGTCGTTTGAAGCACCGCGATTGTTTTTATTCACAATTTCTTTGCCAAAATCCACAAGAGCCTTCTTTAAGCGATTATACAATTTTGCCGGATATAACGAGAAAAAACCATTGTTGTATATATATTTTTTTATTTATTTATTGACTGCAACTAGTTCACTAAGACTAACAAGCAATTTTTATCGTGTTTTACATGTTATGGCATATAAGTATACATATGGTAAATAATAATAACAATATGTACAAATTAGGATCCTAAGAGATCATACGGCTTCTTCCGGTTCAGTCTTCGTAGTACACCTTCTTGATTATTGAGGCTTACTGCTTCTGGATTCACATGAGCTCTGATTCTGGCGTCATGTTTTCTAGCAACGTGTTTAATTTCTTCAGATACTTTTCTTACCTGAAGGTCTTTGTGTAGATCGCTGTTCCTTACGTACCAAGGGACGTAAACCATACTCCTTAGGACTTTATTTTGGAATGTTTGGATCTGATTTGTATTATTCTTTTGGGTGCAACCCCAGGGTTGTATTCCATAGACCCATATTGGTTTTAACTGTTGGTTGTATATTAATAATTTATTTTCTATTGATAATGCAGACTTTCTGCCTAGTAGACCTTTTAATTTTGACCACTTAATATTGAGTTCCTCTGTTTTCTTATTTACATGCTCCTTCCATTTTAACTTTGCATCTAGTGTCATTCCTAGATACTTTGCATTGTTTGAGAAAGGCATTTACAATCCGTCTATGTACACCGGCATATTTTGCAGGCGTTTGTTTGTGAAATTTGTATGTACTGATTTGTTATAATAATAATTGTTCCACAAACATCCCAGACGGGACAGGGGAGACATCTCTCATATCAATGTGTGCACCCCGATTCATATTAGCTCAGTGATATGGGACCTACTGTTTATCGCCGAGTCCGAACGGCGTGTCTTACGACACCACTTTATAGGGAAGTTTTACATGGCTGAAATACTCAGGAAATGTCGCCAACATTACTGAGGGGTATTTTGCCACCGTTGAAAATTTTGATGTTGCCTGGACGGGGAATCGAACAAACGACCTTCTGCGTGCAAGGCGGGTGTGCATTGCATTTGTTATGGTTTAGTTTTATTTTCATTCCCTTGTCCATGAGTTTATATTTTGGGTAGCGCTTGCTGCAGGTTGCAATTTGCTTCTCTTTCTGCTGAATCTGCTATTGTTAGGATTGCAGTATCATCAGCGAAAGTAGCTACAATCGAAGTTTGAGGCTCTGGTGTATCTTATCAAATGCTTAAGATACGTCGAGAAAAACTGCCGAACATATTTTTTTATTTTCCAGGGATTGTTCAATGACATTTGTTATACGATTAACTTGATCGATTGTTGAGTGGGAATTTCTAAATCCGAATTGGTGATTAGGAATAAGTTTATAATTTGTAATTATGGGGTTCAGTCGGTTTAAAAACACTTTCTCTAGTAATTTTGACATCATTGGTAAAAGAGATATCGGCCTATAAGAAGTAACTTCTGTTGCGGGTTTTCCAGGTTTTGGGATCATTAAAACTTCTGCTGTTTTCCAAAGTTTCGGGACATAACTTAGTTTGAAACAGGCATTAAATAATTGGGTAATTTTTGTGAGACAGTTGTACGTAAGTTTTCTCAGTATTTCTGTTGTTATCAGATCAAAGCCTGGACATTTTTTCAGCTTCATGTTTTTGTTTATTTCATTAAGAACTTCACCGATTGTTACTGATGCAAATTCTCCATCCCAAAATGAATTGTGGTTTAGCATTGCAATTCTCTGTAACCTTTTGATCATTTGTTTTGGCCCATTGTGTGTCGTTGATTCTTAATGGAGTCTTTGTTGTAATAGGTCGTCCCAGCAAACCAAATGTCGGATTTCCGACAAGTCTGAACAATTTCGGAAGCAACGTCGTTCAGATTTCGTTCCGATTTCTAAACGATTTTTCGGAGCGGAAATAGTTCAGATTTTGTACCGATTTCGTTCCGATATCGGAACAAATGTCGGAAAGAAATTTCCTTTTCGAATTTCCCAAGGATTTTCTTCAGATTTCGTTACGAAATCGGATCGAAATCGTACGATGTCGCACCGACATTTCGTTCCGAAATTATGTCAACCACTTCATACAACTTTCGTTAAGATATCGTTACGATTTCGGATCAGACATCGGACCTATCGTCCGAATTTTGTTCCGATTTCGTTAAGATATCGGTACGATTGGTTTGCTGGGGTGTTATATTTTTAGTTGCATTCCATAGAGAAAAATCAGTATTTTTATCGCTTGTAAGTGTTTGAAGGTGTTGATGAAACGTAGTATCCTTGAACTGCTTTATATCTGCGCTGAGTTCTTTTGTTAATTTGTTAAGAAGCGTTTTATACGATGGATGACGTGTTTGTTGCAATTTTTTCCGTAGTTTCCGTTTCTGTAGAATTTTTTCTCTTGTATAAGCCGGGTATCTATTTTCCATGTGGAATGTAGTTCTACAGGGAGTACTCTGACAAGCTGCATATTGAGTTGTATCTGTAAGTTTATCAACTTCATGTTCTAACTCATCTGGCCGATGAAGATCAAGTTCGATGATGGGATATATCGGTCCACGTTTTGGTATAGCCCCCATATAACGGTACCCCCCGATTTAAGGTATTTTGACGTTTTCAGCTACATTTTCAAACCGATTTGGCTATAATTTGACATTTAGGGTTCTTAAGTGTCAATAAACATATATAACAAAACTTATACCACGTTTTGGTATAGCCCCCATATAACGGTACCCCCCGATTTGCGGTATTTTGACGTTTTTAGCTACATTTTCAGACCGATTTAGCTATAACTTGACATTTAGGGTTCTTAAGTATCAATAAACTTATATAACAAAAGTTGTGCACATAGGTCCACGTTTTGGTATAGCCCCCATATAACGGTACCCCACAATTTACGGTATTTTGACGTTTTTAGCTACATTTTCAGACCGATGTAGCTATAATTTAACATTTAGGGTTCTTAAGTGTCAATAAACTTATATAACAAAAGTTGTGGACATAGGTCGCCGTTTTGGTATAGCCCCCATATAACGGTGCCCCCCGATTTACGGTGTTTTGATGTTTTTAGCTACATTTTCAGACCGATATAGCTATAATTTGACATTTAGGGTTCTTAAGTGTCAATAAACTTATATAACAAAAGTTGTGGACATAGGTCCACGTTTCGGTATAGCCCCCATATAACGGTACCCCCCGATTTACGGTATTTTGACAGTTTTAGCTACATTTTCAGACCGATTTAGCTATATTTTGACACTTAGGGTTCTTAAGTGTCAATAAACTTATATAACAAAACTTGTGGACATAGGTCCACGTTTTGGTATAGCCCCCATATAACGGTACCCCCGATTTGCGGTATTTTGACGTTTGTAGCTACATTTTCAGACCGATGTAGCTATAATTTGACAAAACTTGTGGACATAGGTCCACGTTTTGGTATAGCCCCCATATAACGGTTCATTTAAGTTCATATTTTCGTATAGCCCAGATACCTCCGAACTAGCTGTTAATGAAGTTCCCACGTTATGTACCGAATTTCGATATTTTGAAGATTCTAGCTAAATTTTTTAACCGAATTAGGAGTTATTTGACATTAAAGGCTCCCATCAAAAACTGTCAACATAGGCCCATGTTTTATTATAACCCCTATATAACAGTACCTCCCAATTTCTAGCCCACCAAAAATTGTCAACATACATAGTTAGATATAGGCACCATAAAAAAGGGCCTCCCGAATGAAGCATAAATGTACATAAACATTATCTGACATTTTAACGTACCCACTTAAAGTTGGGGACAGGAATGAAAAGTAATTATTCCATTTTAGTTCAGAATATTTTATGGTGGAGGGTATGAAAAGTTCGGCCCGGCCGAACTTAATGCTTTTTTACTTGTTTTAAATAGTGTAAGGAAAACGGGAGAATGATCTGAATTCAAATCATAGCCGCTTTCTACTTTTATTCGAGAAACTGGTATTTTCTTAACAAGAAAAAGTCTATTAAGTCTGGAGTTTTGTTTACATCGGCTGGCCAATAAGTTGGGCTACCAGAACTGACAATTTAAGCAACTTAAGTCTTTTGCTGAGCTTAATAACTTTCGTCCTTTGGTGGTTGTTATTCGTGATCCCCAATTAGTGTGTTTTGCGTTAAAGTCGTCGCCAATTATAAATCTTGTATTATGTTTTTGTATCAGACATTTGTATTGATCGGATTTTATTTGATGTCTCGGTGGACTATACAGTGAGGTTATAAGTAAATTTTCCGTTTTTGTATATAATTTTATAGTTGTTCCTTGAAATTCTTCTGTTTGAAGTTTGTCTTCTTCAAAATGTTTCAAACTTTTCCTGACAACAACAGCGCTACCACCTCGTGCGGTGTTCGATGGGTGAATAGTGTGATAAGTTTCACAGTTTTATGTGTGAATGTTGGGTAAAATGTTTTTCGGCAATTAAACAAACATCGATTTTTTCGTTGTTCAAGACAACTTCAAGTTCTCTCTGGTGCTTCTGTAGCCCATTGGCATTCCATAGCATTATTTTTAATGAGTTTGACATTTTTATTGTTGTTTTGATATTTGTTCTAGATAGGTTAAACGGAGTTCAATATTTGTAAAAAACTCTTCTTGTGCACAAAGTCTCGGAAGTATTCGGGACAAAACATTATTTGATTCGTCATGTAATACCGGCTTAGCTACACTCGAGTATGAGCGTTCAGAATTTGTAGGTGCTTTATCATAAGAAGGCATTTTATGATTTGTATACGGTTTCTTCGGCAAATCTTTGGTTTTCAATTTTCTGTCTCTCAGTTTTTACCGTTTTTTTGCAACTTCGCATCCTCCTTCGCATGCGGGGTGTTGTTTACCACAATTACAGGATTTTGGATGGGGTTATTTCTGTGTCACATTCTACTGAGCTATGCTTTCGAGAACATTTAACGCAGCGCGAAGGTTTGTTGCAATAATTTTTGGCAATAATTTGTTCCTCCACATTCTATTTTGAGTAAAACAACTACACGCAGAGAAAAAATATTTTTCGCTTTTGTTGGAACAAAAATATCTGTTTTGGTTCCAAAAATGTATTTGTTTTGTTCAAACATTGTAATCCAAATCCAAAATTACCATCTTTTGTTCCAAACATAGAAAACAAAAACGACTTTCGAATTTCCGCAATATTGTAAAAATCGTTAACAATACCGATTGTAGGAACTATCATAATCTAATTTTGTTTACAAAAAGTATTGTCAACCCAGAAAACCAGCCCAGAAATTTTTGATTTGAGTGTATATACTTCTCATATACACTTTTCACATAACTTGGATATAAATGTCGCGTATAATATTGCAATCATTGATGTACACAATACATGGTTTGCTGCATTGGCTGACAATAAAGACAAACAAAAAGCCACAAGCACCCATCACAACATAAGGAATAATTAAACACAATAACAAACTCCGGTATAACACCAAACCTCAAAGCACAATGAAGATAGAAGAATGAAACAAAACAGAAACAAATAAAAACAAGAGTCTCATTATTGGTATACATACATGTCATACAAACAAAACTCACCGTAATTGTTTTTTCAACACGGCATCGAATAGCGAGAGAAGAGAAAAAATTGTCGAAGAAAAGAGAGAACTATTGTCCAGTTGACAAAAACTATTTTTGTATTTAACAAAACCCAATTGTTGGAATCACAATACTACATTTGGAATTTAACAATATCTTTACAATACATATTTTGCTCTTCGAATATTGTTGGATCAATCATATTTTTTTCTCTGCGTGTATATTAGTCGCATATCTCTGAAATATATGACACACCTTGTTGACAAATGTTATAATCGCGTATAGAGGATAGCATTTATGTACAAAATAATCAAAAAGAATCGTGGTTCAATGCGCGGAATTGTCAAAATATATTGTTGCAGATTTTCCTAATTTCAGGGTATCTATATCCGCCGTTTTAGTGGATGGATTCGAAAGCGGAATGGTCATTAGAGCCGGCGAATAAAAAAACTAAACTCACGCGGGGTTCAAAGGAAATTGAATGACACTTGTAAATTTTACATGAGAAAAATAGGGTTTTCAAGAAAATTTTTTTCGACTTTGGACTCTAATTACTAGTATGCTGTACGCAGCACACTCATGAGATACACATAAAACGACGTAAAATTACGAGTTTTGTAATCTTATGATCAGTTTGGAATATTACCTTGTTGCGCGTATGGATTATTTAAAAAAATCAAAAATACCCCGAAATTCAGGCTTCGAAATGTTAGCATCAATTTTAGGTGGATGCAGCAGTGGATAAATCGAAAAATCATACACTAGTATCATGTTGTCCATGGAGTATTCGTTGCTTCTTTCCGTGGGTATACGCCCATGAAATGCGCTACAAATGGAAAACCAAACTTAATACACCTTCTATACTGTGGGTATATTTTATTAAAAAATAAAGTTTCTAAAGTTTGCATTATTTTTTGGCATTTTGATATTTATTTAAGCACGTTTTAGCATTATTTTAATGGTGACTTTTTTTTTAATGTGGTCACACTGGTCGTTAATGTTGCCAAATAAACTGGTTGAATCACAACCCAAAACAAAAACCGCATTCATGGATCATGAAAAATTAATTAGAAGGTAGAACATAAATACGATACTCCGTTGGAATAAATATACATAAATTTATTGTTGTTGTTGTTGATTGTTAGTTTCTAATTTATTTCCATGTTTGTTCTAAACCTTAGATGTTTGCAAAAAGTTTAACCTTCGATTCAGTATAACTGTGAACTTGAAACTTATCCAATGCCAAAGAAATTTTGGCTTTGTGTATTTTTAAGAATTTGACATTGGACAAAAAAAAAAATAATAATAGTAATAATCGTTGGCACCGCAAAAAAAAAAAGAATATAGTAAATATAAATATAAAGAGATGTTATAGAAATAAATTCAAAGTGAGCTTGTGAAATGGCTGGAAAAATATTTACCATTTAATTGAAAACAGTTCATCATAATGAAAAAGTGTCTTGAAATAAACAAATTGTACCACATACTAAATTTTTGAGTAAAATATATATGCACATTTGACTTTGAATTTGATGATGATACAATTTGAGTGCGGCATAGTTTTATGGGATATGTGGTGATGACAAATGACGCATGCCCTCATAATTGCTTATTATTTGGATATTAAAATTGGAGTGCTTTGTTTAACTATACTTTATGTTATGAACGACATACAACAGTTTTCTAAAATTCGAAGGAAATAGGTAAAAGTAATCTGACGTCTCTTCCTTCATTAATACACTAATGAATTATACACAAATTGTCGTGAGTTCGACACTTGCGCAAAATAACTTCTTATTTTTTAGAGCATTACACTGTGATCTAATTAAATTGCATGTGACAAAAGAGGCAACTTGAAGAAATCCAACAAATTTACTAAAACAATCTTTTATACTCTCTGTCTTTAGACTAAAGAGGGTATATACACTTTCAAAATGAGGCAAATGTGCCTCATCGAAATAATGGTTTTAGGCCAGTGTCGCCCAAGAAGAGGGAAGCCAAAAGTGTGTCAGTAAGTTTGTATGCACGCTAGCTACAAAACAAAAACAAATCAAAACATTTACTCTCTCTCTCTCTTCCACGCTCTTTCCTTGCGTTCGGGTCGTGTGTGTGAATTGCCGAAAATCTTCGTAACCAGCGACAAATGTCTGTTCGGCACTGGTTTAGTCCCAAGGTATGGTTGGACGAAATCCGTTTTAGACAACTTGGAGTAGATTTAGCAATGTCCGTCCGTCTGATTGGCTCGATTTTGCCCAAACTTTGGCTTCAGTAATATTTTGTTCGAACTCAGTTTAAGTTCGAAGGTGAGCCACTCCTTCAGGTACCTCTCCCACAGAAGTTCAACATTTTTGTCTAAGTGCAGTTTAGGGACTGTTAGAAGATCCTATGGAAATTTACCGATCCTACTCCTTGTGATCCTGTTTACAGCAGTATTATACGATGACCAACTGAAATGCCTGGTGGGCGCGATATCTGTCGAAGGAAAATTAATACCAAAATAAGATCCACTTCCAAAATGTCTATTTATTCCTTCAAGTACCTCCTCCGCAACACTTTTGAACTTTAACCATAATCCATATTTTTGTCTGAATACATTATTTTTTGGGAAAAGGATTTGAGTTGATCTGTCAACAGATGAAAGTTTCAATTCACATAGGGTGAGGTTATATCTCTGTCGGTAAAGACAAAAAACCCTGTAAAAATCGGTCGTCACATAAGCTGAACAACCCTTTGTAAAATATTGTAAACAATCTTCTGCATTATCTGAAGGCTGAAAACGATGGTATATTTCTTTAAAATTTTACAAAACAAAACCCATTATTATGTAATGAGTAACGGTGGCACAGATAATGTTATTTCCGACTATATTACCGATAGTTGTGGTACAACATGTATTGTGTTTATTTACAAATCAGAAGTGTGCATTGTGATGAAGTTGAAACCAGGGTTTCGGAGTCGAGGTATTTTTGGCTCGAATCCGGCTCCAGACCAATTTTTTCACGACTCCGGCTCCAACTCCGACGTTAAATTCCTATAATAAAATGTTCACAAATGTTTAAATTTTTCGTATATTTGGGCCCATATAGGCTAATCTGTGGATTTTTCCTAACATTTTATTTAGAAAGGGCATCCGTTAGAGTATAATACTCAACTACAGAACATAAATATGAAGTAAAATTCATATCTATACTTTTTCTACTGAATCTTACATTGGAAAAAAGCAAAAAAAAAAAAATACAAGTTAGTAAGTATTTGTCGGTTTTGCTCTTTTTTTGCACGATCATATTCTGGAAGGAATTTTTATCCGTCAGAAAATATGTGAAAATGAAGTGGCAATACAAATCATAAGGACTACAGGCAGTAAAAATTACACTGTGCAACAAAATGGAGGTGAAAGTCTGGGGCACGGAAAATTCCTCTTGCGAAAGAAAGGCCTTGGTGAGTATATTAAGAACCCCGAAGAACAAATCCGCCGTGAGTCGAACTTCCGCGTTATGGCGTGATGAAGTCTTTGCTAGGGACCCTGTAAGCCGTCAGGAATTAGCGTTATATCTCTGTTCACTGTTGCTATAGCTTATTTTTGAGGTAACATGTCTTCACTTCGACCTTCTAACTCGCTTCCTTTACTGTCCTTTATTTTAAGAGGCGCTATAAATTACCACAGGATGACGTTTTTCAGCTTCGAAATGTTCTGCAAAAATGTCGCTCAGAAAATTTTAGGTACGGCTCTCATTGACAACTAATCGATTTTGTCGCGTTTTTATAGTCATTTTTGACATTTACCCCTGTTTGCTCAGAAAAAACTGTGTTTTGTATTTTTGTATGTTCTGTAACGAATATACCAAAAACAAAATATAGTCATTTTCTGAACAAAAACAGGGTAAATGCACAAAACGACCACGAAATCGCGACAAAATCGATTAGTTGTCAATGAGAGCCGTACCTTAAAATATTCTGAGCAACATTTTTTAAGAACATTTCGAAGCTGAAAAACGTCATCTTGTGTTACTATTATAGCGGCTCTTAAAATAAAGGACGAAAAGGACATTGAAGGAAGCGAGTTAGAAGGCCGAAGTGCTCTACGAAAATAATCCTCATTCGATTTGACTGCAGACATGTCATCTCAAAAATAAGCAAAAACAACAGTGAACAAATATATAACGCTAATTCTTGATGCCTTACAGGGTCTCTAGCAAAACTTAATCACGCCAAAACGCGGAAGTTCGACTCACGGCGGATCTGTCCTTTGGGGTTCTTAATATACTCACCAAGGGCTTTCATCTCCAAAAGAAATTATCTCTGCCCCAAAATTTGTGTTCATAATGTTATAAGCAATTCATGACCAAGTTTTACAATGGATAATATAAGCCAACAGTTTTGGAGCTCTTCGAGTATTTGTCGGTTTTGCCCGTTTTTTGCACGAGAATATTCTGAAAGGAACTTTTATGCATCAGAAAATATGTGAAAATGAAGGGGCAATACAAATCATAAGGACTACAAGCAGTTAAAATTATAAGTAATTCATGAGCAGGTTTTAAAATTGATATAAGGCAACGGGTTAGCGTTCTTCGAGAGCCTAAATAGGTGGCACCCATCCAAAAAAAAAAAAAACAATAAAAACCCTTTATCATGATTTTTTTCGAAGAAAGCCACGAATATTTTGTAGATTTTTCCTTCATCTGAAAGACTTACTAACATAATCTGCTTTCTGAATTTTTTGTTGAAAAATATTAAGGGTCTGTTTATGTATGTCGATAAGAAAATGAATGAGTAAAGGTAAGGTCACATTAGGTAAATATTTGCTGCAGCGACCGCCAGTGTGCGCTTACTGACAGCAAGTTAGCATAAATTTCAATGCATTATTTACCCTAATATGTTCTCAGTAAACGCACACTGCCAGTAACTTAAGAAACACTACCAAATTTGAGTGTGTTTTTCAAATTAGTTTTTTGTTTTGAAGCAAAAGCAAAAGAAATAAAATTTGGAAAACTAAAGTTTGTTTCGAAATACATAAACAGTCGGTAAGAAGTTTTGTGGCAAATGACCGTCTACATTAAAGCGTTTTGCGGTGCCTACTCTAGCTCGAAAACTAATAATCCGATTTTCATATTTTTTTGTAGGCTCATCAAGGGCGTCAAAATCTAGTCCTTCATCGATCGATTTTGTAAAAAATATTAGATTTTACAGAAATAGCGGACCGAAAAAAACAAAATTTAAATTTTGGGTTTTGGGTGATTAAAAATTAAATCGATCGATGAATTACTAGAGGAACATTTCTATAAAAATGTTTAATATAGAAAGTCTGATCTTGTGTTTCTTTTTCAGTTAAAGAACAAAAAGGACAAGGAAGGAACTAAGCTAGAAGAACAAAACAAAATTATTCATTATATTTATCTGAAAATATTTCATGCCAAAATGATGAATCAATATCGCCAAACAAAGATATAAAGCTACTTACTCAAGTATTATTGGGGGTCAATAAAAAAATCATTACGTCATAACTCAGAAACTTCTAATGAATCATGGATCATTTAGAGTTCTTATTATATTCAATAGGGGCTTTCATTCCCAACGTGAATTTTTTACCTCCAGACTTTGACTTCCATTTTATGTCACAGTGTAATCAATAAAATTTCTCATAGCAAACACAATGTGCTTCCTAGGAGTCCAACAGGTCATTTAATGGAAGACAAGGATGACATCTCCCAAAATACAGGATAAAAAGATCAGAAGATTTTTTTTGTGAGAACACCGCTAGGTCTTCTGACAGAAGACTTGTAGGGCTTATATAAAAGACGTTATATGCCCAATTATAATTCAATTGTCGTAGAACTTTACTTTTGCTTGCAAAAAATTAATGAATCAATTGGACCAAAAAATATTCTGGACATGCATTTTGTAATCAAAATAGAGATGAAAAGAATAGACTTCAAAAGACAGTAAATATCCTGTGAATCGTCCTCTAAATTTGTATAGTATACCGTTTGCTTAAATGTTTTCTTTTAGCTCCTTTTTTTAAAATAAGTAATGATTTTTGAAAAACAAAAATTGTTTCCAGAATTTAATGTTATATTTCTAATTGCAGAACAAACTTATTGAGTTATTTTTTTCGACTCAGACTCCGACTCCAGCTCGACTCCGACTCCGAAACCCTGGTTGAACCACAAAAGTTCTAAAAATAGAATATCTGTATTTCAATGTATTTGAGTGAGGCTTTTTAAAATAATGTGTAAAAGGTAAATTTGAAATTAGTTACGGCTACCAATGTAAATTTCTAATTTTTTCATAATTCAGATGACTTTTATTGGAATTTATAATTCTATGTTATGGGGTCGGGCACTCCCCATGATCTCAATATAAATGTTATTTGTTTTTGCTACAAATGATAGGTTCAGTGCAGATATTAACGATTTACACTTATATATTTGAGAAAAGATTTTTTACGAGTAGTTTGTTTCTGAATTTGTCGCGGATTATTTTCACAGTGCAGACTAATTCAACAATTTAAAACAGTTTTCAAGAAATATGTTTTAACAGGGAAGAGGCGGTAATGCAGCATAATCTCAGTTTTGTTGTTTTTAAATTCTAAAAACAACAAGTTTTTTAATGTGGGATGTAGTTAAAATTAATTTAATTTTGGGAAAGACAGAGAAGACAATAGTTTTGGTCTACGCAACTAGATCTAATCAGTTCTCTTAGTTATTTATATTGAAACAAATAAGTCTTCCCCAATTTTATCACGACTCGAGCACAAGAATAAGTGTGACCGGTGAATTAATTTAAATGCGAATTTTATAAAGACATAACAGTGGAAACTATTTATTTGGACTACGAGGGTTTTTAGATGTCTATGTTGAATAAGCATTTAATTGAATTCATAAAATTGGGGATAAGTTATTTGTTCCAATACAAAGAACTAAGAGAACTGATGAGGTCTAGTGGCGAAATTATAAACTTTCTGCCTTTCCCGAAATTAAATCAGTTTTAACCAACCCCCACTTTAAAAACTTGTATTTTATTTATTTAATTGAATTCATAAAATTGGGGATAAGTTATTTGTTCCAATACAAAGAACTAAGAGAACTGATGAGGTCTAGTGGCGAAATTATAAACTTTCTGCCTTTCCCGAAATTAAATCAGTTTTAACCAACCCCCACTTTAAAAACTTGTATTTTATTTATAATATAAAAAACAACAAAACTGAGGTTAAGCTGCATAACCTTACAATAATAAAGTAGTTATTTAAAAACTATTTTATTATTGTAAGAAAGAGCGTACATTCGAACATATCAATATTGTTTCTGCCGAATCTTACATTGAAAAATAGCAAAGTTAGAAAGTTTTTGTCGTTTTTACTTTTTTGCACGAGTATATTCTGGACGGAATTCAAAATATGTGAAAATGAAGGGGCAATACAAATCATAAGGACTACAGACAATAAAAATTGTAAGCAATTCATGACCAAGTTTCAAACTGGATGTAAGCCAACATTTTAGTGTGCTTAGCCTTAAAGAATACCCTCAGTTGTAAAGCTCAATAAAAGCCATTTTCCATAATTTTTTTTCGAGAAAACTACGTAACTTTTTGGCAGATTTTTTTTTCATCTGAAAGAGAAAAATAGTACGAAGTTTTGAGGCCGTCTGCGAAACCCTGTTTTTATATCCTCAGCATTTATGCTAACGAGGGTATATACCCAGCAAAAATTTGGATCCGGTAGTCATTACGTAATCCTTTACAAAGTAATGTAAACAAACTTCTTTTCGCATTACAAGTAATCTGAAAAGTAATGGGTTACTTCTTAAAAAATTTACAAGGTAAACCTACTTACTTTACTCCTCACTAAGTAATGACGACGGTGGCACAGTGAGTGTGTGTCCGACTATAAATCCTACGGTTGTGTGTTCAACGCTCACCGTCGGCACGCGAGTTTTTTAATTAAAAAATAACAATTCGTGGTGCACATGTGTACTGCACATTTAAGTTCTTATGCAACCCTTAATATTCGTGTGCGTGGCATAGTGTGTAGTGTCTTTGGCTAGAAATCAGAGGGTTCGTGGGTTCAATTCGGGCAGACAGCGAAATAAAATAAAGTAAAATAAATGTAAAATATAAAGAGTCGAGTTTTAATTCCATTGAGATCGGTCACGTATTTACCAAGCTCCAAGTGTTTATCCGTCAGACACTACAATCGGATCAATATCTCCTTGCTTCGACTTTAGCACCATAAATCTCGTGACCAGCTACCGGGAAACATTGAATAGTATTCGGTTCCAACTTTATTTGTCACAAAAATTGTGTTTTTAAAATCAAACTTTATAAAATTTATCACTGGAAAACAAATTCCTTTATTTTGACTCAAAAGTGAAAAGAGTTTCTCCGTCTGGCTAAACAAAAACAGCTGTGTTTACTCTGTCTAACAAATAGTGGTTTTGTAAAGTTACCACATTAACAAATTGGGATATCAACCAGAAACACAATATAAGGAAGAAGAAGAACGTGCGAACAATTGAAGTTATGCCTAAAAGTATGCCATCCCCCACAAAAAATACACCACGTAGCACTAACAGTACAGTGGCTCACGGCGAACAAATGGCTAAACGCAAATTAATAGAAACTTCTCCTGAGAGTCCTGTCATGGTAGCGAGTATGAGCACTTTAGATCTCATGAAGATGATGCATGACTCAATGTCTAAACTGCTAGACGAGAAACTGGAAAATCTACCATCAAAAGCGGACATACAGGATATAAAAAGCAATATGGAGAGTATCAGAAGCGATGTTGAACGTCTAACCACCGAGAATGCAGAATTGAAAGCTGAGATGAAATCGCTAAGGGAGGCCAAGGAAGAGGGTAGTAAAAGACTGCAAAGACTAGAGGATCAGCTAGGTCGTAAAAAACTGATAGTTAGAGGATTACCATGCCAGAAATCAATATATGGAGCAGTTAATAACTTCTTTCGATACAACCTGAGGATGAATAATGAACCGGAAGTAGAAATTGTTAAGAAGATTAAAGAATCAAAAGATAGAATGACATTGCTTGTTGAATTTAGAGATGTAAAAACTGTAGCGGAAGTGCTGAAGTGTACAAAATTCCTAGCAGGTTCGTCTATTTTCGTCGAACGAGACTTGAGTGGGGTACGTCTGCAGAAGAAAAGAGTTATGCTGTTGCTAAAAAAGGAAATTCAGAAGATCAATAAGGAATTAAAAACTGGTGTAAGAGGAGAACAGCTTGTGGCAGAGGGTAGAACATTTCATTGGGACGGTGATTTCAAGCTAAAGTGCGGCCACAGCTGCGGATTAGAAGTGTTAACCAACATCTTTGGAGACGGTATCCGAAATCTAAATATTAGCTATAACAACTTGGTGTCGCAGTTAGACTCAAAAAACTATTGAAGATAACTAAAACAAATACAAACAAAAGAGACATTAATAAACAAATAAATCAGAAAAATAACGAAATAGAAACAATTGAAAATAAGGAAAATCATACATTAAACATTGTAGCTTACAATATTCATGGGTTGCATAGCAAAAATCTTCACCACCATTTCTACGAATATATACATAATTTTGACATTTTCATTTTATCGGAAACTCACGTTGAGGCGCATAAGGAAGAGTTCTTCGCAGGTAAATTTAGAAAATTTAAAATATATTGGAACGCTGCTAGTAGAAACAACACTCGGGGGAGAGGTATTGGAGGAAAATTATATGGTATAAGAAACGATCTGGAAAGTAAGGGCTTCAAGCATCGATTTTTTCAACGAGGAAACCAAGATGTACTTAAATGTGAATTTGATTCTATTATCTTCGAGATTGTACCAGTCTACTTAAGAGGGGCTAACTGGGTTGATGATTTTGATACATTAAAAGGAGCTGTGGAAGTCTACGATAATATGAAAATAGTCATGGGAGACCATAATGTACGAATAGGAGAAGAACAAGAGTTGCCCTCTGAACTATCCCTAATTTGTCGTTACACAAGGCAATCAGAAGATAAAATTACAAACACTAACGGAAGAAAATATGTTGAATTTTGTGACAACAGTGGCCTTGTTGTGTTGAATGGTAGAACAACAGGAGATATGGACGGTAGATTTACTTTTGCTAATAGAAATGGTCGTTCTGTAATCGATTTGTGTGCAGTTTCGTTGGAAATGTTAAGTATGGTAAAGCTATTTAGAGTGGATGATCAAATTTGGTCAGACCATTTTCCAATAGTCCTAACTTTGTCGATACCCACCTTTAATCGTAAAAGGACAGAAAAACTTAATCTTTTGCCAAAATTGAGATGGAAAGATGCTAACAAAGAAATCTATCAGGTATCTTTAAACCAACACTTAAACAATCTACCAGAGAATCACAAAATTAAGGATATAATAGAAATTATAAATAAATCTTACCCTAGAGCTCGGACCCAATAACTTTGAATTTTAAGAACAAATGGTTCGACTTCGAATGCTTAAAAAGCAGAAAGAAAACAATGAAGGCGCTGAACACATTCAGAAAATCCCAAAATACATGTGATAGAGTGGCATATATACAGCATAAGAAAAATTACGACAACTTATGCCAAATTAAAAAGGAAAGTTATTATAAAAATTTAGAGGAAAAGCTGGACACAATATATAACAGCAAGACCTGGTGGAAACTTGTGAAAGAAATTAGGCAGTCAGACGAAGACCTCGGTTGCTGTATAAAGGCAGATACTCTGAAATTGTATTTTGAAAACCTCCTAAACCCACAATGTATGACTACAGCGATTTATTATGCTCCTAACAATTTAAGTGATATATATTTAGATAGAGAATTTACAGTTGGAGAAATCAAGGACCAATTAAAGAATGTCAAACTCAATAAAGCACCAGGTGATGATCGGATCCCTTATGAATTTTTTATGTACGCAACCGATGACTTCTTAACGAATTTGGCGAATATATACACAAAAATCTTAAATGGTTGCGATGACTTCGAAGCATTTAGAACTGGAATCATATTTCCAATCCACAAAAAGGGAAATATAAATGATGTTAATAATTACCGCGGTATCACATTTATGAATTGTATTGGCAAGTTGATGATCGGAATGGTGAACGGCAGAATTACTGATTGGATTAATAGACATCAGATATTAAACGAGTATCAGGCAGGCTTTAGGAAAGGATACTCCACAGTGGACAACATCTTTAGTTTATCGGCTGTAGTGAATCTGAAATTTAATGACAACAAAAAGGTGTACGCATTTTTCGTTGACTTCAAGGCTGCCTTCGATAGAGTGCCACGAGATAGATTAATATATAAATTACACGAAATTGGCCTTTCCTCAAAAACTATTAGATTCATTGAAGGGATATACAAAAACACGAAGTCGGCAGTATGGTCAGGATCCGAACTATCAGATCATTTCAACACATATAGTGGAGTCAAACAAGGATGTTTATTGTCACCAATTCTATTTGCAATTTATTTAAACGATCTGCACGAACATCTAGAAGGCGGACTTTATGTAGACGATACTAACATCCGCTTACTAATGTACGCGGATGATATCGTAATAATGGCAGACAACCCGAAAGTATTACAAAGCATGATTAATAATCTAGACTCTTATTGTGATAAATGGGGTATGGAAGTGAACCAAGCTAAGTCTGAAATAATGATTTTTAGGAAAGGTGGTAAACTATCTTCAAATGAAAATTGGAAATACAAAGGTGAAACGTTAAGAGTAGTGAACGAGTACAAATACCTCGGAATAATACTAACACCCAAATTGTCATTTACCAAACACCTCGTAAAAAAAGAAGAGATCTTGAAATTGACCTTAAACTCAACATGGAAAACATTTATCTCAAAACCATCTGTGAGCTTAACAGCGAAATGGAAAATGTTCCTAGCTGTTTGTCGTTCGATACATAGCTATGGAGCACAAATCTGGGGTCATTCATACTTTAATTTAGTTGATAAAATATATCGTTTTTTTATCAAAAAAATGTTACGTCTCCCTGATACTACGCCTAACTATGTAATATCACTGGAAACTGGATATGAACCTGGTTATATTTATACCTACACTCTACATATGCAATACATGGCAAAAGTGTTATTTGATCTCCAAAGTCACAGATTGCCCCAAATACTGGCCTCGAAAGTTGTCAATAAAAAACTGGCTTGGTTTCGGGACTATACATCACAACTTGCGCAGTACAACATTGAACACAGTAGTATTATGCTGAATAAAAGGAATTGGTTAGAGGCAGGGCAATTGCTATTGCTAGAAATGAAGAATAGTTCCCGTAACGAATCGATACAAAACGCTCGTTCTAGCGAATTTCGCATATATAAGCACCTTGATATAAATGCGGGTTCTTTTTACTGTAATGCCAATTTCAGTCAAGAGCAAATATCATTTATTATGAAAGCTAGAGGTGATTTGTTCTGGTTAAACTTTAACAAAAATAGAACTGGTGATGGACAAAATTGTTCTTTGTGCAATCTGGGAGAATCCGAAACATTAATTCATTTTGTCGGAAGATGTCCAGTATTGAATAGTATACGGATTAAATACTTTCATGAAACCCAATTAACGCAAAACGAGATTATTAATATTTTAAATGGTGGTGAAGTTTGGTGCTGGCCTCAATTGCACAGGTTCTTAAAAGAAGCATTGAGATACAGAAGATTATTAATAGATGAATTTAATTATTAACATTATTAAATAACTCGATATTCCAGCAGACGGTCAAATCCGACCATGCTGTAAGTTTCTTTAAAAATCATACGAAAACTGTTTGTTAAAATTATATTTTTTATAATGTTATTTGAAAATAAAGAAACAATTGAATTGAAAAAATTGAAATTGAAAATAAATGTAAAAAGTGTGATGAAATTAAAAACAAATTCTCTACATCAACTGTTCTAAAAATAGAATTTTTTTACCTTACTTTTCAACTTCTAGTGGCCACAGAATAACTAGTTATTCCAGTGGTCATAAAATAACTACAAACTGAGTGCGACATGCCCTTGTAAACATAATGGGGAAGAAAGGGGGTTTGAGAGTAGTTACGGCTGCCAAAAATCCCTTACGAAACCCATGATTTTGGGAGGATTTTTTTTTGCTGGGTACACTTTCATACGGGCAAAATGTGCCTCATCGAAATAATGGTTTTAGACCCCAAGTATGTTTGGTTGAAATCCGTTTCAGAAAATTTGAAGTCGATTTAGCACTGTCCGTCCGTCTGTCTGGAGCGCACGATAACTCTCGAACGGATCAACCGATTCGTTTCAAAATTTGGCTTTCGTAATTTTTGCCCAAGCTTAGTTTAAGTTCGAAGATGGGTTATATCGGTCCACGCCTTCCGGTACCTCCCACACAAAGGATCGAAAATATTCGGAAATTTTGAGCACACGATAAATCTTGAAGGAAGTAACAGATTTGGTCCATACTTTGCACAACGTGAAATATCTACCAGACTTAGATGAGGTTACAACATGGACTCAATCGATCCACTACTTCGGGTACCTCTCACACAGAATTTCAGAAAAGTCCAGTTTAGGACCTGCTCTCGAATCGCTTTGATTTTTGTTGTAAGAACTTGTAGTCACTGTCCAATATACGACGGAACAAGTTTCGTCAAGTTTATACTTCCTGAGAGAATAGCCTGAAAGGTGAAAAACCCCTATGGCACCATATGTAGTGGTTGAAGCTCAAGATAACTCTCGAACGGATCTGCCGATTCGGTCCAAAATTTGGCCTTCGAAATATTTTGTCCAAACTTAGTTTACGTTCGAAGATAAGCCATATCGGCCTACTCCTTCAGGTATCCCCCCACAAAATTTCAAAAGTGTTCGGTCACTCTTGATAGGAGTGACCCATTTGGTCCATACTTTACCCATCCTAATAGGTCTACCAGATATAGATCAGGTTCGAATATGGACTATATTTGTCTTCTCCTTCTGCTACCTCTCACCCAAATTTCGGATAAGTTCATTAAGACCTGCCTTCGAATCACTTTGATTTTTGTTGAAGCGATTTGCATTCGCTACCTCCATTACGACGGTAAACGTTTTTTCAGCGGCAAGTCCATATTTCTTGGGAAAACAGCCCGAAAGATGTAAAAAATCCCTATGTCACCATATGTGGCGCTCGGAGAGCACGATTACTCTCGAACTGTTCAACCGATTTGGTCCAACATTTGGTCTTCGTCATATTATATCCAAACATAGTTTCATGGGACAATACCGGTCCACAACTTCCGGTACTTCTCCCCAATATTTAAAAAATGCCACTAAAATGCTAGGACGATATCACTTGAATGGTGCAACTAATTTGGTCCAAACTTTGAATCTCCTAATACTTTGTCAAAATTTAGTTTAACTTCTAAAATGACCCATATCGGTCCTTCCTAAGGGTACCTCCCCCACAAAAGTTCAACATTTGTGTCTTAGTGCGGTTAATTCTTAATCCACATTTTCGTCAGCAAGTTCAAATGTCCAAAAAGGGGTCACAAAATTCTGAAGAGACCTTAAATACATTCGATGTGTCCGTAGTTGAAAGTTTCACTTCACATTGACTGAGGGTTTATATCTGTCGGCAAAGCCGACTGACACTTTTTTACTTGTTTGTTAGCAAAATTACGAAGAGTTGCTGGTGCACATGTAAGCGTTTAAACAACCCTTAATGTTCGTACATGTGACGCAGTGTGTGGAGTGTTTGGCTAAAAAAGTTAAAAATGTACACAAATTCACCTTAACTGCTCTAAAAATCAATGAACACAAACAAACGAAACTATTCCCGTACCATTCAGACAAAGTCACAGACTTTTCAATTTCTCTGAATCGTTTTCTCTAAAAACAAAACATAAACTTTTTAATGCTAAAAGGCAAAAACCGTACCTTTGCTGAAATGTAGTAATAGCCGAGGACAACAACAACAAAATCAATAGCACAGCGTAATTCTTGGAACGATCAGTTGCCGCATTCGTATCCAAAGATGACCCACAAGAAAAGAAGCTTGATGTGTCAACAACTATGTACGTGTACGATGTATGAGTTCTACTTCAGGGTGAGGTAAACATACATCCACCTTTGCTGTCAGTTATTCATGTTTACTCCTGCAAAATGGACCGCGAACCACGTTGAGAAAAAGAAATTTGATGATTCACCAACAATGTACGTGTACGATGCAGTTTTGCTCCAGGGGGAGGCAAAATACATCCACCTCTACCGTTAGTTAGTCACCTTTACTCCAGGGGGAGGTTCCGCAGTAAGTCTTCAACGGCATCTTTATGCAATTACTACAGTCTTATTGGCACAATAGCAGTTTCAACATCCGATTGTTCCTGATGCAGTCCATCCTAAGCAGATGCAAAACTGATGCAGGTTACAATAGAAGTTCAACAATCCGTAATTTCTGATGCTTCATCGGGACGCTTTCAGCATCAGAGGGGGAGACTGAAGCAATCCATATTTCAATAATTACACTTTCATGCCCTCTACATTTCAATAGTAAAAATTTTCATAGTTTTGTACCTTTGTCATTGTGAGTTTGTAAATATTCCAATTTCCCATTGTGATTGATTCATTGTATTTTAAAGTTAACTGACAGAATGCAACTATGTAAATAATTTATTCTACTACTCTTGTAAAACAACTCATTAATTACTACTTTCGATATACCATTTTATGCAACTGTAAACTGTTACTAATATATTTACGCCCTACTATTTCTTCTCACGATTAGTACTTAAGCTAGAACAAAATTCAATAAAATCGCTCAGTTTGTGATCTACATTCTAACGCGTTACATAACCATCAGATAAGATCCCAAGAGGTGATCTCCGTTCTAACACGTTATGGTATCTATCAGATAAGATCACAACGAGAGATCAGTGAGTAATAGCCGAGGACAACAAAATCAATAGCACAGATCACAATGAGACAATTTGTCCGTCCGGCAGTCTACAACAATCCTCACTTGTGTTTTCCTGAACAATCGATACCAGATTGTTATATTTTTAATTTCGGAAGTTTTTTTTCGAAACTGAATTTTTTGAGATATGCCACTTTTTGAGTAAATGAGCGATATGTTTTAGCGTATTTTTCCAATTCTAGTGACCATAGAATATCTAGTCATTCAGTGCGACATGTCCTTGTTAGGACTACCAAAAATAACTATAAAAATCCGTTACTTGGCAATGATTTTTTTTGCTCGGTTATATGGAGACTTTGTACCTGTTGTGAACATTTTTACTAGTAATGTACATTACGGTAGTAACATCATTTCTCAAGCTCACTATTTGAAAAAATACCCATTCCTTTTAACATTATATTGAAAATTTATCTAGGAAATGAGGCCAGTAGTAATATTAATTCCATTAGTTTTAATTCTGCACGCGACATATGCAGTACCACGAACTACTGTAAGTATTTAGCAATTTGATTTGCAATCTGTCATAATTTTGGAACGTACAAAATCATGTTTATTCCTCTTTATTTAGGCTGATCGAATAAAAAACTTCGGCTATGACTCTGAAACTCATAAGGTTCAGACAAAAGATGGTTACATTTTAAATATATTTCGTGTCATAAACTCTACAATAACTGGACGACAGAAATCTCCTGTCCTCATGATGCATGGCTTAATCAGCTCTTCAGATGCATGGGTACTTAGAGGACCTAAGGATGCATTAGCTTTCAATTTGGCAGACAATGGCTATGATGTATGGTTGGGAAATTTCCGTGGTAACCCATATGGTAATCGCCATGTTTCACTCTCAACGACCGACCCAACATTTTGGCAATATTCATGGGATAATGTGGCCGTAGATGATTTACCAGCCACCATAGATTATATACTACGCACAACCAAACAAACTTCGTTGCATTATTTTGGTCACTCGCAGGGATCTGCAATAATGTTTGCCCTACTCTCCACACAGCCAGCATATAATCAGAAATTAAAAACTGGTCACATGTTTGCACCCATTGCCTTTATGACACATGCACGCTCCAAGCCAATACGTCTCACAGCACCCTTCTTGGGTAGATATAGCAAATTGGACCCCATAGTTGGTGATCGGCCTTTCTTTCAAAATCCAATTGTACAACAAATTCTTGGAATACCTAAATGTCGAATGGCGTCGACTCAAAATTTTTTGTGTGATTTTTGGCTAACATTTACAGTGGGCTACTCCACACACCTACCCAAGGTAAGTCAACAAGAAAATGAAGAATATTCTTTAAATTTGGAAATTAAATTTGAAATGCGTTTAGTCTCTCTATCCGGACATATTTAACACCCATCCAGCCAGCTGTTCTACACATCAATTTATTCACCTGGTACAGGCCTATGTTTCGGGACATTTTCGACCCTATGATTATGGCTTGGAGGGAAATTTAAAACGTTACAACCAAACAACACCTCCCGATTATCAGCTGGGCAACATAAATCCACGATTTCCTTTACATTTATACTACAGTGACAACGATGTTCTGTCAGCGAAAGAAGATGTTGAGTATTTGAGTGGAATTCTGGGGAAACGCTGCGTGCCACACTTTATTGCTGAGAAGAATTTTGCTCATGGCGATTTTATATGGGGTGCCAATATCAAGTCTATATTGAACAATGGAATACTGCAGCAAATGAATAAGGTGGAACATTTGCTGCAGAAGGAAAATAAGTCGTAAGGGGGGGTTAGTCGTACATAGTATACTACTCATTTAGAATTAAGATAACGAGAACATTGATTGTGATATAGTCGTAATTATAATTATTATAAAGGTCTCGTCAAATAAAATTTGATTAAATTGTGTTGATGAAGTTTTATTAAAAAAAATCAGGGAAATTAAAACAGCCCCGTAAAAAAAAGGAATAAGTCGAACAACCAATTACAATGTCATGTATACAAGCTACATTTCTCCTTACCAGCAGTTCAATGTATCGCAAGCGGATAAAATGAAAATGTGTGGTGAAAATGAAAACAAATTTTCCATTAACAGGGACTGGATTCTTGTTCTATGAAAATTTGAAATGAAAAATATTTCCTTTATAATTTTTTTCATTTGACGGTTTTTATACCCTACACCAGCATCCGGTAAAAAGGGCCACACGTGCCCTTGATGAGAATAACAGCAGAACAACCACCACTCAGTCTTCCTTCAGAAGTCAATGGAGAATGTTTCGGGTTCGCTAGTTTCAATGATTTTTAATTTTAGCAAAGTATTGACGCACACGCTGTTTGTGGAGAGACCGCAAACAATGCGTTTGTATTGGTGCCGGTACCTGCCCTACACCACACTGTGGGATGGGGTATTATGTGTTAGTGCACTTGTATGGATGACGTAAGGGATGGAAGATAACAAGGAACGGTCCTGACCGGCTTTAACATGGCAAAGCCCAGGATTTATCTTGGTCCCTCTTTCATCGCAAGTGGACGCTGACCTGCCCGTGGTGTCACTTGGGGAACTGCCTTTAACACCCGTTAAATGTAGTGTGCTAACATGTGCCGCGCGTTCACCCATAAGAACGTTAAAAACTTGGGTTTGGGCGTCGAGTTAGTAACCCTCCCCTAGAAAAAACAGCCTACTATGAAAAAAACGAATGAAAAGAAAAACAAACCCCTCTAAAGTTGACGAACCCCGCAAACGTTTTAAAGACCATGATCTGCGAATCTACACCTGGAATGTTCGCACTCTTTATAGAGAAGGTGCAGTCTTCGCATTGGCAGACGTACTTGAAAAGTACAAGGCCGACATTACTGCCATACAGGAAATACGATGGAATGGGAAAAGCGTCACAACAACACCTTAAGGTGACGCACTGTATTATAGCTGCCATGACATAAAGCATGAGTTTGGTTGCGGATTTGTAGTTGGTCGGAGATTACAACATCTGGTCTCCAGCTTCACCCCAGTGAATGAAAGACTCGCTGCAATGCGATTAAAAGGTCTTGGATGTACGATCGTTCCGAGATGCAAACATAGACTCGGACCAGTACCTTGTTGCAGCAAAGGTACGTACCAGATTAAACTTAGCAAACAAAGTGCGAACAGGCACAACACGAAAGTTGGACAACGGTAAGCTCCAATCACAACAGATAGCCACAGAATATTCCACTCACCGGGCCCAACTGCTTAATGAAAGCACTCCTCGTCCCGATAACATGTCAGCACAATGGTAAAATATTGCCTACTCCATGCAAACAGTCGCAAAGTCCATACTTGAATTCCAGAGACCTCCACCACGGAATTCATGGTATGATCAGGAGTGTCGTGCTGTTACCGAAGAGAAAAATGCGGCATATGGGACTACCTTACAATCCGTAGCAACTCGTAGCGCGCGAGAGAGGTATCGGGAGAAAAGGAGGAGAAACGTCTTTTCTGCAGGAAAAAGAGAGAAATGGAAAGGCCGGAGTGTGAAAAAAACCAAAATGTACAGGAGCCAGAATGAAGTCCGAAAGTTCTACCAAAGAGTAATACATCAAACTGATGGCTTTGGAGCAGGCGCATCCTTCTGTAAAGACCAGCAAGGTAATTTGGTAACTAATACAGATAGTGTGCTCAGGTTATGGAAATAGCATTCTTCCAAACTGTTGGTATCCAATAGTAGCGAAGTCGACGAAGATACCACAGATCCAATCCCAAAAGATGGTATTGAGTATACCACCCGGCCAAGATGAGGTAAAGACAGCAATAAACCGGCTGAAGAATAATACGACAGCAGGAGCTGATGGCCTACCAGCCGAGCTGTTTAAAACCGGAGGCGACACACTGAAAAGGTGTATGCATCAGCAAGTTAGCTCCATCTGGCAGGAAGAACGCGTACCCGACAATTGGAACCTGAGCATCCTGTGTCCCGTTCATAAGAAAGGAGATAAGACTTTATGCTCCAACTAAAGGAGCATAAGTCTTCTCCCTATCGCCTACAAGATAGTGTCAGGGATATTGTGCGAACGATTAAAGCCCATGGTTAATGAAATAATTGGACAATACCAATGCGGCTTTAGACCTGGCAAGTCCACCATTGACCAGATGTTTACCCTGCGGCAAATACTGGAGAAGACCCAAGAGATGCAGATCGACACCTACCACCTTTTTGTCGATTATAAAGCAGCCTTCGACAGTCCGCTACGTTCAAAGTTATTCCAAGCAATGTCTGAATTTGGTATCCCCGTAAAGCTCATTCGGCTTTGTAAAATGACTCTAACTGACATAAGATCTTCAGTTAAAATAGGAAAGAACCTCTCCGAAGAGTTTTGCCTTTCGTGTGATCTTTTCAACATCCTGCTAGAAAAGGTTATATGAGAGGCAAACGTCAAAAGAAGTGGCACAATCTACACTAATAGCCACATGTTACTTGCTTATGCTGATGAGATAGACATCATGGGACGATCAGTAAAAGAAGTAACCGATACCTTTATGAAGGTCGAACGAGAATCTGCTAAAGTGGGTCTGGCGGTAAACGGTGAGAAAACCAAGTTGATGGTGTCGACGCGCAATGCGTCCATAGAGATCGAAAGTTGAAGTTGGTTCCCATAATTTGGAGGTAGTAAATAACTTCGTATACCTCGGCACCGCCGCACTATAGGTAATTTGCCCTGTTTTTGAGGCAAAAAGTCGATTTTGCAACTTTTAATAATAGTAATTTTTTAGTTGGCATTGAAAAAAGAACATGTCAAAATTTATTAATATGAACGATATTTTTCAAAACAGCGTCATTATCGCGGTTTAAATTGCAGTCAAAGTGAGAATTTCGAAGAAGAACTAAAAAAATACATATTGTAAGGCATATTTCAATGTATTTAAAACCGCGGAAAAATAAACCAAATATAAATATATGTAAAATGGAATAGATTGGCAATTGCGAGAGGAATTTATTTAATATATAATATAGCTTAAACATTTTGTTTAGCGACCCAAAAACACAAAAAGTCAGAAATAAATATTTTATTTTTCTTAATCTTACTTCATATAGACTTATACTAAATTGGCCGTGTTTGGCCGTAGTTTTGCCACCTAGAACACATTACTGAAAGTCTTCTGCTAGGTTTCAAAACCCGATTTTGCCCGTTTTTTGATATTTATGAGATTTTATTAGGTTACTTCTCAATAAAATGTCTTAAAATTGTGGAAGTTTGGTTTGAGGAAATAAATAGTAAATGAAAAAATATTGTTGTCTACAATTTCATTGCAAGTAAAATAAGTAATGGCGACAAATTGTTCGGTATATCCGTGGTTTTCTGTAAACGGTGCGGCAGTAGTAAGCTTTATTTTATCTCTCTATTACATATTAATCATTGATACGGTTTAAAGGAGTACTAAACTCGTCTTTATTAAGGTATATTAAAAAAATTATCAAAACTGTAGTAACAATTCGTTGGAAAATCTACTCGCGGGGACAAAATTTGTGTTACTTACTACCGTGATCGTTTTAACCAGTTTGTTGTGTATAAGAAAACTAATGAAAATGGGATTGGAAGAAATAGCTTTGTTCGTTATATACGTAGTTGCTTATAACCGTTGTTCCTTATATCCGAATTTATCTGTAAAAATCTTTATTTTATCTAACTTTTACACATAAATAATTTAAAAAGTTAAAAAATCCTTTAATTCCGCTGTTATTATTTTTTGCCTCAAAAACAGGGCAAATTACCTATAGTGCGCCGTAAACACAACAAACGACATCAGTTGTGAAATAAAACGAAGAATTGAAATAAAACGAAGATGCTACTTTGGCTTAAGTAAGCACTTCAAAAACTAAGTCACAACTCGTCAAACAAAAATAACACTTTTCAAAACCCTGATACTACCCGTGCTTATGTATGGTTCCGAAGCCTGGGTACTTGCGCAAGCAGGTAAGGCAGTGCTTGGCGTGTTTGAAAGAAAATTTATTCGATAGATCTACGGACCAATCTGCGTTGACGGTGAATATCGACGTCGTATGAACAACGAGCTGTATCTGCTATACAACGACATCAATATAGTTAAACGTATCGAGATGCAGCGATTGCGTTGGCTAGGCCATATAATAAGAATGAGCGATAATGAACCCGCTAAAAAGGCGTATAAATTCGAGCCACATGGCGGTGCACGCAGAATTGGCAGGCCAAAGAATAGATGGCGCAAACAAATGGATGAAGAGATGACAAGGCGCGGTATTCCAGAAAGCGAAGCACTAAACAGAGAGAATTGGAGATCTTTTCTTCGTTCGGTCTATGGAACAAATGTTCTGTAATGTGCCAGCTATGTAAGTAATTTTTATACCCTCGGCATTTATGCTAACGAGGGTATATACACTTTCCTGTGCCTCATCCAAATAATAGTTTTAGACCCCAAGTATGTTTGGACGATATCCGTTTCAGACAATTTGGAGTTGATTTAGCCATATCCGTCTGGCTGAAGCGTACGATAACTCTCGAAAGGATCAACCGATTCGGTCCTTCTAAAAGTTCAGTTTATGACCTGCTCTTCAATCGCTTTGATTTTTGTTGTAACCACTTGTATTCACTGCCCCCATACGACGATATCTGTTTTATCAGGGGCAAGTCCATACTTCCTGAGAAAATAGCCTGAAAGATGCAAAAAAAATCCCCTATGACACGGTGTGTAGTGGTTGGAGCGCAAGACAACTCTCGAACAGATCTACCGAATCGGTCCAAAATTTGGCATTCGTAATATTTGGTCTATAATTTGGCCTTCGTCATATTTTGTCCACACTAAGTTTCAGTTCGAAGATGGGCAATATCGTTCCACAACATCCAGTACTTCCCCCCAATATTGAAAAAAGTCACTAAAATGGTATGCACGATATATCTTGAACGTAGTAACTAATTTGGTCCAAACTTTTGATCTCCTAATATTTTTTCCAAATTTAGTTTAACTTCTTAAATGGCCTATATCGATTCTCTCCTTAGGGAGCCTCCCCCACAAAAGTTCAACATTTGTGTCTAAATGCAGATTCGGATGTGTTCGAAGATCCTTTGGAAATGTATACCTATGATATTCGTTGTGGTCCTGTTTACAGCGATATTATGTTTCCGTGGACAAGTCAATGCTTCCTGGCATACTGGTCCAAAAGTTATAAGATGACTCACTGAAATGACTAGTGGGCGCGATATCTATCGAAAAGATTTGACTCTTAAAATATGATGAACTTCCATAATGGACTATGCCGGTCCATTCCTTTAAGTACCTCCTGCGCAACACTTTTGAACTTTAATCCTAATCCACATTTTTGTCGGACAGTTTAAATGTCCAAAAAGGCGCACAAAATTCTAAAAAAACCTAAATACATACGTACATTCGATCTGTCCGTAGATAAAAGTTTCAATTCACATAGGCTGAGGGTATATCTCTGTCGGCAAAGCCGACTGATACTATTTTACTTGTTTATTTTAATTTAGGATCGTCGCATTTGTACTCAATACCTCCAACATGCAAAGTCGGCTACTGGTATCTCGAAGCTACCAATTGCTCCACCAAAAATTGTGGACACGAAAGGAAACTAATTATTCAAATTTAGTTCATTATACTTTATGGTGGAGGTTACAAAAAGTTCGACCCGGCGGAACTTAACGATTCTTTACTTGTTATAGTAATAGGCTGATGGTATGAGATGTTGGCTAAACCGATTTATTCTTTTTCACTTCTTGGACTGAAAAATTGGTATTTATATTTCGTTTGTAAAGTTGCTAATGTTATTTTCGTTCCTTCCCAGCAAAATTTGACGGAAGGGGTTCTTTGCGATGACGTGATTTCATGTCATCTTTTGCATTGGTTCAAAGGAAGTCGTGAAAGATCCGATCTTTTCATTAGGATTTGAACCAATGCAAAGGAAGTCGTGAAAGATCCGATCTTTTCATCAGGATTTGTACCCATTCCATCGATCCAATAGAGATGATGTTTGTGTTTTTATTTACACGCCTGTTTATTTTCATTTTGGTATGTTCCAGTACTGCAAAAATCTACTAATTTTTACTATTTTTTCCGATAACATAAAGGAAAAATTGTTATCGTAGTAAAAATAAGTTGATTATTGCAGTTTCTGGAGCAGACCAAAGTTGTTAGAACTGTCGTCGTGATGTTGTCTTACATTTCCTGCATATCAAACAACTAAAACTTCTAAACAATTGGTATTATATGAAGTCCCAACCATCGAGCTAAAAATAGAATCGGACTGCACACATTGCTATTTTAAAAGTTCCCTTGTCTGTTCTAAATCTGACATAGAACGAAATAAATCAAATCTCGCTTCTTAGAATTTGGAAAAAAAGTCCGAAACGAAAAGGAACAAGAATCTGAAAATAAAGAAGAAACTACTTTTGGAAAGAAACAATTAAAAATAAATTAAATAGGCATAAATGGTATTTTCCATAAAAAGTCTCTCCTCACCGTTCGTTACATTTTGTTCTTAGAGATCCCTAAAGCAAGCCGGGTTGTAGATCCCTACATATTTCCGTCACTAAACAAAAGAGTATAAATTACCAACATGTTGTTATAAAATAACAAAATTATAAAATAAAAGTAATTTACGAAATAAAAATACTTAAAGGAGTGCATTTGGAGTCCATGTCGAAATCTGAACTGGTGATGGGAAGATAATTGAAAAAACCTTTTGTAAGATGAAAGAATATCAGTTGCGGAGAACGGAGGAAGTAATCTTTTGCGTTGCAGCTGTGGTGATTACATTGCAATTTTGGATGTAAACTTTTGAAAAACTAAACTGATAAATTAATTGTAGCTATTTCATGAATTCGTTTGAATTAATAAAGAGTTTTGTTTTTCATGAAAACCATAGTTCAATACAGCATTTCCATTTTCCAAACAAGACATGAAAATTTCATGCCAAGGGGTTGGTGAAAATGACATGCCAAAGCATTGGTTAAAATGACATGTCAAAGCAAGGGTGAAAATGACGTGTCAAAGCATTGGTGAAAATGACATGTCAAATCATTGGTGGAAATGACATGCCAAAGCATTGGTGGAAATGACATGTCAACGCATTGGTTAAAATGACATGCTTAGGATCCAGAAAAGAACGTCATCTTTTGGGGTCCACGCTCATATAAAATTCATCGATGAAGATGCTAAAAAGATGACATGCTAGATCACTTGCACCCATGATTGAATGTCATCTTTGGCATCGAACATTTTGCTGGGTTCTTATTCCTTCCTATTAAATTTATATTTGTGCATGAAGAAATTGTCACAACAGATGTGACTTGTTTAGAAATGAGGAACTCCTTATAGTTTCACACAGGATTATGACATGTCACTAGCTTTGTAAAGCTAGCAACTTCACTAGCACTTCACTAATCTTGACATTCTAATACACGCAACACGCACGGAAATTTAGTGTGTATTTTAAAGGAAATCCACCCTGCCGATTGATTGTGCAAATAGAAAGAGCTGCAATTAGAAATGTCAATCACGTTTCGATTGTCTCTATTGCAGAATACAAATCAATATAAAAAGTGATGTATGTATATTTTTTCATGTCACATAAAATGCGGAAGCATTGACTACTGACAATACAATTGAAATAGTCAGTTTGTCTAGAAATGCGGATTTGAAAAGCATCATGAAAAGAATACTGGCATTAATATATGCATTTGTTATTTCACAATTGAAGCAAGTTGTGCACTGTACAGCTGGGAAGATTACCGTAGGTGTGGATACAAGCTTAAATCTTACAGTTTAAGAAGAAAATAATATCGATTTTGTAATTTTTTATGTAGATCGCAGATTTAACATATTTATTAAAGTTGCCACCGTGGTGCAATGGTATGCACACCCGCCTTGTACGCTGAAGGTCGTGGGTTCAATTCCCGGGCCAGGTAACATTCAACGGTAGCAAAATACCCCTTCAGTAATGTTGGCGACATTTCCTGAGTATTTCAGCCTTGTAAAACTTCTCTATAACTGGTGTCTTAAGACACCGCCGTTCGGACTCTGCGATAAACTGTAGGTGCCATATCATTGAGCTAAAATTAATCGGGGTGCACTCATTGATATGAGAGAGGTCTCCCTTGTCCCTCCTGGGATGTTTGTGGAACAATTATTATATATATTAAAGCGAAACCCAAAATGTTACCACAGCAGATGGATTTACTTTACAAATATTTGGCTCTAAAATTTCGAAAGAACTTATTGTGGTAACCGGCTGTCCTCATGTTCTATGGTTTACAATATGCATCAAATTGTTGGTTACTTTTGTCTATCAAAAGCACAGATATGGACAAAAATTTGAAATCGGTTCAATAAAACGTCTTTTTTTGTTCTAGCATTGCAACTAGCAAACTTTCAATCAGCGAATTAATTTCATTTGATTGACAACCCTATAAGCTTTGTAATGGTATGCATATAAACTTAATCGGTTACTTAAAATCGGTACAAAAATCAGTTTTACTGTCGGAATATCCAGTTCAAAAATTGAGACAATTTCACCAAATCAGCGATTTTCTTTAAAATTTTTTACGTAAATGGAATCCTTTATACGCAATTATAATATTTGCGAAAACGCGTGTCATAAATTACAGAGATACGCGAGTAATATGGTTATTTTACCCAAAATAGAATGTGGAGGCACATCCGCGGTTCATGAAGAATCTATTTGAAATAGGTGTTTATTGACGTATTTTTAATGGGCGCTAATGAAACCGGATGCGCATCAGAATCGTATGCACATTGCGCGACTTTTACCCACTTTATTGCAACAATAGTTTCCAACAATAAGTTTTTCTCTTTTGTTGTTGGTATAATATGCAATTTATGTACCCAATCTCTATAAATTTGGTATCATATTTTTCTACGCATTGTCTAGATTCCGCATATATTTTTTAATTTATTTTTTGAGGGTTTGTACGGGCTCTGGGACAGGATAATTTGGATTAACTTCAACATTTTTTTTATTATTTTTTGATTTTCCGCGAAAATGATAATAAATTTAATAAATATTTATACATCTACGAATATACACCTAGCCCAGAAAGTCTGCGTTCACCTTACTACTTTTCAAAAATGATGCTAAAACTTTAATAAATAGGTAAATGAGATCAGTTTTTCTTTCATAAATATGTTATTGGCACTCTTTAGTACCAGAATAAAAAGAAAAATTCCAGAAAATATATTATTATTGCGAAGATAACGGTAGAAAAGTGTTACAACTGCTAAATTAAAGCCCCAAAAAGTCTGCGTTCACTTTGCATGTTGCAATAATACCGTTAGTTTTTTTTAATTTTTTTGAAGTTTTCTCCCATTTTTAATCAATATTGTCACAACTGGTCATTCTGTGAGGTCGCTTGCATACTTAACTTAAAAAAGTAAGTTATTTCAAGAATGGAAAACAAGGGCAAAGAAATTGGCATCGATAAAAGGAAAATTCTAGATAAATTATGGAAAAAGCTATCGAAATATTGGCGAAACTGTAGGTAGAACGTATTAGTCCATACATAGAGTAATAATTAACTATAAACAAACCAGAAATTTTACGTCAGAACCCAGATCTGGGCATTATATAGGAGCCAAAACCTTACAGTCTCAGCAGTATGCTTTGAAACGTTATGTTGTTGCAACCAAAATTTCATATTTCTTCTGCATTTTGGTTCAAATTGCGCTTTATGATGTTTAGGTAACCATACTTGTCCATTGTCGATTCAATAAATACAAGTTGGCCCACTCCAGAAGCTGCTACACACCCCAAACCAAAACAGTACCCTTGCCTGTTTTTACAGTGTAAAACAAGATTTTGTTTTTTCAAGCGCTGTTCGAGCTTTCTCCAAACAGTTTGAAGTCCTTTCATTGCAAACATATAGAACATGCTTTCAGCCGAAAATATGACTTAATTCCGGAATACTTGGAGGCTTGTTTATGTATTTATTAGCAAATTCAATATGCTTCTGCCTGTTCACTAGTGATATGTACGGCTTTCGCCGTGCGACTATACCATGATATCCAGCTTTATGCAGTATTTTTCTGGCGGTTTGTGCACAAATACTTTTTTTGGATGCCATTTTCACATTTTCAACAATTTTTGAAGTAATTATCGGACTGTTTGTTTTAACTATATTAGTTATGTCCTCCCGTTCTGGTAAGATTTTTGATCGCCCAAAACTGAGCTTTGACCGTCCAGATCTGGGCTTTGACTTCAAAATTCCGATTTTTTTATAGTTAATTATTACTCTATGTATAGACTAATATGTTCTACCAACAGTTTCGCCAATATTTCGATAGCTTTTTCCATTATTTACCTAGAATTTTCCTTTTATCGATGCCAATTTCTTTGTCCTTGTTTTCCATTCTTGAAATATTTTACTTTTTTAAGTTAAGTGTGTAAACGACCTCACAGAATGATCAGTTGTGACAATATTGATTAAAAATGGGAGAAAATTGCAAAAAAATTCAAAAAAATTAACGGTATTATTGCAACATACAAAGTGAACGCAGACTTTTTGGGGCTCTAATTTAGCAGTTGTAACACTTTTTTACCGTTATCTTCGTAATAATAATATATTTTCAGGAATTTTTCTTTTTATTCTGGTAGTAAAGAGTGCCAATAACATATTTATGAAAGAAAAACTGATCTCATTTACCTATTTATTAAAGTTTTAGCATCGTTTTTGAAAAGTAGTAAGGTGAACGCAGACTTTCTGGGCTATGTGTATATGGAATGCTGTTAACGATTTATGCAAAAATTTTCTCATAACAACAAATAAGAATAAAAACCGCTACAACTTTTGCGCGCATCGGCCAATTTTATGAACGCGAACAGATTTTAAACTAGAATTTTTTCCTTAATCTCTATACCAAACATTGTAGATGTGCTCGCAAAAATATTTTAAATTCTTTCGAATGGAATTGCAAAGGAAATTTTGTTTTAACATTAAAATTTTTATGAACTTTAATTTGTTTACTTTCAGAACATGACACGTGCCGCTCCCGCTTCCAGTATTTATAGCGTAAGTAACTGTAATTTATTAAACATCATTAAATGTTTTTTTTATCATTGAATGACTGGTAGAAATATTACGAATACATTATTTTATTAGTGTTGTATTCTTTGTGCCGGGCTTTACACAAGGTTGTTTTGATTTTTAGTTCTACACCTCCAATTACACTGTACAACATTTTTAATGTAATCTGAGGATTTTTTAAACGACAAGAAACCCTAGTTGGGTTTTGTTGTGTCAGATCCAACTTGGATTTTATGGCCCCATCTAAACATGGTTAAATATTGAGTTTTTAAAGAAATTCGGGGCTATATCTATTAAACCAATGCGAATCTTCTTCTGAACTCTGAAGCAAATTTGTAGATAAGGACAAGAATAAAATATTTTGAGAAATAATGAACTCAAAAACTACATTTATTGTCACAAATTTCAAAATATATGCAAAACTGCCTTAATTTTTATTCATTTCGCACCGCATCTCCAAAACCGTTAATTTTTTCTGAATATTTTGTTTTGGAAAAATATTCCCTGGAATGTAAAATGCCTCTATGCCGTTGTTTACAGTAAATTTTTCAACGACGATTTAATAAAAATGTCAATAATGTAGTGAAATCCGAAATGCGAGAATAAACTGTTGGTGTGAACTGTGTTTGAAATACGTGTTGTAAAAGATATGATGCAAAATACCGCTGAAACAACATGAAGTAAGCATTTTAGAGTTTCAGAATGTTCCGAAGAATTGTTGAGAACTTTATTTGGAAGATTTTTGCAAACGGTTACTGGGTTCAACTCGCAATAGTTTACTGACTAGAATTTCAGCAATTATGTAAAATTTTCTATATTTTATAGATTTTGATGCCTTAGATGGAGTTTTTCTTATGTGGTCTTTTCAAAAAAATAAGTTCTACTAGTTTAGGGCTACAATATTGCCAAAGACAACAAGGCAAAATTCCTAATCGTTTCTGAGATAAAGACCCGATAAATGCAAAAAACAGTAGTTTTAGCCCGGTTTAGACGAGGCCATGAAATCTGAACTGGATCTGACAGGACAAAACCCTACTAGGGTTTTTGTAGTCTCAATATATACTTTCAAAAACGCACTACTTTCTAATCCTACTAATAGCTTAATATTTTTTTTTATTAAAAAAAAAATAATTTAAATGTATATTTTTATTTATGTATTTCCAAAAATATGTTCAATTTCACAATATTCTGTGCCACCATTACCCATTACTTAGCAATGAGTAAAATTGGTATTTTTGCAATATAATTTTTTAAAGTAATAACCCATTATTCTTCAGCCTACTAGTAATGAAGCTTGTTTGGCTACCAAATTTTTGGATTTTTTTTAAATCTTTTTTATTTGTTTTTAATTTTTTGTGAGATATGTACTTCCTTTTACTAATTGTTGCGAACATTAAAAAGAAATTTACTGTAATGTAACCGTAATGTATTTATTACAGTGCACTCAAGTATAGGATTGGGAAGAAAAATGGACTGCATAGCAATCAGAAGTACTTGCAATGAAATTCACCTTTGAATGCACTCTTTCTCAGCAAAAATACTCATTACAAATTGGCCTACTTTCTCATTATTTTAACAAGGGCATGTCATAGGGAGTAAGTACTTATTTTTTGGCAATCAAAAGTAAATAAAAAAGTACTTAAATAAGTAGTTACGACTTGAAGTAACCAGGGAGTAACTACTTATTTATCTACTTTTTAGTAGCCAAAAAATAAGTACTTACTCCCTATGACATGCCCGTGTTAAAATAATGAGAAAGTAGGCCAATTTGTAATGAATATTTTTGCTGGGTTATTGCTGGGAATTACCAGTTCTGCGTAAACGCTGCTACACCCATACCGTAATAATAATATTTCAGCATGAGCCTGGTTGGGATTCGAAACTGGGTCTCCGACAATCAAGTGACACAGTTGCCGGCGTCTTAGCTTCTAATCCACCATAAACTTGTCAAAGCTTCCAATGACAAATATTGATGATCAAATCTTCTGATACAGAAGGACAAATACAAATAAAGTTGGAAAAATGCTGTCATAGTATTTGTAATAAAGTATTGAAAAATGGCTTTACCAGCCAAGTCGGACTATAGGAAATGTTGGGAATTAAATAACTAACATTAAAAGAAATAAATAATTCGAATATACAGTTTTCGAATGATTTGTGGTATAAATGCAAGTTTTCAAGTTGAGCCTTTGTCCACCCACCAAAATAACATTCTAATATGCCTGATGATCGGACTTAGGTCATTACAACTCAACTCGAAAGAGAATTAAGGGGTTATCCCCAGTTGTGCAGACCAAAAAACCAATTTTTCATAATTTTTTCCAAGAAGCTACCAATGTTTTTAAGTCGTTTTTTTCATCCGAAAGAGCACATCTTATAAGAAGAACAAGAACCTAATAATCTTGTCTTTAAGCGAAAAAGAATTTTAAAAAATCGATTTAAAAAAAATTGTGATCTGCCAAAAATCTGCCTCGCTTAAAGACAAATTTTTATGTATATAATAAGCTCACCAAACCATATGAAGATCGGCCAATTCGTTTTTGAGCTATCGTTGGCACCGACTTCAAAATGCCATTTCGAGAAACACGCTTTTAAAGTTTCCATGCTACATACAAATCACAATAAATTGTATTTTATCTCAGGCAATTTTGATCCGATCGAGTTGAATTTTTGCGGCATACTGTACTTTAAAATACGCCAATAACATTTTTTCAAATTTATATTTTATATTTGAAATTATTCAGACTTGATCATCGTTACAAGCGGCTGTATGGCAACAAACATCAAAAATCATTACTCAATCCCACGGCAGATGTTTCTCTCATACCGGATTGACCCGAAACCATAGAGTTTCGGCAAGCGGCTGCCAACCCAGCATTAAACCTATACTTTTAAATAGTTTTCATTCTCCTTCAACAACATCAAAAATCATTACTACGGTATGTCACTTAACCCGCCTTGCACATCGCTTCTTCCCGCTCACGTTGTGCAGTACTGTAAATAAGTGTAAAAAGTGTTTTACAAATCATTCAATAATTGTTTCTAATGATGATTTGGTGACTTGTGAAATGTCAACAATTAATTATATTTAACAGCTACGAATATTGGATGGTATTCTGGATTTATTAGTTGGGTTTGAAAATTGCGTCTAACGAAAATTAAAAAAAAAAAAATATGTACGTATGTATGTATTTCATTATGTTCCGTCCATAACAACAATTGTTATACCCTCAGCATTTATGCTAACGAGGATATATACACTTTCATACGGGCACAATGTGCCTCATCGAAATAATGGTTTTAGACCCCAATTATTTTTGGACGAAATGTGTTTCAGACAATTTGGAGTTGATTTAGCCATGTCCGTCTGTCTATCGGTCTGGCTGGCTGGTGCGCACGATAACTCCCGAACGGATCAACAGATTTGGTTCAAAATTTGGCTTTCGTAATATTTTGTCCAAAGTTAGTTTAATTTTGAAGATGGATTATATCGGTCTACTCCTTCTGGTACCTCCCCCACAAAAGTTCGGAATTGTTCGGAAAATTTGTGCGCACGATAACTCTTGGAGGAAGTAACCGATTTGGTCCATACTTTGCACATCGTGAAATTTCTACCAGTCTTAGATGAGGTTTCAATATGGACTCAATCGGTCCACTCCTTCGGGTACCTCCCACACAAAATTTCGGAAATGTTCAGTTTAGGACCTGCTCTCAAATCGCTTTGATTTTTGTTGTAGCAAATTGTATTCACGCCCCCACCCATACGACGGTATATGTTTTATCATGGACAAGTCCATACTTCCTGAAAAAACAGCCTGAAAGGTACAAAAAACCCGTATGACACCGTGTGTAGTGGTTGGAGCGCAAGATAACTCTCGAACGGATCTGCAGATTCGGTCCGAACTTTGGCCTTCGTAATATTTTGTCCAAACATAGTTTAAGTTCGAAGATAAGACATATCGGTCACTCCTTCGGGTACCTTCCCCACAAAAGTTCAAAAATGTTCTGAAAAATTGGGCGCACGATAATTCTTGAAGGGAGTGACCGATTTAGTCTATACTTTACACACCGCAATATATCTACCATATATAGATTAGGTTCGAATATGGACTATTTTTGTGCACTCCTTCGGGTACCACCCACACAAAATTTTGGATAAATTCACTTTAAGGCCAGCTCTCGAATCACTTTGATTTTTGTTGAAGCAACTTGCGTTCGCTACCTCAATTGCGGCTGTAAAAGTTTTTTCAGGGTCAAGCCCATACTTCATGAGAAGACAGCCCGAAAGTTGTAAAAAAAGACCCTATGGCACCATATGTAGTGGCTGGAGAGCTCGAACCGAATACTGCGTACGTACACACTTTGGATATTTTAATATTTCTTCGAATATTAGATGAAATTCGAATGTGGTGCTTCTAGGTCCACTCCTTCCGGTACATCCCCTACAAAAGTTCGAAAATATTCTCATAGACGTAGCAACCGATTTGTTCCAAACTTTAAATCTCTAATTATTGTTGAAACCTAGTTTATGATCAAATTTGGGCCCTATCTGTCCAAACCTTGTGGCACCGCCGACACAAATGCTCAACAATTTTGTGTGGTTGGAGGATCTTTTGGAAATTTTTACCGAAGGTTTTCCTAGTGGCCCTGTTTACAGCGATATTATGTTTTTCGTAGTCCAGTGTGATAAAAAAGCCCTATCTATCGATAGGGCCGCTAATTTTTGAGCTTTAAAATCCTATCCATACTTTTGTCGGTTCATACGCCAACAATTTTGAAAACCACCCTACTAAATACATAAGATTGTTTTTTTTTTTTTTTTGAAAAAAAAAGTATTTTAATCCACACAGGCTGAGGGTATATCTCTGTCGTAAAGCCGACTGATACTTTTTTACTTGTTTTTATACCCTATACCACAATGTGGAAAAGGGTATTTTAAGTTTTTTTTGGTAAAAATTCATGTAACACCGCGAAATATTCGTCGGAGACCCCCAATGTGGTATACCAATCTTCATATCTCGACGAGATAAAGCGATTTTGAGATGTGTGTCCGTCCGTCTGTCCATTATAAATTGTAAACACGCTCCAGGCCGCAATTATGGACCGATCGTCACGAAATTTTGTATGGAGGTCGGGTTCAGATCAGAATAGATCCCTATTTTTATTGGTGATGATCGTGAAATATTTAGCGGGTGAAATGACCAAAAACATAATATTTATCCAATTTTCTAGCGTAGGTCTCAATAATAGTCCGATCAACGCGTAATTTTAAATAAGGTAAGAGTATATCACAAAGGAGTAGCTTGCAATTTGAGATGGCGATCGGATAATATTTAGAGGGTTAAATGGACCAAAACTTTTGTGTGAAAATTTTTAATATACAGCTTATATCTTAATTCCTGGAAGTGACATTCCGGACAAGTGATATATACTTGAAAGTGGAACGCTTGACCTTTCAATTGATGCCAATTAAGTTGGTGTGCATGATCAGATAACAGAGTTACAGCCTAATATATTCCGTTATTTGTTTGTAGTGTAATAATAAACTCGCTAGAATTCGCAATTATACATCAATAGTCACGAAATTTTGCACCAGGTAAGAGTATAGGTTGAAAAAGATGCCTACAATTTTGAATGATAATATGATATTCTTTAGCGGGTGAAATGGACCACTACTTTTGTATGAAAAATATAAAAATTTTATTTTTGGTCGATATTTTAATTCCTTGAGGACATATATATTTCGCAAAGTAGCCTACATATGGAAAAAAACTACTGACCTTTCCTCTGATGAAAATTGCAATAAAGTGTTTGCTAGATATGCCCAAATTTAAGGTCAAAATAATAACCCGCAAAATTTTAAACAAAGTTTGAATTTAGGATGAAGACGAAGCGTACAAACCAACGTGAAGATCAGATAATACTTAGCGGGTTAATTGGACTGGAACTTTTGTGTGAAATTGGTAAAAATTTCAATAACGTAGCGGTTAAACAACGGAAGTAGTAGTACTACATAAGTGGGTTTCATTACATTTTAGTTTGTGTGAACTAAATTTTCCTTTCCTGCTACAAAAATGTCTTTGTCATGCTAGATAACTTTTTGGTTTTGGTCATAAGTATTATACATTACATCTCTGATATTTGATAATTAAATTTCCACAATCATTAAAAAGAAGTTCCGTGGAGAGCGATTGTCGAGGGATAGTGGTATTGGGTATCCCATAATCTGCTCCGTCCGACTATAGACTTTTCTCACTTGTTTTTTATACCCTCAGCCTTTAGGCTATGGAGGGTATATGAAGAAAAGACAAAATTTTTTAGTTTTCCATAAAAAAAAATTAAAAATTTTTTTTTAAGCTACATGAAAGATTTTTGGTACATAGATTGGGAAAAAAATCCCATTCTTAAATCTGTTCGAGATACTAATTTTGGTTGTTGCGCGCAAAAGTTATGGCGGTTTCAATTCTGATAAAAAGAAAAAATCTTTAAAAGACTCCAATCATTATATTGAGAAACTCTCTTAATTAGGGGCTCCCTACATACTATATGTTTACTCAGGTCCCATAACTTTAGTGAAACAGTTGTAAATTTTCGCGGAAATTAGGAAAGCATTCAAAACAATTGGTAGTTTACAACTTGTTCTAATAAAATTCAAGCTGTTTATGCATCTGAAAAATATATAAAAAATATGTACGTAATCTAAACATCGCGAAGATTCAAATGAAACCAAAACTATTCAAATCCGTTTAGCGGTTTGCATATTATAGCAAAAAACGAAAAATATTTTGAGGAAATTTATAAAATTTTTGTAAGAGAAAATATTTATTAAAATTTATTTTGTGAGTTAGTTGAACAAATTGTAAGAAAAATAGGTCGGAGTTTTTCTTCTATTTTAGTTAAATTTCACGCAATAAATCACATTTTTTATTCTAATCACTTCTCGAAAACACGCTAACATCTAGCAGAAGATATGGATATCTTTCAAATAAATGTTGGGTTCCTTTAAATGGGGTATAATCTTGAAATAAAATTGTATCGGGTAATGTTCATTTTGAAATGCGTGTAAATCGCGAAATCCTCAAAATCACTTGATGCGCATGCGGTTTACCAATACAGCGAATTCTTCTCTTTTAATTTGTACACATTTGCCAGGATTTACTTTGGCCGCTAAGATGTAGCATCGTCTGCAGTTTAGTGTGCAACGAATTGTATAACGCTTATATTTTGCACAAAGTGCATACACTTTTTATGCGCATCCGATTTCACTATCAACCGTGAAAAAATACATCGATCTAAACATATTTCAATAAAATCCATCAAGAACCGTGGATGTAGCATCACACAGTATTTTTTGGATAAATCGGATACAGCTCCCATGCCACTAAATTTTTCAAACCGCTGTTTTCGCATAAACGCGAGTGATGATTCATTTTCTTCATTGAAATGGAAACGATCCACATAAAACGCGAATTAGTCAGCGATATTTTGAAAAACATTTTTCGCAAATTTTTCAATTTTTGCAGTAGCCATTTCCGCCGTTCTAGTAGAGGGATTTTTACGATCTGTGATTCATATGATCCGGATCGTCGAAAAACTAAAATATCGCGGGGTACCAGCACACTCAAAACGATATTGTAAATACTGTACCCAAAAAATAGGTTTTTTAGAAAAAATATCGCACTAAATTTTGGCCTTCGGCAGTAGATTACTCTGCTGCTGTGTGGGCTACATACTCAATATACATATCAGATTATGCGAAATCGCGAGTTCTTTAATCCTATAATTGGTTTTTCGAAATATCCGAATGCGCGTCCCAGTTACATAAAAAATACAAAAAACACCTGAAATCCGGCTTCAAAATGTCAGCATCCATAAAAGGTGGATGCAGTGGAAATTTTGGAAAGTGATACATTAGAAGTGTAATCTTCATTTTGTATTCTCCTACTTTTACTTTGGACAGATGTCCGTCATTTGAATGGTTTAATCAGAAATCGAATAGCAATGTAAAAAACCTGTTTAGCGTCAACGTGTTTTTACCTATGTTTTTTCCTTTACGCGGTCGTAACTACCACGTAAATTAAATTTTTTTGCTAAATTTTTGAGCTTTGTACAAAAACATCTAAATTAATCCAGCAATAGTCATAGTTACTGGTAAACTACAATAGTTCGCGTATTATAATAGTGCAAACCTTGGCTTCATGGAAACTAAAAAATTTTGACTTTTTCTCATATACACTTTGATACGATGAAAATGTGCCTCATCGAAATAATGGTTTTAGACCCCAAGTATGTTTGGACGAAATGTGTTTCAGACAATTTGGAGTCGATCTAGCCATGTCCGTCCGTCTGTCTGTCTGTCCTGCTGGCTGGAGCGCACGATAACTCTCGAACGGATGAACCGATTCGGTTCAAATTTTGGCTTTCGTAATATTTTGCCCAAACTTAGTTTAGGTTCGAAGATGGGCTATATCGGTCCACTCCTTCCGGTACCTCCCCCACAAAAGTTCGAAAATGTTCGGAAAGTTTGTGCGCACGATAACTCTTGAAGGGAGTGGCCGATTTGGTCCATACTTTGTATAGCGTAAACCTTCTACCAGGGTAATATGAGGTTCCAATATGGTCTCAATAGGTTCACTCCTTCGGGTACCTCCCACACAAAATTTCGGAAAAGTTCAGTTTAGGGCCATCTCTCGAATCGCTTTGATTTTTGTTTTAGAAACTTGTATTCACTGCTCTCCATACGACGGTACAAGTGCCATCAGGGGCAAGTCCATACTTCCTGAGAAAATAGCATGAAAGTTGCAAAAAACCCCTATGACACCGTGTGAGGGGTTGGAGCTCAAGATAACTCTCGAACGGATCTGCCGATTCGGTCCAAAATATGGCCTTAGTAATATTTTGTCCAAACATAGTTTAAGTTTGAAGATAAGCCATATCGGTCCACTGCTTCAGGTACCTCCCCCACAAAAGTTCAAAAATGTTCGGAAAAATTGTTCGTACGGTAACTATTGAAGGGAGTGGCCGAATTGGTCGATACTTTACACATCCTAATATATCTACCAGATATGGATCAGGTTCAAATATGGACTATATTTGTCCACTCCATCCGGTACCTCCCACACAAAATTTCGGATAAGTTCACTTTAAGACCTCATATCGAATCACTTTGATTTTTGTTGAAGCAACTTGCATTCGATGCCTCAATTACGAAGGGAAGAGTTTTTTTATGGGCAAGTCCATACTTCTTGAGCAAACAGCCCGAAGAGTGTAAAAACCCCCCTACGGCACCATATGTAGTGGCTGGAGATCCACTTCCATAACGGTCAATGTCGATCCATTCCTTTTAGTATCTCCTCTGCATAACTTTTGATCTTTAATCCTAATCAACTTTTTTGTCGGTTCAAACGCCCAAAATTTTTAAAACCCACTAAATACATACGTTTTTTGGGAAAAAATTGTTTCAATATACACAGGCTGAGGGTATATCTCTGTCGGCAAAGCCGACTGATACTTTTTTACTTGTTTTTTTCTAAAATTACAAGAAACCTCTGGCAGGAGTACCAAAACAGGAGGACACTTATATAATCGTTTTGAAATGTCACGTCGAGAGTAAATGGGATACCAAATTCCAAATTTTTGGAAATATTCGAGTTAAGATTCATTGAAATAATTGTATAGTGTTTTCGAAATATTACTGACAATAGTAAGAGGAATATTTCCATTCATAATACGGCACATAACTATTTGGACACTTTCATTAAAACAGTTGATTCTTGGTTGAGGATTTGTGGCGTGAACTTAACTCTTTCCAAACAATGCAAAAATTTCCCCGCTAATAATAAATACACATTGTTGTAATACAATATAGTAAGTCAATGACTTTGGGCCAAATAAAAATTCTCTCTATTTTATGACATGTTTATATAGTTTAGTTTTTATTCATTTAATATGTATTTATAAATACTATAAAATAAACTGGACTGACTTATAAATAATATATATCTGCATGCTTTTTATTCTAATTGTATGTTGGAAAGTTTATTTCTTATTTAAATTTTATTTATTGCTTGTTAATAACCAAATTCGTCTCATCAGCATTTTTCTACACTTTTAAGACTCTTTTGGAAATTTGCATGAATTTCGCAAACATAAAGCTTCTCACCGTTTAAGTGTGCTAATAATTTATGTCTACCTAGTATGTTCGTCAATACGAGTATTGGGAACGGCTAAAAAGTGGAATATTGTTTTGTGAACCGATTATCACGAAATTTTATGGAATGTGCCGTGGTACCTGTAGGCATGAATTTCGAAGGTGACACGGTATCTCCCCTATTAAAAAAACGACATATTTAAAAATTTCATTATATGGTGATGTTCAACGGTCAATCAGCCATGAAAAACTAAAAACATGTACGTCTCAATAAGCGGGAGAATTTGACTTAACCATTAGTCAAAAATCCGACAAAGTCCGTAAGAGTAAAGAAGGTTGCCGACAAAATCTGTTGATAAGTTAAAAATCCCTAATGAATAACTCGGTTTGACAATGGACCCGAAAAAATGAGGTAACAAATACCTATTTTTTAATAATAAAGCATAAACTCCATAAAAAGTTGTCATAAAAACGCAATATGACGGGTCAGCAACGCGGAACCGGGTCTACTAGTATAAAATATAAAATAGAAAATATAAATATAAAATACAAAGAACAATTTTCGCATTGGCCTTCGCATAAAGTAAACTTTTTTCACTCTCACTCATATACACATTTGCTAAACTGTAAATTAATTTTTTGTTACATCCAGTAATAATTATTTTATAAAATTGTTCTGAGGTTCTGTGACCATTTCTGTGATAACTTTCGATCTGTTAAGACTTCCCGCTTTGCTATGAAAGCCGTATTTATTACAAATATAATTATTTTAATTGTTCGATTGCAGCATGTAACGAGTACGTTGACCACGGTAAGTAAACTGGTTTGGCAAAAAAAAGTTAGCTCATAAAATGAATAATTCTAATCTCGTTACCCCCCATGCAGGCTGATCGAATTAAAGCGGCTGGATATGATAGTAAAACATATACGCTTTTCACTAAAGACGGTTATGGTCTGACTATATTTCGCATCGGTGGTCGGATAAATCAGACAACCTCTTCTTCGGCTCCTGTTGTTCTAATGATGCACGGTTTAAAGAGCTCCTCCGACTGTTGGGTTATGAATGGTCTAAACGATGCCTTGGTCTATGACATGGTTGATAGTGGTTATGATGTATGGTTGGCTAATGCCCGTGGTAATAACTATGGCAAACAACATTTACAATTGACAATAGATTCACCAGAATTTTGGGATTTTTCCTGGCATGAAATTGGAGTCATTGATTTACCTAATACCATAGATTATATATTGCAAAAGACTCAACAACCAGATATGCATTATGTGGGTCATTCCCAGGGCACTACAGTAATGTTCGTTCTACTTTCCATGCAACCGGAATATAAGGAAAAATTAAAATCCTTACACATGTTTGCACCAATAGCATATCTCAAACACACACGTTCACCAGTGGTTCTCTCACTTGCACCATTGGTGAATATGCACACGCCTCTGGATTCTTTAGTTAGCTATACCACCTCAAGATATTTACCAATAGCTGCAAGAATATTAAGAACGTGTAATAATCCAAACGCTTCAAAGCAGTTTTGTGGTTTGTTAACTGCTTTGCTTAATGGTGGAATGTCCGATTATCTGCAGCAAGTAAGTAAAGTTGGAATAATGACAAATATTTCTAAAAATCTAAATTTTTATTCCAGTCTATATTACCGGATATGTACAGAACCCACCCAGGCAGCATTTCAGCCCGCCAATCGTTTCATTTTATTCAACTCTATATATCGGGACATTTTTGCCAATACGACTATGGTAGTGATGGCAACCTTCAGCATTACAATCGTACAACACCACCCGACTATGAAGTGAACAAAATTATGCCCCGTTTTCCTTTTCATTTTTATTACAGCGATTTTGATGATTTCGCCACCAAGCCAGATGTCGAAAAACTCCTTGATGTTTTAGGTAATCGAAGTATTCCGCATTTTATTAATCTGAAGAATTTTGCCCATTTCGATTTTATGTGGGGTTATAATATTAAGAGGCTTATTAATCCAGTCGTATTGAAAATAATGCAGGAGACGGAAGATGCGCTTAAAAATGATAGTTTGTAGTAAAATATTTATTCTTATAATTGTTATCATTATTTTTACTATAATTATTGTGCCAAACTTAATGGACTTTGAAAGTCCATATCGTCACCAAAAAGCCGGAAACGAAACCCACACGCAAATCAAAGTTCGTTTTTTTGATGGGATCTGACAGATAAAGTTAAAATACATGCTCTGGCAAAATTGCAAGCTTCTACGTTCAAAAACAACGATCCTATTCAAGAAATGGCATTTCGGAAAATGGGATAATATTGCAGATTTTGTTGCAGTGACGGATCCCAAAACCAAGCGTTTCCGCTGTTTTGGTTTCATTTATTACTCCCATTCGTAATCCTATACGAATACTCGCCCTCATAAGAATTATATTCCATAAAACAGTTTTATCATCATTTTATAAGTTTTATTTATCATTTTATAACGTTTTTTGCTTCTCCTGTAAAGTTTTGATTTTGTGCGTTACGTCTTCGGACATGTATGGTGACGATATGTAACAAAATTGTGATTTATAAACGAATACTTACAGAACGCATTGCAAATTTAGTGATATAAATAATAAAATATCTATATATATCGTCTGCTTCGTCGGAAAAGTTCGAAAGTCCTTTTTCATACATTTTTCAGAAGGTAGAAAAAACATTCCAGCCCTTTCTGTATTACCGATTTTATTATGGTGGTAAAGGCAGTATTCTTCATTTATTTATTCCGCTTCAATACCTGAACTTTGTTTGATCAAATTCCGTCGCGTTTGGAAGGCCATTGGATGTCTTTGGACTTACGACCTTTTCCTTGTACAGTTTCGTTTTTTTTTTGCATGGACTTACAACCTTTTCCTACAATTTACGGATTTTTATACCCTTCACCATATGGAGGGTATATTTAAATTTGTCATTCCGTTTGTAACACATCGAAATATTCGTCGAAGACCCTATAAAGTATGTATATTATTGATCAGCATTTAACTATGTCGATTTAACCATGTCCATCTGTCCGTCCGTCCGTCTGTTTGCTGAAATCAAGATACAGCTTTAAAGATAGAGAGTCAATATTTGGTACAGAAGTTTTTATTACTTGTAGGATGGTTGGTATTGAAGATGGGATATATCGGTCCACGTTTTGATATAGCCCCCATAGAACGGTACCTCCCGATTTTCAGTTTTTTTTAAGGTTTTAGCTTCATTATCCCACCAAAATGGCTGAAATTTGGTATTTAGTTATCGTTGGGTGTATAAAACTTTCCACCTGAAAGTTGTTGGTATAAGTCCACGCATTCATATAGCCCCCATAGAACGGTACCTCCCGATATTCGGTATTTTGAAGGTTTTAGCTTCATTATCCCACCAAAATGGCTGAAATTTGGTATTTAGTTAAAGTTGGGTGTATAGATCTTTCCACCTGAAATTTGTTGGTATAGGTTCACGCCTTCATATATCCCCCATAAAACGGTACATCCCGATATTCGGTATTTTTTAGGTTTTAGCTTCTGTATCCCACCAAAATGGTTGAAATTTGGTAATTCGTCTTTGTTGAGCATAAAAAACGTTCCACCTAAAATTTGATGGTATAGGTCCAAGCCTTAATATAGTCTCCATAGAACGGTACCTCCCGATATTCGGTGTTTTGAAGGTGTTAGTCTCATTATCCCACCAATATGGTTGAAATTTGGTAATTAGGCGAACCTAAGTACTTTCGTACATGAAAGGAAACGAGTTATTCCATTCTCTTTTAATTTAATTTTGGTGGAGGGTATAGAAAGTTCGGTCCGGGCGAACTTAACATTTTCTTACTTGTTTAAAATAAAATATTTATACTTTACAAAACAATATTCGTGTATTCGTAGACCCCCTTGCCACTGTTTCATATCTTGAAAGATCAAGTGATCTGGCTATGGGTGTCCGTCTGTCCATTAAAAATTTTAATAAAACTCCATGCCTCAATTATGGACCTATCGTCACGAAATTTTGTGGAGAGGTCGGGTTCCGACCAGAAGTGACCCCATTAGATTTGGTTATGATCCTAAGGTGTGAAATGGACCAAACCCAAAATTTTTACCCGATTTTGTAGCTGTCCTGTTGATCGCAATAATATTCCGATCGGCGTAAATGTTTAAGAATGATTTGAGTTTAAGACAAAAAAGCGTGCAAATTAACATGATGATCAGATAATAATTAGCGGGTTTATCGGACCAAAACTTTTGGGAAATCGGCTGAACCTATTTTTTGGTGAAAATAGGCTTTATATTTTTTAATTTCGGAGGGGTGGGGTACATCCAAAGGCCCTATTTTTTAAAAACGCTTTTTTGCAAAAGTTATGAACGTATCGGTTAAAAATTAATTTACGAGGCAACGCACAGTGGTGGCACTTACATGGGAAGGTTTGACAAAAATTTCTTCTATATGATATATCGAGCTGAAAATTTTATCGATTGGCCCTCGGGGGCTACAACCACTATAACAAAAATATTGGAGTCCTAGGTCCAACATATCGCGTGGTTCCCATGTAACGAATCATTCTGAATTGAAGTATTTTACTGTTGCCAACATATTGTTTAACCGAACCGCTGACAAAACAAAATTAAAAACTGTGAAATGAAAGAAGATTGATTTTTTATGTTTCTTTTTGACATTGCTACCAGATCTACCATTTTTCCGTTCCTTTACTTTTCTGATAAAAATGTTCATGAGAGAGCACTTTTGACACGTTTCTCTTTTACCACTTTTACTATTAAAAAAAGTAAGGGAACAAAGCTATAGTAAACCTAACCGCGAAAAATTGTCAGTATTGGTCCATTAATTGGTATACTCCCTATATGATTTTTATATCGATTTATTTAGGCAGATGTCAACCAAATATTCTAAGAGAATATGTTCTTATACATAATGAACTCAGATTTCAGAACACCTTCTTATAAAGAAATGTCATATCGGTCCACTTTTGACCACAGCCTCCATATAGGTTTACCATCCTTTTCTTGGTACTTTATAAGATTTAGCCACGTTTGTCTGCAGAATTACTTGTAATAATGTATTTTTGGTTCTCACTGAGGGAAAAATCTCCATTTTGTAGCGTGGTCCAACATTAGGGTGTCCCAAAAAGATAATTTATTTGTTAAAGTGAATAGTCCCAACACTTTTTTCTTTCGCGAGCGCTAGGCTCCAATTTGGTACTAGTGGCCACTCTTGCGTATTTTTGGAAAGTAACTAAAACTTTAAGGAAACCCATACATCAATATTAAGTATTTACATTTTGACCGATATTATAACCAAAATATTTGGCAACCCTTGCAATTTACAGGAATTTTCATAACTAGAAAAATGAAGCTCAGGTAATTTACTAAATGATTCAACATAAGTTAAGGCGTTAAAAATAATCCTTTGTTTCATAAATTCGCTTAGAATATAACTATTTTTTGTCATTTTTAAATACATTTTTTCTTCAAAATTAGTCATGTTTGTGAGGTTTTTCTCCTTAAGAACCGCGAAAAATGAAAAAATAAGTTGAGTTTCGAAAAATTTGGAATGCTTTGAAGCGACTTGCATCTTTAAATTTTTAAAATGACGACATGAATTTTTTGATTTTTGTCGTTGGGCGCATCCACTGTGCAACGGTGATAGAATCTCCGACTTTAAGTACTTATTCCGGGCCTAAAGACCCGACCACGTCCACTTTTTTGAATATGTTATATTTCCGAAACTTCCAAACCGACTTCCATGTAATTTTCAGATGATGCTCAGGGATGGCCCTTGGTGGAAGTTGGCTAAATATTTTGCTGAATTTCGGGGGAACGGGTTACACACGTGCCCTATTTTTTAAATGCGCTAGATATGTAAAACTTCCGAACGTGTCCGTTTCCCCGATTTTAGGTACATATTTTAGCCAAATCAATGGAAGTACCAGATGTCATGCATAACGAAGCTTTGGTCTTATTGAAAGCAAGTGTTTAGAATAGAAGGCAACAAATCGGTAGCTATAGATAGCTTCATCAGGTATATAAGATACATTACACTGCACAACAAAATTTAATTTGTTTTAATATTACAGATTATGAAAGAGGGCCGAAAAAAAGAAGAACGTAAATAGGGGTGGCAAGTTCCGCCCATTTATACAGGTTTTGAAATTTTTGACATTAGATTCCTTGGAATCCTTGCATTTTAGGTATAAAGTGTCTTTGGCAATATTAGTGACAATAATGCGGGGTATCTTTAACCCTCATGCTAGTCACTAAATTGGTATTTTTATCCCTTTTTTGATCGTATCAGATCAAAATATTCTACAAAATAATTTGTCATAAAATTTTACTATAGGTCCCCAAATACACCAAAACTCTAAATCGTACCTAAACGCATGGAATCTGCCAAAAATAAAATCACATTTTAGGGTTATATTGTACTTTTTCTGAATTTAGTAAGTTTTGTGCCACAAAACTTCATTCTAGATAGAAGACGTCAAAGATACAAAAATATTCTCCATAAAATTTTAATATAAGTCGCCGAATAAATGAAATATGTATTTATAATATATCAAGAAAATATATATCAAACTAGCGGACCCGGCGAACTTCGTCTCGCTATTAAGGAATAAAATTTCATACAAAAACTCAATTTTCGATTTTTCCAATTTTCCGACTTTTCCAGAGAGATTTTCCAAAATTTTCTTCCGTAAAGACCTTCTCCTCGAAAATACGAATAACTGACAAAAAATTTTACAGAAATCGGCCTAGCCGTTCTCATTTTATGAATTACCATACATATTTTACACCATTTATATATATATACTAGCGGACCCGGCGAACTTCGTCTCGCTATTAAGGAATTAAATTTCATACAAAAACTCAATTTTCGATTTTTCCAATTTTCCGACTTTTCCAGAGAGATTTTCCAAAATTTTCTTCCGTAAAGACTTTCTCCTCGAAAATACGAATAACTGACAACAAATTTTACAGAAATCGGCCTAGCCGTTCTCATTTTATGAATTACTATACATTTTTTACACCATTTTTATATATATAGATAGAAGATATATATATATATATGAAGAAAAGACAAAATTTTTTAGTTTTCCATAAAAAAAAAAATTAAAAAATTTTTTTTAAGCTACATGAAAGATTTTTGGTACGTAGATTGGGAAAAAAATCCCATTCTTAAATCTGTTCGAGATACTAATTTTGGTTGTTGCGCGCAAAAGTTATGGCGGTTTCAATTCTGATAAAAAGAAAAAAATCTTTAAAAGACTCTAATCATTATATTGAGAAACTCTCTTAGTTAGGGGCTCCCTACGTAATATATGATTACTGAGGCCACATAACATTAGTGAAAAAGTTTTAAGTTTTCGCGGAAATTGAGAAAGAGTTAAAAAAATTTGCTGGCTTGCCAATTGTTTTAATAAAAATTAAGCTGTTTATGCATCGGAAAAATATTTTAAAAATATGTACGTAATCTAAACATCGCGAAGATTCAAATGAAACCAAAAATATACAAATCTGTTTAGCGGTTTGCATATTATAGCAAAAACAAAAAAAATATATTGAGAGAATTTATAAAATTTTTGTAAGAGAAAATATTTTTTCAAATTTATTTTGTGAGTTAGTTGAAGAAAATGTAGTAAAATTAGGTCGGAGTTATTCTCCTATTTCAGTTAAATTTCACGCAAAAAATCACATTTTTTATTCTAATCACTTCTCGAGTACACGCTAACATCTAGCGGAAGATATGGGCAACGTTATAATACATTTTGGTTTCCTTTGAATGGGGTATAATCTTCAAATAAAACTGTATCGGGTAATGTTCATTTTGAAATGCGTGTAAATCGCGAAATCCTCAAAATCACTTGATGCGCATGCGGTTTATCAATACGGAAAATTCTTCTCTTTTAATCTGTACACATGTGCCAGGATTTAATTTGGCGGTTAAGATGTAGCATCGCCTACAGCGTAGTGTGCAAAAAACTGTATAATGCTTATAATTTGCACAAAGTGCATACACTTTTTATGCGCATCCGATTTCACTACCAACCGTGAAAAAATACATCGATCTAAACATATTTCAATAAAATCCATCAAGAACCGTGGATGTAGCATCACACAGTATTTTTTGGATAAATCGGATGCAGCTCCCATGCCACTAAATTTTTCAAACCGCTGTTTTCGCATAAACGCGAGTGATGATTCATTTTCTTCATTGAAATGGAAACGATCCACATAAAACGCGAATTAGTCAGCGATATTTTGAAAAACATTTTTCGCAAATTTTTCAATTTTTGCAGTTGCTGTTTTCGCCGTTCTAGTAGATGGATTTTTACGATCTGTGATTCATATGATCCGGATCGTCGAAAAACTAAAATATCGCGGGGTACCAGCACACTCAAAACGATATTGTAAATACTGTACCCAAAAAATAGTTTTTTTAGAAAAAATATTGCACTAAATTTTGGCCTTCGGCAATAGATTACTCTGCTGCTGTGTGGGCTACATACTCAATATACATATCAGATTATGCGAAATCGCGAGTTCTTTAATCCTATAATTGGTTTTTCTAAATATCCCAATGCGCGTCCCAGTTACATAAAAAATACAAAAAACACCTGAAATCCGGCTTCAAAATGTCAGCATCAATAAAAGGTGGATGCAGTGGAAATTTTGGAAAGTGATACTTTTACTTTGGACAGATGCCAGTCATTTGAATGGTTTAATCAGAAATCGAATAGCAATGTAAAAAACCTGTTTAGATTCAACATGTTTTTACCTATGTTTTTTCCTTTACGCGGTCGTAACTACCACGTAAATTAAATTTTTTTGCTAAATTTTTGAGCTTTGTACAAAAACATCTCAATTAATCCAGCAATAGTCATAGTTACTGGTAAACTACAATAGATCGCGTATTATAATAGTGCAAACCTTGGCTTCATGGAAACTAAAAAATTTTGACTTTTCCTCATATATAGATAGATTTGCCAACAAAATATCCAAATATTTTTTGAATAAATTTGTTTTGTTCTCTTTTTGGGTTGATGCATGAAAGTAACATTAAATTTAGTTTTAGACGAAAAGTGTTAAAAGAAGAAATATTCTACACAAAATTTCACTGTAAGTCCCGGAACAAAGTATATATCGGCCTTTTTGTAGAAAATTTATGGGGTATTGTAACTCGCGAATTGTTGTAATATACCATAACTTTTGAACGCATTTAGGTAAAATAAACTGTTTTAGCACGATTCACCGATGTATTTCTTAAAATTATAATTTGAGCGGAAGCTGTGGTCATATTAAGTCAATTTTCAATTAGTTGTTTTACAATACAACGTAGAGTATAATGTTCAAAGAAGAAGTTAAAGAATACACTTCAGAGATGAAGTTTCTAATGTATGATTTTTTAATATCACCACTGCATCAATCTCAAACGGATGCTGAGATTTTGAAGACTGAAAATTGGGTTTTTTGAATTTTTGCTCAAATCAGGACGCGCAACTGTACTCGTTTAAAAACTGATTATGAGATTGTAGTACTCGCGATTACGCAGTTTTTTATGTATAACTCGGACGGGTAGCCTTTAAAGGTTCACAACAATCTCAGCTTAAAGTCCAAATTTTTTTGAGTAAATTTTTATAAAAACCTGTATTTTGATTCAAAATTTGCAACTGCCACTAAATTGTCAGTGAAACCCGCGTAAACATAGTTTTTTTACGTTCTGAATCTAGTATGCCATTACGCGTCCAAATCCGTCCACTAGATCGGCGGATATGATACCCCTCAAATATCGAAAATCTGCAGAAAATGTTATTGACAATTGCGCGCATTGCAACGCGTTTTGGAAGTGTAATTTTTACTGAAATAAATAGATCTATACGCCTGTTTAAAATGTTCGAAAACATATATTTCAAAACTATCGCTAATCCGGAGATACAATTGATTTTTTTTTTAAAAATTAAGTGCGATGCTACATCCACGGTTCTTGATGGATCGCAATGAAACGACATCAAATGATGTATTTTTTAAAGGTTATCATCGAAATCGGATGCGCATAAAATGTAAATGAACTTCGTGGAAATTTTTCACAGTATTTTGCGCCCTAATATGCAACAGATGCTACATCGTGGCCGCCATATAGAATTTCACAAACTGTACATAAAATAAAAGGGATTGATACGCTGTGTTGGAAAATCGGGTGCTCATGTAGCATATGTAGCATTAATTTTTTTTTGAAGTGGAAAAGACGATTTGAGACATTTTTCATAATATATCAAAGTAAAATACTTTGTTAAGAAAATGACGTTACAAAATTGGATATTATAGGTAGAAATTATTTGTTAAACTTTTAGACTCTAAATTAAAATTTATTCCATACTGAGTCAAAATCTCCTGAAAAAACTTTGGAAAACCTCTTAAAAGAATATAATATCAGAGCCCTCGGCAAAAATTATTTAGGGGGTGAGTATCGCGGTTTGGGATATAATTCTGGATAAACGGGTGTATTTTTTAAACTTAAACCTATTATAAGTACTAAATTTGATATCGTTTTGGTGTTGCATAAATGGATATAGCTGTAATTTCGATTTTTTGTATTAGGATCTGTGTTGGTGTTTAGATAAGGAGTTTTCGAAATGAAATAAGTTATGGAGGTCTGTGAGGACTGAGTTATTCAAGTCGTGTTAGAAATACGAAAAGTACAAAATAGTACTAAATTTGGTGTTGGGTGTAGCAATGAATCAGGAGTTACATAATTAGTATGCGAAAAGTTCTTAAGTGCAATGAATTTGATATTGGGTAAGAAATAGAAGTGGATTTTTTTATTTATTTGTCATGTTCACTGATAGAGATGGTCGTACAATAAATATTCTAGAAGTATTACATAATACTAAATATTGCAGCACTGGTGTTGAGTGAACCGACAAATGAAATGTGTTATTAAAATCCACCTTTAAAATGTATGAAATGTTTCTACATGTAATACCATTGACATTGGATGAACAATCAGAGCTAAAACAGTAAAATTTGAGGTAAGGTCCTGGATTTTAAAAATTCTACTGAATAGTGCACAGACACAACACGAAAGTTAGACATCGGTAAGCAGCAATCACAACAGATAGCCACAGCATATTCTACTCAACTAGCCCAATTGCTTAATCAAATCACTCATAATCCCGATAACATATCTGCGCAATGGCAAAGTATTGCCCACTCCATGCAAACAGCCGCAAAATCCATACTTGGATACCACAGACCTCCACCAAGGAATCCATGGTATGATCAGGAGTGTCGTGCTGCTACCGAAGGGAAAAATGCGGCATATAGGGCTACTTTACAATCCGTAGCAAAGCGTAGCGCACGAGAGAGATATCGTGAGAAAAGGAGAGAGGAGAAACTTCTTTTCCGCAGGAAAAAGAGGGAGATGGAAAAGCGGGAGTGTAAAAAAATCGAGATGTACAGGAGACAGAATGAAGTCCGAAAATTCGACTCTAACTGACACAAGATCTTCAGTTAAAATAGGAAAGAACCTCTCCGAAGAATTTTGTACCAAAAGAGGTTTCAGGCAAGGAGACAGCCTTTCGCGTGATCTTTTCAACATCCTGCTAGAAAAGGTTATACAAGAGGCAAACGTCAAAAGACGAGGTACACCAATAGCCACATGTTACTTGCTTATGCTGATGCTATAGACATCATGGGACGATCAGTAAAAGAATTAACCGATACCTGTATGAAGGTCGAAGGAGAATCTGCTAAAGTGGCGGTAAACGGCGAGAAGACCAACCTGATGGTGTCGACGCGCAATGCGTCCATTGAGATCGGACCAACTGTTGAAGGTGGTTGCTATAATTTTGAGGTAGTAAAAGACTTCGTATACCTCGGCACCGCTGTAAATACAACAAACGACATCAGTTGTGAAATAAAAAGAAGAATTTTATTGGCCAACAGATGCTACTTTGGCTTAAGTAAGCACTTTAAAAACAAAGCCACAACTCGTAAAGCAAAAATAACGCTTTACAAAACACTGATACTACCCGTGCTGATGTATGGTTCCGAAGCCTGGGTACTTGCGCAAGCAGATAAGGCAGTGCTTGGCGTGTTTGTGAGAAAAATTCTTCGAAAGATCTACGGACCGATCTGCGTTGACGGTGTATATTGGCGTCGTATGAACCACTAGCTGTATCTGCTATACAACGACATCAATATTGTTAAACATATCGAGATGCTGCGATTGCGTTGGCTAGGCCATATCATAAGAATGAGCGATGATGAACCCGCTAAAAAGGCGTATAAATTCGATCCACATGGCGGTGCACGCAGAATTGGCAGGCCAAAGAGTAGATGGCGCAACCAAGTGGATGCTGAGATGGCGCGGTACTCCAAACGCGAAGCACGAAACAGCGAGAATTGGAGATCTTTTCTTAGTTTGGTCTGTGGAGCAAATGTTCTGTAATGGTCCAGCTAAGTAAGTAAGTAAAATATAATACACTGCGGTAAATATTGAGACTTGAACCGAACATTTGTAACGAGTGGGTGTTGCCTAGGATGAGGTAAGCACAGTCGCTGCCAGGGTCGGCCTATGTAAGCACCCACAAACCTTAAGTAAAGCACGAGTGTTCACAATTTTAATGCTTATTATAAAACTCTTGGGGTTGGGTCTACGAAGGAATATCGATGGAATATGAATTTGATAATCGATTAGCTGTATCCGGCTCGATGATAATAGGGTGATTGCTGTCGGCTTGATGGTGATCGGGTTGATACAGTCGGTTCGATGGTAATCAAGATATTGCTGTAGGCTCGTTGGTGATCGGGTTGAAGATTATCAGGTTATTGATGTTTACTCGTTGATGATCCGTTTATTGATGTCGGACCAGTGGTAATCGGAAGTGTTGCTCGGCGATCGGGTTTTGGGTGACAAGGTGAGAATTAGAAACAGGGTTATGAAATCGCTGGCCTGTTGCACTTGGGTTGCTTCCAAAGAAACTTTTTGATCTGTTATAGAGTAGTGGGTGGTCTGTGGCATGCTATAAGGCGCCAGAGTTATGTAAATGTTAGCGCTGCGCAGTGAAGGAATATTCATACCTGCCATGCAGATCTGAGGAGTGTAACATAACACCAGTGGAACCATCTCAATGACGGAGACGAACATTTTACCGGTTCCATCAGCACAACAAGATATTGTCGATGTGTTGCCTGCTTAGGTGTTATCGCCGTGAACATCCATGCCACAATTTTGTTGACAGGCTTTCCTTACATAGACAGGTCAGGAAAGATAACTTCTAAATCAACGAGTCTAGTAGGCAGGCTTGTATAGCATTCAAACTGCGTTCAAACGGACAGGAAGCACAGGAATGCAGTACTCGGAGATCTCACCCCATTCATTGGCAGCTGCCAAAGCCGTGCATGGGGATTGGGACCGGCCGAAACGCTGCTTTTATTTGACCTCCGTGTTAAACATATTTACCTGCCTTGTGGTTCTTCTTGCTGAATTTTTAAATCTTCACACAGAGGAACCAACCACATTGACTACCGAAAGGAAAACATTTTAAAATTAGATTCAGTTCCAATATGAAATCCTTCATACCACTCTCGCACTAAAGTTTTAAGGAGTCTTTGTGGTATCTTGTGGTGTATTAGTGTCGAGATGCATTTCTGGCTACGTCTCTGGTCTGATGGTATTTAGTTGTCGGCAAAGGCGACTGATACTTTTTTAGTTGTTACCTATTTTTATCCCCTTCACCATATGGAGGGTATAATTAAATTTGTCATTCCGTTTGTAACACATCGAAATATTCGTCGGAGACCCTATGAAGTATATATATTATTGATCAGCATAAAATTCTATGACGATTTAACCATGTCCGTCCGTCTGTTTGTCTGTTGAAATCAAGATACAGCTCGCAATTTTAAAGATACAGAGTCAATATTTGGTAAAGAAGTTTTTATTACTTGCAGGATGGTTGGTATTGAAAACGGGATATATCGGTCCACGTTTTGATATAGCCCCCATAGAACGGTACCTCCCGATTTTCGGTATTTTTAAGGTTTTGACTTCATTATCCTGCCAAAATGGCTGAAATTTGGTACATAGTCTTCCTTAGGGGTATGAAACTTTCCCCCAGAATTTTGTCGGTATCGATCCACGCCTTCATATAGCCCCCATAGAACGGTACCTCCCGATTTTAGGTATTTTGAAGGTTTTAGCTTCATTATCACACCGAAATGGATGAAATTTGGTACTTAGTCTACGTTGTTGGTATAAAACTTTCCCCCAGAACTTTGTCGGTATCGGTCCATGCCTTCATATAGCCCTCGTAGAACGGTACCTCCCGATTTTCGGTATTTTGAACGATGTGGCCTCAATATTCCACCGAAATGGCTGAAATTTGGTATTTAGACTTCGTTGGGGGTACTCAAACTTCCCCTTTAAATTTGTCGGTATAGATCCACGCCTTCATATAGCCCCCATGGAAAGGTACCTCCCCATTTTCCGTATTTTGAATGTTGTGGCTTCAATATTCCACGAAAATGGCTGAAATTTGGTATTTAGTCTTCAGTGTGATATAAAACTGTTCGCCAGAAATTTGTCTCGACAGGTCCACTCTTTCATATTGCCCCATTTCCGACTAAAATTCGTCGGTATAGGTCCACGTTTCGATATAGCCCCCTTAGAATGGTACCTCCCGATTTTCGTAATACTGAAGATTGTGACGTCAATATCCCACCGAAATGGCTGAAATTTGTTATTTAGTCTTCCAAGAGTTATAAAATATTCCAGAAGAGTATTACCAGTATAAGTCCACGTCTTCATATATCCCCATAGAAGCGTACTTCTTGATTTTCTGTATTTTTTAAGTTTTACCCACATTCTCTTACCGAAATATGGGAAATTTGGTATTTAGTCTTCTTTGAGTCTAAAAACTTTCCGTCAGAAATTTGTACAACATGTGGTGGAGGGTAACAAGGCCGAACTTAACGCCGTTCTTACTTGTTTTTATTTCCGCGTTCATAGCTTCCACTAAAATTAACTTTTATAGCCAAACTGTTGAGCTTTGTTCCAAAATATTTCATTATTTTGTCTAAACATAGTCTAAATTTAATGTTGTACTAAAATATGTAGTTCTCGTGTTATAATAGGGTGAACCTTGGCTTCGCATAAAGTAAACTTTTTTCACTCTCACTCTCACACATTTGCTAAAATGTAAATTCATTATACCCTCAGCCTTTAGGCTAAAGAGGGTATTTACACTTTGATACGACCAAAAATGTGCCTCATCGAAATAATGGTTTTAGACCCCAAGTATGTTTGTACGATATCCGTTTCAGACAATTTTGAGTAGATCTAGCAATGTCCGTCCGTCTGTCTGTCTGTCCGTCTGTCTGTCTGTCTGGCTGGCTGGTGCGCACGATAACTCTCGAACGGATCAATCGATTCGGTTCAAATTTTGGGTATCGAAATATTTTGTCCAGATTCGATTTAAGTTCGAAGATGGGCCATATAGGTCCACTCCTTCAGGTACCTCCCCCACAAATGTTCAAAAATTGTCGCAAAACTTGTGCGCACGATAACTCTTGTAGGGAATAACCGATTTGGTCCATACTTTGCACATCGTGTAATTTCTACCAAACTTAGATGAGGTTCCAATATGGACTCAATTGGTCCACTCCTTCGGGTACCTCCCACACAAAATTTCGGAAAAGTTCGGTTTAGGACCGGGTCTCGAATCGCTTTGATTTTTGTTTACGCAAGTTGTATTCGCTGTCCTCTATACGACGCTGTAAGTTTCAATAGGGGCAAGTCCATACTTCCTGAGAAAATTGCCTGAAAGTTACAAAAAACCCTATGACACCGTGTGTAGTGGTTGCAGCGCAAGATAACTCTCGAACGGATCTGCCGATTCGGTCCAAAATTTGGCTTTCGTAATATTTTGTCCAAACTTAGTTCAAGTTCGAAGATGGATTATATCGGTCCACTCCTTCCGGTACCTCCCCCACAGAAGTTCGAAAATGTTCGGAAAATTTGTGCGTACGATAACTCTTGAAGGGAGTAACCGATTTGGTCCATACTTTGTACATTATGAAATTTCTACCAGACTTAGATGAGGTTCCAATATGGACTCAATCGGTAAACTCCTTCGAGTACCTCCCACACAAAATTTCGGAAAAGTTCAGTTTAGGACCTGCTCTCGAATCGCCTTGGTTTTTGTTGTACCATCTTGTATTCACTGTCCCCTATACGATGGTAGAAGTTTCCTCAGGGGCAAGTCCATACTTCCTGAAAAAATAGCCCGAAAGTTGAAAAACAAACCCTATGACACCATGTTTATGGGTGGAAGGGCAAGATTATTCTCGAACGGAAATTCCGATTCCGGCCAAAATTAGGCCTTCGTAATATTGTTTCCAAACTTTGTTTAAGTTCGTAGATAAGCCATATCTGTCCACTCCTTCAGGTACCTACCCCACAAAAGTTCAAAAATATTCGGAAATACTGTGCGCACGATAACTCTTGATGGGAGTGACCGATTTGGTCCATACTTTACACATTCTCATAATATCTACCAGATATAGATAAGGTTCGAATATGGACTATATTTGTCCACTCCATCCCGTACCTCCCACAGAAAATTTTGGATAAGTTCACTTTAAGACCTGCTATTGAATCACTTTGATTTTTGTTGAAGCAACTTACATTCGCTGCTTCAATTACGTTGTTTCAGGGGCAAGTCCATACTTCTTGAGAAAACAGCCCGAAGGGTGTAAAAACCCCCTATGGCACCCCCCATGGTCTATGACGGTCCATTCCTTTAAGTACCTTTTCCGCAAAAACATTTTTGTCGGTTCATACGACCAAAATTTTGAAACCCCCTAAATACATAAGTTTTTTGTGAAAATAGTGTATCAATTTGCACAGGCTGAGGGTATATCTCTGTCGGCAAAGCCGACTGATACTTTTTAACTTGTTTTTTGTTGCATCCAATACTAATTATTTTATAAAATTGTTCTGAGGTTCTGTGACCATTTCTGTGATAACTTTCGATCTGTTAAGACTTCCCGCTTGGCAATGAATAACGTTTTTATTACAAATTTTATTATTTTAATTGTTCGATTGCAGCATGTGACGAGCACGCTGACAACGGTAAGTAAAGTGTTTGGCAAAAAAAGTTAGCTCATAAAATGAATAATTCTAATCACGTTACCCGCATGCAGGCTGATCGTATCAAAGCGGCTGGATATGGTAGTGAAACACATACACTTGTCACTCAAGATGGTTATGGTCTGACTATTTTTCGCATAATTGGCAGGATAAATCAGACAACCTCTTCCTCTGCTCCTGTTGTTCTCATGATGCACGGCTTAATGAGCTCCTCCGACTGTTGGGTTATGAATGGCCTAAAAGATGCCTTGGCCTATGACATGGTGGATAATGGTTATGATGTATGGTTGGCTAATTCTCGTGGTAATACCTATAGTAAACAACATTTACAGTTGGCAATAAATTCACCGGAATTTTGGAATTTTTCCTGGCATGAAATTGGAGTCATTGATTTACCCAACACCATAGATTATATACTGCAAAAAACTCAACAATCAGATATTCATTATGTGGGTCATTCCCAGGGCACTACAGTAATGTTCGTTCTACTTTCCATGCAACCGGAATATAAGGAAAAATTAAAATCCTTACACATGTTTGCACCAATAGCATATCTCAAACATACACGTTCACCACCGGTTCTCTCATTTGCACCATTGGTGAATATGCACACGCCTCTGGATTCTTTGGTTAGCTATATCAGCTCAAGATATTTACCAATGACATCAAGATTTTTTAGAACGTGTAATAATCCGAAGTCATCAAGGCAGTTATGTGGCTTCTTGACCGCTTTGCTTAATGGTGGAATGTCCGATTATCTGCAGCAAGTAAGTAAAGTTGGAGTAATGACAAATATTTCTAAAATTTCGAATTTTTATTCCAGTCTATATTACCCGATGTCTACAGAACCCACCCAGCCAGCATTTCAGCCCGCCAATCGTTTCATTTTATTCAACTCTTTATATCGGGACATTTTCGCCAATACGACCATGGTATTGATGGCAACCTTCAGCATTATAATCGCACCACACCACCCGACTATGAAGTGAACAAAATTATGCCCCGTTTTCCTTTCCATTTCTATTACAGCGATTTTGATGATTTCGCCACCAAGCCAGATGTCGAAAAATTCCTTGGTGTTTTAGGTAATAGAAGTATTAAACATTTTATTAATCTGAAGAATTTTGCCCATTTCGATTTTATGTGGGGTTATAATATTAAAAGGCTTATTAATCCAGTCGTATTGAAAATAATGCAGGATACGGAAGATAAGCTTAAAGATGATAGTTGGTAGTAAAGCATTTGTTACTATATATTTGTTATTATTATTTTTACGATAATTATTGTGCCAAACTTAATGGACTTTGAAAGTCCATATGTAACAAATTTGTGATTTATGAACGAATACTTAGAATACACATTAAAAATTTAGTGATATACATACATAAGTAATCTATATATATGTAAAGTAGAAAAATGTTTGTACGTTTGTTTGAAGTTTATGGACTCAAAAACCGCTAAACCGATCTTCCTGAAAATTTCAGAGTATATCACTACATGGCCTGAAAGTAACATAGGCTATACAAATTTCTGAAATTCCGGCGATATAGCATCAGAAACGGATGTATCTTCAAAAAATTTTGATTTTTTATGCAAATATCTATAACAGATAATGTCTCCACATTTTGGATGTGTGAAGGAATTTGGTCTAGAAATAAATTTGCCAAATTATATTGAAATCGGTTCAGATTTGGATATAGTTCCCACATATATTTTCGTCCGATTTCATGTATTTAATGAACCAAACACTCTATATATACCCGATTTTAATAAAGGTTGGAATGTGTGACGACCCAGCAAAAAAAGTCCTCCCAAAATCATGGGTTTTGTAAGGGATTTTTGGCAGCCGTAACTACTCGCAAACCCCCTTTCTTCCCCATTATTTTTACAAGGGCATGTCGCACTCAGTTTGTAGTTATTTTATGACCACTAGAATAACTAGTTATTCTGTGGCCACTAGAAGTTGAAAAGTAAGTTGAAAAAATTCTATTTTTAGAACAGTTGATGTAGAGATGTTTTTTTTTTAATTTCATCACACTTCTTACTTTTATTTTACTTTATTTTATTTCGCTCGCTGTGTAAGTTGAACACACGAACCCTCTGATTTCTAGTCAAAGACACTACATACTATGCCACCCACACGAACATTAAGGGTTGCTTAAGAACTTAAATGTGCAGTGCACATGTGCACCACGAACTGTTTTAATTAAAAAAACTCGCGTGCCGACAGTGAGCGTTGAACACACAACCCTAGGATTTATAGTCGGACACACACTCACTGTGCCACCGTCCTCATTACTTAGTGAGGAGCAAAGTAAGTAGGTTTGCCTTGTAATTTTTTTAAGAAGTATCCCATTACTTTTCAGATTACTTGTAATGGAAAAAGAAGCTTGTTTATGTTACTTTGTAATGGGTTACGTAATGACTAAAGGATCCGAATTTTTGCTGGGGAAAATTGGCCTACAGATAAATGTATCAAAATATATTTCACCTTATTCGGGGTAGCTAGTAAAAAATAAGTAATGAAATATCCACGAACTAGTGGTCGGGACAATTAAAATCAAGCTTAAAAGAATGTATAAGTGGAATCAACAGGAATTGCCAAAGATAATAAATGTATCTAAACTTAAAAACCGAGAAAAGAAAGAGGAAATCGGAAACGCCCTAAGCAATGTCTACCCGTCGCCAGGGCAACGTGGAAGAGACGTTGGGTACAACCGCAAAATGCAATGGAAGGGCTGGATATCAGACACTACGTGGAGCCTGATTCTTGAAAGGAACAGTATGAAGCTACAGGTGAACACAGACCCCACAATAAAAAACAAGATATTCCACTATTGCACGAAATGTAAAAAGAGCAGCGCGTAACGACAAACGAAAAATTTTAGAATCTATGGCAGTGGATGCGGATCGGCATGAAGGAACTGCACCAAATTATAGGTCGAATATACGTAATAACGCATATGAAGTTTTTCCAATGAGCGGTTTCCCAGCAAATAGACAAACGGAGCAATAGTAAAACTATGTACATAAGGAAAACAAGTGAGCCAAGGCTATAGTCGGGTCGGGGACGACTATGTGATACCCTGTACCCTATGCCTAAGCTTTTGGCTGGTAAAATTCAAAATATTACAATTGGGGTAGCTTAGCGCCTTTGCTCTGAATGTCTTAAGTGCATCTTTAGTACAACTCAAATAAAAAATGGAAAAGTGGGATGTACGCCAACCACCAATAGGCTTCGTTCTCTGTGAGACCCCCATCAACCCCCAAAATTTCGTGAGGATCCGATAAAAATTCCGACCTGTAGTGTGATTGCACAAAAAATTGAAAAAGGGATGCATTACCGACTATTGCGATATCTCTGTTGTTTGACTACCTATGACAACCTACATTGCGTCATTGTAAAGATGAGATTTTCTTTCTTCATAGTCAGACTTTGCTATTGATTTTGGTGATGGTCGGTTAATATTTAGGGACCAGAATGGGCAAAAAAACTTATTTGGAAAAAAGTTAACGTTTTTTCCAAAGCGAATATTTCCGCTTCTATAAGGGTGGTGTATACCAATATATAATTACGAATATCACAGATTTGGTTGGGGACTTTCCAAAAAAACAAAGCCTGGCTTTGAAAGTAGAAAATCCCATCTTTACAGCGATGTGAAGTAGGGAGATACCATATAAGGGAGATATCGGTAATACATCCCATTTTTTCATTTTTCTGAAATCACGCTACAGGTCGAAATTTTGATGGGATCGTCACGAAATTTTGAGGGTTAATGCGGGTCCCGGAGGAGAAGAGCTTTCCACTGAATTTCTTTTATATGATTGCACTAATTAATTGATATTGAAATAATTAATTGATATTTTTGCGTCATTTATTATTCATATGTAAGGAAAGGATACTATACACAGAAAAAAAAACATCTCTCTAACATATGTCCCAAAAATATATTTGTATGCAGGACCCAAACATAAATGTTTGGGTGCAAATAAATTATATGTTTGGGTGCAAACAAACACAAACCCAAAAGCCACACAAAAACAAACAGTGGGTGCTTTCTGAGAGCAAGGGAGTGTAAATTTCAATGTAAAACGCATTGAAATTTATGCTCACTTGCTCTCAGTAAGCGCTCACTGGCTATCTCTATCATATACACCAGCCAAGATCATCCATATACGTTAACGTGACTACATGATACGTGTACTCACAATGAGAATAACAATCAGTCGTCGTTGAGCAGCCGACAAGTAAACATGTGCATGGATGTACGCATAATTTTAGTGGGGACACTGAACAAAACAGCACACACCCGCCACATGTGTACTGGTCGCAGTTCTAACAACCACTGAATGCTGATAAAAATTTTCTTGTGATTCTCTCACTACTTTACTCTCTTTTTATTTTGAGCATCAATGATATACACACATTTATAAATTGTAGTGGTTTATTGAAAAGCAAAAGCAACAACAAACACATAGGTACATAGAAAATTCCAAAGAAATACATAACAGACTTTAATGAAAGAAAAACTGAATGAAATAATTTATAAAATGTCGCATTTTTAAAACGAAAAGAATTATGTAGAAACCTCGTGGAACGCTTCTTCTTAATTGTAAAATAAAACACATTTTCCTCAAAGTTGAAATCATCAGCGGGAAATCGGAATCTGGAATCAAATGATTATATAATGTAATAAATAGGTACATCCATATTTCAAATATACATATTATGTATTTATGTAGGTATATAAAAAATGTATTGATGTAATTACCAATATCAAATGCGACTTCTTCCTTGTCCAATAAAATATTTCCATTCATCTGTTTGATTCAATTATAAAATGTATTGGACATTTAATTTACTAAAAAGCACAATTTCTTTAAGAAAAGACAAAACACTGTTTATACCCTCAGCATTTATGCTAACGAGGGTATATACACTTCATACGGGCAAAATGTGCCTCATCGAAATAATGGTTTTAGACCCCAAGTATGTTTGGACGAAATGTGTTTCAGACAATTTGGAGTCGATTAAACAATGTCCGTCCGTCTGGCTGGCTGGTGCGCACGATAACTCTGAACGGATGAACCGATTCGGTCCAAAAGTTGGCTTTCGTAATATTTTGTCCAAACTTAGTTTAAGTTCGAAGATGGTTTATATCGGTCCACTTCTTCCGGTACCTCTCCCACAAAAGTTCGAAAATGTTGGGAAAAATTTTACGAACGATAACTCTTGAAGGGTGTAACCGATTTGGTCCATACTTTGCACATCGTGAAATGTTTACCAGACTTAGATGAGGTTCCAATATGGACTCAGTCGGTCCACTCCTTCGGGATCCTCCCACGCAAAGTTTGGGATTAGTTCAGTTTAGGACCTGCTCTCGAATCGCTTTGATTTCTTGTCCCTCATACGATGGTACAAGTTTCATCAGGGGCAAGATAACGCTCCAACGGATCTGCCGATTCGGTCCATAATTTGACTTTAGTAATATTTTGTCCAAGCTTGGTTTAAGTTCGAAGATAAGCCATATCGGTCCACTCCTTCAGGTACCTCCCCCACAAAAGTTCAAATATGTTCGGAAAAATTGTTCGCACGGTAACTCTTGAAGGGAGTGGCCGATTTACACATCCTAATATATCTACCAGATATAGATCAGGTTCGAATATGGACTATATTTGTCCACTCCATCCATTACCTCTCACACAAATTTTCGGATAAGTTCACTTTAAGACCTGCTATCGAAACACTTTGTTTTTTTCAGGGGCAAGTCCATACTTCTTGAGAAAACAGCCCGAAGGGTGTAAAAACCCCCTATGACCACATACAATGGTCTATGTCGATCCATTCCTTTAAGTATCTCCTCCGCAAAACTTTTGATCTTTAATCCTAATCAACGTTTTTGTCAGTTAATACGCCCAAAATTTTTAAAACACCCTAAATACATACGTTTTTTGCGAAAAAGAAAATGTTTCAATATACGCAGGCTGAGGGTATATCTCTGTCGGCAAAGCCGACTGATACTTTTTTACTTGTTCCAACAGATTTGTATTGTTTATCTTCGAAGTTCGAACTTGATTTACACTGTGCGACACGAAAAATATTAGCCATATTCTGGCAACGCAGCGTGATAGAAGACCAAAAATAAGAAGATACGTGTCCCGGCATTTTTCCCTATCACTTCAACTTTCGCGGTTATGGCCCCCCCCCCCCCCCAAGACCTGAGGCCTTGACGTCAAAAGGGATCATTTTGTCAGGCACATATCTTCTAAACCGCTAAGAATTTGGGTTTACTCGTAGAATAAAAGTTGTAGCTCTCGTATAATAGGAATAATAATTGTGAACACATAAAATCCATTCAACTTCACTTCAAGTTCAAAATCGTGAAGGTCAAATTTTCCTTTTTAATTTTTTCTCGGATTTTTGTCTACAGATATCAAACCGATCAAAATTAAAGCAAACGACCAACTAGAAAAATTTACCTTACATCTTAGTAAACAACTTTATAGAACATACGAACTCTGTAGAAACCTTTCTTAATGGTCAAACTAGCAAATCAAATGCAATTTGTGTCCTCTTTTCTTGGTCCCTGCTACATAGATACTAAACCGTTCAAAATTCAAGAAAACAATGGGCCACAATTGTGTACCAACGATATCAGCAAACAACTTCCTGGAACATACGAAATGTCTATGACCGGTTCTTAAATGTGAAAATAGCCAAAATTGTTTTGAAAATAATCTATTTTTATACTTTTTTATCCGATTCCGGTCCATAGATACCGAACCGCCCAAAAATTAAGGATAGAGTCAACTACAAAAATGTACCTAAGCTTTTAATAAACAACTTTCTAGAAATTCGATTCGATTATTTTATATCATTCTTTCCTGTTCAGGTCCGTAAATAACAAACCTTTCAAATTTTCTTGAGTTTTGAACAATCGTTATTTCCAGACCTGAGCTGGGGGAAACGTTAAAAATAATTTATTTTTTTGTGAATTTCAGTTTTAAGAACCGATCCTAGGATCTTTTTATGTTCTAGAAAGATGTTTATTAAAATCTTAGGTACATTTTTGTAGTTGGGCGGTTCGGTATCTGTGGACCGGAATCGGATAAAAAAGTATAAAAATTGAATATTTTCAAAAGTTTTTGGCTTATTTCACATTTAAGAACCGGCCATAGACATTTCGTATGTTCCAGGAAGTTGTTTGCTGATACAAATCACATTTTATTTGCTATTTTGACCATAAAGAACCGTTTTTACAGAGTTCGTATGTTCTAGAAAGTTGCTTACTAAGATCTAAGGTACATTTTTCTAGTTGGATGTTTGCTTTAATTTTGATCGGTTTGATATCTGTAGACTAAAATCCAAAAAAAAAAAAAATTAGAGGGAAATTTGACCTTGACGATTTTGACCTTGAAGGTGAGGTTGATTGGATTTTATGTGTTAACAATTATTATTCCTTAAGGCGAGAGCTACAACTTTTCTTCCACGAGTAAAACCAAATTCTTAGCGGTTTAGAAGATATGTGCCTGGCTATATGCACTCTCTTGACACAAAGGCCTTAGGTCTTTGGGGGCCCATAACCGCGAAAGTGGAAGTGATAGGGAAAAACGCCGGGACACGTATCTTCTATCACGCTGCTGTGTCAGAATATGTTTAATAAACCATGACTCAAAAGTTACACACCGTGTTATGTAAGTTTGAGAGATATACATATTGCGATATGCAAAATTTGAGCCGATATCAATCACTCTCTTTTCGATAGTGTATACAAATTGAAATGTTGTAATTGTGATAACACAGGCTTTACCCTATTAAGATTTTAGGATCTAGTTTTTGGTGTCATTCCTTTCGATCGTGCCAACTAGCCATTTTAGTTGGTCACCGTAAGATTTTTCAGCTTTTGGGCAATTATGTCAAGAAGCACAAACTTACGCACAAAAACATTATATCGTTGTAAACAGAACCTCAGGGTGTACCTTCAGTAAAAATTTGAATACTATTTTCGGAAAGCCCTTAAGGGGTTATCCAAAAATCGGTCAATTTTTTTCGTTAAAATCGAAATTTTGACTTTTACTGGTCAATATTTTTGTTAAAATAGGTTTTTGAAAATTCTGTCTCTCTTAAAAACAAGATTATTAGAATATATGAATATTGGCCCATTCATTTTCGAGCAAGTGTTGGCACCGTATAACGCTTTTACAAAAAATGGGTTTCGCAGGTAGCCATTTAGCACAAAAGGGTGCAATATTTTTCAACAATAAAAATTCCAAAGGAAGCTTAAGATGTGCTCTTTCATAGGAATAAAAGATTTACCTAAAAATATTGGTAGTTTTCTCACACAAAATTATGAAAATTGGATTTTTTTGGCCAGCACAACCAACCATCAAAATGTGAAGGAAAGGGTTCCATGCGATGACGTGATTTCATGGCATCTTTTGCGTTGGTTCAAACGAAGTCGTGAATTATCCGATCTTTTCATTAGCATTTGAACCAATGCAAAGGAAGTCGTGAAAGATCCGATATTTTCATCAGCATTTGAACCCATGCAAAGGAAGTCGTGAGAGATCCGATCTTTTCATCAGCATTTGAACCCATTCCATCGATCCAAAAGAGATGAATTTTGTGTTTTATTTATACAATTTTTTCTAAATATATAAGATTAATTATTTACAATAGGCTTGATGTTGTCGGAGACTCGAAATCTCAACCAACGTTGTTAAAACTCTAATCGTAATGATAATGTCATTGCAAAGGCTTGGCGAAAATGACAGGCTAAAGCATTGGTGGAAATGACATGCCAAAGCATTGGTGAAAATTACATGTCAAAGCATTGGTGTAAATGACATGGTTTGGATCCAAAAATTAATAGCATCTTTTGGGGTCCACGCTCATATAAAATTCATCGATGAAGATGCTAAAAAGATGACATGCCAGATCACTTTCACCCATGATTGAATGGCATCTTTGGCATCGAACATTTTGCTGGGCCCAGCAAAATTTTAAGGATGAGGTTCCATGCGATGACGTGATTTCATGGCATCATTTGCATTGGTTCAAACAAAGATCCGATCTTTTCATTAGCATTTGTACCAATGCAAAGGAAGTCGTGAAAGATCCGATCTTTTCATCAGCATTTGAACTCATCCGATCGATCCAATAAAAATAAATTTTGTGTTTTCTAAATATATAAGATTAATTATTTATAATAGGCTTGATGTTGTCGGAGACTCGAAATCACAACCAACGTTGTAAAAACTTTCGTCGTAATGATAATGCCTTTGCAAAGGGTTGGTGAAAATGACATGTCAAAGCATTGTTGTAAATGGCATGCTTTGGATCCAAAAATGAATAGCAAATTTTGGGGTCCACGCTCATATAAAATTCATCGATGAAGATGCTAAAAAGATGACATGCCAGATCACTTGCACCCATGATTGAATGGCATCTTTGGCATCGAACAATTTGCTGGGTATGTATGTATGATATCTGGCGAGCTGTGGCAGTATCCTCTAATCGTAGGAGCGTCTTCATTCACCGTGCAAAACGTGGACTTTTGTGAGGAAGGTACACGTATTAAATGTCCGTATGTTTATTGTTTGTATCGGCCAATGGGATACACAATTTGTAAGTTATGGTGCACATTAGTGATTTTAGCAGGATTTTTATACCCTCCACCATAGGATGGGGCTATATTAAGTTTATCATTCCGTTTGTAACTACTCGAAATAATCATTGTAGACCCCACAAACTATATATATCCTTGATCAGCGTGCAATTCTACATCGACATAGCCATGTCCGTCCGTCTGTCCGTCTGTGGAAATCACTCTAGCGTCCGAACGGATTGACGTAAGTGGATGAAATTTTGGGAAAATATATTATATGTACATAGGACTTTTGGTATTGAAAGCGGGCTATGTAGGTCCACGCTTTCGTATAGCCCCCATACAAAATGACACGTGACGCGTCGTCGTTTTAAGGAATTTTTAAGATATTTGTCCTATTTTACCACCAAATTGGTTGTAATTTGGTATTTTGTGTCTCCACGTCCACGTTTTGGTATAGCCCCCATAAAACGCCCCATATAAAGTACGTGTCAGTTTAATATATTTTGAATGTATAAGTCCCATTTGACAACAGAATCGGTTGTAACTTTGTATTTTGTGTTTCCAGAGGCTAAGAAGCATTTATACCATAAATTGTTTATATAGGTCCACGTTTTGATATAGCCCCTATAAGACGATATCTCCCGATTTTCAGTATTTTGAAGGTTTTGGCCTCATTATCACACCGAGTTGGCTGCAATTTGGTATTTAGTCTTCGTTGGGGGTATAAAACTTTCCCCCAGAAATTTTTAGGTATAGGTCCACGTCATCATATAACCCCCATAGAACGGTACCTTCAGATTTTCGGCATTTTGAAGGTTGTGGCCACATTAATCCACCGAAATGGCTGAAATTTGTGGTGGAGGGTATAAAAAGTTCGGCCCGACCGAACTTAACGCTTTTCCTACTTGTTATTTTCAATATTGGTAACAACTGCCTCGTACATAGAAGGTCATGGCTTCAATATACCAAAGGACACCATCATATTTTTATCAACGTTTCTCTGAAGATGTTCTTGGGAAATATGTTTTATAATAATTAATGTAATGATGCAAATAAACAGCAATATAAATGTGAGAACTATATTAAATTAATTAGTGTTGTTGTTGCCAATAAAACCGGTTGCGTGCAAAACAATAAATAAACTCTAAAATCAATATCTGTCATAAATGCCATCGTACATACATTCATTCTTGCTTATTATTTGTAATTAATCAATTGGTATGTTTAGATTGAAAAATACGCCAATTACCGGAGATACTGAATTTTACACTAAATAACAAAAAAAAAATACGACTGCGTGACAAAAAGCAGTCGTATTTTTCTTCGAGTTTTCTCTGTTCGGTATTTCGAGTTCTCTATGGAGAAGAAAATGATTGTCATTGGTCCACGTGGTTTGTCACTAAACCACCACCAACCAGCGTGACCGTTGTGCCACTAAAGTATCAATTTTGATACTTTTTTTCGGCATTGATACTTTTGTGCCACCTTTTTATATTGATACCAAATGTGCCACTTTTTGATATTTTGTGCCACTTTTTCATACCTTGTGCTACCTTTTTAAACTACATATATTGTAATGTAAACTTCTCGGCAAGCATCGATGAATGCGATTGTCGAAATCTTATACTAAATGATCAAGCCCACGGGAAGAACTGTGTCACAATCATATGAGTAGCTCAGTGGGCTTGATCATTTTGGATAAGATTTCGACAGTTGCATTCATTGATCCTTGACGGGTTCTTAGTCAAATAACAATGAGTCGTAGGTGGTCTCTAATTGTGTGTTGTTGTATGTGTGTGCGTTCGGCTATTGGAATATTTTCATTAAACGCCTTTTAGACCAGGAATAGGCGAACACACAAATGCAACTATCTTTACACTTATATGACGATATTATCCCGATTTATTTGACATACACTGTATGAAAATAACAATATAAATCGATTGGATTTGCTAAATCCAGCATATTCTTAATGTACTATTACCAACATTAATGTGATCAGAAGAAGTTACAAATAAGTAATTAAAAACCTAGGGATACAAAATTATATATGGATAAGATATGAGTCTTGGAAGGGACAAATTTATAGTGTTTTGAACGTAGCATAGAAATGATATTTTGAAAGCGATGCCCATGGGATTATTATTATTATAAAAATCGAGCGAGGAATTTTTATTAATTTTTTAACGCATTTATGACGAAATCGACATTTTCCGTTTCGCTTAAGGACAAGAAATTTATCGCACTCAATATCGACACCTCCAAATAATAGTATGCTAAGTCTAAAAAGTGAGTTTTGCAGGAGAAGCTCTCAAAGTATGGACATTTTTTTGAACTTCAGTACTATGCTAAGTCAATATTTGTTTATAACTTCTGTTCGAATTGACCGATCATTACCATAATTTGACAGAATTTAAGTTAAAGGACGTTCGACACCTCCAAATAATAGTTTACTAATTCTGAACAGTGAGTTTTGCAGGACAAGCTCTAAAAGTTTGGAAATTTCTTTGACCTTCAGTACTATGCTAAGTAAATACCCAGCAAAATTTATTTGAAGTTGTTCCTTGTGAAGTAGTGATTGAATAGCTTTTTTTGAAGCAGTCCACGCAGAGTCATGAAAAATGCAGTCCGTTCTTCACATTTTGACAATGTCCGATTTGAATCCATTTCATAAATTTTTCACATTTTAGAAATTTTAAAATTTTGCAAAAAAAAAAAATAAAAAGACAAACAACTTAATTTGTTTCTTGTTAATTATAATAACAGCAATATGTTTGCATCCATAAAAAGTAATTTGTATACAAAAAAAAATAAAAGTGATTTCGAACTACATCTTTGTTTGTAGCCAAAGAAGTAGTTGAATCATATGTTGTTGTGATTTATTCACTACAAAGAACTAATGCAAAATGTGTGCTTAAGAAGTAAATTAGACAGTATCCTCACTGCACCATGCCCTTGTAAAAATCATGACTTCTTTCACGTAAAAAGATGTAGTCCGGAATCACTTGCACTCATGATTTAACTACTTCTTTGGCTACAAACATTTTGCTGGGTATTTGTTTATAACTTCTGTTCGGATTGTCCGATTATTACCAAAATTTGACAGAATTTAAGTTAAAGTACGTCAATTATAAAAATGTAAAGAACTTGAAAACATGCTAAGTCGACTTAGCATACTATTGTTTGGAGGCGTCGATATATGCTTATCGGTTTATTTGTTTTCGAACTACGATACGCATCGCAAACAGCTTTAGTAAAAACAATGTTTCGTAGGCGGGCATTTGTCAGAAAAATATGCAATATTTAGATTTCTCCTAAAGAATTCATGAATAATGATTTTTTGGTGCTTAATATGTGCCTATAACCCCTTAACAATAGTAAAAAAAACTGTGCAACTTTTTGTGCTACTTTTTCAAAAAACTTGTGCCACTTTTTTCCAGAAATGATACTTTTTGTGATACTTTTTCAAAATTTCCAGCAGTCACACTGCCACCAACAACCGATTGCACGTATTTAGGCAAATATTTGCTCCAGCGACCGGCAGTGTGCACTAACTGAGAGCAGATGAGCATAAATTTCCATGTATTATTTACTTGCTCTCAGTAAGCGCACACTGCCGGCCTAATGTGACCATACCTTTAGAAACGTTTTCCAACCGATTCAACTGTATTTCGACATTCCAAACAAATTTAGAAATTCTTCATTTTACTCGGAAAACATATTTCATTGGTATTTATATGCAATAACAATCAAACTTTTCTTCAGAATTTCCTTAAATTTCTATTTAAAAATTTGCCTGTTAGGGCGAAGATCATTTTAATGTTAATTTTTATTAATTTTTTCGTTGGAGTTGAGCTTAATGACCCAGGATTTTTTGCAAGTGAAAAAGGAAAGCCGACGATTCGAACCCACACAACCACCAATTTATGTGGCTACTTTCGCTGTTAGTTTGCAGCTCATCAGGAATATCAGCCGTGAGAGTGGATACTCTGTTATCAAATGTTTTTCTTTCAAATGCAAGTGTTTTTTACAGAGACGAATATTTATCCGAAGTTATGATTTTGGCTTTGAACGCTAACATGTCGTGAGAAAATTTTCATATGTTTTCATGGATGTTGGTTCATATCCCATCCGGGCTCAGCTGGTTTTTTTATATGAAATTTTGCCTGTTAGAGCGAAGATCATTTTAATATTAATTTTCTGGTTGCTTTCTTTTATATAATAATATAATAATAATTGTTCCACAAACATTCCATACGGGCCAAGGGAGACTTCTCTCATATTAATGAGTGCACCCCGATTCATATTAACTCAATGATATGGGACCTACTGTTTATAGCCGAGTCCGAATGGCGTGTCTTAAGACAGCACTTTGTACAGAAGTTTTACATGGCTGAAATACTCAAGAAATGTCGCCAGCATTACTGAGGGGTATTTTTCCACCGTTGAAAATTTTGACTGGCCGGGGAATCGAACCCACGACCAGGGTGCGCATACCATTGCACCACGGTGGGACCCACCCTTTCTTTTACAGATTCTAAATAGGAGTTGTTGGAGTTGTTCTCTAAACCAATTTTTGATTTCGTTCAGTTGTTAAAAATCGTTGATGATTTTGTTTGTGTGTTTGTGCTGTTCAGAAGTTGCTTTCGTTAAATATTTCTCGCGTTAAGAAAGATTTTTGTAGACATGTGTGTGACGAATGTTTGTATTCAGAACACAAGTGTTGCTGTCAGATTATTTTTAATAAAATCTTATACAGATAGTGCTATTCATGGGTATATTTAACACAAACTCAGCTAATGATATATTTAGGGAAGGAAAATATTAAAATTAAAATATAGTAAAATGGATTTAAACATAGGATATTAATGTATTTTACAGATGTAATTACTCATAACAAGAATAGTTAGCGCAAGTATAATCATCGGGGAAATTCAAAACTCGAACAGTCCTTAAACTGCCCATAAGCGAATATTTTTAACTTCCCAGCAAATTTTGAAGGAAGGGGTTCCATGCGATGACGTGATTTCATGGCATCTTTTGCATTGGTTCAAATGAAGTCATTTGAACCCATTCCATCGATCCAATAGAGATGAATTTTGTGTTTTTATTTATACACATTTTTCTAAATATATAAGATTAATTATTTACAATAGGCTTGGTGTTGTCGGAGACTCGAAATCACAACCAACGTTGTTAAAACTCTCGTCGTAATGACATGTGAAAGCATTGGTGTAAATGACATGCTTTGAATCCAAAAATGAATAGCATCTTTTGGGGTCCACGCTCATATAAAATTAATCGATGAAGACGCTAAAAAGATGGCATGCCAGATCACTTGCACCCATGATTGAATGACATCTTTGGCATCGAACATTTTGCTGGGATAGATTATGTACGTTTGGAAGAAATACTAGGATATATAAAGTAGGCCAAATCGCATACTCAATTCGTAAGCTTTGGTGCTCATCAGTAATTTTAGTCGGTGCCGCCAGGTGTGTTTTTATATCCTACACAACACTGTGCGAAGAGGTATTATGTTTTTGTGCATTTGTATGTAACATGGAAAAGGAAACGAGATGGACCCATAGTTTCTTTAGGGGATATACATAGAATCACTTTCTGGGCCCTGCAAACAAATTATATGTCTGGGTGCAAACAAATTATATGTTTAGGTTCAAACAAATTATATGTTTGGATTCAAAAAAAATACAAAACCCAAAAGCCACAATAAAAAACAAACACATGCACCAGTGGTCGCTTTCTGTGAGCAAGGGAGCGTGAATTTCAATGTGAAACACATTGAAATGTATGCTAGCTTGCTCTCAGTAAGCGCTCACTGGCTATGTCAAACATATACACACATTTATAAACGGTGGTGGTTTATTAAAAGGCATAGAAAAAAAGCAAAAGCAACAACAGAAACATAGGTACATACAAAATACCAAAAAAATACATAACGGACTTTAATAAAAGAAAAACTGAATGAAAAAATATATAATTGCTTAAGTCTGGAGTATTCCTACATTGGCTTAACTTCATCGTTACCTTTGGGAGTAATGTTTACAAAACGCACTGACAGCCTGCAAAATTTACTGATCGCTACCAATATCATGATTTTATCCCGGCGAAGGGAACTCGATGCTTAAAGAGTTCAGGTTTTCACTAGAAAAATCATCATTTCAAAAACTGAAAAGCTAATTGATAATTCCCTTGGTATGATATTGGTAGCGATCAGTAAATTTTGCAGGCTGTCAGTGCGTTTTGTAAACATCACTCTCAAAGGTAATGATGAAGTTAAGCCAATGGGGGAATACCTCAGACTTAAGCAATCATATGATTGAATCTTCAACTAAAACAAAACAAACGAAATAATTTATAAAAATTCGCACATTTAAAAAGAAAAAAATTATATAGAAACATCGTGGAACACTTCTCCTTAGTTGTAAAATAAAACATCAGCGGGAAATCGGCATCAAATCATTATATAATGTAATAACTATTTCCGTATTTCAAATATACATATGGATATGAAAAATGTATTGATGTAATTACCAAAATTAAATGCGATATCTTCCATGTTCAATAAAAAAAATCCATTCACCTTTTTGATTCAATTATAAAATGTATTGGGCATTTAATTTATTAAAGGTACAATTTCTTTATGAAAACGCAAAACATTAACTTATTCACTCACTTTACCGTCTTTGCTCAACGATTGTATTTAGAAAACTGAAGAAAAAAGAACAACATAATTAATACAATTTTTTTCTTTTCCTCTTCGCTTGCTACGTTGGTTAACAACAACAAAGCACGAAACACACGTGTTTTACCGCATACACACCACCAAAGCTTCTGCGTCTCCTATTACACCATACACACAGCTCTTTATTACAAACAAACAGCATTCCGCAGCCGCGAGAGCCCTATTGTTACTCTCTTTGACAAAAATCCTCCGATACAAAAATTAAAACCCGAGCACTCAATTTTTCGTTCGTACTTCATCAACGTCGGCACATCAACAATTTCACATTTACAATTTGTCCATAATGTGCGAGCGCAATATGTACAATTCTTTTCTCTCCGCTTATTTACACTGAATTTTGCCAAAGCAGCACAAGAGAAAATAGAAAAAAAAATCCTTCAGGGAGAGAGAGAGATGGCGGAAGAAGTTCGTCAGACTAGTCGGACAGAGTTCGGACCGAAGTCGGTCAGACGCGTCGGAAAAAAATTTCCACTGCAAGATTCTTGGAAGGCGATGACACCGTGATTATTAAGACGTTGTAGGACGTGCGAAAATCTATCAGTGGTCAGAGGTTTTTATGCAGATCATATAATTATGTCTAATTAGTTTAATCTATTTACCATTTATTCACGCTAGCCGTAACTAAATCCAATATAAACTATGTGTAATTAAGAACTTCTGTGTAACGTTAATCACTTCAAATAAGGAAAATATTAGTTTCATTACACTTCACCCTAATGATTACAATGGTATATCTGATTGTTTATGGGGTATGTTACATAGAAACTACATATTTTTCAGATGTAATTCGAAACATCATGGTTTGTAATTTGAAAGATTTCATTAATAATTCTAGAAGCCAATTGGTAATTCGAAATATTATAATTGTAATTCGAGAATGTCATTTGAATTTCAAATTATTCCATTTGTAAATCAAATTTTTACAATTGTAATTCCAATGACTCTATTTGTAATTCGAATGAAGTGGATGAAAGATACCCAGCACTTTATCATGGCAAAACCCAGGACTTATCTTGGTCTCTCCTTCATTTCAATGGGACACTGACATCCCCGTGGTGTCACCTGGGGAGCTGCCTTTATTTCGTTCACCTATAATAACTTTAACAAGGAGACAGCCTTTCGTGTGACCTCTTCAACATCCTGCTAGAAAAGGTTATACGAGAGGCAAACGTCAAAAGAAGTGGCACAATCTACACCAATAGTCACATGTTACTTGCTTATGCTGATAATATAGACATCATGGGCCGATCAGTAAAAGAAGTAACTGATACCTTTATAAAGGTCGAAGGAGAATCTGCGAAAGTGGGTCTGGCGGTAAACGGCGAAAAGACCAAATTGATGGTGTCGACGCGCAAAGCGTCCATAGAGCTCGGACCAACTGTGGAAGTTGGTACCTACAATTTTGAGGTAGTTAAAGACTTCGTCTACCTCGGCACTGCCATAAACACAACAAACAACATCAGTTGTGAAATAAGAAGAAGAATTGTTCTGGCCAACAGATGCTACTATGGTCTAAGTAAGCAATTTAAAAACAAAGCCACATCTCGTCAAACAAAAATAACACTATACAAAACGCTGATACTACCCGTGCTAATGTATGGCTCCGAAGCATGGGTACTTGCGCAAGCAGATAAGGCAGTGCTTGGTGTGTTTGAGAGAAAAATTCTTCGAAAGATCTACGGTCCAATCTGCGTTGACGGTGAATATCGACGTCGCATGAACCACGAGCTGTATCTGCTATACAACGACTTCAATATAGTTAAACGTATCGAGATGCAACGATTGCGTTGGCTAGGCCATATCATGAGAATGAGCGATGATGAACCCGCTAAAAAGGCGTATGAATACATGCCCCATGGCGGTGCACGCAGAATCGGCAGGCCTAAGCTTCGATGGAGCAAACAAGTGAATGAAGAAATGGAAAGGCGCGGTATTCCAAAAAGTCAAGCGAAAAACAGAGAGGAATGGAGATCTTTTCTTAATTCGGTCTATGGAACAAATGTTCTGTAATGGGCCAACTAAGTAAGTAAGTAAGTAAGTAACTCTGTTATCTGATCTTGTACACCAACATAATTGGCATCAATTGAAAGGTCAAGCGTTCCACTTTCAAGTATATCTCACTTGTCCGAAATGTCACTTCCAGGAATTAAGATATAAGCTGTATATTAAAAATTTTCACAATTTTCACACAAAAGTTTTGGTCCATTTAACCCTCTAAATATTATCCGATCGCAATCTTAAATTGCAAGCTTCTCCTTTGTGATATACTCTTACCTTATTTAAAATTACGCGTTGATCGGACTATTATTGAGACCTACAGAGCCGCTAGAAAATTGGATAGATATTATGTTTTTGGTCCATTTCACCCGCTAAATATTTCACGATCATCACCAATAAGAATAGGGATCTATTCTGATCTGAACCCGACCTCCATACAAAATTTCGTGACGGTCGGTCCATAATTGCGGCCTGGAGCGTGTTTACAATTTATAATGGACAGACGGACGGACGGACACACATCTCAAAATCGCTTTATCTCGTCGAGATATGAAGATTGGTGGTCTCCGACGAATATTTCGCGGTGTTACATGAATTTTTACCAAAACAAACTTATAATACCCTTTCCCACATTGTGGTATAGGGTATAAACAATAAATTTGTTGACCTTTTTGTTGTTGTTTTATTTAGGAATTTATCTTAAGCATCTTAACAACTTATTAATTTTTCGATTTTGCGAATGGTTTAGTCATTATTGTACCAGCATTAATGGGTATTACTGAATGAAGTTTTTTTGTGCCCACAATAGGTTTAGCCATTTAATATCTCAAATTAAAATCCTCTTTTATATTTAAATCATCATCATCTTCTTCTAGAGAAAATATCACTTTAATATTTGGTAGATTATTCGGCTCGGATGTTCATTCATATAATTCCCAAAGTGTTGTTATTTGATTATCAATTTAGTTAGATTGTTGTCCGGCTGGTACAACAATTGCTACTTCATTTTTAACAACAAAAAATGAAGCAGTTTTTAAGATGTTTAAGATAAATTCCTAACTTAAAGATGTAAAAGAGAGCTATAATCGGACAAGGCCGACCATGTGATACCTTACACAACTTCTTCTGGGCACTAGAATTTATTTTATATATTGTGACTCGTTATGTGTTATTTTCTTTATTTTCAAATGGACAAACGGACGGGACATACTCATTTCTCCAAAAAAAAAATAAATAAATAAATAAGTAAATTTGTATTAAGAAAGAATATTTTTTTTCGTTCTTAATACAAATTATTTTTTTTTGGCAAAGCAATTACAAAAAGCTTTCGGTGATTTTTAACGAATTGATTAGCATCAATTAAAAATCATCAATTTAAAAAACTGGGTATTTTCCTATCATGATTTGAAATGGAGCTGGATTGGCCACACTTTAAGAAAAAATGTCTGTGTAAAATGGCGATGCTTTGTGGAAGCCCCTATGCTCCCAAGAGGAATAACAGAAAAAAAAACAAAACAGTAAAGGAGTCCACTTATACATATGTTAGGCAGTAGCTCCGTTATCTAATTGAGATTATTTACATTGAGATTACATTGAGATTATTTGCATCAAGAGAGAGGTCAAGAGTTGGTTTTCAAGAATATGTCCCCCTGAGTTAAAAATACAAACCAAAAATTAAATTTGGATATTTTTCATACACAAATTATGGCAAGTTTCGCCTGCTAAACACATTCCGACAATTATCGAAAATTATTGTCATGTTCCTTGACCAAAATCCTTACCACGCGCAAAAATTTATCAGCATTGAAGTATAACTGCGACTTCTAGCTTGATTATGATTACACTGCACAATTGAAACTGTGGGATCCCTGTATAAAATAGGCTGTAACTCTGTTATTTGACCACGTACATCAACATAATTTGTATCAATGGGAAGGTCGGGAGTTCCTCTTTCAAATATAAGTTACGTAGGTGGAACCTGTCGTCTAGCAATAAAGATATGGTCATTACACTAAAAACTTTAACAATTTGTACACAAAAGTTTTGGTCAATTTAACCCGCTAAATATTATCAGATAATTATGTTAAATTGCAAAATGATGTCGTAAACCCAAACCTTACTTAAAATTTCTTAGAACCAAATGTGCAAAAATTGGACCATGTCAGTTCAGATATAGCTCCTCTATATATATTTTCCAGATTTCACGTTTTTGTCTCATAAAAGCCATAATATCAGATCTTAACAGAATTTGGTGTTTTACTTCGATATAAGTTAATGCAAGCATTCTAAATTTGGTTCAAAAATAAGATGTGAAGCAACCCATTATGTATATATTTCTTATTCATTTATTTTATCACTATTTTATTTGCATTTCACGTTAGTTATAAGTTTGTAAATATTCCATACTGGGTGACGTAGGGGATGGAAGATACCAAGCAACGGTCCTGACCGGTTTTAACATGGCAAAGCCCAGGATTTATCTTGGTCCCTCTTTCATCCCAAGTGGACACTGACCTCCCCGTGGTGTCACCTGGGGAACTGCCTTTAACACTCGTTAAAGGTAGTGAGCTAACATCTGGTATCCACCTTCACCCCAGTGAATGAAAGACTTGCTGCAATTCGAATAAAAGCTAAATTCTTCAACATCAGCTTTATTTGCGCTCATGCTCCCACTGAAGAAAAGGACGAGCAGACCAAAGATATATTTTACGAGCGCTTAGAAGAAACATATGACCGTTGCCCTGCCCATGACATTAAAATCATTCTAGGCGATCATCTCGATATTCATAAGGGCACCTGGCTGTCTCCAGATCAGAAAACAAGAAACCAAATTGATCATTTTGTGATAGATGGAAGACATTCATCGAGCGTGTTGGATGTACGATCGTTCCGAGGCGCAAACATTGATTCGGGCCACTACCTTGTTGCAGCAAAGGTACGCACCCGCTTAAACGTAGCAAACAAAGTACGAACAGACATAACACGAAAGTTAGACATCGGTAAGCTGCAATCACAACAGATAGCCACAGCATATTCCACTCAACTAGCCCAATTGCTTAATCAAAGCACTCCTCATCCCGATAACATATCAGCGCAATGGCAAAGCATTGCCCACTCCATGCAAACAGCCGCAAAATCCATACTTGGATACCAGAGGCCTCCACCAAGGAATCCATGGTATGATGAGGAGTGTCGTGCTGCCACCGAAGAGAAAAATGCGGCATATAGGGCTACTATGCGTAGCAACGCGTAGCGCACGAGAGAGATACAGGGAGAAAAGGAGAGAGGAGAAACGTCTTTTCCGCAGGAAAAAGAGAGATGGAAAAGCGGGAGTGTGAAAAAATCGAGATGTACAGGAGCCAGAATGAAGTCCGAAAATTCTACCAAAGAGTCAAGCATCAAACTGGCTTTGGTACAGGCACATCCTCCTGTAGAGACCAGCAAGGTAATTTGGTAACTGATACAGATAGTGTATGTACTCAGGATATGGAAAGAAAATTTTCAAATCTGTTGGTATCCAACAGCAGCGAAGACGACGAAGATACCACAGTCCCAATCCCAGAAGATGGTATTGAATGTATACCGCCCAGCCAAGATGAGCTAAAGACAGCAATAAATCGGCTGAAGAATAATAAGGCAGCAGGGGCCGATGGCTTACCAGCCGAGCTGTTCAAAACCGGAGGCGACACGCTGATAAGGTGTATTCATCAGCTAGTTAGCACCATCTGGCAGGAAGAACGAGTACCCGACGATTGGAACCTGAGTATCCTGTGCCCCGTCCACAAGAAGGGAGATAAGACTGTATGCTCTAACTATAGGGGCATAAGTCTACTCCCTATTGCCTACAAGATCGTGTCAGGGATATTGTGCGAACGACTAAAGCTTATGGTCAAGGAGATAATTGGACCATACCAATGCGGCTTTAGACCTGGCAAGTCCACCATTGACCAGATATTTACCCTGCGGAAAATCCTGGAGAAGACCCAAGAGATGCAGATCGACACCTACCACCTTTTTGTCGATTATAAAGCAGCCATCGACAGCCCGCTGCGTTCAAAGGTATTCCAAGCCATGTCTGAATTTGGTATCCCCGCAAAGCTCATCCGGCTTTGTAAAATGACTTTAACTGACACGAGGTCCTCAGTTAAAATAGGAAAGAACCTCTCCGAAGAGTTTGGTACCAAAAGAGGTTTCAGACAAGGAGACAGCCTTTCGTGTGACCTCTTCAACATCCTGCTCGTATAACGAGAGGCAAACGTCAAAAGAAGTGGCACAATCTACACCAATAGTCACATGTTACTTGCTTATGCTGATGATATAGACATCATGGGCCGATCAGTAAAAGAAGTAACTGATACCTTTATAAAGGTCGAAGGAGAATCTGCTAAAGTGGGTCTGGCGGTAAACGGTGAGAAGACCAAGTTGATGGTGTCGACGCGCAATGCATCCATTGAGCTCGGACCGACTGTGGATGTTGGTTCCTATAATATTGAGGTAGTTAAAGACTTCGTCTAACTCGGCACCTCCGTAAACACAACAAACGACATCAGTTGTGAAATAAAAAGAAGAATTGTATTGGCCAACAGATGCTACTTTGGTTTAAGTAAGCAGTTTAAAAACAAAGCCACATCTCGTCAAACAAAAATAACGCTCTACAAAACACTGATACTACCCGTGCTGATGTATGGCTCCGAAGCCTGGGTACTTGCGCAAGCAGACATGGCAGTGCTTGGTGTGTTTGAGAGAAAAATTCTTCGAAAGATCTACGGTCCAATCTGCGTTGACGGTGAATATCGACGTCGCATGAACCACGAGCTGTATCTGCTATACAACGACTTCAATATAGTTAAAGGTATCGAGATGCAGCGATTGCGTTGGCTAGTCCATATCATAAGAATGAGCGATGATGAACCCGCTAAAAAGGCGTATGAATATATGCCACATGGCGGTGCACGCAGAATTGGCAGGCCAAGGAATAGGTGGCGCAAACAAGTGGATGATGAGATGAAAAGGCGCGGTATTCCAGAGTGCGGCCTATAGAACAAATGTTCTGTAATGGGCCAGCTAAGTAAGTAAGTAAATATTCCATACTACATAGATTTATCTTTGATTTGAATTTAACGGCTAAATGCCTTGTAAATATTTATATGCAACCCTGTACATACCTAATTATTACAACTAAGCATTCAATACTTTCTATATGCAACTGTAAACAACTATTAATTTACATTACGCCCTACTATTTCTTCTCACGAGGAGTACTTAAACAGAACAAAATTCAATAAAATCGCTTTGCAATCGACTTTTGACCCACCAACAAGTAGTATCGTCCATTTATGTAAAACACATCCTAGGCAGCTACACTGGTTTCCATTTGATCGAACAAGCAAAGTAAAAGTTAATAAAGTTCACTTACAAACGCAAGTCTTCGGTGTTTCATTGGTAAAAGGTATCCACCTTCCACGAAGGCCTGCTACAGATGTAGTTATTTTTCCACTGGGAACCCTATATGTCAAGACATAACAAATTTAGTAAAAATGTACTTAAAAACATGAAAATGCCAAAAATCGGGAGGTACCCTTACATGTGGGTATTATCAAAATATTTAACCGTATCCATAATTTTTTGTGAAAAATTTTTTATTACTGGGAACCCTAAATGTCGAAAAATATAGCTTAAACCCTTAAAATTCCTAGAATCGGACAGTACCGTTATGTGGAGGCTATACGATATAGCCCATTTTCGAACTTGGTCTATGTTAACACCAAAGATACATAATGACAAAATTTCAGCGCTCTACCTCTATTCATTCGGAAGATAGCTTGATTAGAATAGACGGACAGACGAACGGACGGACATACGGATTGACGGACATTGCTAAATCGACTTAGAATTAATACCTTTCACCACATATATATAATATCACAGATACACACCGATACCGAAAGTTATACTCCAGAGAACACATGGACGGCAAAGCAGAATACTCCAAAAAGACATCACATATTAACTCAAAAATACATTTAACACACGTAACATTTTTATTATTTGTTAATGCCATCTTATTTTACATACCCATAGAAGAGTTTTCCATTTATTAAACATATAAAAATTTTGAAATGTTCTGTTTGACGCCTAAAATGCTTTCAATATTTATTTATGATGACTGTCAGAAAATGATGCATAAGAAAATATGTCACCATTGCCAGATCGGTATATCGTTGTGTAATGCTACCAGATTGATTTATTTGTTTTTATTTTGAGCGATTCGGAGTGTTGGCAATAGAAATCCGTTATAACCTTTTTCAAATTGTACACTTCAAAAATTGATTTTTTGCCTCGAAAACCTGCCCTTGGCCCCCCCCCATCGTGCAATGTTCCGTTTTCACAGAATGATGCCCGAGAGTGTCCTCTTTCAGCCCATATATACTTTTGTGCCAGCTAGTTCCGTCCGTTTAACACTTTTTTAAATTGTTTGAAATTACATGGCTAAAGATGTGCTTTTTTCCATACCGTTTCCCAAATAAATTATAGCATTTTTACAAAAATGGAAATTTTTTAAATATATAAGATTTTATAAGAGTTATATGAGTTTTATGAAAACCCAAGTAGTATTTTTTTAATTTTGGGAAAAAATTTAAATTAAAAAAAAAATTTTGAAACATTTTTTTTCCAAAAAAAATTAATTTTTTGTATTTTTATAGTTTGTTTATTGATGTTTGACCTTTTTTAAATAGTTAGAACATGTGACCTTGAATTCCTCTGCAACTACTACACCGAAATCGAGTGTTTTTAATCCATCGGAAAGATGATTTTGTTATCTGTCGAACAAAAAAAGAATTATGTCTCTATCCATTCAAAAGTTACAGAGATTTGGCCAGGAAAAACCGATTCTGAAAATCGTGCGACGAATATTCCGCTGTGTTACATAAATTTTCGGAAAAACAAACTTATAATACCCTTTCGACATTGTGGTGTAGGGTATAACAACAAAACAAATGTTTAAAAATGTATTTTTTATTTTTTTGCTAAAATAACTGGTATAAAGAAAATATAAAAATAGAAATAATATTAACTATTCGAATCCCACCACCAAATAGGACTTACATTTTTTAATCGTGCAATCATTGATAAAAATTGGTTTTAAATATTAAATCGCGAAAATGGCATCCAAGTCCACTGGGTAATTTTTTTATAATTTTTATTTTAGCTATCTAATGATAACCGATAAAAAAACAACAAATAAAAAACAAGTAAAAAAGGCGTTAAGTTCAGCTGAACTTTCCATACCCTCTACCATAAAATATTCTGAACTTAAATGGAATAATTAGTTTTCATTCCTGTCCCCAACTTTAAGTGGGTACGTTAAAATGTCAGATAATATACATAAAATGCTTCATTCGGAAGGCACTTTTATATGGTGCCTATATCTAACTATGTATGTTGACAATTTTTGGTAGGCTAGAAATTGGAAGGTACCGTTATATAAAACATGGACCTATGTTGACAGTTTTTGTTGGGAGCCTTTAATATCAACTAACTCCTAATTCGGTTAAAAATTGATGCTAAAATCCTCAAAATACCGAAAATCGGTATATAACGTGGGAACTTCAAATGTCATTAACAGCTAGTTCGGAGGTGCCCCTATATGTGGGCTATACGAAAATATGACATTAAATGAACAATTTCTGTAGCAGAATTTTTGTTGGCTATTAAATTTCAATTTACAGATAGTTCGGCCAACAAATAAAGCTAAGGTACTGAAAATCGGGAGGTTTGTTTTGGGGCTATACCAAAACATGGACCTACGTTCGTTTAAACATTTTAAGTAAAATTCTCAAAGTACCGAAAATCGGGAGGTATCGTTATATTGGGGCTATATCCAAACATGGACCTATGTTGAAAATTATTGATGCAGATGTGTGGTGACCACTACAACCTTCAAATGTCAAATTACTGCTAGTTCGGTTTAAAATTTTAGCTAAAATCATCAAATTACTGAACATCGGGAGGTACCGTTATATGGGGTCTTTATCCATACATGGACCTTTCTTGACAATTTTTGGTGGGGAGGTGTGGTGACCACTAAGAACTTCAAATGTCAAATGTTCAAATTACAGCTAATTCGGTTAAAAATTTTAGGTAAAATTCTCAAAATACCGAAAATCGGGAGGTACCTAAGTTCATAATTTTTCGAATATAAGTTTTTTGGTCACTAAGAACCCTAAATGTCAAAATCTTGCTAATTCGGTCTAGAAATGTGACTTAAAACGTCAAAATATCTAAAATCGGGCGGTACCGTTATATGGGGGCTATTCCAAAACATGGACCTATGTCCACTAGTTCTGTTATATAAGTTTATTGACACTTAAGAACCCTAAATGTCAAAATATAGCTAATTCGGTCTGAAAATGTAGCTAAAAACGCCAAAATACCGTAAATCGGTTGTATGGGGGCTATACCAAAACGTGGACCGATATAGCCCATCATCGAACATGACCTGCCTGCAAACAAAAGACGCATTTTACTAAAACTTCGGCGTCCTATGTCCATTTTTGTGGATGCTAGAGTGATTACCCCATACGGACGGACGGACATGAACAGATCGACAGAACAACTTTGTTTTCACTTGATCAAAAGCCAAAATAACAAGTAAAAGAGTATTAATCGGCTTTGCCGACAGAGATATACCCTCAGCCTGTGTATATTGAAACAAAATTTTCCCAAAAAACGTATGTATTTAGGGGGTTTTAAAAATTTTGTGCCTATGAACCAGCAAAAATGTTGATTATGATAAAAGATCAAACGTTTTGCGGAGGAGATACTTAAAGGAATGGATCGACATTGACCATTATGGAAGTGGATCTCCAGTCACTACATATGGTGCTATATGCGTTTTTTACACCCTTCGGGCTGTTGGAATGGACTTGCCGCTGAAAAAAACATTTACCATCGTAATTGAGGCAGCGAATTCAAGTTGCTTCAACAAAACTCCAAGTGATTCGATAGCAGGTCTTAAAGTGAACATATCCGAAATTTTGTGTGGGAGGTCCCGGATGGAGTGGACAAATATATCTGGTAGATATATTAGGATATGTAAAGTATGGACCAATTCAGCCACTCCCTTCAAGAGTTACCGTACGAACAATTTTTCCGAACATTTGTGGGGGAGGTACCTGAAGGAGTGGACCGATATGGCTTATCTTCTAACCTAAACTATGTTTGCACAAAATATTACTAAGGCCAAATTTTGGACCAAATCGACAGATCCGTTCGAGAGTCGTCTTGCGCTCCAACCACCTCACATGGTCATAGTGTTTTTTGCAACTTTCAGGCTATTTTCTCAGGAAGTACTTGCCCCCGATGAAACTGATACCGTCGTATTGGGGGCAGTAAATACAAATTGCTAAAACAAAAATCAAAGCGATTGGAGACCAGGTCCTAAACTAACCTTATTCGAAATTTTGTGTGGGAGGTACCCGAAGGAGTGGACCGATTGAGTACATATTGGAACCTCATCTAAGTCTGGTAGACATTTCACGAGTTGCAAATTATGGACCAAATCGGTTGCTTCCTTCAAGAGTATTCGTACGTACAAATTTTCCGAACATTTTCGAACTTTTGTGGGGGAGGTACCGGAAGGAGTGGACCGATATAAACCATCTTCGAACTTAAACTAAGTTTGAACAAAATATTACAAGCGCCAAATTTTGGAACCAAAGGGCAGATCCCTTCGAGAGTTATCTTGCGCTCCAACCACCTCATACGGTGTCATAGGGGGTTTGTGCAACTTTCACGTTATTTTCTCAGGAAGTATGGACTTGCCCCTGACGAAACTTGTACCGTCGTATGGGGGGCAGTGAATACAAGTTGCTAAAACAAAAATCAAAGCGATTCGAGAGCAGGTCCTAAACTGAACTTATCCGAAATTTTGTGTGGGAGGTACGGTAAGGTGTGGACCGATTGAGTCCATATTGGAACCTTATCTAAGTCTGGTAGACATTTCACGATTTCCTAAGTATGGAACGAATCAGTTACTCCCTTCAAGAGTTATCGTGCGTACAAATTTTCCGAACATTTTCGAACTTTTGTGTGGGAGGTACCGGAAGGGGTGGACTGATATAACCCATCTTCGAACTTAGACTAAGTTTGGACAAAATATTACGAAAGCCAAATTTTGGACCTAATCGGTTGATCCGTTCGAGAGTTATCGTGCGCTCCAGCCAGACAGACGGACGGACATTGCTCAATCGACTCCAAATTGTCTGAAACACATTTCGTCCAAACATACTTGGGGTCTTAAACTATTATTTCGATGAGGCACATTTTGCCCGTATGAAAGTGTATATACCCTCGTTAGCATAAATGCTGAGGGATAAAACCCACCAAAAATAAAATACCTGTAACTTGACATCTGAGGCTTCCAGGTATCTCAACAAAAAAATGTTAAGGTTATGACCACATTTTGGGATAGCTCTATATAACGGTACTTACCAATTTTCGGTATTTTTAGTATTTTTCCTACATATTTGACCGAACTACCTGTAATTTAATTTAATTTCGGCCCAGCCGAACTTAATGCTTTTTAATTGTTTTTTTTTTTGCTTTCATAAGCTGAGGTTATACAACTGTCGGTAAAGCCGATTGAAACTTTTTAACACGGTTTGCGGTAAAACACAAAATGTAATTTATTTACATTGCTTACAATTTAATTTCTAGTAAAATAGTACATTCTCAACTTGTACTAAATATTAAAATAGTGCAAGGTGTGTTTTGATTCGACTTAACCAGCTGTATTCTGGATGCATTGTTATTACTATTTGCTATGTTTTATTTTATAAAAAACCACAAACGATGTTGGGCTAGACCATTTGAAATCTTCCCATTGTCTGGCTGCGTTGTTGTGACTGTAATAAATAATGAAGACGACGATTGTAATCAATATCGGTGTTCTAATACTAAAATTACAAAGTGCTTTTGCCGTAACAAGTGTAAGCAGGAAATAAAATTTTAAGAATTTTCTCATAAAAAAATTAAAAAAAATATATTTCTCTTATTTAGGCTGATCGAATAAGAAGTGCGGGATATGCTAGTGAAACACATGATATACGCACCAAGGATGGTTACATTGTTACAATATTTCGTATTAGAAATACCACCTTAGATGATTCTGCAATCTCCAGGCGACCAGTGGTCCTAATGTGGCATGGTCTCTTAAGCTCCTCCGATTGTTGGGTACTTAAAGGCATACCAGATACCTTGGCATATGATTTGGTCGACAGTGGTTATGATGTGTGGTTGGGTAATGCTCGTGGCAACAACTATGGCCGGCGCCATGTTAAACTTTCTCCGACTGCTCGTGAATTTTGGCGTTTTTCTTGGCATGAAATTGGTACCATTGATTTACCCACAACAATTGATTACATACTGCAAGAGACACAACAGACATCCCTTCACTATGTGGGTCATTCTCAAGGAACAACAATTATGTTTGTTTTACTTTCAATGCAACCGGAATATAACTCCAAACTAAGAACGCTGCATATGTTGGCACCGGTGGCCTTTGCCAAGAATATGCGTTCATTACTATTTGAAATAATGGCTGTGATTTTTGGTTCTTATTCAGCATTGGATCCATTGTTGGGTGATTCGGCACTTTTACAACAACCAATTTTACAGCAAATATTCTACATAGATAAGTGTCGACAACAATTAGCCAGCCCTGAATTGTGTATGAGGGTGGGTTTTCTTATATATGGTGGATATTCGGCGTATTTAAAAAAGGTTTGTAATATTTCTCCATTAAAACTTTCCCATAGTAATGAATCGATGTTTTTTCAGTCGCTGCTCAAAGAAGCCTTTGACACCCATCCTTCATCGGCATCAACTCATCAGGCCATACACTATATTCAACTTAAAGTTTCGGGATATTTTCGTCAATATGATTACGGCGTTGAAGGCAACATGGAGCGTTACAATAGCTCAACACCTCCGGATTATAATTTGGCCAATATCAATACACGCTTTCCATTACATTTGTATTACAGCGATTATGACGAGTTATCCACGAGAAAAGATGTAGAGAAACTTAGTTCGATTTTGGGAAACAAAAACGTCGATCATTTTATACCATTGAAAAATTTCGCACATATTGATTTTCTATGGGCCTCCAACATTAAAGAAGTTATCAATAATCGTGTTGTGAAAATTATCAATGATGCTGAGGTAATACTTCGAAAGGATGGCAGGGATGTGTGATCGAGTTTTGAGAGTGGCGCCCAAACAAAAATGTGAAAAAGTAAATGTGATATAAAGTTGTGTTAGAAAAAGTAACAAAAAAATAGTAACAAAAATAAGTAAAAATTAATTAATTGTGGAACAAATACAATAACAGGTGCACCTAAATTACTACTCATTTTAAAAACAAGTAAGAAGGGCGGAGGCCTTAAGTTCGGCCGGGCCGAACTTGTTATACCCTCCACCACGAGTTGTATTGAAATAAAATAGAATGAATTGTTTCCTTTCGTGTATGACTTAATACCAAATTTCAGCAATTTCGGTAAAACAATGTGAGGCACGTCGATCTATACCGACAAATTTCTGACGGAAAGTTTTTAGACTCAAAGAAGACTTAATACCAAATATTTCGGTAAGAGAATGTGGCTAAAACTTACAAAATACAACAAATCAAGAAGTACGCTTCTATGGGGATATAGGAAGACCTGGACCTATACTGATAATACTGTTCTGGAATATTTTATAACGAATTTCAGTCATTTCGGTGGGATATTGATCGAAACGTGGACCTATACCGAGGGATTTTAGACTGGAATGGGGGCAATATGAAGGCGTGGACCTGTACAGACATATACCTGGTGAGCAGGTTTATATCTCCATTTCGGTGGAATACTGAGGCCACAACGTTCAAAATACCGAAAATTGGGAGGTACCGTTCTATGGGGCTATATGAAGGCGTGGACCGATACCGACAAATTTAAAGGGGAGGATTGAGTACCCCCAACGAAGTTTCAATACCAATTTCAGCTATTTTGGGGTAATATTTAGGCCACAACCTTCAAAATACCGAAAATCGGGAAGTACAGTTCTATGGGGGCTACATGAAGGCGTGGATCTATACCAAAAAATTTAGAGGCGGAAGTTTTATACTCCCAAAAAAGGTTATATACCAAATTTCAGCCATTTCAGTGGAAAATTGAGGCCACAACCTTCAAAACACCGAAAATCGGGAGATACCGTTCTATGGGGGTTGCATGTAGGCGTGGACCGATACCGATAAAATTCAGGGAAAAAATTTTATACCCCCACCAAGGCTAAGTACCAAATTTCAGCTATTTCGGTGTGATAATGAAGCTAAAACCATCCAAATACCGAAAATCGGGAAGTACCATTCTATGGGGGCTATATGAAGGCGTGGACCGATACCGACAAAATTCTGGGGTAAAGTTATATACACCCAACGATAACTAAATACTAAATTTCAGCCATTTTGGTGGGATAATAAAGCTAAAACCAAAATACCGAATATCGGGAGGTACTGTTCTATGGGGGCTATATGAAGGCGTGGACCGACACCGACAAAATTCTATGGGAAAGTTTTATACCCTTAACGAAGACTATATACCAAATTTCAGCCATTTCAGTGGAAAATTGAGGCCACAACCTTCAAAACACCGAAAATCGGGAGGTACCGTTCTATGGGGGTTGCATGTAGGCGTGGACCGATACCGATAAAATTCAGGGAGAAAATTTTATACCCCCCACGAAGGCTAAGTACCAAATTTCAGCTATTTCGGTGTGATAATGAAGCTAAAACCATCAAAATACCGAAAATCGGGAAGTACCGTTCTATGGGGGCTATATGAAGGCGTGGACCGATACCGACAAAATTCTGGGGTAAAGTTATATACACCAAACGATAACTAAATACTAAATTTCAGCCATTTTGGTGGGATAATAAAGCTAAAACCAAAATACCCAATATCGGGAGGTACTGTTCTATGGGGGCTATATGAAGGCGTTGACCGACACCGACAAAATTCTATGGGAAAGTTTTATACCCTCAACGAAGACTATGTACCAAATTTCAGCCATTTCGATATGATAATGAAGCTAAAACCTCCAAAATACCGAATATCGGGAGGTACCGTTCTATGGGGGCTATATGAATGCGTGGACTTATACCAACAAATTTCAGGTGGAAAGTTTTAAACACCAAACGATAACTAAATACCAAATTTCAGCCATTTTGGTAGGATAATGAAGCTAAAACCTTAAAAATACCGAAAATCGGGAGGTACGTTTCTATGGGGGCTATATCAGAACGTGGACCGATATATCCCATTTTCAGTACCAACCATCCTGCAAGTAATAAAAACTTCTGTACCAAATATTGACTCTCTATCTTTAAAATGGCGAGCTGTATCTTGATTTCAACAGACAGAAATTGCGAAATTTTTTTGTGGGAGGCACCCGAAGGAATGAAGAAATATAGTCCATATTCGAACCTAATCTATATTTGGAAGATTTATTAGAATGTCAATAGTATGGACCAAATAGGTCACTCCCTTCAAGAGTTATAGTGCGCACAATTTTTCCGAACATTTTTGTACTTTTTTGGGTACCTGAAGTAGGGACCAATATGGCTTATCTTCGAACTTAAACTAATCGGCAGATCCGTTCGAGAGTTATCTTGCGCTCCGACCACTACACACGGTGTCATAGGTTTTTTTTTGCACCTTTCAGTCTATTTTGTCAGGAAGTATGGTCTTGCCCCTGATGAAACTTGTATCGTCATATAGGGGGCAGTGAATGCACGTGGCTACAAAAACATCAAAGCGATTCGAGAACAGGTACTAAACTGAACTTTTCCAAAATTTTGTACGGGAGATATCCGACGGAGTGGACCTATTGAGTTCATATTGGAACTTCATCTAAGTCTGGTAGAAATTTCACGATGTGCAAAGTATGGGCCAAACCGGTTATTCCCTTCAAGAGTTATCATGTGCACAAATTTTCCGAACATTTTCGAACTTTTGTGGGGAAGGTCCAGAAGGAGTGGACCGATATAACCCATCTTCGAACTTAAACTAAGATTGGACAAAATATTGCGAAAGCCAAATTTTGGACCGAATCGGTTAATCCGTCCGAGAGTTATCGTGCGTACCAGCCAGCCGGACAGACAGATGGATGGGCATGGCTAAATCGGCTCCAAATTGTATGAAACGCATTTCGTCCAAACATACTTGGGGCCTAAAACCGTTATTTCGATTAGGCACATTTTTGGTCATATCAAAGTGTATATACCCTAGTTTGCATAAATGCTGAGGGTATAAAAAAGGTTGAAGTTTTGGTGAGGAGATACATGAAGGAAAGAAACTGAGTCTAATTTTGGGAGTTGTTGTTGTAACAGTGTTTTTATTTTATATTGGTAAGTTCATTATTCTGCGTAATCTGGCGCTGGGTCTATATCCAGTCCTTGGAATGTGGCTACTTTGATGGGATGTAACCACTGATCTGCTGGAGTTAGTTGAGTAGGTTTGGCAGGGGAGTTGAAAAGGTGCAGTTTGTAGTGCGGTGTCATCGATCCTTACCCTATAGGAATGTAGACGGCTGTACCATCCCGAGGGTTACGGCAGTGAAAGCATACCATGGTGCTGCTGTACCGAAAGAATCTTTGTCTCCTCATGTAGATGGTCCACTAGAGCAGTGAGGAGGAGTTCTTATAGCGGCATTCTGACTGTTTCGGAGATATTACCCCCACCTTGGGGAACTCCCTGTTCCCCTCAACAGGGCTTGGACTTATAGTTCCTGAATTCCACGTGCACCTGTCGTCCACACGTATAATTAATTAGTTGTCTGTTCGATATCCACAAACGATGTGGAGTGCTTTTGATAGGACAAGCGCCTTAAGGGCCTTTACTACGGGCGACAAAACGAACTCGGCCTGTACGATTCACCTTTGGCTTCAGTGGCGGGAACAACCTGCCAATTTTTCGTGGCTAGCGACAGGTTGAGAATTTTATTGAGATTTAGCTGTTTCATATCCACCTGTTTCAGCATTACCATAGAGATTACATTAGCGTCCAACGCTTTGGTTGGTGTAGCGTTCCTGATGACATTCGGAACATCATCCATTGTAAATTATGGTGGTTTGGATCCAAAAATGAATAGCTTCTTTTGGGGTCCACGCTCAAATAAAATTCATCGATGAAGATGCTAAAAAGATGGCATGCCAGATTACTTTCACCCATGATTGAATGGCATCTTTTGCAACATTTTGCTGGGGTCTTATGAGCGTAAACGGCGGAAAACATCGGCACCGCCGTGCCAAGCGTGAACGCATATGAATCGATTATCCTAACCAAAACCCCAATTTTTTTGTCGTCACCGATTGTTAATTTCTATATATGATTAAATAGTAAAAATATTGAAACTAAGGAAACCAAAAAATTAGGCCAAATATTTGGAACGTGAGGGCGGGGAGTGCTCCTAAAGGCGACCATTTTTCACAATTTTGGAAAATTCGTCATTTTTGCAAATTTCTGAAGAAAGAAATAGCTATTTCTCTGGAACTCTAAGAGATATTGTTTTCGTGGTTTTTGGATGGATTAGGATAAAAAGTTCAAAAATGTTGCAGAGGAATGCACCGACATAGTTCATTATGGAAGTGGATCTTTATTTGGCAGTCATATCATTTCGATAGATATTGCGCCCACTAGTGATTTCAGTGGGTCATCGCATAACATTTGGACCAGTATAGCAGGAAGCATAGACTTGTCCACGGAAACCATAATATCGCTGTAAACAGGACCACAATGAACACAATCGGTATACATTTCCAAAGGATCTTCGAACAGACCTTAAACTGCATTTAGACACAAATGTTGAACTTTTGTGCAGGAGGTAACCTTAGGGTACCTCCATTTTAGAAGTTAAACTAAATTTGGACAAAATATTAGGAGATCCAAAGTTTGCACCAAATTTGTTCAAGAGATATCGTGCATAACATTTAAGTGATATTTTATAAATATACCGGAAGTTGTTGACCGGTATTGCCAATCTTCAAACTGAAAGTATGACAAAATATCAGGAAGGCCAAATTTTTGACCAAATCGGTTAGTTCAAGAGTTATCGTGCTCTCCAGCCACTACATATGGTGCCATAGGGTTTTTTTTTACACTGAAACGCATTTCGTCCAAACATACCTGGGGTCTAAAACCATTATTTCTATGTGGCATATTTTGCCCCGTATGAAAGCGTGTATACCCTCGTTAGCATAAATGATGAGTGTATAAAATGACATACGAGGGCAGTTCGGAAACTTCTTAGCCTATCACAAGAAGCGCGGTATAAACAGAAAAAAGTTAAGTGTTTTGGAAACTTCCATCTCTGTTATCAAGGGCGTAGCCAGGATCCAATCTAAGGGGGGGGGGGGGGGGGGGGGGGGGTTCAACTTCGTTTTTTTTTTTTTGGTGATGTGTACAGTACAATACAAAATTTTAAAACCGTTATTAAGGTACTTACCTAACATTGCCGGAGAAGTATTTTGATCACTATGAATCCTTAATGCTAAATTGCACCCAATTTATAGAGAAAATATAAATAAAAACAAAAATTTTGAATGGGAGGTAACGAAAGAACGGGATTGATATGGACTATATCCGACTTGATACATGGCTGCATGAAATAATACGATATGCAAATTTTGGACCAAATCGATTGCCTCCATCGAGAATTATCGTTCACACCATTTTACAGAACAGAAAATATACACCTAATGACATTGGATGCACATTCTCTTGTGGTTCGAGCATAGTAATTTCTTAACAGATGCATATACAGTCCGTGGCATAATTATTTTGACAAAATCTACATTTGTCTTAAATGGCATATAATTATTGTCAGTATTCATAAAATTTGATATTAACAGCTTAGGGATTTTCTTTAACCTCTCAGCTAAATAAAAATTAATGGACCAAAGAAATTCCAGCTTAATTTCTGATTAGGTAGGCGGATGTTTTAATAGGGAGGCAAAAGCAAAACGGCATAAGTATTTTGACACATTATAATTATGTTATTTTTAAAACTTAATAGTACTTTTTGGTACCAAAAGTAATTGTTTTAGATAACATTTAAGTAAAAATGTACTTGGCAGTCATAGATTTTAAATTAAAATAGGGAATGTCGGTGTTAAAAATTGTAACGAAATATAAAATGACAGTTTCGGTAAAAAAGGTAGCTAATGATCAGATATTACTGCAGTTATCTGTTTATTTTTAAGGAATAAATATCAAAATTCTGAAAACGCTGTAAATATGCACGATGTAGGCAGACATTGTGAAATTGCGGACGTTGCTTACCGGTAAATAGAGCAGAATTAAAAAATCTAATCTAACGTATGCACACAATTTCGAAGTCAAACCAAGTTCTCTATTAAGACTAGAACCTCTAGAGCTCAGAATAGTGGTAAGACACTCTCTCCATTACTAAGCAATGACACTTCCTTACGCTACCGTAAGGAAGTGATCACCTATGCTCTAGAGCAGAGTGAGGCAGAGAACATTTTTGGGTCTCTCTTGTGCACACAATGAGCGTAAATTTGTTGTTGTTCACAACGTGTTAGCATCTACACAGGCTGTGAGCGATAACAAATTTACGCTCACTTAGAGCACATGGGCTCTCTTGTGAGTCACAATGCCCTCCTCCTGCTCTAGAGTAGGCCTGTTCAAAGTGCGCACCCTGGGCTGTCGGTGTGTGTCAATTTGCTCACACACACAATTTAAAAGAGAGCTTTTGTTTTTGTTTTGAATATTTTCAAAATTACCAATCAGTCTCTATTGAACATTCAATGAGGAAGGTTCTGTTTTCCATTTTGTCTATGAATTTATATCCGTACACTGAAAAAAATGAATGAAGATACTGAATACGAATTTTTATTTGCCGAAAATTATTACGGCAAATTAGAGTGTTTGGTTTGTCAGCGCACTTTGGCGCAAACAAATTATAACATCAACAGTCATATTTGGTCAAAATAAAATAATTCTTCTACTTTAAATTTTGAAACCAAAAATAAAAAAACTTATACAATATTTCTCACAGTTCTACAGAGGCAAAATGAAATCATTGAAATTTGTTTATTTCAAAACCAACACAATAACAAAATGTATTTGTATGTGTGTGCGCAGGCCTACTCTAGAGATTAGAAAAAAATTAATTTCAAGTCATATATTGTTATTCCACTCGGTTGAGAAGGGCATAGTTCTAACCAGTAAGGAAAGGATCAAAGTCGGGCGGGGCCGACTATATGATACCCTACACCACTGGTGAATATGTACAATATAAATCGGAGCTATATCCAAATCCGGACCGACTTCAATATAATTTTGCACACTTATTTGTAGACAAAATTCAGCCACACATTCAAAGTTTCATCAAAATTGGACGTACATAGCGTGTTTTGTGCAGCAAATACGTAAAATCGGGCGAAAATATATATGGGAGCTATATCCAAATCTGAACCGATATTCACCAAAAAAATTTATTTAAAAAATTAAAAAAATATGAAACTTAAAAAGTAATCATGGTGAATTATTGCCAATATATGGAAACTTTTCACAAAATATAAAGAAGATGATTTAGATGCTCAAGCACGACTTTACATACATATGTGCTAAAATCCTGAAAACTCCTAAAATCGCTATAGGCTATATAAAACATGGAACAGTGATGACAAATTTCTGAAGGGAAGTTTAGTAGCCCCAAAGAAGACTAATATGTATTAAATTACAACCATTTCTATAGGATAATGCAGCTAAATCCCTGAAAACC